>NW_028301601.1:29310000-30510000 GCF_987345545.1 Pholcus phalangioides
TTATCCCAACAGCTAAAATCTCGACAGTTGAAATCCGAAGAATTCCTATATCCTAGCAGCCGAAATCCTGACAAAATAAAATCCCGACATACGAAATCCAGAAAATACCAATATCCTAACAAAAAAATAAGACTGCGTAGAAGGATTGCTTTGCAGATTCCTAGAAAAATGGAAAATGCTTGCTTACCTTTTAGATAATGTGTACAAGATTTGAGTACCCCCAGAAATGACAGGGCTAGCATGGTTTTACGTATCCCGAGAAAGGCGTAAGAATCTTGCTTATCACCCCCCAACAATATCGATGTTTCGGCAAACTAAAATCTCGCAAACACCGATGTCCCGACAATATACCGATATCCCAACTGGCCGAAAACCAAACAATTACAATATCCATGCAGTCTCAGTCCAGAAAATACCAATGTCCCACAAAGCTGAAATGCCCACAATACCAATAGCTCCCTACAGCCAAAATCATGAGAAACTAAAATCTCGACAAATCGTGAGCGCCGAAACCCGAACAATATCGATTTCTCGGAAGCTGAAATCCCGACGACATCGATACTCTGACATCTGAAATCCTAAACAATATAATTTTCCGACAGCTGAAACCTCGGACCAAAATTCGGACAGCCCCGGAATTCTCGGGATTAAGTAACATAAATTATAATGGCGAAAGAAATTATTGACGTAATTAAGTCTACTTTGACTAATTTATTAATTGAATGGTATAATTAAAACAAATGAACGGATTTATTTTATTCAATTTTTCGATTTCACAATCAAGAAATTGCACAAGCTACATTAATGTTTATCATGAAAACCACATTTTTTTGTTCTTTCTCGAATACTCAATTTATTGATTTTATACGCCACAAGATGTAGCGGCGAAAAATGAATTATCTAAAAATCGAAAAAATACAGTAATTTGTAATTTAACATTGTAACAGATGAGTTTATTTTTTGTCTTAGTTTATTGATTAATTCTGCGTCGCTACATTCCGTGGTGCGCAAGTGCTAGAAATTATCTCGTTAAGTAAGTCTTCGGGAAAAAGTAAAAAACGTGGATTTTCTGTTGAAATTTACGACGAAAATTTTCAATTTCTTTTAATGTTGATGTAGGCTGTACAAAGTTATTTCACCCTGAAGTGTTAAAAGCTACCCTAAAAAAGCTGAAGTGTCAGTTATTCGATAATGACACATAGTATGTTCAATTATTTATAATGAAATATGTTTTTGAAATGCCTAAATTTCAGTTTTTTTTAGCATTTCGGTTTGTCAGGATCATGCTCCGAACGCGTATATTACGCAGGGTGTCCTGTAAGTCCTAAGGCGGCCTTTATCTCATCAATCGTCCGTCGTTGAGGTATAGATAGTTTCAATTTATAAAATGCTCAAACCACATTAAAAAAACCACACTGTACCAGTTTTGAGACTGGAAATACAGTGTGTCACAAAATAAAAAAAATATCTATATTTTTATCCCACCCCTGCTCTTGAACTTCCAATTGAAAAGTTGTTTCCCTGTCTCTGCTGCGGCAAAAAAAAAAAAAAAATCCATGTTTCTAAGTGCAATATTCTCTGAGATATCCGAATTTAGAAATCGGAGAAAAGTTGGGAAATCACAGCATAAATGGAGGGAAAGGCGCGTAGTGTGTCCGTCAGTTTTTGCTTATATTTCATAACTTTTCTCTGATTTTGAATTCAAATATCTTGGCGGCACAAGAGCCGCAGGTTGTGCAACCCCCCCCCCCCCCGCCAGATAAGAAGATAAGACAAGATGTATTTTAACTCTGCTGAAAGTGCGCTTTGGTTATCGCACTGCTGATCTTTAGATAATAGTCACAGCTTGCAAATGATAGGGTGATCGTAACCTGTAGAGTACATAAAGTTTATTGGTTGACTTAACATTGGCTCATCTTCAACTTTCAGCATAAAGCTGAGAAAAAAAAAGATGCAACACGTAAAGGGTTTTTCTCAACGTAACCGGAATCTTACATTAAAACTACAGTATTAAATTGGAACCATATAAAAATTCAATTATTTGCAGGCAGTAATAAAGACAAACGAAAAAGCACATTAAAACTTCTCAATAGCAATATTTTTAACATTATTTCTATATAATTCTAACCTATTCGCAAGTGCTATATAATACAAAATTAGATTAGAACATCAGAAAACAGGGGTGTGTAGCCAGAAATTTCGTTCTCGGGGCGGGGGGTACTTTCATTTCAGGGGGGACCAAAGCGATAGAACAATAGATTTAGCCATTTTTTTCCTTTTTTCGGTCATTTTCTCACGTTTCGGGCCCCCCCCCCCTACCACCTTCTCAGAAAACATGTTTGAAGCGGAGCCAATTTTCAATAATGCTTTCTTCAGAAACTGTTATTATAGAGATGGGGAGTTTCCTTAGTCTATGTCGAGATGAATAATGATTGTTGATGACCGTTTTTTTTAATGCATAATAACTGAACGTAAATTATACAGAGCTGCAGTTCTTGAAGCCGATTTCAAAAATTCTAAAAAAAAAAGATGATTTCAAGAAATATATTAGGAAATAGTAGAAAAAGAGAGACGAAAAAATAATAATCTAAGGTCTGAATTATATAATGGGAGAGATATTCAATTATATTCAATGAGAGAATTATAAAAAAAATAAAATTTTATTATTATTTTTGTAAATTAAAACTTGAAATTTTTAATTTAGTACATAAAAAATTACATCCCAGAGTATTTTCATCATCGCCATATTGAAAACACGGTAGTTATTACAGAATTTGGTTAATTTGAGTTTTTCGATACTTCGAACTTTTCCTAAGAGTTTTCCATTTAATTTAAGGTTAAAATTCCTTGTTTAATCGGATTTTTTTTGGACAATTCGAAATTGGAGGAAAAATCATGATTTTTGCGTGAGAAAATTCAGTTTGGAAAAATTAATAAGAATGATAAGCAAACAGTATCGTAAACTGTTTCTGTAAATCAAGCTTTTTGAGCATGGTCAAGGAATTCTGCAGTGATGCTGATTCCAGAACAGTGGAATAATGTAGCAGCTTATTAAGATCAATTATTGTAATTATAAATTATTAAAACGTAGGAAACAGTTTTGTAGGTGATGGTAAAATTTTAATAATTGACGATTATTACCCTATGTGAATGTTAAGTTGTACAATTTGTAGTCATTTTCCAGATCCAGATTTTTCATTGACTTCAGACTTCGAATCAACCAAGTCCGACTGTATATATATCTAGTTAATTGCCTTTCTGGGAGAGCCTTTCAATACAGAGATATTCGTTTCAATATTTCAAAATTATTTTTTTCAAAATAAGTAAGTTGGCATATAAAACAAATTCGTTGGCATTTAAATAAGCATAACTAAAATCTAGTGAAAAGGCTCTTTACTAAAGAACAAAAAATTAAATCAAATTAAATTTTTATTCTCTATTTAAATTTAATTTAATTCAAAATTAAAATTGAAGTTATAATTGAGAGAAATGTAATTGAAGAAACGGAAAAGATGTGTTACTTTGCAAATTTATACCAAAATTAAACAATGAAAAGTAATTGAGTAAAGACACTAAAAATATCGAGAATCTGATTATATAATACAAGACGGGTTTCAAAGAAAGACGAACTTATCTACATACGTGGACTTTCAGTGTGAATTTTTTTAAACTTCAAAATATAGAAGAAAGATGGCATCACGAAACACATAACTCTGACTATATAAATACGTCAGGGGCCATACACACATACATCAGGAATTAAAATTTCTGCAAAATAGAATCTGAAAAAATTGAACGAAAATGCAAGAAAATCCTTCGAAAACAATTATAGTGAAACCTTGCTATAACAATACTCGATATAACGATAATCCTTTACAACGGTATTCTTTCTTGGCCCACGGAGTATTGTTACATCGAGGTTTGGTTTCACTGTAGTAAAAATCCAGATAATGTTTCATAAATCGAAATTCACAGACTTTATTATTCTGAAAATGTTTGAGAATCTGATTATCATACAACTAGAAAAGAAGGGTTGCAGAGAATGATATACATTTAGTAAGAAGGAACTGATATTATCGTCGAATATAGCCACCATCGTGATAAAACTAATCCATCAAACATCAGTTTACTAAAATATTTAAATATCGACTTATAAATTTATAAATCAAGCCAAATTACAATGAGTAGTGTCAAAAAAAAAAAAAATTCACGCAGCAAATCAGCAATTAAAACAATACAATAGAACCCGGAAACACATGCGAACAAAAATGCAAGAAAGTCCATCAAGAACAATTAATAAAATCCAGAAAAATTTCCATAAATTGAAATTCACGGGCATTGCTCTGAAAATGATTGATCAGTTTGGTCAACATTCCAGAATCATCAAGCATTTTCATTAAATTAATAAATTTTATCACTAAAATTTTTATTAATATTCTTTTAAATTAGTGTTTTAATTTTCTATTGAAAAAATTTACTAATATTTTTTTTTAAATCAATTTTTTTATTATTTTTGTTTTAAATTTTCTTCAAAAAATTTACTGACATTATTTGAAATAAATTTTCCATTATTATTGTTTCAAATTTTTTTATTAATTCTCTTCAGAAAAATTTATCAATGTCCTTTTTAAACTAATTTTTTATTAATATTTTTTCAAATTAATTCTTCATCATATATATTCTTTCAAATTGTTTCCCATTCAATTATATTTCTTTGATTCCTTATGGACCAGAAACAAATTTTTCAAGAAGCTATTAGTTTTTAGATGATATCAAGCTTTTTGCTGACCTTGCGCAGAAAGAGAAAAAAAAAAACAAAACCGAATGCCATTCTAACGCAATATCAGTAATTAAAGGAAAATTCTGAATATAAAATAGAATAAAAATCCCTAATATATCTAGAAATGACTATTGACATTATTTTGACGTTTATTTATTTTTTAATAATAGATTCGTTCTGAAATTTGAGTTTTTTTTTGGCACTAACGCCGTCTTTCCTGTTGTGATTCAGTTCAAGGTCGATATCAAAGAATGAGAAAAAAAAAAATACTAATGACAGTGTTTAGAGCTGTGATATCTTGCCGTATAAAATATATTTTTTTGGTAAAAAAATAAGGTTTTACTCATTTTTTTTTTTTTTTGGAGAAGGAAGTCGACGTATACAATAGGAAGAAATGACCGAACCTTAACAGTTCGTGCCACCACGGGTTACTGGTTTTCAGTCCCGTTACCGGTTACAGTTGTTCGAGACTGAATCAGACAGAATCTATTTCCCCGTTGACCTCGTCAAGTCACGGAAAGGAAAAAAAAAATGTATAGCATCAGTTTTGGGTTATTTCCTCGATACCTGCTATGCAAAAAATTTATAAGACCGGGGCATTACAATCATGACTTTTAGCTAGATTTGTTTGCACTCGTACAGACAAGACCGAATGAGTGAAAGTTCATCAAAGTTGGCATTTGACGAGCTTATTGTCAAAATGTTCCATTTTTTTCGAAATTCCTTTTTCAGAGGTTTATGAATCTTTCGGATGAGCTCTGTCGGAATATGCAAGAGGGTTTATTCCAATAAAAATATCTTTGGTATACATTACAATGTAAGTGGGTCTTTTCTACCGAAAGGGAGCATTCACCTTGTTCGTTTACTCTTCGGTATTTTTCATTCAAAAGGGAACATAACAAAGCGGTTGTCCTATTGGCGTTAAGGGACTCTTTTCAAAACGGCACATTTTTCAGAAGCAGATTTCGTAGTCACATTCTACAGTAGAACTTCTGGATAACGGACACTCATGGAACAGAAAAGTTTGTCCGCTGACGCAGTGTTCGTTAATAGGTAGCAAAATACATTGAGTACTGTCGATACGTCCTGTTCTGTCGAAAGTGTCCGTTAGTGGAGGTGCTAGCAAACAGGTATGCCCGCTTTGGGAGGTTATTTCATGTTTCTTTATGCTACTCACGAAAGAGTAGTGAGGGTACCCTCCTTGGCTAGGTGAAACGTTGTGGAATTAACACCACCAGACCACAACATGTGGTTCCCCCCCCCTCTGTCTAGAATTAACCACCACCAAACCAGAACATGGCTCCCACTCTGTTCCAATGAGGTGGGTGACATAGAAATTTCTAATTTCTCAGACTTCATCAGCTCTAATTTTAATGAAAAGTTAACAGTTCCGCTAATTATCTTTTAAATCGGAACATTTCCAAAATTCAAATGTCGATAACTTGGATGTTGATCAAGAAAACATAGCATTGAAATGTTCCATTACCATTCCTACACAATACATGTTGAGCTATTTTCTACTTTTGTTTACAAAAGTAAACATATTCCGGAGAAATACCCTTTTTACTTGTACTGTGAATTTAGCACAAGTGGAAATGCTTATTTTTGAAAATCATCTCCTCATTTGTGCTGCCTTATTGCTTCCTCTTTCACGCAAAAAACCTTTTAAATTAGTGTTTCTAAACCTGTTTTTGTCCATGTGGGGCCTTCTTTAGATCATATTTTCTTCTAGTAGTCTCACTATCTCATTAAGCCCCCCCCCCCCTCACATCCAAGAGCAAGGCCTTTTCTTATCAATTAATTGAATTGATTTTCATCGATCCCGCACTTGGTCAGAAGTAACAGCTAATACCATAGCACCAGATCCCATCATGTACTGTAATCGGGTTCAGCTTTCATTGGTTTATTCAAATTAGTTGTAAATATAATCGGGGTTAGCTTTCTTTTTTTATTTAAATTGATTATATAGTATTTAAGAAATTTTAATTTTCTTGCGCCGAATTTGGTTCAAATTAGTTTGTTTATTAATAATGAGATGTTCTTATATGAGTTTTATGCAGGAGTTCAAAAGGAAGAAGTCAGGTGCTTCAGTCAAATATCTTGGAAGAATATAAGGAGGGTATAATGTCAAAGGGAAACTAAAAGGATTACCGACTCATCGAAGTACGACTTTTAAAGAAAACTGCCAGTCTTTCCATGAATCGGTAAGTTCCACGAGGCGTATCTTCAGGATGTTGAATTTTGAATAATTTTGGAAATAAACGTAGCCATAAATCGAGGAGAGTCTTTGATGGGTGCACCTGCATGCAATGTATCGTGCAATTGGAATTGTTTATGTCGTTTTAATTCGCCACTTTCTTGTGTGGATCGGTCCCATCTCTAGTTTCGGTGTTTCTTTTACCTTTTCTGAGGGAACCTTGTCTACGTTACTTGAATTCCCTTTGTAACGCGCAATACTGGGTATGGTTTACTAAAGGAGCGGCAATTTCGACGAGGGACGAAGGTGGCTTAAGGGTTTAAACGGGTCAGGTTTTTGGGATCAATTTTAGACTGGACGAGGATTGGCTAGCTGTAGATGAAAAGGAATGAAAAGAACCACTGAAGGACAGGGGTAATTTTTCGGGAAGAGGGATATTAAGTTGGATGAGGGAAAAGTTCGTGGATATTGGAAGTGGATTGAGGAGGGAGGAATGTAGTTAAGGAGGGAGGAATGTAGTTAAGGAGATGCTAAGTTGAAATTCTAAGTTCTCATGACAAGGGAATAGGTTCGCAAGAATTAGAAGTGGACGGAAACTTAAAGATCAATGAAGTGGTAAGTCTGGAGCATCTGTAATCTCTTTAGAGTTCTCTCTCTTATACATATTTGAGAGGGATGATAAATCATTTGTAATATTGTTAATGTTGTCGTAAAGTTCTAGTATCGTAAATTTTCATGCAGAGTATTTCATTCAGAGCCTTGCCTAACAAATAAAGTGACTCAAATAAATATTCATTCAATTGAATTTGAGTGTCGTTTATTGCTTCAGTGTTTCACTCAGGCGCTATGAGTGAGGTAGAACCTGGGGTAACTACGTGAGTGGGGAAAATTGCGGTCACATCGCATACCTTGTTGCGAGCACCGTGACAGTACAGTAAAACCTCGCTTATTCGTGCTAATGGTGGGGGGACGGTGAATACGGATATACGAAAAACGCGATTAAACCACCGGGAGTGAAGAAAATGATCTAAAATACCAAAATCGGAAAAAAAGAAGTATTTATGTATTTTTTACCTGTTCAAAATAACTATCCACAGTACATCCGTGTGAAAACATCTAATACAAAATTGTAATTATTGAATGATAGCCACACTACAAATATAGTGGGTTTCATTGGTTTCAGAAATATCTCAGTTATTCCGGCTAATGTTGGGGAAGTTTAACACGGATATAAGAAAAATCACGGTTAACATTTTCCCCCGTCAGCCATTTGGCACAGTTATAAAATTTACTACGAGAATAACACAAACGAGGAATGGCGCTGATCCAGCCGATGAGCCATGCGGTCACGTGACTGCATCTAAAGTTACATCATGCTCGTGCTTTATCTTTCGGTTGCAAAAAAAAAACAATACAACTTGACGGCATTTCTTGAAATTGGCTGTCGATATTCACGTGTCGATCGCTCCAGGACAATGTCCGGTTCTTATGTGTACATATAGAGGGCTGCCGTTTCAACGCGTTGACATGGGAGTTCAGCTCTCAGAATAGGAGGTAGGGCGGTTCTGTAAAAGAATGAAGAAATCCAGTTATACGAAATGGAAATGTTTTTTCATCACAATCTTCACAAAATCATACATAACAAATGAAAAAAAAGCATCTACGACAACACGGATAGGAAGAGCTAAACATGAAATTGAAATTTTCGTAGCACGGTTTATCTGCTTCCTAGTTGATCCGAGCACGGATAATCAAGGTTCTACTTAGAGGGGGGGGGGGTCTTAATTCGGGTCATACTTAGAACCTCCATACGTCAAGACTACCATAGTTCTATGGGAAGCTCTACTGGATTCTAAATGTGTGTAGTCACACTTTCCCCCCACCATATATATATTCCCACTTCATATGTCTTCATTTACTCCTTTTCTCGCAATTCTCCATGGCCTTTATTCACCAGTTGCGATTCATCCCCTCTCCCTCCTTAATTTTTACCCATGGTCCCCTTTAACCTTGAACCTTCACTCATATATCGGGGTGTCGTAGATGACACTGTAACAGTTCCTACCCCCTTCCATCATTGCTCTGCCAATTAAATGCAGTAGTGCATTGAAGCCATGGGTGTTATAAGGGATATTGGGATGATGACAATTTAAGAGTCATATCTCATACCATACCCAAGATGGCGAAAATCTGAGAAAACAAATGTGGCAGGAAGTACATCTTTACCCAGGCGTTACACCTCTATAGTGATAATAATTGATGTTCTCAAATATTTGTCATAATACGATGCAATATGAGTAAATGATGATGAGTCACCATACGATGCTGAAGATGCAACATGTCAATAGTGATGCAATTAATGCTATATGAATATGCAATAAAGATATGTGAATAATGATGAAAAATATTTTGCTTCAGGTAAATAAGAAAAATAATATATGCAGTCGTGAAGTATTTACAATATGACATATGTAGTGTATCAATTCTGGCTGTACCAGAATTAATACATATATTTTAATCATTTTGATTCAATTACTTTACATCAGGAATGAGACGGATTTTACGTGATCCCCTTAGAATAGCCCTGGAGAGGTTCGAGAAACTGTTTCAAACTATTGATGATGATATGTCAGAGTGAACGAGACCTGGACAAATTTTCAAAATTAATAACAAATCAACCAGTTGACATAAACATCATCATGACCTGGAATTTTTTTTTTGATAAATTGGAAAAAAAAGTTCAAATTTCATTCGCGGTTCACTGCAAAACGAAAAACTCAACATAAAATAAATTGCAACGCAAGCAGGCTTTAATTATTGTTTACGACGATGTGCATTATGTAAAACGACCATATTTCAACATGAGCACCCTTTCACTCCCGTAGTTGTAGCCCGAGCTAAAGAGGGCACTCATATTCCGATGTGATAGATTTTTTTTAATGCGAATTGTCATAAATATTAATTATGCACTGGTTGTGTTGAATTTTATGTGTTATGTCGAGTTTTTCGTTTTACAGCGCCACATGTGAAAGGGAATTTGAACTCTTTTTTTCTCAATTTATCGGAAAAAGGAAGAAAAATTCTGAACCATGATAAATATTTTAATGCAAACTGCTCACACTTTTATATCATTTGGATATTTGCTATTGATTCTTACAATGTTTTCAGAACTTCTCGTTCACCCTGCATACTTTCAATCAGAAAAAGGTATTCAAATATTGTGTGGTGCAAAATTTTCAGAGTTAAAATGGCCTCTAGTGGTAGGAAAAGCTATGAATACGAGAGAAGGGGGAAAAAAAACGCTACCGTACGCCATATTTTATGCGGGAAGAAGTTCATTGAAACCACACGCATGTCACGGCGGTCACGATTCCATAGAATATTTACGTATTAACCAGAAAATGCTTACACATATATTGCACACATTAGCGACGTCATTTAGACACCACCGTGCACGTATTTTTTTTTTGTCTCGTTTTGAATTTTAGGTCTTTCCGTTGACACAGGTTTTAGTTAATCATTGGGGGGGGGGGGGGAGAGAATGTCCATATTCCACATAAACAGGAAATCATTAGGCACATCTGTTGCTTGGTCGTGTGAAATTTTCTTCTTTTTTTTTGTTGTTTGTATAATTTCGAGGCGTAAATGAGAGCCAGTTTCCAGTTGTGTGGAAAATTTCTCGCTCCCCCTAACACATTCAAAAAGTCCATGCAGTTCAAAGTTACCCTAACTCCTATGTTGCATAATATTACAGAGGGGTCAGAAGTGATTTAGGCATGTGGGTGCTTGACTTGATACAGGAGATTTTGATTCCTGAATTGATTCTGGGGGGTGCTCAGATCGATGTTCAAAATATTTGGTTCCCGACTACCCCCTGCATCCCCCGGCTCCGACGCCATTCATGATTTACTTACCATCCACAACCTGCATCAATCGCCATGCAGCAAATTCGCTATCATTACGGTCAATTATGATTTTGAAGATGACACTCTATACTTACTGAGGCATACCTCTACACAAACCCATTTCTAGTTGATCCAACCGAAAATTCGGCTGAAATTTCGGTGGAAGGGTAAAACTATGGTGATTGATATGATCTCTTCGTTAAAAAATCCTTTTTATTTATTTATAAAGAATTAATTTTTATCGATTCGTTGAACAATAATTGAATCTCTTCCTTTGACTATCATGAATTCTCCGGACTATCACAGGTTCTCTACGGATGCTCGACCGATTGTTTTGAGTATCATATGATATCGTCAGACGCTAGATCGATTTATTTGACATTCATATATGATCTCTTCAGATACTAGAACGATTGTTTTGATTGGCATATTCATCTCTTCAGATACTAGAACGATTTTTTTGATTATTATACGTTATATGTGAAGAAAGATGCCCACTCCACACACACACACCGTTGTTAATACAAGATTTTCGGAAGACAAGTTATATCTGGAGATGCTGATGGTTTAGGAAAGAAAATTCAGCTCTTCCTCCACGGACCACGGAGACTCGAATCCCGGTCTGTAGTATGCCGGACGACTGCTCTGCTTCAAAGCTACGGAAACAATATTTCCTTCTTGGAGCGTGTATATGCTGTATATGCAGATGAATTTTCTTTCCTAAAATCATCAGTATCTCCAGATATAACTTGTCTTTCGAAAATCTTGTATTAACAAGTGGACTGGACATCTTTCTCTTCATATATGGTGGCCTCGATGCCATTTACGAGCTGCTTGTTGATTCCTGCCACCGTCCACTGCACGAGGCAATTCAGTGTATACACGCTCCACGGAGGAAATATTCTCTCTGTTTCTATAGCTTAGAGATGCTAGACCGATTGTTTTGATTATTATATATGTTTGGATGTTAGATCAATTTCTTGGACTATCACACGATCGTTTCGGATGCTAGACCGATTTGACTGCCATATGATATCGTTGAACGCTAGATTGATTTATTTGACATTCATATGATCTTTTCAGATGCTAGAACGATTGTTTTGACTGTCACAAGCACGCGTCCGTTATACGAGAAATCGGGGTTCGAGTCCCCGTGGAGGCAGAGATGAATTTTCTTTCCTAAATCCTCAGCATCTCTAGATACAAGCTGTCTTCCTAAAATCTTGTATCATATGATATCTTCGCATGCTAAACCGATTATTTGGACTACCATATCGTCCCCCCTCATGACAGAAACATGAATGTGCAAATTTCCAATACTTGGGAAATAACGCTGTTGTTTTCCCAAAGATGTTTACCAACATGTGTTCCAATAGGGGATACACATTGGCATTTCCTGCAAAACTTAGATAGCAGAATAAGTGATCCAACCCGCTGATAAACCTCAAAAGTGAAAATTTACACATTCATGTCTCTTGAATAGGGGTGGGAACGATATGATCTCTTAGGATAACTAGAACTATTGTTTTGACCCTCACATGATCTGTTAGGATACTAGACCGATTATTTTGACCATCATACGATCTCTTCAGAAACTCAACATATTCTTCTGACCAGTTAGCATTACGATTACCGTAAAAAGTCTAAGGGAGATTACTTTCTGTTCCTGTGAAAACTGGATCATCTGAGAAATTGTCTCTTAATACAGGTGAAATAATTTACAAGGGAAAAAGTTTCTGATTAGGAAAAATGAGATTTTTTAGAAAGTCGATCCCCTTACAGAGGTGGCATGCAGAGATCTTGCAATGCAATTGGCAAACTTGGTCACTAAGGAATCCATTTATTTATTTATATACGCAGTAGCTTCACCAAAACCATTATGACGTGAAACGAATTGGGAGGAAACAAACATTCATCGATACTCGAACGCACCTGAACCTGGACCATTACATCGTCATGTTTCATATTTCAAACCGATGCTGTCCTTGAACTCAGGCGACAAGTTTTGAGCATATAACGTAACAGTCTAGCATTTAGACCATCATTAACTGCTTGTGATGGTAATCCTTTTGAAACGACGCTTACAATTACCTCTCTATGTTCGACCAGCTATTAAACATCTACAACATCCTCCGAACAGGCTCCATCACCACTGGGAATTGGCGCCACTGATGACATAGAGATGGTAATACTCCACTCTATGCCACTGATAATAGAGATGGAGTTTTGAATGTTATTTTATCATCCCGTGGATGGCCCATCAATTATATGAACATTCATTAAAATGAACGAGGTTTGACATCGAATTGACGTAAAAACCTGTTTACTTAGGAAGCGATATGTTGTTCTTTAAATCCTATGTTTACTACAATTGGAAAATATGCATGTTTTCAATTTCATGGTCAGCTTATTATGGGATAAGAATTGCGCCTTTTCGTATGACAATCCAAGGACGTCATGTCAATTTTTTCTATTTTTCATGTACGTACATGAGGGTTTTTTCCTTTAGTGTTCATCGAAAGTCGAAAGTGTGACTACGTCAACTTCTAGAAGAAATAAATGAAAAAATGATGGATGAGGAAAATGCTATATGGTGGATCATTGGCGTACGAAAAAGGGGGGTTTTTGGGGTTCTAACCCCCCCCCCCAAGCCGAGATTATAGTGTTATTTTGCAGGAAAAAACGTAACCCCCCACCTTGACAAGAAAAAAAATTGAAACCCCCCCTTCTTGAGAAAATTCTGCGTACGCCTATGTGGGGGGGGGGGTAGAATTCGGTAAACAAACACATTTCAAAAACATGTCCACGAAATAACCTCTTTCCAAGGTGTGTCTATTTGCACTAAAGCAATTTAGAGTACCTACTTGTTTTTTCGAAGAGCATTCATTCCAACACCGTTAGTTATTTACAGAGGGTATCAAGGAAACCTTGGTCTATCGTAGAGGGTACCAAGAAGCCCATCGCAGAGGTTACACGAGTCCATCAAAGAAGATAAATGCGTTCACCAAAGAGGATACCCGAGCCTACCAAGGAATCTGTTACCGTGAATACAAAGGACCCCTTGGTATGTCATAGAGTGTACACAAGCACCCTTGGTTGGCCATGAAGGGGTATCGAGGGATCATTGGTTGGTCATGTCGGGTGTTGAGGAATCCTTGGCATTCCATAGCGGGTGTCGAAGAATCGTTAGTCGGCCAAGGAAGGTTCCAAGAAGTCCATCACAGAGGGTATCAAATAAAATATCAAAGAGTCTGTTGTCGAGATTACGAAGGATCCCTTGGATCACAGACAGTATAAATGAGTCAATCCCAGTCGGTACCAATGAGTCTATCACAGGCGATACAAATGAGTCTATTTGGTATAGTACCAAAGTGTCCACCGGAAAGGAATCTGTTGCTGAGATTACAATAGGCATTGGGGTCTATCATAGAGTGTACCAACGAATCCTGTTCACTATAGAGGCTATCGAAGATCCCTTGGTCTATCGTAGAGAATACGGGGAAAACACACCACCGCAGGGATTTCGAAAGAAGTGTGGAAAAGACTTGTGGGCAAGAAAGAAGAAAAAGAAGCTGGCATGTTGAAGTGGGAGAGATTTGAGAATGGTCTAAATACACAATGCATACAAATTACATATATACAGCGCCTCGACTGTGACGGGAAGCGAAGAAACAAAGCCTCCGTCCACAGCGCTGAGCAGTTCTGCTCGCCCTTCCCTTTACAGAAAATGCAATATATACACACACAGAATACACACAGAGCCCGCATTGCGACGGGAACAATCAAGCAGAGCCTCCATTGACAGTGCTGGGCATTCACATTTGAATTACACGCATACGTTACTTTCTTTACAAAAATTTCCCTTTTTTATACTATTGGGAATGCACATTATGAAAATACAAAATATTCTTAATGGCATCTTATTCGGTGCCCCAAACACGAGAAAAATCTTTCGCTAGATTGTGGGCACCTGAACTAACATTCTCCCGAATGATAAATCCCTTACAGAGCCACTTCAGCGATCTCTAAATGTTTCACGAATCCTTCAAGTGCTCAGGAAATGTGTCCGGGCTGCTTAAGTGCTCAGGAAATGTTTCTGGGCCACTGAAGTGCTCTGGAAATGTGTCCGGGCCACTTAAGTGCTCTGGAAATGTGCCCGGGCTACTTAAGAGTTCTGGAAGTGTCCGGGCCGCTTAAGTGCTCTGGAAAAATGCAACGCATCACTCAAAAGATCCGTAATTATGCCACGGATCACAAATTATCTGGGAATGTTCCGCGGGTAACTTGAGCAATGTAGCACTGGGAGGCCGCTGAAGTGCTCTAAAATTGTGTCTCATGTCACCCAAGGGATCTCTAAATGTGCCACGGATCGTTTAAGTGTTCCGGAACTGTGTCGCGGGTTACTTCAGTGATCTTTCAATGTGCCACGTGCCTACTTCAGTGATCTGAAAATGTGCCACGGCACACTCAAATGCTCTGGAATTGTGCCACGGGTCACTTAGATGCTCTGAAATTGCGCCACGGGTCACTTAGATGCTCTGAAATTGCGCCACGGGTCACTTAAATGCTTATGGAATTATGCCACGGGTCATTTAAGCGATCTGTAAAAATGTGCCGCTTAGTTCACTTTTACAAAATTGGGTTTGAGGGGGCAAGCCACATCAGATAACCTTCAGGGCCACATTTGGGGTCAAGGGTTTATCATACATAGTTTAAAGAGTTTTCTTTCATTTCTTGGAGAGAAATTTTGAGAAATATTGATGTCAAATAGCATTGAAATTAACAGAAATCGACTATAATAACGTAAAGGTATTTCTTTCGAAATTTTAATTTTTTTACATAAATTTTTTTTTTCGTTTGCGGGGGGGGGGGAGGGGGAGGCACACGAGCGCCCTATGCCCCCCCCCCGCTTACGTTTCTGACTCCATTCAATATGCGTTAGGAGGTGGAGGCAGTGCTGACGAAATTTTGCAGACAAGGGGAGAGGGGGTCAGAGTTTTGCTGACTTTTGCTGACAAGGGAGGGGGGGGGGTCAAAAATGGCTAAAAATTTGCTTTGTAAACAAATTTAAAAAAACACTATGACACTCTATCTCTCACACATTGGATATTTTAATTTCCAAAAATGTTAATTTCATGCAAAATTTGTGTAAAGATTAATTGGAAAAAAATATATAAACAAAGCGTTGCGCAGATGCAGCGTCAGTTACAAATAGGTTGAGGAGGCAAGATATCTCGTTATTGCCGAAATACAACGCATCAAGTTATGCGAGATATCTCGTCAATGCCGATAGGGTTAAGCCCGATTCTGAACTCGCAAAAACGTTCCTCCATTCCTACCGAAATCCGATTTTTTTTCCTCAGTAAATTAACTATTTGACGTCACAGAAATTAGCATTACTCGTGTTTGCTTATTTTTTCGAATCGTCATTTCATAATCACTTTGTCCAATTTTGTAAGCATTGCGCATACTAAAAGTAAAATACGGACAAGAGACGTCTAAACTATACTTAGTCAAAATTTGAATAACAAATTTTTTTCCTTATTTAAATCGACTATTTCTACGTCGTAGAAACTATCATTGCCATTGCCGGGTTTTTTTTCTATCGCGTCATTTTTTTCATGTTCATATTCCATGTCCAATAAGCATTGCGCACACAGACGTTAAAGGTAAGATGCAGACATGATATGCCCAAACAGATAAATCAAAAATTAATTTTATTTAATTTAAAAATTAACTACATTTACCTACCTCAGAGGTACGGTACAGCAAGATATCCAGGTAAGAGTGAAATTTTAGATATACAGCGAAACCTGTCTAAAGCCGGACACTGTATGAGACTGAAACCTGTCTCGAACGGAACAGAGACCTAGTCCAATGGATAATTAATGCTTTTTTCATTATGGGGAAACGTCTTTAAGACGGAAACTGTCTAACGCGGAAACGGAAGGCATATTTAGCCCATTTTCGATTAAAAAAAAACCTGGTGAAATGGAAATAATTTTTGGCCAAGTTCAAGTTTTTGTCCCTCGAATGGGGAAAAAAATTAAGTCGTACTGATTTCCGTTTTGTTAGGGAACTCTCTTCTTGGAAAAACGATGAATGCTTACTATTGTATTTGAACTGGTTTTGGAAGTAAGGGATTGGGTTTGAATGAAAGCAGATTATAATTAAAAGCCCGTTTCGTTTATGATGAAAATATCCTGTGTTCCTCCTGTATCTTAGAGAAATGTTGATGATTTCCATTTAAAGTAGTTCGGGAGAGGAATACTTGAGGGAGACTCACAATTTATTTGATACAGTATCGTGTGGCTGCGGCTCACTGATTGATGACTAAAGACGCGCCGTGTGCAAAAACGCGTGGACGCGTAGGAAAATGAATAAATGCGATAAGAAAGAAAATGTTACGCGGCAGTCTTCGTGTGTTTCGCATTTCATTCAGTGTAGAGAAAGCCAGTGTAGAGCCACCAGTCACAAGAAACACGTCTGGGATTTGAACACTAAAGTGGAGGTCATAGGTACAAAAGAAAAGCAACATTTAAGTGTTACAGAGATAACTAAAAAATTTGCTATTGGAAAAACCCAATGTTATGACATTATCAAAAGAAAACGTGGAATTCGAGAGGAATGGTTGAATGGAAATGGAGAAACACAAAACGTTAAAATGCGCAAGACTGGAAATGAGCAAATTAACGAAATTGTATGGGAATGGTTTATGGACGCCAGATCTAGAAAACTGCCGATATCTGGGCCAATGGTTCAAGCTGAAGTAAAAAAAAAAAATGCCGAACAACTTGGGAAGGAAGATTTTCATGCATCCAATGGGTGGCTAGAAAGTTTTCGAAAAGGACATTCAATAAAATTCAAGGAAGTATGTGGTGAAGCTGCTGATGTTGATCCTGAGACTGTGAATAATTGGAGAGAAAAACTTTTGAATTTAATTGAAGGATACGATGTTAAAGGCAAAGCAAACGGAGATGAATCCGGACTGTTCTACGGGGCCCTACCAAACAAAACTCTTTGCTTGAAGGGATAAAGTTGTGCTGGAGGCAAAAAGTCGAAGGAAAGACTTACTGTGTTTTTGTGTGCTTTCATGACTGGAGAAAATGAAAAAAACTCTGATTATTGGTAAATCCCTCAAAACCACATTGTTTCAGGAATATAAATCCAAAAGCTCTACCAGTTTGAGTGGAAGGCAAACAAAAAAACGTGGATGACAGCTAAAATCATGGAAGTGTGGCTTGTTGCCTTTAATGTCAGAATGAAGAAACAAAACCGACAGGTTCTGCTATTTCTTGACAATGCGACTTGTCATCCTCACATTCAGCTTTCTAATGTTAGCCTGGCTTTTTTCCCACCTAACACAACTAGTGTTACACAGCCAATGAATCAAAGAGGGATTCGCATCGTAAAAACAACTTGCCGGAGCTTTGTAATGCAATCACTGCTCGCAGCGACAAAAAATGTAAGTTTATTGGAATTGACAAAACCTATCAACCTACTTGATGCGATATTGTGGGTTTAAGAAGTTGATAATGAAACCGCAATTCTCTATTTTGTGAAAGCAAAATTCCCCGGAGGAATTAATTCAGTAGAAGAATTAGTCAATCATGAAATTGATAATCTACAAGACGCATTAAATGCAGCAAAAGTAGGATTGCATGCAATAGACCTCGTGACAGTGGATGATGAACTAGCAACGGTAGCACGGTACGAAAACTGTGTTGGAACTGCTATTTCGGGGCAGGTTACCGATGAAAGCAGCAGTTATGAAGAAAAGAAATCCAATACAGTCGCAGAAAAAGATCTTAGGATAAACTCGTACACAAGTGCAGTTCACTACCTTACGAATTTACAGGACTTTGCAGCTTATAAAAATGACATGGAGCTTTTGAGCATGATAAACAGTGCTCGAATGTTTGCGGAAGACCGTATTGTAAGAACTGCGCTGCTACAGAAAACTGTACATGATTATTTCAAAAAATAATTCACGTATAGATATGTGTAAATATGGCCAGAAATGTATCATCTTTCTTTCGCGAAGGTTATTGGTTGTTTATCTCACTGTCACT
Source organism: Pholcus phalangioides (assembly GCF_987345545.1). NCBI lineage: Eukaryota > Metazoa > Arthropoda > Arachnida > Araneae > Pholcidae > Pholcus > Pholcus phalangioides. Next base: position 29,328,955 of record NW_028301601.1, read on the forward strand.
ATTTTGAAAAAGGTAAGCGCCATTTTTTAATTACTTTTAATTTTAAATAATATATTTTTTTCACTTTTGACATAAATAAGTGTTCATTCTATTGCTATTCAGGAGAGCGTCTTATAATGAATTTTAACTATTTGCGCATTAAGTATGAGATTTCAAATGTGTAGTAATTTGAAACATGAAAATATTAAAAATACGGTAATAATATACATGTCACTGTTTGATACTCGTTGGTCTATAGTATTTTGGATGATATTATCGAAATTTACGTTTTGCATGATGATAGGCAAAAAAAATACTGAATATGTTTCTTGTGCACCTTTATGAAACTGAAACATGTCTGTAACGGAAAATTCCCTTGACGTTCCGTTTTATACACGTTTCACTGTATATATTTTTTAACTAAGTATTTTACGCCATAGAAATTAGCATAGCCATTCCCGGTTCTTTCCCGATCGCATCTTTTCATGTTCAAAATCCCATGTCCAATTTAGTGCACACAGACCTTGTTATATACAGACAAGAGAGAGATGCCCAGACAAACAAGTCAAAATTAAAATAACAAAACTTTTTCCTTTTAAAATTAACTGTTTTACGTCATATAAATTAGCATATAGTCATTCCCGGGGCTTATATTATTTTCTTCAATCGTCTACTTTTCATATTCAAATCCCATGTCCAATTTAGTAAGCGCTGCGCATGCTGACAAGATGGATAGCAAAAGATGAATAATGAGCTGAATAAACTTGTTTGGTCAGAAGAGAGATAGTTAGTGGTAAAAGAAATCCAGTATTAATGGGCGCCGCGTTCGAAACCACTCTCTGAAGATCAGTTTATCATGGATGGGGTTTTCCTTCCAGAAAAGAAAGTGAATTCGGAAAAGATACGTGTTTCGATCACTTTTTTTGTAAAGAAGAAGAAATATCTTTTCTTTACCTTCAGGCCGCAAAGAAGACACGACCTTCTGGTTGTTGCAGGCAAGCCAGTCAAGGTCCCGCTTCTTTTCTAACCTGAAAGAGCTCCACGAGTTCTTTTTGTGTGTGTTTGTTTGTTTTTTCCCACGCGGATAGGTATTCGTTCTCCGACAAACGGTAGTTCTCTATTGGATTGCAAGCTATGGGTTGGAGAAGACTTCTGCTGTTTCTTGTTGTTGTATCCGCGTGTTTGTATGCGGGATCCCAAGCGAAAAATCCCAATCCTGATGGAGAAATTACGACTACGGATAATCCAGGGAATGGAGTGTTGGTTGTCACCGAAAAGGAAGAGACTTTCGCAGAGTTCGAAGGGAAGTTGAAGAGAGGAATGAACTCCCTGATACGAAGTGTTCTGCCGTATCTCATGAATGGTGCTTCCGGTTCCAAGATTTCCGGGTCCTGTATGTCGAGTCTCATGAGGATCATCGGAGGTGTCAGGCAGCTCAGGGAATGGTCTTTGAGATGTGAGTACATATGGTTTATATGATATAAATTACGTATATTTACAGTGAAACTTCTTTAATAGGATTACAATCCATGAAAAAAAAAATTAGCTCCTTCCAAGAATTGGTTCCTTGATAAAAGTGATATACTTTTTTTAAGTGAAATTTTCATGCTTTTAGATTTCGGATGCTCAGTAAATGCTTATTTTTGAGGCTTAAGGATCATGCCTGCAGATTTTAGAAGTACCGGGGAATGTAGAGTTTGGAGGTTTAGGGGAAAGTGCCCACCGATTTTGAATTCTCGGGGAATTCGCTCACAGACTTTAGAAGCGATGGAAACATGAATGCAGATTTTGGAAGTTTGGGGGAAAAATTAAGATTTCGGAAGCTCAGGATCGTAGATTTTGGGAAGCTCAAGAAAATGTGATCGCAGCATTTGGAATATCAGAGTATTTGCTCACAGACGTCAGAAGCTAAAGAAATGTCTACAGATTTGGGAAGTTCAGGGGAATATGGATTTTGGAAGCTCAAGAGAGAACTTGACTTAAAATGTGGATAGCCTTAGTTTCCACTTATCACCTATCCGTTTCTTAATAGTACTGAAAGTAATTTTATAACTGCCATATTATATTCTAGAGAGAGAATCTAATATAAGCTATTCAAGAAAATTTCTGCGACATCAGTGCATTGGAATTTTTCACGAAAGTCTATGTACTCATGTAACTATGTACTCTCTTCTACCTTATCGATTTAGAAAAAACTTACTATACAAAGTATATAATTAAAAAAATTATCAATATTGTTATACGTATTAACATAACAAGAGATTACGCTAAGTCTATACGCATCTTCCCTGAGCTTCGAAAATCTGCATACGTCTCTAATTAGCTTCGGAAACATGCACGGGCACATGCGCTGCATCTATAAAAAAGGAACGGAAAGGCGGAACCATCTTAACGCATAGACTTACCCGGACCCGGCGCGGGAAACTTGTACACATTCTCCTCATTATGATCATTATGAGATCTGGTACTAACATGTGTTTATAAATTATGAATGGACAACTGCTTCCGTGCATATGAAGAACAGTGCACACGACAGTTAAAAGAATCCTCTGTTTTAGTAGGGTTTCGAAAAAATTTTGAAATTCTTAAGTTCCCGGACCTTTCTAGGAAGGTTCAACTCCCGGTTTGATATCCCCTGCCCACATTATATCATTTGTGTCTGTGCATGTATTACGAAAAACACTTCGATCTTTGCAAAGCTTCCCTCAACATCTGGAGTATTTAGATTCATGAAAAATCATCTGACAACTGTTATTATGTTATTATGGGGGTGTCACGACCATCAATGATAGGCTAAAATATGCTGATACGTTTTGAAAAATTAATGGTTAACCATAGTTGACCCCTGGTCAAAACAGGTATTGGGGCCTTTGGACTGCGGCCAAAAAAGATTGGTACATTAGCAAATATAGTACATGTTGGTGTTTATAAACACATAAATAAAGTATATGCAATATTTTAAATGAGAAAGGGAATGTAAAATTCTCCATGAAATATCTTGCAATAAATGCTTTTTTCGCACTCTTATGTGAGCGAGATCGTTCATAATGTCACCAAAATCTAATTTTTGGGTTTCAATACACAATAAAACTAAAGAGATGACAGTTTTTCTTGTAAAAGAACTTGACAAACTCATGATTTTATCCTTTTTTTTTAATAAGAATGATCTTTCTTTGATGTTGGTGATGTTGTCAATGATGATTCAATGCTGTCTTGACATATGGAAACGTCTCTTCTAAATTTCTAGCGTTATTTAACACTTGTGGCATTGTGCCACCAACCTGAACCTCAAAGATGAAAATTGTTGCAGTGCATCTGAGAAAAAGCATTTGCAAGATCAGATGCATAAAGTTTTGCATTAGAAATACAGGAAAATCTACATGAAGATTTAAGGATTTCATGTTCGATCAAAAGATTTGCACTTTCTTGTCGTCGTTTCATAATTCATGTTATGCTTAAAAAGATGTGAATTGAGAAATCGAACAAAATACTATGACACATTAAAACATACTTTTGTCGTGGAGTAAATATTGCAATAAGTGCATTGCGCATGCTTTGTAAAGTCTATTATTGATTAGTATAATATTAAAATTGATGTTTAATAGAATTTGCTAATAAATGGGCTCTTTAGAAATAGTATTTATGTGATTTAATGAAAATTCTTTGACTTTCCAAAATTTTAAGAAATAAAATTTATAAAAATTTTAGTAAAATATGTACCATTATAAATTTAGGGGTACCCTTAAACTATGGATCCTTGGGTTATTGCCTATTCGGAAATCGGGCCCTGAGCTATCTCTAGAATCGAGAAAACCATTCCTGTGACAAAAATCATAATTTTTGTTGAATTTTGGCTGAAATTCCGAACAGCCTGCGGTGGAAATTCGTCCAAGTAACTCTCAGAAGAACAGCTAATTACTTACACGTGGGTACAGTTCGCGTGATGTGATGAAAAAGAGTAAAATAAAATGAAGGGACGAAAAATATAGTTGTATGGAAAAGAGAAATTTCGTAAGTATTTGCGAAACGTTCAAACAGAAGACATTATTAGAGCCGCTCTGTCAATCGTGTGACCTGAAGCTGTTATCATTATCAACACTTTCAAAATAACGATATATAATTAAATCGATATTGACTATGAAATGATCTGTTGAGTAATAGATCGATTATGTTGAATAATTCTGCGAAATTGTTTTTTGAAGCGAATAGGCTTTGTTTGGGCACTAAAAATGCTTAAACAAACGATTTTCTTTCCACCTGGTTTCGAATGAGAAATTGAGTAACTGCTTTATCTTTCCCAATGTAATTTAATTAAGAAATATCGATAATAATAATAAGAATAGATTATGATAACGATACGAAGAAACAATAACACGGCGTTTTTTTATCGTTTATGTAATCTAATCGATCGCCTTGACAATGAATAGACAACGCTTCTTATTTTGAACTCAACGCTTTTGAAAGGGTTAATGTTAGTGTACAAGTACACATATTTCGTTACAAGTTTTCGCAATTTGATGTACCGTTCTCTTTGGATATAAGATGGCATTTCATATACTGTACTCAGAAAATATCTTCGGATATCCGACCGATTCCTTTGAATATGAAATGATCGTTTTTCGGATACTAGACCGATTCCTTTGACTATGGAATGATCGTTCCGGGTACTGAAACGATTCCTTTGACTATCAGAGAATATCTTCGGATACTATACCGATTCCTTTGACTATGGAATGATTTATAGAGAGATAGTGGCATCGTTTCTCTCTATATATCGCCATCTGGGGGCTAACGTCGTAAGAGCTATTAGCTGAGTCAGGAGGCTGTCCAAGCGCAGTCCCGTTCAGCATTCATACATATGCTCTAAGGAATGAAAATGTCTGTCCTCTGTAGTTCAATGGTTAGAAAACTCGCCCGGACAGTGAGAGATTTGTGGTTCGATTTCCCACAGAGGAGAGGAATGTGAATTTTCTTTCCGAACTATATACATCTCGATAATATCTATAATATATATAATCACCGCTTGGTTATTAAGGCTTTCGTACTTCGTAGGAAATGATTGTTTCGGATACTAGATCGATTCAATTGATCGTTTCGGATACTAGATCGATTCAATTGATCGTTTCGGATACTAGATCGATTCAATTGATCGTTTCGGATACTCTACCGATACCTCTGACTATGAAATGATCGTTTCGAACACTAAACCGATTCCCTTGACTACTATGAAATGATCGTTTCGGATACTAGGCAGATTCCCTTGACTATGAGATGATCGTTTCAGATTCTAGACCAATTCCCTTGACTATGAAATGATTGTTTCGGATACTAGACCGATTCCTTTCACTATGAAATGATTGTTTCGGATACTAGACCGATTCCTTTCACTATGAAATGATTGTTTCGGATACTAGACTGATTCCCTCGACTATTTCGGATACTAGACTGATTCCCTCGACTATTTCGGATACTAAACCGATTCCTTTGAATATGAAATGGTCCTTTTGGATACTAGACCGATTCCCTTGACTATGAAATGATCGTTCCAGATCCTAGACCAATTTCTTTGACTCTCATATGGTTTTTCCGGATTCTAGACTGATTGATTTAACTCATATGATTTTTTGGGATTCTTGACCGATACCTTTGACTCTCATATGATGTTTTCGGATTCTAGAGCAATTCCTTGTAGGAATGGAAAAATCTTAAAAAACTTGCATGCTTGGTGGGGCATGTAACATAAAATAAGAGATGTCCGAATCAATAATTTACATGCTCGAAAAAAATTTTCATTTGATAATTTGAAAAAAAAAAAACCAGAAACAAATTAATATTTATTTGCATAAAATCATTAACCTTTTATAACCTTTAAAGAAATACCGAAATTCAAAAGGAATGTGGTCACCAATTAAAAAAATAAAATTATTCAAGCCGCTAATTATGACTTTCCAGGCTGTTGGCGTCGGAAAAGAAGTCACCAAATTGCGATTCACGTCGCTTATAAGATCATAGCCGATTTACGGGCTGCGACCCACGACTCGGGAACAAATCTAGGAAAAATCCTGATAAAAAAAATGTGACACGCAAATTCATTGGTGAAATATAGGAAATTTTGAAAAAATTTTTTTCACAGGTCATTATATAGCGTTCAAATTCCAAACAATAAAAAAAAAAAACTACCTATTGGCACTGAAAGCCTGGCTTTGTACGGTTTAGTTCATTGTTCTTCAGCGCTTTTCTCATTGCGTATGGCTGAAATTAAATGAAAATGTTTGAGAACCAGCATAAGAAAGAAATACTTGGTGAACGGTGAAAAAGCACGAAGGAAAATTTCCAGTGTAACCTCTCTTCTGACTTATTATATTTGATATTCCTACTTTGCTATTATAAATTCCAGAAACCGCGTTAAGCTCAGAAACCTGCTGACACCTACTGTGAATAAAAACAAAACTATCTGCCATAATTCTTAAAATAAAATGATTGTTGGTTTTAAATCGATGTGCGGAATGAAAATGAACATGCGGTATGGAAATAAATATTTCTTTTATTTTTCTACTGCATACCGGTGTAATTTTATACACCAAAATACCGGTTAATGTATGTTTTGATGTGTACAAAAAGTCATATAGCGGTAAAAACATATTAACTGGAATTGTGGCTCGTGAAATTTGCACCGGTATGCAGAAAAAAAATAAATAATATGCCGTAAAATAACGCATTTGTCCGTTTTCATGCTGCATATTGGTTTGAAATCAACAAGTAACTTTACTTGTGAAAGATCGTAAAGATGGTCACAACAGAAGTCCCGTATTTTTATGATGGATATCTTTCCGATATTTTTGTATAGAAAAGAAATGCCCATTAATATTTTCTACAATTTTAAAATCATTCGCAGAATTTTTATACACGGCCTATAAATTGTCCAAAAAGGATACAGTATTATATTATAATAATATAATTAACTTTTTTGGAAAAAAAAATATTTTTACGTTTTTATGTAAACTAAGAAGTTTTTTTTCTTCTTCGGTGAATACCATTAGGATATGCTATGTATTTCGTTGAAAGCGAGGTTTTAACGTTTTCTATAACAGCCCAGTTGCAGTGTATAAGGGCCTATAACTGCACCGAGCTGCTAGATATTAGGACTGTGAAAATAGATCGCAATACTTTTACGACACAAATTTTTGTATCATGGCTGTCGAAGAAAGCATTTCTTGGGGAATTTCACAAGTGTGTGTAGGAACACTTGCATTATTGTCGATGAAAAAATGAAAAAAACAAAAAAACAAACCGGAAGTGTTTGAATTTTTTGTTTTTTTCTTTAAAATGCCCACATCTGGCATGCCATCGAAAAGGGTACGTGCCCAGTCGAAATTTGTCATGCCCAAGTCATGTGATCTGTTTGGATGTCAGAGCAGACTGCTTATAAATAATCCCCTACATTTCTAGTTACATTGTAGAAATTTAGCGCATCATGATTGGCCGAAATGAGTGATGAAACATTACGTCACTCATGGTGAAATTTTTTGCTGGCGACGTTTAACAACAGATACATTTAATTGTAATTGCATCCAACATCCATCGCTGGAGTAATGGTTATTGTACGACGCTCACGTACCGAAGGTTGTGTGTTCGATTCGGTCTGAAAACCATCCAAAGTTTTTTTTCCCCATCCTTCTATCTTTGCTGTCATTTAGTGATTTAATAAAAAATATTTCCATTTCTTTTCTGATTTAATCATATGTGTTTCACGTGCATCGAGAAGACAATAATGATGGCTCGCGAAGCTGGGCCCATCTATCATTTACTGATTCAATACAAAATGCTTTCATTTTTCGTTAATGAACTTCGAAATTCAGTTTCTCCAAAAACTCCGCCTCTCGTGACGTCTTGCTAGTTTTTTTGTTCGCAGTAACCAATCACTGGCTGCTAATGCTTCCTTTGTTACCAAGAAAGTAGGGATTGTAATTTAGCTGTCAGACCAATTTCTACGGATGCTAGACCAATCCCTTCGAAAGCTAGACCAATTCCTTCGAAAGCTAGACCAACTCCTTCGGGTGCTGAACCGATTCCTTGTAATCTTTTTGGATGCCAGACCGATTCCTCGTGATCTCTTCGGCTAGACCAGTGATTCCCAACGTGGGCATTAACGCCCCCTTGGGGGCGATGGAATGATCCAGGAGGGCGGTAGAAGATACGGGTATAACATAGGATCCTATGGATTAGATTGCGTTCGGGGGCGATGGGAGAAAACAATTTCTGAAGAAGGGGGCGATGGGACAAAAAAGGTTGGGAAACTATGGGCTAGACCGATTCCTCGTGATCTCTTTGGATACAAGACTTCTTTGAGTTATCTATATCTTTGAGTCGTACAATCCTTTAGATTCTTTATCGATTCCTTTCACTGTCAAGTAATCTTTTCGTCTAGACCGATTCGTTTGACTGTCATGTCATTCTATCTTTGCATGTTATACGATCCCTTCGGGTAATAGCAAGGCATGAATAAGTGGGATAGATAATTATTAATGCATGGCTTAATGAATCGACTCAATTAGAGGTTTGAAGGTGCTCAGTTAAGTTCAAGATTGACCACAGAATTTCGAAACTCCAGAAAATGATGAAACGATGAGATCTTGCAAAGAAAATCGATTTATTTATAATTAATGATACAAAATGTTAATCAAGGTCGCTTCCGGAGTCTACATAGTTTACTGGCAAAAACGCATTGCTGTCTCGCGATATAGTACGTGGCCTTCATTTTTAATTCTTCAGGACATGGTGATAGTGGTTCAAGGACGTGCTTTGCTCCTGATCTTGTTTACCTTCGCAAAAATGAGAGAGCAATTTGTGTCTATTTTTGGGCATCAGTGTCGAGAAATTAAAGTCTAGAAAATTTCATATACAAAATAAAAAAAGCGCACCAAGGCCAAATTACACTAAAAAAGGTTTATAAAATTTGAAAAATGCAACAAAAAAACGTATCGATTACATTCGGGCGAATGCAAACAATAGGCTTATTGGTTGTTTCTTCCAAGTTTTGTAAAATATCTTACATCACACTTTTATAGTGCAATACCCCGTCATAAAGCGTATATGTCCAACCTTTGGCCCTCGGAGTCATCTGATGCGCACGTGACTAGTTTACACGTTAATTAATATAAAAATGAACTAAGTGTCGCACATATAAACAGATCACAAAAGTGATCCGCTGTGCAGTTCCAGATCATTTGAAGAGAACGCGGTTCATTTCCAGATCTTTGAAATGATCCGTGTCACATTTACATATCACTTGAGTAATGTGCGACAGTTACAAAGCGATTAGGTGATCCGCGGTGAATTTTCAGATCACTTACGTGTCCTACGACATACTTACGGATTACTTGAGTGACTCGCGACACAGTCATAGAACACTTGCGCGGTCGCAGCACGTTTCCACATCTACCGATCACTTCGCAAGGCACAATCCCAGTTCACTGGAGTGGATTACGGTACATTTACAAATCACTTAATAGACCTACTGTGCTGTTCCAGATCACTTAATTATGTGGTCTGCTACACGTTTTCAAACCCTTGCTTTTAGCACCCTTGCTCTAAAGCAGTTTCCCAACATTTTTTATTCCCATCTCGCCCACTCCTTCAGAAATTTTTTTCTCCCATCGCCCTACAACGCAATCTAACCCATAGGATCCTATGCTATACCCGTAGCTTCTACCACCTCCTGGAACTTTCCATCGCCCTCAAGGGGCGTCCACGTTGGGAACCACTGCTCTAAAGCAGTCTCCCAAACTTTCTGTTCCATCGCCCCCCCCCCACCCTTCAGAAATTTTTTTCCCTCATCGCCCCACAACTCAAGCAAACCCATAGGATCCTATGTTAAATCCGTAGGTTCTATCGCCCACTTTGGGAAACACTGCTCTAAAGCAATTACACAGGCAGTCCTCGACTTACGAAAGCGTTTTTTCCCCCTTCCCAGCATTGCCCTTATGTCGAAGTGTTCGTAATGTGAAATCGAACCAATTTGGTAAGAACTTTCATATATTTAATGAGTTTTTCTGATATCTTTGAATTCACTATTATTTTCCCAGGCCAAAAAAATCGTCTCAGTTTTTTCTGCGTAGTTTTTTATGTGAATGCTTTCATGCGCTGGTGACCCACCGAAGATCTCGGTCTAAAGGGGTCTCACTTCATCCCATCCAGATACAATTGTTACGAATGGCAAGCGCATTGAGGTCCTCCTTTTCTTTCATGGGCCCACCCAAAACAAATAGCAAGGCTTTTTGTATTGATAATATGGATTATATTTGCTCTCTCTGGCTTTCCTTTCACTTAGTTTTTCGGCAATGACTCCCTCTTTGAATTTATCTCTAGTCCCCAAATGGTCTCGGGTCGAAACCCACTGGTACGCATCATACATAAGTTAGTTTTATACTATATATTCATTGATAACGCTAACCGGCTTAAGTCAATGAATCGATCGTTCGTAAGAAACACTTCGAAGCCGATCCCGAATGAAAAAAAAAGTTCTAATCCCAGCGAAATATTTCGGGTCGGTTTTGAACTGTCTTTTGTGTTTAGAAAATGACCGTGATGTGACGAAAATAATGAAATAACAGAGTGCAAGTTCGCGAGCTCTGTACCATTCCAAAGCCCACGTAACAGCTCCATTCATCTGACCGACCACGTGGTGGCTAAACGGTATAGCGTGTAAATTGGCATCACCTTTTCAAAAGTGTCGTTTATTGTTGTATACTGTTATTACTCTTGTAAATACTTGAATCTCGCGTAATTTCAATTACGTAACGATTCACCTTCTCACGTGAACTCCGCCGTTACACGCAACTTAAAGTGGGCTACGAACGGGTCAAGTTTGAGCAGCTGGGTCACGATCATTAGGGCAATTCCGTTCGGAATCGGGCCACAGAACGTTGTTGAGAGAGAATTTTTCTTCCCTCTCTCCATCCTATGATATATATCTTTCTGTGGGTCGTTGAATAAATTGTATAGATTTTTCTTTTCCCTCCTTAAAAGCAATTAAGGCGTTCAAAGGCTAAGTGCCTCGAGGTGCTAATGAAACTTCACTTAGTCTCTCTGTGTTTGTTGCATCACATATCGCAATTAAGTATTGGAATATATTTTCGTGGGTCATTACCACACACAATATACGAGTATATTACATTTCTGATAATGATTTCTAGTACATATCTTGTGCACATGTCTATTTAAGTACCGTGGCATTCATGATTTTATTTGAGAGTTATTGATTGTAATGATTACAATGCAATCATTATGATCGTTGATCTGATCGCTGAAAATGCCAACGTTAGCAGCGTTTCTCAAGTTTTTTTTTTTTTGCCCGTGGTTCCCTTCTTTGTACCATATTATCCTCTCGTGGCACCCTGATCTTTTCCAGGATCGCCCTCCACCCTTATTCACGAACATAGTCAGATTTATGGATCACTTCACTATTTTGAACTTACCACTCTGTGCCATAGCATAATTGCCTCCCTCCCCTGTGAATACCATTCCGTCCAAGAGCGGGACCCTTTCTACTTGTTGGATCGATACTATTAGTAAATTTACAGACAAAAAAAAAACATAAGGTCGATTTCCAGTCCCCTGGGTTTCAGTAAGCATCTCTCCTGTGGAGGTTCTGTGCAGAGAGTTTCATCATTGTGCCCCCTCCACTTCACGATAACAATGTCAAAGGGGGTCTCGAACTTCTCTGGATGGAAATAACAGTTTAAATATTTATATACTCACACTCGAAAATCATGGTTCAACATCTCATCATGTAGTCTTTTCTATGGGAATAAGATTCCCGACCATGCCCTGGTTGGTTCTGGGCTGCTAAGATGGTCCTATGGACAGTTCTGTTGCATTTTAAAAGTAGTTACATTTTCCCACCATATTTCATAATATCATAATTCATATATTCCATATATCCTAATGACTAACGTTCTGAACAGCTTTTCAGTTCTAGAGCTTCAGAGTTCTTCCTGTTAATGGTTTGGGAAATCGAAAATTAAAAATGTATTGATACTAGATTAGAATAAATCGAAAGAATGTAATTCCGTTCGCGAAATTCTCAAAAACAATCCACCGAAAACCTTTTAGGGGTCATTCAAGTATTACGTCAGCATCGAGGGGGGAGGGGGTTTCGGATTTGCTGACTTTTGATGACAAGGGGGGGGGGGGTTTGAAGAGTGCTTACGTCATGAACCACCCCTTTTTGAAGATATAAAATATTCTAAGCTGCTGACGAAATTTTGCTGACAGGGGGGGGGGGAAAGAAGGGGGTCAAAAATGGCTGAAAATCTGCTGACGTAATACTTGAATGGCCCCTTGGTGTTCTCTGAATCTGGTTGGAATTCTGGTTCTCTGAATCTACTCATAGAGACAGCGGCATCTAAAAGAAACGAGAAATATCTAAATTCCCCCCAAAAAAAATCATCACATCAGAGTCAGTCTTTCCACCTTACAGAATGGTTAGAGCTCATGCATGAGACAAGTGTTCTTCAATCTTATTCTACTAGCGGATCAATGAGATTAAGTGACGTAGAATTTCGCCAACCAGCATAAATTTAAGAAATAATTTGCGGCCCGGCGAATGGAGGAAAATTTCATTTTTAAAGGCGCGTATACATTAGCGCGCGGATCATGCAATGAAAGCATTCTTAATTGGTTGTTCAGTAATTTGTACGGTGTTGTGAACATCACAACGTTTTTTCAACGAACACAAAGGAAGTTTATGTACCAGTTGAAGAAAGACAGCCTACAAGTTAACCCATTTTTGACCGCTCTTACAATTCGTGACCAAATCGCACAATTTTTTATATATATGATGACTGGCTATTCAAATAACATACTTTTAATGTTTCAAAAAATTGGGCACAAATTTAGCACGTTTTTCTTTGCAATAGAAGTAAATTGCTAATTAATTAAATTTCTAATTAATGAAAATTAATTATCTTAGTTTAATCATAATAATTATAATTTTGAGAAATCTCATGTACCATGTTAGGTTCAAGTATTACGTCATCATCGATGGGGGGGGGGGAGTTTCCGATTTGCTGACTTTTGATGACAAGGGGGAAGGGGGGTTTGGGTAATGCTTACGTCATCAACCACCCTTTATGAAAATATGAGTTGGGATTCAGAGGGGCAGAGCTGATGACGAAATTTTTCTGACGGGGGGGGGGGGTCAAAAATGGCTAAAAATTTGCTTATGTAATACTTGAACGGCCTCTAATAAAAAGATTAAGGAAAAAAGTATTTTCTCCTATTTTTAAAAAATTTAAAAAACACTATGATGCTCATTAGACCTTTTTAGTTTTTTCTTCATTACAAAACAACACATAGACAGGCACATTCATATGTACAAGGATGACGCCACTCTCCGCTACCATACGAAGGTTTTTTAACAACTGGCTGTTTCGAAGATATATTTTGGAAAGAGAGGAAAATTCAACTGCCCCTGCGGGGAATCGAACCCACGTCCTTTCACTTTCCGGGTGAACGCACTAGTCTACAGAGGCATCGAATCTCTCAGTCTTTCCTTGGAGCTCGTGTACACTGAAAGGGACCGTACATGGACGGCCGGACCAGACGCAGGCCAAGCTCACAACTGCTGACGCTGCCACCAGATGACGACTTATACAACGATCCTTATCCTTGTGGACGACTTACCTTGTATAAGTCGTCATCTGGTGGCAGCGTCAGCAGTTGTGAGCTTGGCCTGCGTCTGATCCGGCCGTCCATGTACGGTCCCTTTCAGTGTACACGAGCTCCAAGGAAAGACTGAGAGATTCGATGCCTCTGTAGACTAGTGCGTTCACCCGGAAAGTGAAAGGACGTGGGTTCAATTCCCCGCAGGGGCACACACACAGTTGAATTTTCTCTCTTTCCAAAATATATCTTTGTAACAGCCAGTTGTTAAAATACCTTCGTACATTCATATATGGCACAAAAATAAATATCAAAAAGACAGAATAATGAAAGCGAAACACACACAATGCACCTCTTAGGGACGTATTTCTTCACCGCTTCATACTTATATTTTTATGGAATGTTTCAAAAATTAGATATGGAATTTACAAATATAAAAACCTCTTTCAGATGTCTATTTATTTTCACTTCTGATAAATTTTTATGAATTTATTACAAATGATTGGGCCCCTTGGCAATTTGGTTCTGGTTTAATCTGGCTGGTTCACGCACCACCTCCAAGAGATAGAAGGCCTCCGCACGGGTTGCCTGTAACGTCAATAAGACTTATCTAGCAAGTTTTTCACCACAGCATCATATTTCGTTTCTTCTTATTTTGGCGTAGAACCTTCCTGGTTGGCTCACAAATAATGCATGGTTATTGGATGTGTTGCATAGAAATCGTCAATTCTGAGCCCGATAACTTCTTTTCCGCACAACGATGATACTAACACGAGCAGGGATTTTTTTCTCTCCTGAATATTCGGTGAAAAAATTAACTACTTTCTGACATCACGAGCGGAGGCCTTCTATCTCTAGGAGGTGCTAGTTAACGTCGGCATAATATCGGAAAATATTTGTTTCCTCGATAGCATGTATTACAGTCGAGTACACTTATAACATGAACCGTGGATATAACATACGGTTTTGCAATCCCCGATTTTTCGCCCATTCACTTCTATATATTTTTACTTCTGTTATTACATTCCGCACTTAAAACATATAATGTGGATATAACCATACCTAAAACAATATCCTGACCTAGAAATTAATTCTGATATAACATACTGCAAACAAAAACCTGAAAAAAAATGACGCCCAAACCTGACTAATTTATGCAACATGTATTATATGCAGATGGTATTGGTGTCTTTTCACAGAAGGCGGTGGGAATTTGTGTGGTAACGGAAAATGTATTGTCGAAATGATTGCATTAACTGTAAATGATTACATTAGCACTGTGCAATGGTGAAATGGCTAAAAAAATGCCACCTGTTAATTAAATGGCAGTGATGAACGATTGTTATGACCGGTAAAAGCAGAAGAATCCGCATTGTTTTAATAGCATCAAAAATCTCTCCCTATTGAAAGAATTTGCAAAAACATGTTGATTGATGACAAGTAAAGTTCATAAACGTTAGTTGATTTAAAAAATATATATATATTGCATCAATACTGAATAAAAACCATTAGCAAACTCGAATAATATCAATGAAATCAATTGAATTAAAAAAAAGTGTGTGTGTGTGCATGCTCTATATCAGTGTTTCTTAACCTTATTTTGCCCGTGGCCCCCTTTGAACCATATTTTTTTTCTCGTGACTCCCCTGTCTTAACCAGAGTCTTCGACTCTCATCTGGAAGCAAGATCCCTTTATACGTAGTCAATTGATTTTTTTCAGTGAATTTATACCGAACGAAAATTTTGCAAAGAAGATTGGCCTCCACACCATTGGCCTAGAATTTATTGAGCTTCCCGCTAGTCCGAGGTCTATTCAGGGCCGTCTCGACATCATGGGCGCCCTAGGCAAAGTGACGCTATGGTAATTCCATACATAGCTGGAAATAAACAGCCTACATATTTCCTACATATTTTCAAAATTTAGTGTACTATACAAAATATCATAAGGTGAGGTCACTTGTGGACATGAGACCATTGGGCATGACCCCTCACAAGGATGGGACTGACAAAGCTGCAGCCCGGGGTCTCATATGATTTTCATAATTTTTTGTTTTTCACACTATAAATTTAATATAGTGGTCTGTGAAAAATGTAGCAGGGGGCCTGCGAAAAACCCTATCCTTCAGGGAACTTACTGCAAAATGTAGGCGGTGAAGCCCAGGTGGGTCCATGCCCTAAGCCGGCCCTGGTTTTACAGGTGGTTTTGTTGGATTCAGTAAGTGTATAGTCACTAATATAAAAGCATTTTATTTCTTCACACCTTAATTTTTATTAAGCCCTCCAGCCATGGAGTCCACCTGCCATGGCCCCTTTCTCCATTTTCTTCCGTGGTCCCCTTGAAGTATCCCAGTACCACTAGGTGGCCACATGGCCCCCGGTTGAGAACCACTGCTCTATATGTCCTGTACGTACGCAAGTATGAATGCTGTGTACGTGCTTCACAGTTCCCCAATAAATTTTCACAATTCCTCAGGAGATTTCAACCAAAAATTATGTATTTCATTTTATAATAAATTTAATTACGTGCTGCATGAGCTGATTGTGTCCGGGGCAATCTGAGTAATGCACTTTATGCATACATACAGCTGCTATATATAAGCTAATTTCAAAGACCTCTCTTATAACATACACTTCTCAAATCCCCAGGGCAGTGTTTCTCAACGTGTGCGTAGCGGTGAGCTGGAGGTATCGATTTGAGTGCTCATTTATGGTTTGAAGTGGTTCTTTTATATGGGAAAAAATGTAATAAACTATTCTGGGAAGCCGCAGATGAACCACGAATTTGGAAAGTGACGGGTGACAAAAGTTTTAGAATCACTGTTCGATCTACGGGGCTTGTTATAAGCGAACTCGACTGTATTTATTTTTATGCTAAACACCGGTATGAAACCAAGTCAATTTTACTTGGAGGAATTCATAAGAAATGGTTTTGCTTACTATGATTTCTTTATTATCAAGGTGGTGAAAATATCTCAGGTTGCGTACGGTACTTTCCTTTCACCACATTGATTATGCATTGGTCAAATGGTTGCAAAACAAGACGTGGAGTTCGGAGGCGTGTATTTGATGCGAATGCTCTCTATATTTGAAGATTCAATGTGTGCCTTGCCACCAATGCACTTATCTTTTACAGGGCGCTAAAAACGAGAAGCAGGATCTCTTTCTATTTTTTCTCTACATTTTCCCATAAAACTTAACTAGCCCCTCATTAAAAATTCTTGTAGCCATCCAAGATCTTCGACTTCATTTGTAATCACATGGCAGTGATTTAACGCTCAATTGAACGATTTGAATTTGAAATTTCGTCCGATTTTTCAAAATAGATGTACGTAGAAGCAATATTCAAGTAGTGATTTATAATTATCAATCACTAACTGATAAAAAACGGATTTCGCGCTGTGATAAGTTATAACAGAAACTGTTTTTGAAGAATTAAAGCGTAAATGAAGAGAGCAAAAAGCAACTGCGTCAACTAAATGGTTCTGAAGAGTTTCCTGGCACTTCCGCAAGATAGCAGCTCTGTTCATGCAAATTAGAAAGGCGGGGGAATTTATGGCAGGGGATGGATTTCGCGGGCACTTTCCCGTATTTTTCGTAGTGTTCCTAAACAATGTATCTCTACAGCAATGTCGAAATATAATGTTTTCAATTTACTACATTAATTTGGCGGTTTAAAACGTTGAATGTTCCAAGTATTGAGGAAAAACGAGACATAAATTTCTTTCAGCGCATCCACAAAAATAAAGTAGCATACATATTGCATATCTCGTTCCAATAACGTCTTCATCAGTATCTAACACTACATTTCCTTATATATAATTTCCATTTCTCAATCATAGATACATTTTTCATTTTGATTTCATTTATACGTTTCAAGTTTCCTTATTGTGACGCTACTTCTAGTGAGTAAAAAAATAAACATTAACGTTGCGAAAATAATTGGACGAATCCTCATGTGGTCATGATAAGGCTAAATATGACTCATGTGGACCAAATGAGTTGCAATATTCGTAATTTCCACGCCAATTCCATGATAGATATTTCCTTAGTCCGGGATTACACCATAAAAGTTTGATAGAACTCCTTTTATAAAACTTGAGAAATTCAATGTGCACATCGCGGTGACATTCGAGCAAATACAACTGGTGATCTTATTGGTTGAATTTTTCAAGTTTTATCAAAGAGCTTTTACCAAGCTTTTATAGTGTAATCTCGGCCTACTCACGCAGGCATATACGTTCAAGTAACTTTGGAGCGGAATGATTTAATTTCAAAGTATTTTAATACAAAATCACAAAATCAAAATTTCTGTTCCTTTGAAGTGCGGTTGATCGTTCCAAGTTGATCATGTTACTCTGGCTGGTGAAGTTACAGCTGCCATTTAGGTCGGAATAGAGGTGTGTGAAATACTAGGCTGACTTGACCACCATATTTGAGTGAAAGTGTGACGTCAGTATTATCGCTAAAGCCAGGGAAATTTTCTCTATCCTGCTTTTTTAACGATTAGACATCACTTGGAGCGAGAGTGGGGCAGTGGTGAATTTCTCGTCGGTCGGTCACCATGATGATTGCCATCAGGTCCACGGGTCAACCCTGGGAAAAGAGACAAAGGTAACAAGTTATTCCCTCGTCGAGCCTGAGGTGACCAACGATAGATGACGTCTTCATTTCAGACCCAACTCGATCGGTAGTGAATTGCTGTATATCGATGTGAGACCAGAGTTGGTGAGCGGAAAAGTGGGCGTTTCTTGTTCGATAATGGTGGACAATGAGTCCGCTCTTTTTCATCAGCACCTTAGGTCGAAGTGATCAGGTAGTTGCCTGGGTGTTGGCTGTAGTCGGAAAGATCAAACCCCATTGACTCGAGCAGCGGTGTTCGGCTGAAGTTGTTTCTTTTTTACAGTTATTTTTTTTTTATATTTACCTTACAACACGATATCGGCATAACACGAAAATTCAAGCATTTACCATCTTTTCTTCAAAATATGGAAACCAGATGGCAGCACCAGCAAGAACAGGAAATGATCAAAATTCTGATTGCATAAATACGCTAGGGCTACAAATACAGCCAGAACGCACATCTCGACATGTACTAATTCGTCAGAAGTTCTGCAAAGGAATCTGTACGAGTTGCATGTTCGGTTAAGTAGCAGAAGTACTCGGAAAAAATAAACACATGGTCTTGGGCCCCCAGACAAGAGCTCGTCAGCTTCACCCTTGTGCGGTCAGTGGCGTCTTAACGGGACCAAGGCTTCAGTGTAAAACAGGGGATCAATTGAGAATTTTATTTTCCCTCAAATTATTTCGGTAATCAAATATAAAAATTTTCTTCGATTCTGAAAATATTTTTTCCAATAATTCTTAAAAATAATTTAGCCTACCTTAATTATGCATTTTCATTTGAATTGCGAAATAATTTTTTTTTCCATTAATTCAATAATTATGGAAAATTTTTTTTCCCAATAATTACGAATTTTCATGTGAATCGCTGAATACTATTTTCCTACGAATTCTGAAGTAATTTCTGTCAATAATTATGAAATAATTTCTCTCATTCATTCTGAAATTATTTCTTCTATTAGTATTTAATGAATTATCAAACAAAGTAAGTTTGAAATCATTTTTTTCACCAAATCTAGAAAACATATTTTGAGTTCTTTCTTTCCCGGCATTTCTATAAATTCTGTATCTGCGTACGGTATTCCCCTGCAATAGCGGCTATGTTTTTCGGCACGGCGGGAAATTTGAGTTTTACGGATTCTAGAAAATTTTGAAATGCCATTACCCTAAAAATCCATTGAGTTGGCTAAATAAATATCGTGATCCTTGTTAAAGCTCGCTTTTCCCGGCATTCCGGGAACGGATCGGACCCCAACATTCAAAAAGCTGGCACCCCCCTCCAGTTTCATGGCATGGCGGTTAATACGTCAAGTCTCTTCGTCAGCGGGCCAGTGCAAAGAGCTTTGAGGATCTTATATGGCCCTCACTGAAAACCCCTTGCTATACTGGTTCTCAGACGTATCGCAAAGAGCTCATTTGAGACCTTGAGGGGGGGGGGGCGATCGGAGTAGTGTCCCGGACTTCAGGTGAGCTGATTAGGTCATCCAGGGGGTATTTAAAAGGCACTCCTGAGGGTAATTCAAGTTCCAGAAGGTGTTTCTGAGAACAATTCAAGTTGCAGAAGGGGCGTGTAAAAACAATTCAAGCTCAAGAACGGGCTTCTGAGGACCATTCAAGCTCCAGAAGTGGCTTCTGAGGACAATTGAGGAGCTTACTTTCAAAATTGAACATTTCTACTTTTTCCCGAAATGCACTTTTGAATAGTTTATGAATAATTGGAATAAGCTATGAAGGAATATGCAACCGGGATTATTGAGATGGGAACATTTTTTGTAGAAATTACAATGTAAAGTCAGTCGTTTCTATCATAAGGGAACATATCTACCTTTTCCCCATACACTTCGGTATTTTTTTCATCTCTTAATAACGGACACACATAGAACCGAAAATTTTGTCCTCTAACGATCAGTGATCGTTAATGGATAGTAAAATACATTGAGTCTCGTCGATATAGTTCAAAATTGTGTCTCTCAGGGGACGTGTCCGCTAACGGGAGCGTCCGTTATGGGAGGTTCCACTGAAGAATGATCGTGGTTTCTTATGTTAATGACGAGAGGGGGCAGTAAGGGTACCTTCCTGGGCTAGATAAAACCTTCTGGAATCTACAGAGGTGACGCAGAAATTTCCAATTTTTCAGACTTGACGCGCTCAAATTTTAATCAAAAGGTAATATTTTTTCCACTAATCTTCTTTCAAAACGAAACAATCCAAAATTCCGATGCAGACATGTTTCCTTTTGGAAATAAGCTCCGTAATTCAAGCTCCAGAAGAGGATCCTGAGGTCAACGGAACGGCCGTGGACATGATAGGAAAGGATCGATAATTGGAACATGTACGGGGGTAGGGGTTAAGGTTACGGGTGTATTAAGTTGTATGTATTCTCCCGCGTACTAAGATTTTATCTCTGTTTGTTGCCATCATTCCTTCATAAATTTTGTTTCGTCCAAACAAGTTTTTTGCATACCTTCTATGGACGCGTACATAATTTAATTCCCGAAACAAGCTTAGGTCTCACAGAGATGGCCATCATTCTTTAGATCATTTTGAAAAAGAAGAACACGAAAAGTTTCTGAAATGACCATTAAAAACAATAAAACTTCCGTGTAAAAATTGCTGTCGTGACTAACTATCCCCCTTTGCTTTCCTGAGACTGTTTCTTACAACATGATAATAAATTTTTACTGCTCGTGGATGACCTTCAGGTTTAGGGAAGAAAAGGATTAGCGTCTAAAATAACTAGTTGGATGAATAATTTAGAATCGTTTGTGAAGAGAAGTTGTGCACCACCCCTTCTTGTAGCCCACAGAAATTACGTATCGATTGCGTCTCTGGTGATTGCGCATCACTTTTCTGAAAGATGTGTGTGTGTGTGTGGTTTCGGGTGGAAACATTCGAAGGAAAAGTTGTAAATTCGATTTTTTTAAACGTCTAATACGGTGGTTCTTTGTTGCATATTTCTTTGTGACAATGCTTTATGCCAAGGGAATCGAGAGACACCTAAGCTCTATTACATTAGGTGATTTCAGCACATTGTCCTACGGGAAATATTAAAATTTCGCGACCATCACTGGCAGCAAATAAATTCTCATACATGGGCAGGTGGGAACGTGTACATCACCGATGAGTTCCAGAAAATATAATCAAATCAAAGTAATATTTGTCAAATAAAATTAACCATATATATAAAATCAGTAATAAATCAATAAAAATCATCAGTAAATCAATAAAAATCATCAGTAAATCAATGAAAATCGGTAAACATTAAATCAATGAAAATCGGTAAACATTAAATCAATGAAAATCGGTAAACATTAAATCAATGAAAATCGGTAAACATTAAATCAATGAAAATCGGTAAACATTAAATCAATGAAAATCGGTAAACATTAAATCAATGAAAATCGGTAAACATCAGTAAATCAATAAACATTGGCAATAAGTCAATAAAAATTGGCAATAAAATATCAATAAATCAATAAAAATCAGTTTACGTCAAGCTACAATTTTTACGTCCTTCATTGAAGCTTTTTTAGCGCGACGGTTTCGATGAAATTTTAAAATAGCTCAAAAAAAAAATGTTTCTCTATTTCATTGATCAATATGTAATATATGTAATCTGATTACAATGACAGCGTGTAAAAAAAAAACACAAACAAACAAACACGGTGGCTCAGTGAACACGTACGCAGTGAATGCACCTTCCCTCAAAACATTTGACTTGATAGTTAAAAGTGAAAAAATTACCACACGTTTTGGCAAAAGAGTTAATTTTGGAAAAACAATTTTTCAAATCTATCTCATTTGGCTAACACTCCCCAAATTTGGTGATAAAATTTAATAAAATAATTCGCCATTACGGAGTGCGAGATTATTAGTAATAATAAGGTTATCACATTACTTTTCACGAAGAGAAAAAGCGCCAATCTTGAAAAAGGATGAACGAACTTGGTTTCTAACGGGATTGAATAGTTAAGTTCACTTTCAAAAACCCTGAAACTGTCTGCTGCGGTTCTTGCCCTGTCGCTGCTGATGCCATCAAAAAATTCCATGTTTCTAAGTGCAATGTTCACAGAGATATTCGAATTCGATAAACGATATTCGATATTTCAACCTTGGAGCGTATATATATGTTGAAAGGCACCATACATGGACGGCGTCAACAATCAACTAATAGCTCGTGAATGACATACGCCAACCAGATGGCCACGTGCATATAGAAATGTCCTCTCCACTTGTCATTACAAGACAATTTTCTTCCTTGTAATCTTCATCTCCACAAATAACCAGTCTTTCGATGAATCTTGTATCAATAAAGTTGTTCGGAACTTCTGAGATACCTAAAAATGACTTTCGCTCTCGACTGTGGTGCTAATGTAAGTCGAGCGTTATGTAGGCGGAATAGCGATTCACAAGGCAAGCACCAGATGATTCAAACGCTCATGAGGCTTCCTCTGCAGATGATGTTCGTCATCAGACAGATTCGTATGAATTATTGTGGAGCGGACGGCTCAGGGTGTATTTAGCTGACTGCTTGGAGGTTCCTGACTTTCCTAGCCAAAGCCTGTAAATGGGAAACAAACGAGCATATTGGAAGGAGTCCAGTGAGCACGAGCAATTTTTATCTGTCCACCTTTCAGTAGCGGACGGAGTTTAAATTAACCAGCAGCAACGAAATTATCAATTTAATATTTACTGACTAAAATTGGACTTATTGGACGTGAAGGGCGTCTTATGTAAAAGCATCCTTGTTCTCTCCTTTAGGGGGGCGGCTCCGTACGAGCAAAAATCTTCGTAATGGAAAAATTTGGATAAAAAAAGATGGGGATTTTGTTTTCGATGTTTTCGGTGAAGTAATACTTGCGTACGTGTCGCGCACGCGCGTGTGGGAAAATTTAACAAAAAATGCCTAAAAAGAACAAAATTTCGCATCGAAGTGCAATCCTCAGTCAGACAGTCTCAGCCAGTAGCAAAAAAGCAAGATCTTGAAATCGCAAGAAAATTAAGCTCGCCTTTATTACGTTCGGGAAAAATAGCGAACAAGCCAGTTAGTAATTCTAGTATTGTTGTTATAGGAGGCAAAAGGGGAAATAAAAGTCCTCTTCGAACTTTTAATTTTATCGATGATTCCGCTAAAAATTTAGTAAAGTCCAACAGGCGACGCGCCATTGACGAGACTATTTCACCAAACACCAACTCTGGCCATATCGCATTATAACCATCGACGAGACTGCCTCTGCTTCCGCGTTGGCCGAGCGTGCGGTCAAAACCGTTAAGGTATGATACCATGAGAAGAAAAATTAAGAGAAATAATTCCAAGTCCAGAGGTAGAAAGGAGAGATGATTCATATTTTTTTATAAGTTTTGAGATTTTTTAAGGGGGTTTTTGAATTTTTTTGATAGAATTGCCGTGTTAATTAAAATAATCAAAATGTTAGTTAATACAAAAATAAAACAATAAAAATCTGAGTATCTAGTGTTGTGTATGATTTTTCAGTGCTGCCATCTATATCTCAGAAGTGAAGTGAGTGATGTGTAGTGACTGTATATTTGTACTGTTTGTAGGCCTGTTGCTCTCTGTGGCGAGACTTTTTAACGGGGAGATCGACTCGCATTTGCGCCTCGAAGTTGGGAACCACAGAAAACCAACTTCAGCCGACCACCACTGTGGCGACGGTGGGGCTCGAACCCGAGTCCCCGCGATGCGAGTCCGTCACTATGACCACTCGACCACCACAGCGGCTACTTGATCGAGACTATAAGTTCATGGAGTCTCTGAAAAACTTGATCGAGACTAAGTTCATGGAGTCTCTGAAAAACTTGATCGAGACTATAAGTTCATTGTCAACTGAGTTGATGATGATGATCTTGACGATGGCCCTCTGTATGGTGTCGGCGAGCTCGTTGAGAGAATCGTCATTGGCACCTACGTTGGTGCTCGGCTCAGGAACAGATTTTCTTTTCCCCACTTAAGTAGCAGCTTGACGCGGCGGTCGATGCCTCGGACGGTGTCGGACATGATTTCCGTGCTGCTGCCGTTGGTCTGGACTTCGGTTCCCGTTGCTGGTTTTTTTTTCTCCTGGGTTTCTCGGTTGCCTTTTCACCTGTTTGTCAAAGTTCCGTGCTTCCTTGCTGTATGATGAGAATGGGCAATTTTTGTAGTTCGCACAGTGGAATTGATGACAGTTCGTACACTGGGGCTTATCTACCCCGCGCAAGTTTGTGCATTCCCGGTTGGGATTAAACATGCATCCCACCCGGCGCAACTCTCCGGAGCGGTGCAGACAGAGCTGTGGTGCCCACCGGCCATACACCGATAGAAAGAGATATACTTTCGCCTTGTGAAGCTGTGGAATTTTTCCATTTTGAGGTGGTCGATCTCCTTGAGGGCTAGCAGTCGTTAGGCCGCCGGGGTTTTCAATGCGTCTACCTGCCAGATCGGGAGCTTGGCGGTTTTGCTGGGTGCTGTTCTGAGATTTTCTTCGGAATCGTGTTCACCGCCTGCGGCTTTTTCCGCTTTGTTGCAACACAGGAGTTGCAGCTGTTGAAGTCGGCCATGGTAAACGCAATCTCCAGGAGATTTTTCCTCCCTTGACAATGGACTGAGCGGATCGGGCATTCAAATTTCACTCATAGGTGACGTTGCATACCAAAAACCAGACATAAGTTAAAATGTGACAGTGCATAATTGAAGTTTATTACGATTTACATTACCTAAAACTACCACATTTCAATATGAGTCTCCTTTCTAGCTCGGGCTACATCCAAACGAGTGAAAGGGTGTTTGAATGAGAATGTGGTAGTTTTATACAACGTAAATATCGTAATGAACACCAATTATGCACTATTTGTTTCAGCATTTAATGTGTTATGTCCAGTTTATCGTGATAAAGCATCATCAGTGTGAGAGAAATTTTGAACTATTTCTTCGCCAAACTGATTCAAAAAAAAAAAAAACAACTCTAGGTCATGTGATAAGTATTTTAGTGCAAGCTGCACCATTCTATGTCAATTGGTTGATTTTTTTAGATTAATTTTTAAAGTGTGACCAGGACTTCTCGTCCATCTTACATATTGTCGCCGAATGTTAAACATCAAAAGAAAAATGACTTATGTAACACAAAAATAAAATTATTTATATATCTAGGTGATCTGACCAAGGTGAATAAAAGTGTGTGTGTGAGATCCAACTTTCATATAAACAATGATCTAAATATGTAAAAATTACAACCTAAATTTATGAAATGTCATTGAAAATGACAAAAATGATCCAAATTTATGGAAAATGATCAGAATTGAAACATTGCATGTAAACTGGTTCGAATCAATAAAATTGATCTAAAGTGTTCCTGAGCGTTCTAAAATGATCATAAGCGATTGAATTTGAATTAAATTGATCCAAAGTTTTGAAACAAAAGAGGAGAGGCTTCACAAATTGCCAGTTTAGAGATTGCGTGTGATCTAAATTGATTCAAATGAAGCAAAAGTGAAAAAAAGTGATCCAAATGTGTCAAAAGTATGCTAAATTGCTCCAAATTCACCAAAAGTGATCAAAAGTTCTTCATTCGATCTAAATTTATCGAGAGTTCGTCAATCGATCTAAACTGATCATAAGTTATGTATAAGAAAGTATTAAAAAATGATTAAAATGAATGGAAAATGATCAAAATATCAGATGCATAACAAATTTGATCCTGATGTTGTTACTGTAATCGTAAAACGGCTATAACGACAAGACTGTAACTTAGAAGATACAAGAATGTCTTCTATGTCAGATTCACAGAAGAAGCGTTGAATAACATTCAAAATTAAAAACTATTCAGAACAACGAAACAAAGAACATCGCTTATATGATGTGATAAATTTCATTGAAATTCCAAGAGGTAGTTTACAAATCTAGAAAAATATTCTAGCATAAATAAGTCGTCTCGTATTCCAAAGCACAAGAGTCGGCCTTCGTTCCAACAGGGTAAAGACGTGATTGAAATCTTAATCATGTTTCAGAATCGTCTCATTCTGCTTCTTCTTGTCAATTATGGCGGCGATTCCTAACCTTTGCGGTCAAGGAATTCTTGAATGTAAGAAATAGGTTGCACACATGTCTTAGAAGAAATAATATAATTTACAAAAAAAGCGAAGAACATAGAGGAAAAAAAATATTCAGAAAAGGTTATCTCCTTTCTCTTTGTAGAAAGTTCGCTATTTTGTTTCTCCCTGCCACAAAATAACATAAATAGCATTTTTGAACGGTTTATGAATCAAAAAATAAATTATTTTCTATCAAAATATAATCAAACTCATTGATTAATAATTATATATCTTTGTCATTTTCAATCGCATCCTCTTGTATAGGCCCCAAGGCCAACAATATTGTATAAATAAATAAATAAATAAATTAAATCATGAAAATTTTTACAGAATAAAACAACCACTTAGAAATTTATGAAATTTTTTATAAAAAAATGTACACAAAAAAAATCGGACAAAATAATCAAAATGATTTTTGGTATCGGTATCAAGACCACAATCAGCAAAAATTAGGAAAAAAAATGAATCAAAATAACCTCATCAGTCAACAGATGTATAAAGCATTTATCAAAATTGCTTAATATACTTGTGCATAAAATTAAATAATTGTCTAAGGCCAGGAACTCACTGTAAAAGTTTGATAAAACACCTTTCACAAAAATTGAAGAAAAACCAAAACAACCAATAAGCCTATTGGTTACAGTTGCTCGAATGTATCCGATACATTCATCGGTTGAATTTTTCAAGTTTTATAAAGGAATTTTTATGAAACCTTTTATAGTGTAATCCCGGCATAAAGCAGTTTCTTGAATGATGCTCAAAATGTTTGACTAAAAATCAACAAATTTTTAAGGCTGAGATTACACTATAAAAGTTTGATAAATGGTCTTTTATAAAACTTGAAAAAAGAAAAAAAAAACAACCGAGAGAAGCCTATTTTTACAACAAATAAGCCTTACATTCTCCCGAATGTAAACAGTTAGATTATTGTTTTTTGTTTTTAATTTTATAAAAAATTTTTTCGGAAACTTTTATAGTCAATTCCAGCCTAACGCAGCGTTTCTCAAAGTGGGTGTCACGGGTCCTATGGGTTTCGCCAACGTTTGTCTGAGAAGTCACGACGATCTGGAGATATCGATGTGTCCTATGTAGGATTCGAAGTGGCTCTTTTATAGTGAAAATAAGAGAAAATTAAGAGAAAATATCTACTAAAATATTTTGGGAAGCACCATGAATTGGGCAAGGAAGCCGCGGACGACAAAAGTTTGAGAACCACTGGCATGAAGGGTGCCTTTTTTTTTGGAATGGATGTACTCACAAATATTTAACTAGAAATCCCACATGTCTCTATCCGATCTTTTGGATCTACTTTTTTTTTTTTGCCGGGAGCCAAATACGGGAAAAAATGCTCGTTATGTATTAATTTATGTGCGCGCACTCTCGTCTCTGTAGAAATGAACGAAAAAAAGGGCAAAATTTATGCTCGTTATCTTTGCTCATCCCTTACTGTGTTTCCAAGGGCGGTAAGTGAAATAACAAGCTTCGTCTACAGAGAGAGAGAGAGAGAGAGAGAGAATCACTAATAGTGCAGCCGATACGCACATTCCTATTCCTTCATATCCAGCGAAATGCGTATTGTGCATGTACATGGAATGTGTGTGTGTGCGCGCGCATACATATTAAGGGAGAAAAAGCAGTTAAACTAATAGATAAAAAATTCATGATATACACGTCCCCTGTAAATGCTAATGCTACCTTTATATCATTAAGTTTTGGTCGTAAAGGTATGGTTTCCATTTGCAAAATGCTCAACATGTGTTTTTATTTTGTTACAAAATAAAAAAAAATCTAATTTTTATACGGTTCCCCACTGTCCCATAACTGCCAATTATTAAGTTGTAGCCCTGTCTTTTCTGAGTTCAACAAAAGAGATCCTATGTGTTTAATTGCAATATTCGCCGAGATATTCGAAGTCAAAAATCGGAGAAACGTTGGGAAAGGATCGTTTTCCGTAAGTTTTTATTGTTATTTCCCAACTTTTCTCCAAATTTTCAATTAAAAAATATCTCGGTAAATATTACACTTAGAAACATGGATTGTTTTTTGTTTGGCTCAGAAAAGACAAGACAGCAAATTTCTAATTGAAGCTAGAGGACAAAGGGACCGTATAAAAATTTAGATTCTTTTATTTTGTGTCACACTTTATTTTCACTCATAAAACTGGTGCAGGGTAATTTTTGAACGTCTTTTGAGTATTTTTTAAGTTGGAATCATACCTCTACGACAGGCGAGCGATTGATGAGATTAAGGTCTCATTAGCACTTACAGGACACCCTGTATAACGAAATGTTTCTCTAAAATCAATGCATATTAATTTATGGATAGGTATGTTGAACCAAAAAAAAACTGTCAGTAAAACAAAATTCCCGGAATCAGCTCGTTATATATCAGCTCTACATAGTTAGGCGCATTCCATACTAAAGTGCGATACTGCAAGCGATGCAGCGGGCACGCAACTCGACGCGGATTCGTTACAAACTTGAATTTCGAAATTTCTAACCAATCCCCGTCGAGTTGCGTGTTCGCTGCATCGCTTGCAGTATCGCGCCAGTGTGCACCGCTTTAGCACTACTGTACGTAGTTGATCTTTAACTTTGGTTTTTTCGAAAGTTAACCACTTCACGATCAAGGACGTAATATTGCGTCCGAATGCCAGTGGAATAAATTCGAACAAGTTCTCTCTGTTTTCCTCTCTCATCAAGCATCGCGAAGCTTTGCTGCAACCCTATAATTTTTTTTCCTCTTGGATTTTTGTATACCTTGATAGCGATTTTTTTTTCCCACTTATGATGTATCTTTCTCATGAGAGTGAAAGAGAACAAACAGGTAGGGTGAGGGTGAAAAGAGAAATCTTTGCACCTACATTCTTATCAACATATCTGTTATACTATTTTAGGCCGGTATTAAGCTATAAAAGTCTGATAAACGTTCTTTGATAAAACTTGAAAAATGCAACCAATGAAGTTATCGGTTAGAGTCGAGGTAATGCAACCGATACGCTTATTGAAAATTTTTATCTTACTCCTTTTTTTGTTTTTCTTTCTTCCTTTTCTCTCCTAATTTTTTTCTTCCTTTTCTCTTCTAATTTTTTTCCTTTCCCTTTTTTCTAACGTGCAATGAGGACAAGGTTACCACATTTATCGCCGATTCGCCAAATGTAGAGAATCCAGATTTCTTGTCAATAGCTTGTAAGCGAAAGGATTGATCTAGAAATTTTGAGCAGCCCTTTATGACAAGAAGAGATCCTTTCATGGTATGCATGAATGTCCATAAAAACAATTACGGATATAACGTCTGTTTCTCTTTTTAATTACACCGAATGATGATATTTGTTGTTTTTGTAACCCAAACGACTTGCGAAAATAACTTAAGTAATATATTATTATTTTTTCTTTTGCCCACCATATGAATTTAGTAGGGAAAAAAACCCACCCTGTGATTGTTTCAAGAGATGTGAAATTTCCAAGATGAATAACACTCAATGTGAAGATATTGCAAAAATATGTATTAGCACTATTTTTAGAGCTCGAAATTAGAATCAGAGCTCTTTAAGATCAATCTTGGTTATTTTCTATGTATCAATATTCTTATTACTTATAAATTTTTGCTACTTAGTAATTGTTGGCGCAGTAACTCAGGTCAGTAATATACTCATGTAAAGTACTACCAAAGGTTGTTTGGGGGTATCACGTGTTCGATACCCGATTCGTCCTTGTCAGAAACTTTCCTGACGCAGAGGTACAATAGATACGGCGACAACATCACCACACAGAAAATGATTGCTACCGTAGTGAGTCCCTGTATAAAAACAAGGCAAAATGTCGAACGCTGCCTTTCGGAATCGGCAATAAATTGTCGGTCCCGGTCTAATTAGCCCTCGTGTGCAGAAAATGACCGTGGTACAACGAAAATGATCAAATGATCTCGAAATTGTAGATTTCACGTACTTGTATTATACGATCTTGGCGGCATTTAGTGGAAAGAAGGATGAAATTGGCAAATATTCTCATGCAAGGCAACAATAGAGCACAGTATTTGAGTTAGTAGATGAATTTGTAGAAACTTGGTCAAATGATCTAGAACATGAATTCTCTATCAGTATGATGAATATTTTACGAGTAAGATCACAGTTGAATGATATTTTCTTTACTTTTGTTAGTTGTGGATGCAACTGGAAAAATCCCGCCAGGGGTGTTAGAAGGAACATCGCTGTCGCTAGGAGATTACGACCAGTGCTTAGACATCAAAGTTGGCAAGAGAGATAATCCCCCGGCGACTGAAGCTGACATCGTTTTCAAGGGGAAGTATTGCCTAATAGAAAACCAGAAGCCCAAAGTTCTAACGAACGCCATCAAAGAGTTCCAAGATGGAAACGTAGATGCTCCAATCGCCAAAACGAAAACGGTAATCAGTATAGATTTGTCTTTTAGTTAATGGAACAGTCCATGGTACATTTGTTTATATATGTTATGGAGAATTTGATAAATCTGGTTATTATGCATAATCGCCGACAACTTTGAGAACTTTGATAAATTCTCCAAAATTTATCTTTTGTACCGCAATCCCGTCGTTGGTGAACTTGATAAATGCTAAAAAAACTTCCACTTTTACCAGTGATTACGCATAATACCCAAGTGTCGTTGGTAAACATGATAAATCGTACCAAATTCATAACAGTTGTCGTATGATAAGTTTGTCTCGTTGCCGTGATGAGATTTATTACTTAGATGACCGGATTTGTGAGCCAGAGCCTGAACCGGATATAATGAACGCTGATTTAACGAATTTTCCCGCACATCAACCAAATAATTCCTATAATTAACTCTGGTATTACACTATAAAAGATATACATATAAAAGTTCTTTTATAAAACGGGAAGAAACAACGCCTGTTGGTTACATTTGCTCGAATGCAACAGATACGCTTATTGGTTGCATTTGTTAAGTTTTGTAAAAGATCTTTTATCATACTTTTATAGTGTAATACCAGCCTCAATTCCTATTTGATAAATTATGAAATCGGACTTCCATATAATGAACTCTTATTTAACAGTGTTTACGATATTACCCCGATATAACGAACTATGATTTAAAAAAATTCTATAATTTAACGAATTTCCGCAAGTTTTTGTCCCCAACACGAACTCCTAATTAACAAATTGTGCAATCGGATTTCACTCCCGTTTGGCAAGTTTAACGATTGTACAACACCATATCAAACTAACAATTTACAACCTATGACCCACTATAATCAGCAGGCATAACCAACGACGCTTAGATATTAGGTATAATCACCAGTAAAAGTGATAATTTTTTAGCATTTAACAAATTTACCAATCGCGGTATTTATGTACAATATTGTACGCGGTATTTGGGTATTTATGTACAATCGCCAGTAAAACAGATAATTTTTTAGCACTAATGACATTTATCAACGACATTGGCACTGTGTATAATGTAAATACAAATAAATACGAATACAACACCACAACAGGCAAAATGCCCAACGAGGTGGCTGAGAAAAAGACGCCCATAACAAATATGGATGTCATATATTTCAAAAATGCAGCAACCCAATTACAAATGCAATTAAAAAAAACTAGAAACGCCGGTGGAAGTGATAAACTTAGGGAAATCTATCAAACTTACCAAAATGCTCGGTGATTATGCATAATGGACCGGTTATTATGCATAATAACCAAATGTGTCACATTTACCGTAACACGTATGTCTAAAAAAATTTGCTATTTTCTTTGTTTAAGGTGTTGAACATGTTTATAAGGTACAAGCATCTGACCAATACCACGTTGAAGTTAGGAGTTTGCATCCCTTCGACATGTTCAAAAGCTGATTTACAGGATATACTAAACACTGGTAAAATAATCATTCAATAGAATAAATGATGATGAAAAATAATGGAAATTGATTGAGGTGATCATTATCCTTTATATACGCTTTGGTATGTTTCAGAGGGACTCAAATCCCTGGGAAAACTTGATGTCGTATATTGTGAAGATGGAAAACGCGATGACATGACTACGGAGCAGTATGTAATATTGTAAGTGATTATTAATTTTTTCTGATGCATTGAATGCAATTTCATTAATTTTGTGATTTTGGGGAAACTTCGGGGTGGGGGGGAAGGGCATATTTCTTTTATATGAACGTAAATTTTATTCTTGTTGTTTTCTGTACAACAATAGAAATTTTGCTTTGGCGAATCGAAAAGAATTTGTGCCGGAAATAAAATATAATATAATGTATGATTTTCTTAACTCAAAAATTCAGCCACCGAATGCAGTACATTGCGCAAAATGGTAAGTCATCACATCACCAATTATTTCGCAATATATAAGGAGGGGGTACGCGTGCTTCTCTCCTACGCATTTCTATGAGTCTACCACAATCTACCATGTACCTGTAGGGGTAAAAAGGCTCTTCGCATATTTCTACGAGTACGCATATCTAAGACTGAGGAGGCTTATTTCAATGGGTACAATGACTTCTACAAGTTTCTAGGGGTAAGCTAGCCTCCACTACATTTATAAGAGTAGACAAGCCTCCTGCGTATTCCAAGGAGTACGTAAGCATTCTGATCGTTTCAAGGAAATGAGGAAATGCAAGAATTCTACGCGTCTCTTGGAGTAGGCAAGCCTTTTTACGCATTTCTAGGAATAGACAAGTCTTTCGAGTCCGTAAGCCTCTTGGGAATTTCAAGGGGGTATGCAAGCCTCGCACACGTTTTTAGGAGTAAACAAACCTCCTACGTACTTCAAGAGAACGCAAGTTTTTTTTTTTGTGTTTTCAGGAGTATAAGCAAGCCTTCTACGCATTTCTAAGACTGTTTAATTTCTATGTAATTTCAAGGAATAAGCGAGCCTCATACGTTTCTAGAAGTGAGCAAATCTCGTAAGAAAGCGCTTCCCATATTTCTATGAGTACGGAATATCTAGGACTGAGGAAGCTCATTTCATATTGGGATACGTTGACTTCTACAAGTCTCTAGGGGTAAGCCAGCCTACACCACATTTATAGAAGTAGACAAGCTTGCACCACATTTATAGGAGTAGACAAGCCTCCTGCGTATTTCGGGGGGGGGGGGTACGCAAGCATTCTGGATGTTTCAAGGGGAATGCAAAACTTTTACGCGTTTCTAGGAGGAAAAACAAGTCTTTTACGCATTTTAAGGGATATGGAAGCCTCGTACACGTTTCGAGGAGTAAACAGACCTCCTACGTACTTCAAGGGAACGTAAGCATTCTACGCGTTTTTAGGAGTTTTAGGAGTAAGCAAGTCTTCTACGCATTTTTAGGATAAGACAAGTCTCCTGTGTATTTCAAGGAGTAAGCAAGTCTCATTCTTTTCTAGGAGTAAGCAAGCCTTGTACGTAAGAAAACCCTTTGCATATTTTTGTGAGTGAGCATAACTAGGACTGAGGATGATTATTTAAACAGGAACGATGACTTCTACAAGCCACGTTTGTAGGCCCTCCTACGTTAGAAGAAGACTTTTGCGCATTTGAAGTTCTCCATTTCCGTTTCCAGGAGTACGCAAATCTATGCGTACTTCAAATCTCTTGCGCATTTCAAGGAAACAGAAACCTGTTACGCATTTCAAAGGGTACTTGAAGTGGGATAGGCTGGCACCACAGTTCCAGATTAATATTTCTGCTTGTTAACAAACGACTCAATATTTTAAATTTTTATGCTATCCGCACTTGATAATAATTAACAATTGGCGATTAATTGTTTTTAATGATGACCCTAGATTGACCACAAGGTATTTCTGGCGGATAAGAAATTTCACATTTGTGAGATTTGTCCTTTACCTTGTTTCCAGATCATGTCTTTATGATAGATGACATTTCAATTTTTGTTTCCAGGATCCTCTTTGGCATGTTCGGCTGTTTCCTGCTTTTCGCGACCACCTTCGATGCCTATCACCGGATAATGTCCAACAACAACGAGAGCTGTGACAAGAAAACACATGAAGAAAATATTGGTGAGTAGCATTGAGATGTCTTTAATCTTTTAATCTCAGATAAATAACGAGATTGTTCAGAGCATTTGGTATGGTAAATTTGATGGATCGGTTAATATAAATAACCGGTAATTATGCTTACTTACCTACAGTCATGGTAAGTTTAATAAATTTATCACTTTTATATCGGCGAATATTCATAATACTCTAGTGTTGTTGGTAAATTTGATAATTACACAAAACATTACCACTTTTATCGGCGATTATGCATGATAACCAAGTGCGGTTGATATATTTGATATATATTTGAAATTTATCGCCTTTATTTGTGATTGTGCACAATACCCTAGTGTAATTGGTGAATTTGATAAATATGAAAAAAATTTCTAATGAGCCTAATATGTGTGATGAATATAGTCGGACATCGATATAATGCTAATTTTACGATAATACCGGAATATAATGATACAATGCATGTATTGTTAGCGAAAGCGAAGAAGGTTAGCGGAAGTTTTCAAAGACCGGTTGGAATCAGTAGGGGTGGTAAGTCAATGGGAAGAATTTAGTACGAAGCTGTCCTCTGTTTTGCACGACGTCATACCCTTTGTTCGAAAAAAGCGTGTTTGTACATCACACCCTCTATGGTTCACGGATAGCGTGCGGAACCTTTATCTTGAAAAGAAAAGAGCATTCAGGGAGTATAAAAGTGAACGAGGTGACCTATCATTGTTTACTGATAAAAGAAGACTGTTGAAGAAAGCGATAAGGGATAGTAAAAAGCAAGTTGAATCTAGGTTGGCAGATAACATTGGCTCTGACCCAAAATCATTTTTTCGATACGTCAATAATGGATGTAAGGGGACAGCTGGCCCCCTCTCGATAGGAGGCTCAAAAGTAGAGAGCAATGTAGGCATGTGTAGTGCTTTCAATGACTTTTTCGCGTCGGTTTTTAATGGAGATAATGATATTCGATACACGGGTGTTGCATGGGGTAATAAAACGCTCAACGATATTCAAGTGGAAGACGTGGAGGTCCTAAATCTTCTAAGAAATGTATGTGCAAGCAAAGCACCAGGACCAGATGATATCTATCCCAGGGTTCTCAGGGAAGGTGCTAATGAATTGTTGGGGCCAGTCGCACAGATATACAGGAGTAGTGTTGCTGAGGGTATCGTCCCGAGAGATTGGAAACTGGCTAACGTTGTTCCGATATTTAAGAAGGGTAGTAGAGAAGTGGTGTCTAATTATCGTCCAGTGAGTTTGACGAGCTCCCTCTCGAAAATTTTGGAAATTATCATCAAAAGGCAGTTTGTGAAGTGGATAGACGAGAATAATGTATTGTCGGATAATCAGCATGGGTTCAGGAAGGGGAAGTCATGTGTAACTAACCTCCTTTGCTTCTATGATTACGTGACTAAGGCTTTGGGTAAGAGCAAAAATGTCGACGTTGTTTACCTTGATTTCCAGAAGGCATTCGATCGGGTCCAACATGGCAAACTCTTGAAGCGTTTACACGAGATTGGAATAGGGGGCAACTTGCTGAATTGGATAGAATCGTGGTTAAGAGATAGGTAGCAACGAGTTATGGTGAACGGGGAATTCTCTGGTTGGACAGACGTCACAAGTGGAGTTCCTCAGGGAAGTGTCCTTGGCCCCATACTTTTTTCACTTTTTATCGACAAACTCGATCAGGGTATCGATGGAATTACTAGCAAATTCGCAGATGATGTGAAGCTAATGGGGGTAATCGGAAATGAAAGCGATAGGGAGTTGCTCCAGACCAACTTAAACAAGATTGCAGCATGGGCAAATGAATGGAGCATGACGTTTAGCGTAGATAAGTGCATGGTCGCTCATTTTGGTTCGAACAACCCACGGTTCTCTTACGAGTTGAATGGTGTCACTATCCCGGATGCAACTAGAGTCACCGATTTGGGAATTCTCATTGACGAGCGACTTAAGTTTTCTGAACATTGTTCAGTGGTTGTCAAAAAAGCGAATAGAATGCTTGGTCTCATTTTCAAAAAGGTCTCTTCGCGTTCTCCTAAAGTCATTCTTCCGCTTTTTCGAGGCTTAGTTCGTCCTGGACTGGAGTATGCTGTAAGGTTTTGGAGACCATACCAACAGAGGGACATAGACTTGGTTGAAGGGGTGCAGAGAAGAGCTACGCGTGTCCTTATTGGCACACAGGGCTTGAGTTATGAAGAAAGACTTCATTTTTTGAATATGTTTACATTGGATGAACGCAGGTGTCGAGGAGATATGATCGAAGTGTTCAAAATTTTCAATGGGATGGATAGGATGGACCATGAACTTTTAGTACACCGCCAATCGACTGCTTTTACAAGGGGACACCAGTATCGATTGGTGAGGGACAATGCAAGGTTATGGTGTCGCAGGGAATTTTTCTCCAATAGGGTTGTTAATAAATGGAATAGCTTACCCCCGGAGGTAGTAAATTGTAACACAATTGACACGTTTAAAAAGAAATACGATAAACATGTTGGGGTAAATCGAGAAGCTATCCATTCTTAGAATAAGACAACCATAAGTATTCTTTATGGGCATTGTATAATATTTTATCATGTGTATATATTGTTTGTAATTTGTGTTAATTGCATTTTTAATTGGGTTGCTGTATTTTTGAAACATATGACAACCATATTTTTATGGGCATCTTTTTATCAGCCACCTCGTTGGGCATTTTGCCTGTTGTGGCGTTGTATTTGTATTTGTATTTGTATTTGTATGACTTAACCATGCATAGCATATCATATAGTATGATTTATCATTTTTACCAACGACGTGACGCTTGGGGTGCTATGCATAATCACCGTAAAAGTCATTGGTTTAGAAACATTTATCAAATTTACCAACGCTGCTTGGGTAATATGTGTAATCACTAGTAAAAGTGGTTAATTTAGGCGAAATTTATCAAATTTACCGGAATGCTTGACGACTGTGCATAACAACCGGATTTACCACACTTACCGAAACATATATGCACAGTGCCTAGAAATGAATATACAACTTCGAAGTTGAATAACAAAAAATTTATCTACAGAATGCATTGTATGTGTGCGTGTGTTTGATGCATCTTTATTTTTCGAGCAAGTAAATTTTGAACGTTACACTCTGGAGAGGATTTTCGTACATGCAGAGATCTACATTTAGAGCAATGGCAATTCCTTTATTTACGGGGGTGACTTGAAATACACTGCGAATAGTACTGAAAATATATTTCGAGGTTTTCTAAACTCAAGCCCCCCCCCCCCTACTAATTTTTTAATTTTTTCCAGCATGGTTGAGATTAAATAGCACCCAATAGATTGCTAAAAATTAGAATTAAATTTAAAAGTTTTTGGGTTTTTGGCCGACGAACAGTTTTTGTTGGCCAAAAGACTCGAAAACTTTGAAATTTAATTCTAATTTACACGATGGCCATGAAAGCCTTCTTTGTTTCATCAGATTCAACTCCAAAGTTGTATAATCATGTTCGGAACGACTGGTAGGTCATGTTCAAGAGTATGTGAAATTGCATTGTTGTATTATTGCTATTATCTGGAAAATTTAAGTTGATTTACTCTATCAACTAATTATCAAATGAACGTTAATCTATTTTTTCTCTTGTCTCGTAGGGTCATGGACTGCGATGTTGAAGTACTTCTCTTTATACAGCAACGCTCTGGAGCTATTTGACACCAAAAAAAACCACGAACCATTGAAATCGTTATGCGCAATGAGAGTGATAGTCGTATTTGTGACGATATATAGCCATACCTACGGACACATACATGATCTACATTTTCAGAAATTCAGTGAGTTTTGATATATTTATTTTTACTTTGCGGTGGCCAGCCAGCGGTACATGTGGCACAACACGAGTGGCACACGAATGCCTTTCAAAAACTAAAGAAACTCCAATTCCATTTTTCAATCCAAGAAATTCCCTCAAACGTTTAAACCCCCCTTTTCTTATGAATGATGGTCTTGCAGGCTGCCAAACCTATATTTAGTATGTTAGACATTCTTAAGATGAAAACTATGTGATGAACTTTCTATTCACTGCGTTTCTGTTCGGTTTTTCATTTTTAGGCACGTGACATGTGTGAGATTCCCGATCGTTCATATGGGGACATGCATAGTAAAATACAATTACAGTGGAACTTCGGTTAACGAGCAGTTTCGGTTAGCGAGCAATTCGCATAACCAGCAAAAAGTTAAAATGATTCGATTAACGAGCGATGATTCGCATTACGAGCAAAAATTTTGCACTTTGTTTATTTATTGTCACGTTTTCACAATTAAGCTGATGTGAAGAGAGAAGTCCCTCACTTTCAAATGTGATTAGAGAGATGTGAAAAATGTGGGAATCCGTGCAAAATTCTGTAGAAAAGTACCAATGAAATAGAAGCACAAAAAAAAGCAAGCAGTAAATCTATGCAACGACAATGCAATTTCTCATCTCCAAGAATTCCAAAAGGGAGGCAAAAAGCAAGTGTCATTGGAAACGTTTTTTTTTAAAACCACACAAAAAGAATAAGAATTCAAACAACTGAGTCCG
The DNA here is from genome assembly GCF_987345545.1 of Pholcus phalangioides. Classification (NCBI taxonomy): domain Eukaryota; kingdom Metazoa; phylum Arthropoda; class Arachnida; order Araneae; family Pholcidae; genus Pholcus; species Pholcus phalangioides. Next base: position 29,367,847 of record NW_028301601.1, read on the forward strand.
TAAATCGTCCTAGTCCTCTTCTCTTTCGTTGTTTAGAGTAAGCCAATTTGTATACATTATCATATCACATGTTTGTTTATGGTGTTATTACATTATATATACTGTATATATATAGGCTGTTACTGAAATAATTTCACTTGAAAGCTCCAATTCTTCACCTCTCTTTCTGTGTGTGCCCTGTGTATTAACGTTCAGCGCTTGTCGTGGCTCCCCTTTCTATTTATTGCCCCATTTTAGAGTATTCCAGGGCCACAAACGAGCTACATGGCAAAGGTCTATTACAGTTATTATATAGCATGAAAAGAAAAATCATTTATCTGAAACTTTTGCTGCCATCTATCGAATGAAACTGTTATAATATTCCGATTAAAGTTGCTGACTATCTTCTAAACAACGTAATAAAGTGATTAAAAGATATTGTATCATATTAAAAATATCTTAAGAAACAATAATATACATAAAATTACTAAATTTCCAAAAAAAAATTATCAGTTGATATTCACGTACAATAATATAATATCAGTAAATTTCGTCAAGAGCAGACGTCTTTCACTTTGATGAATAATTAATGTCGGAGAGGGCATAAACCAAAATTTAATTGCCCTCAAAACAGAGGACGACCTTTCTTTGCAAGCTTACTGATTTTATTTTACTTTTCAAAAATATTAACCGTTAAAATTTCGAAGCAAATTTGATAATTTAATAAATATTATTATTTATAAAAATATTTTTCATACGATAATATATTATTTTTTCAATATAGTTAACTAATCAGAAAACCTTTTACCAATGGTAATTGAAAAATCATATTAGTTTTATTCGGTAGGTGGCAGCAGATATTTCAGATCAATGATTTATGTTATCAACATGTTAAATTGCAGCGGTTCTTAACATGGTGCCATATGACCCTCTAGCGTCTCTGGGATATTCTGGGGGGGGGGGAAGCACAGGTGAAAATTAGATGAAGTGGTGAAGAGGGGCCTCAAGTTTGAAAGGGGTGCTCATGATAACGATATATATTTGGTCTTATCTTTATCTTCGAGAGCTTCAATATGTGAATAGCACACTTGACAGGCATTTCTTTCCAAATACGGGGCCTTAGAAAAATTACTGTATCCAAAGGTGGGAAGCCGATGGGACTCTTAAGACGACCCTGCATTTTTCCCCGGGACCCATGATGTTGAGACACCCTCCTTGCAAGAGGGAAGTTCATTGATTTCTATCCCAGGATAGGCGCGGGCCAAGGTCAATATCTCTGAAAATGCATTCGCTCGTCCAATATCTGTATTTTATTGTATTATGTATATATGTGAATGAATAATTGTGGAACGAATTATCCGTGTTTACATTAATTATACCCTGTGGGGAATTTGATTCGAATAACGAGCGATTCGTATAACGTATTACGAGCACGTTCGCGGAACGAATTAAGCTCGTTAACCGAAGTTCTGCATTATATATCCATGAAATCTTCTTAGGGGAGGGGCTAAGCCCACTTACCAAATTTATTGGGGGGGGGGGGGCAAGCACCATGACATGAATTCTCAGGTTTTCGTGTCTATGCCGAACATGGTGCAGGTAAGATTAACTTCTAGTGATACATGTATGCGATCAATCTGCATTGCGATAATCGAAATTATGACTCAAAAAAAAAACCAACAAAACAATTTCATGTCAAAAGAGTGACAAACTGAACATTTTAAAAATAAGAGATTGCACAGTCGAATAATATTTTTCAAAAACGGAGAAAATGCTCATGTCCCATATAAACGGGATGTATGGTCTGTGTGTTAAAATTCGTAGAGTGGCGGGCGCGTGGAAAATAATCTTGATTGTTTCACGACTTGGAAAATGGTTGGCCTCCCTTTATTGCATTATTGAATTTCTATCGCACAAAGCTCCGTGAAAGAACAAAGCTACTTGAATGTGCGTGTATGAGTGCGAACTTAACGTGAAGTGCTTGTTGAGTGTTGAAGTAGTGCTGCTATCTGTCTTCCGAATTCGATTGGATTGGATTTTGTGTTTAATGGCGCAAGGACCAATAAGGTCAAAATGTGCCAGAACAAATGATTGGATGAAAATAATTTTTTCCCAAGAATTATTTGTGTTTATCTCGACGAGCTTTCTGGACATCTCTATATGTCCAGGAAGTAAAACCATGCATGATAAAAAACAATGTTGCGTGAAACGTAAAACAGTGACACCGATTGCAAATAACTGTAATTTGTGATAAAACCAATGGCTTTGATGAATTAAAAAATACGAGATGCATCGCAATGGTCAGATAAAATGTCACGAAGCGAAAGATGATTCTGACCAAAAGCGGTCGTAAAATGATGGCGATGATGCGAACAAGTAAAAAAATGAGCAATGGTCAATGGACTTTGACAATGTGGGCACTCAGGTTGACACTCTCGTAATAACAAATATGATTGCGTGAGGCGACTGTGCCCTATGCGTAACCGGGCAAGCAGAACTTCCTCATAATTCCTTCCTGCATAAATTCATATAGTTTAGGATGTTTTAAAATTAATTATGGGCCCATAAAGTACATAGAAGAAATTCCACAGCTTCAACTAAGCATTTTTGGAAGCTGGAATAGGCAGATCGATAACTTGAAGTTCAAAGGGGGGGGGGGGAAGAGATCGAAATACTTAGCGCCCTTAAAAAAGGAAAAAAATATATATTAATTTCTACGTTTCTTTAAATCTAGATTTGTTTATTTCATGAGTCGCGCAGGAAGTCGCCATATTGGTGAACTTAGACACGATTTGTATGTCTCTCAAAGAGGGAGATAACACGTGATCCAAAAAGCCTCGTTGAAGAAAACCCGGACAGCGCCGGGTATTATAGCTAGTACGTATATAAAATTGATTTTCTGTCTGTGTGTGTGTATGTATGTTCTCTATACAAATCTAGAATTTTAGATCGATCGTCGCCAAATTTTGCATACATACCAAACGAGACCCGACTTAAACGATAGGCTACTTCAAAATTTCGTCAGAGTTGGGCAAATGCCCCAAATGGGCAAAAACTATCGGGCAACAGTGGTTTTTGAGCCTTAACAATCACTTTCCGAACGTTTACTTTGGTTACTGTGGTTCCCTAGCAATCAGTTTTAGACGTGTTTATGCCTTTACAATGGTTTGTCACTTCTCTAATCCTGTTAGTATATGTATATGCTTAATAGTTTATGTCTTTATAATGGTTTGTGTGTGTGTGCCACTTTTTCAATACTTCCAGTAATGAGGCTTTTTGAATAGACGTCATAATCATCATCAGCATCGCTTTGAGGGTCAGGCAAAGGATGATCTCCATAGAAATAAGTGTTAATAATTGCCGATTTTACTGTAGAGATGAGGAAATTTGGTGTGGTTTTCTGTCACATAAATAATTTTAAAAATTGTATAGAATTCTCGATTCTTGAAATATTGAGTTCGCTTAGAGATATACGAAGCCCCCCATTCAGAGGGGAATCCAAATACTTAACGCCCCTTTAAAAAGGAAAATAAAAACATTCCTTTCTACGTTTCTTTAAATCTATAGATTTGTTATATGAAGTCGCGCAGGAAGTCGCCATATTGGTTAACTTAGACACGGTTTGCATGTCCCTCAAAGAAAGAGGGAGGTATCACGTGATCCAAAAAAGCCTCATTAAAGAAAACCCGGGCAGCGCCGGGTATTATAGCTAGTCTTTCTTATAAGAGTGAAAGAGAACAGGTAGGTTGAGGGTGAAAAGAAATCTATAACTTTGTACCTACATTCTTATCACCTTATCTTTTAATACTGTCTTACTCTTTTTTAATTTGTGTTTTTTTTTTCTTCCCTTTTTCTAACGTGCGGTTAGGTTAAGACAAAGTTATTATATTTATTGCCGATTCGTCAAATAGGGACCATCCGAATTTCTTGCCAATTCGCTTGTAAGCGAAGGGGGGTTGGCAAAAATAATCAAGAATAAAAAAAATAGAACTATATAGCCTGACATTGCAAAATAAGGAAGAAAATACAATTGTAAGCTAGAAATAATATAATGTACAAGTAAGATTTTTTATGAGATTATAATTTTTATTTAAATCTCAAATTAATTTATACGGCTTATCTAAACAAATAAGGCTCCTTAAGGCTCCTTAAAATAAGGCTTATCTAAAAAAGTAAGAGCTTTAATAAATAGAATTTTCAATGTGAAGCTAGTTGAATACAAATACAAGCAGTAGATTCCAACACAATGCAACCGTTAATATACATCCACAATACATTAATTTGGGAGATAGATGGCAAAACTCGTATACAATTCTACAGGCTACAGCTACTACACATTTCTCGCGCTTCTCATTCTTCCATATAGGAATAAAAAAAATATCCGTAGGGCCCCTAAGGGGTACAAAACCTTTTCAATCTGCGGGACAGATATGCAGTATATTTGCCGCTCGCGGGTCAGAAACTAGAATAGAGTGTCGATATGACAACGTATTTTACAAGACATTTCCGTATTTTTGGCTGTCTTTTCCGTAAAATATTTCGATTTTCAAGGAATCTTACTTGAATATTCAGTTTTCTCACTGAAATCAAGGACTGTGATTATAAATTATACGATGGTAATTATGACCAATTAGAATAATAATTATAGACAGATATTATACTCACCTCGCTTATATGCAAACATGCATTTTTTGGTGTGAATTACATTTTAATAAATTGTGAGAGATTGTTGGCAACTTTACTTCCCTTTGACAATTCTTTTGGGGGTACTTGCGTGCAGTGTTCGCCATTACTCATTAAAATCCAATTTTACTCCTTCCAATTTCTTTAAGCAGTAAAAATATTCCTTAAAATTTTAGGTATTGGTTTTTTAATAGAGCTGTTTCTCTGTTTCTATTGAAAAAATACCCTTAAAATTTTGTAGGGAAGTGAAATTATTTTTTCGGATAACGCTGCTTACGTATTATCCGTGTAAGGGAGTAAACTGATAATTATGGTACCAGCAATAATGATAATGGTAATTATAGCAGCCTCTTTTATTGTGGGAAAATCGAAATGTCTTAATTTGTCTCGTATTTGGTACGTAAGTTAGCCGTTGTCTCACGTTGGCAAATCTTTGCTTCCCTTTGCCATTTTTTTGGTTATAATAAGAAGCAACTTATGGAGTAAGTAAACTTTGCCGAATGATACTCATAAATCACCAACGAAAAAGGCACATACAAGGTAAAATAATAATATTCTCCGTGTACATATTTGTAGGAAATGCTTTTTTTGTGGGAATTTCTGAGAATTAGCAACTCCACTTCGAATTTTGTTTTGGTTTTTTTCTTGGCAACTTTACTTCACTTTGACTATTTTTCTTGGCGAAGGCTCGTAAGAAACCTGGTTTCTCGTATTTTATGGATATGTATCTAAAATGCTGATACTTTTTTTACCTGAATACTTTTCGCGGCCCGGATATAACACACCTTGAGGGGAGAAACAAACTCCTAGCTCTCTCGGTTACGGTTACAGCAACGAAATTCCTAACAATTCGAATACGAAACGCACTTTTATGCGTTAGTAAGTGATTGGCGCAGTGGGGAAAAAAAGCAAAAACAAGAATTGCGCTAGAACAGTACCTTTAGCACAGTGTTTCCCAAAGTGGGCAATATCACCTCCTGGTGAGCCATGGAATGGTCTGGGGGGGGGGGGGCGATAGAAGCTACGGATGTAGCATAGGATCCTATGGGTTTACTTGAGTTGGGGGGCGATGAGAGAAAAAAATTCTGGAGAAGGGGGGCGAGATGGGATGAAAAGTTTGGGAAACTATGCTTTAGCATCATAAACGAGGGTGGGAGACGCAAACAAAGGAAGAAGATCTCACCAAGGGGTTGGTGTGCTGACCCTTCGGTTGAGGAATTCCTGCGGAAGAAACGTGATCTGAATTGGTTGTTGCCACATGTTTCTTTGCGTCTAGCACCGGCGCTTATCATTCTACAGGTACCGTTCCGAAGCCATTTAATATTTTTACTGCGCTGGTTATGTCACACTCTGCTTAAAACTGAATGTTACAGTTTGAATTTTTCGAAATTTTGTTATTGTAACTATAATGTTACTGTACCGTTATTGTAACTGCCTCATCACTCTGAATGTGAAGAGTGCGTTTAACTCTGTTAGATTGTCATAAGAAGTCTTGGATAAGGAGTCTTGTCATAAGACCGATTGGAATAAGAAGTCTAATGAACAAATACGAAGTGCCAATACCACTAGCTAACATGGTAATGGATTTCTTAAATGAAAGAAGTATATTCGCAGGAGCTTCGGGAGAAGTTAAATGCTATAATATAGGCGTGCCGCAGGGCTCACCTTTAGGCCCTATACTTTGGCTTATATTAATCAACGACCTATTGGAAATGCACTTGGATGAGCACGAACAAATTCAGGCATTTGCCGATGATGTCATAATTTTACTTAGGTCGACGAACTACAGCATCTTCGAACAACTACCCACTTCAATATCAGATAGAGTACACACTTGGTGCCAGACCCATGGATTAACTCTTAGCTTTGATAAATGTAAATACGCAATATTCAAACAAGGCCAGGAAGTGAGACGTTATCCTCCCATAAGACTAATGGGAAATAGTATCCCCCATGTCAATAAGATAAATTACTTGGGTGTCTTGCTGTCACATAATATGAACTTCACAGACCATCTAGATATGAAATTAGATAAAGTGAATGGTTATATTCAAAAGCTAAGAAGAATTGTTAAGGCCACGTGGGGCTTATCACCAATAGTGGTGAAAGAGATATACATTACTTGCGTGGAAAAGATGGTGCTCTATGGAGGAGAAGTGTGGTTCAAGGAACTACAATACTTGGAATCAAAACTTGAACAGATACAGTGAACAGCATTGTTGATCGTCACTAAATGTTATGACAGTGTTTCAGGTCATGCTCTACAGGTTCTTCCGGCTGCGTGCCCCTTTTCTACAAAGCAAGAAGCATACACAAGATGTTCACCTTGTTTAAACTTAGAATGCCCATTCAAATAGGAACGAGAAAAATACAGGCCAACGAGGTTCAAGAAGAAGATCAGGATTTTGACGAACCATGGAAAATGACAATCCTCAACTACGGCAGAGAGGAAATAGACACTAACAGATACTCAGCATACACAGATGGATCAAAGACAGACTTTGGGATTGGCCTGGCCTATATCATATTTGAAGGAGAGAACATTTTATATCAAGATAAAATAAAATTGTCAGATAATACTTCAGTTTTTATGGCAGAATTGCTTGCAATAAAGCTGACAATTGAAAAAACAATTGAGCTAGGATTATCTCAAATTGACATCTACAGCGACTCGATGTCAGCCTTAGAAAAATTGAAATCATTAAAGAAGACAGATAATATAATAAAAAATATTAGACAACTGCAAGAAAAGATCAGAATAAGATTACATTGGGTAAAAGCCCATGTAGGCAACCCTCGCAATGAACTTGCAGACAGACTGGCTAAAGAAAGTACAACGAGGACTACCATCGATATTCACTGTAAATATTCAAAGTTCCAGATTCGAACTTTATTAAATCGCGACAACATGATCCAGTGGCAAAACCTATGGGACAACTCTACGAAAGGTCGTGCTACATATTACTTATACCCGAAGGTAAGCTGTAGCAGGATTAAAGGCAACTTTTATGTTAACCAGATACTTACCGAACACGGCGCTTTTGGTTATTATCAAGGGTGGAGACACCAGAAAGATGACTCTTGTGTATTTTGTGGTGAAAGGTGTGCAAGAAGAAGACATTACCTGTACGATTGCTGTTACTGGAAAAGTGAAAGAGAGACAATCATACCTCCGGGTAAAAGAAATCTCCACATATTAACTCTTTTAAGAAACAAGGAAATATATGAATTTTACATAGGAGTCATCAGAAAATCAATGGAGATATATCTCGAATATTGGTAGGGAATAGTGAAGGGGAAAAAAAAAAAGGGAGGAGAGAACTTTTCCTAGCTATATTGCGAATAATGTGTGAATACTGAATTTTGTTACATTTTGACTAAAGTTTTATATTTTTAAGTTATCCCATGAGATTATGGGCATATTTTTCGTATTTATTTTTGCAGAGTGAAGTTGTTGTTTTGCATAGTGGATAATCTTTCTTTTCTTTATAAAACCCCAAAAGATGAGGGGATTATTATTATTTTTATGTATTTATTTTTCCTCGCGAAGAGGCTGTTTGCTTTGATGGTGTTTTTGTAACCGTATAGAGTCTCGTGTGATCTTTTGTATCTTTAATATTGTTTCCGGCGATTTGTTAATAGGAAGCTCCGGTCCGGAATTATGATCTATGTATATTTTGTCGAAGCCCTGATTTCCATGTTCCCCCATCCTTTGTTATTTATTTTTATTTATTTACTTGCTTTGTTTGTTGTTGTGCAATTTATTTTGATATAATTTTACTTTTATTCGTTGTTTTTTTGATATAGAGTTGAAGTAAACGGAAAGTGGGGGGGGGGTATTTATATATATATATTTTAGATATCTCTGAGAAAATTGGACTCTTTGTGCTGAGAGGGATTGATTGAAATATTGAACTTCAGGACCCGCTGTATGCCTCTAGGGGCGGGACAGCAATATACATGATTGATTATTGTAACTGTAACCACGAGACAGCTATATTTTTGTATCTTTCCCTCATTCTAGAGCACATACTCTGCAGCACCCTACGTCTCGAATTTTACTAGCATTCGTTGATTTCTGCGGCCTCTAGGGCTCGTACATAGGTAACAAAGTCATTTTATGACCACTCTCGTGGTATGTGTACTGATGATTTTCTACCTGCTCCTAACTAGATCATGGCCCGCCACTCTGTCTCAATGAAGAAATTTTAGCAGGTGGTCGAAGAAGTCCTGGACCTATGCTGGAAACTGGGCGTGTATGTGTGGTGAACCTCATGTGAAGTTTGTTTCTGTGTAATGCTTGTTATGTGCAGTGCTGCCGTCTACTATGTTTTTCTAACTATGAGTGAAGTGTAATGATTGACTAATTGCGCCGTTGTAGGTCTGTTGCTCTCTGTGGCGAGAATTTTTAATGGGGAGATCTCTGCTTGCGCGCCTCGAAGTTGGGAACCACAGAAAGCAAACTTCAGCCTACCAGCGATGTGGCGGATGATTTTCTACCGGATCACCTTTCATAGGCCGGAGGTTGTGCACCCCTTTTACATTTGTGTTTTCTTTTTTTTCCATAGGACCCTGTGATTCATCATCCGTCACATGACTTCTCTTTTTTTACTTTCATTCATTCGCTCACCATATTCAATTGAAGAAATTGGTACTCGAGTTAATAATGTGTGACCTCTTCTTTTTGCAGGCAAACCGGCAAACTTCTTGAAATTCTTCGATAGCTTCACATTTGCTGGTATAGCCAATGGTTCCGTAGGTATGGATACCATCTTTTTCATTGCGTAAGTACTTATTAGATTGAGATCAAATCCTATTATACGGGGTTGTAACTAAACTCATGATCAGAATCGTAAAGTATATACATGTTAGATCTCACCAAAACAAATAACTTCCGCCATAAAATGGGGGGGGGGTTTCGGAAAGCAAGCGGTGAGCCGCGGGGGGGGGGGCACCTGCGTGGCGAAAACGAAGAACACAGTAGAAACGAATAATGAAGGGAAGAGACCAGACCAGACCAGAATTGAACTTTGAGCCGATTCCCAGCCCGCGGGGGCCAACTGCCGGCATAAAAACTGGCCAAGAAGGCCTGTGAAGAAGAAAATGTGCACATGTTTATAGATATGTGTTTGCATGAATGTGTAGTGTATGTAAAAAGAACTGTTCAAATTGGTTAAAAGTCATGATCTGGCTATACGCAGGCAAATGCCATCACAGTTCACAGAAGCAGGTCACACAATCTGCAGCTAGCAACATCTATTCCAAGTGGAATGGGAAAAAAAACATCACATGGGAGTCGTGACGCAAAAACCCCAGCAATAACATCAAAAATGCAATACAGGTAACAAAGTTATGTTTCAACTCAGTGCATCAGAAATTAATGGGGATTTACTATTGACAAATTTTATGTAAGCAAAAGAAGGGAAGAGAACCTTTATTATCGAAAACTTTACAACAAATGCCTAAATGAGCTACCAACAGCTACAATATAGGTCTCACATCGGCGACGGATAGCAGCTGAATTACGAGTTCTGCGGGAAAAAAGCGACGTTTCATCCGCTCCAGAGAAAGTGACCTCTCGCGGCTGGCCGCTTGCTTTCCGACCCCACAGTGTATGGAGAAAGTTGTTTGTTTTGGCGAGTTCTATCTCCCCTTACAGTTCTGATCAGTATTTGTCTCAAACATTCAGTACGCATCAAAATTCAATTTCCACTCCTCCAAATTTCGTTGAGGAATAAAAGTACTTGTTTAAACTTTAGGGTTTTTTTTCTAAAAGTTATTTCTCTGTTTTTAGATGGCAAACATACCTCTTCTTTCTTACAAAACCACCCTTTAAAATGAGAAAAGTAAGATTACTCTTCAAAATTAATTTTTCGGATAACACTGGTTCTGACCATCAGTTTAGTTACATCCTGAACATTTTACTTGTAGCTGCGTACGAGGTACAGATGCCAGACATTTTCCTTGTTAATACATCTCGCTATATACCGGTAAACATTTCTTAAAAAACATTAACTTCAGCAGCAGATAGTAAACCTTTCGCAGTTTTTCCTGACCTACAAAAAATAGACATATTTTAGAAAAAAAAATTCGTTTAAAGATAACATTTAATTTATATTTAAAGCACATTATTACAATTAAAAAGTTGCAAATAAGCTAAAAACCTTCCCTCGTGAAGATTCAGCTAGTATATACCCGAAATGACTTCCGCGCACGGGGTCATAAACCATCTGTATTTATCGCATTGTGTGGATTGATACTTTCTTTTGCAGCATTATCGCGCAGGGCAGTCTAAATGCACGGGCTCACCCAGGCACTGTTACTGCGAAACAGACTTTAGATCACAGTTTCCCAACCTTTTTTTGCCCCATTGCCCCCTTCTTCAGAAATGTTTTTCTCCCATCGCCCCCAACGCAATCAGACCCATAGAATCCTATGTTATGCCCGTAGCTTCTACAGCCCTCCCCTGGAACATTCAATCGCCCCCAGCGGGCGTTAACGCCCACGGTGCGAATCACTGCTTTAGATGATCTTACACTGCAACCAGGGCCGTAGCTAGCCATTCCTGTGCTTTTTTTGCGAGAATTTGAATTTAGGCCCATCTTCCAAAGGGCCCTGTGCGGGTGCACCTGCCGAGTTACAGCCCTGACAGCAACTACCATCAATTGTGTCCAACGTGTAGGTGATGGAGAGCGGCTCAGTGCATTGCTCGGCCCGTTTGCCCACTATGCTGGAAAGATGTCCTTGTTTTTATGAACCGGAATGATAATCACTTTTAGGATCGTAATGTCCAAATGCCGGAATTTCCGCGTTCTTGCAATGGAAAGTGGGTTTTGGGAAAACTTGGGTTAAATTTTTTCTTCCCAAAAACTGAAACTTATAAAAGTCGACTCCCCCTTTCCCTCCAAATTAAAGTGTTCCAGACTCTGCCACGAAGCTCGGCTGGAAGAGATCTCGGCAACGGGATAAGTCCAGTGGCAAAGTTCTGGCGTTCATATTCATTCATTCCCCCTTTCCCGATATAGGAACGGATTCGTCTTACAATGTTTCTGGGGTAAGGGTGTGAACATAGTGCGTCCGTATTTCAGATTCTGGAAACACGCGTCATCTCCGATTGGTTGAAAACCCGAATTTCAGGTTTAGAAAAGTTTAAATTCGGGTTTTTGCATAAATCGGATACAGCGTGGGTTTCCCGAATCTGAAATACGACGCACTATGTTCACACCCTTATAGAGGAGGAGGGGGGGGGGGCTGCAATTTGAGAATAAATAAAAGTTGGTACCAGAACCAGCGGCTGGGGTTCTCGTGTATATTAAGGAATTTCACTGTTTACTACACTGGTGCTTTGAAAAACAAAAAAAAAAAAAAATTGTCAGACGTAATTCTAAATATAGTTGCAAATATTCGCGACAGATGGCGTTAAACAAAATATTTAAACAAATACCCCTAGCAACAACAGGGTTTAGAAACAAACTAAATTCGCAGAAAGCCGTGGAAATGAAATCTGAAAATATCCTAATTTCGTTTTTTAGACTGCAGTGTGCTGTGTATTAACAAACTCCGTAACTGCTTTCTTCGAAATTCTTAGTGAAATCAATGCTGACCATCTCTGCTGAGACGTGTTGTCAATCGGGAATTCTTTGAAATTTGATTTGAGGCACCATGCTAATGCTGAAAATGGTGGATATTTTTAAAACACGTGTATGTGTGGTAAATGCGATATATCCAGTTATTATACATAATAACCGGTTGTTATGCATAATCAACGACAATTTTAGTAAATTTCATAAATTTTCCTACATTTATCACTTTTACTGGCAATTATGCATAGTACCCAAGCGTCGTGTGTAAATTTAATGAGCACTGAAAATAATCACTTTTAAATGCGATTTTGCATAATGCCCAAGCGTCGCATCGTTGGCAAACATGATAAATCGTACTATGTGATATGTATTATACAATGATAATTCATGCATGTATTTTATCATTACATCGGGTTACGATCGTGTTATTTGTTATCATTATATCGTTGTCCGATTATATTCATCGCACATACTAGATTAATAGGTGATAAATTTCAAATATTTATCAAATTTATCAACGACGCTTAAGTATTATGCATATTCGCCGGTACAAGTGATAAATTTATCAACCTTAACAAGATGATTGGTAAGTATGCATAATAACCGGTTATTAGTGTTAGCACCAGAGAAAAACGACACAGAGTCGCCACCAGAGAGCGTTTTGATGGAGTACTGGGAGAAAGAGGGACTTAGAGAGTGAAGCGGTAGGTCGGTCCAAGAGAGGCCGCAGAAAAAGTGATTGCGATTTAAACATAAGGTTTTGAATATTCAAAAGTTTAAAGAAAAAAAGTATATACGTATGTAGAATATAGTAAATAGATTATCAAGTTAAACTTGTGCTGTGCATCCAGAGGAAAATTATTTAGCGTGAACTTGTGTTTCTATGTGTGTGACGTATAACATTGTGACGAGCAATAAGATAGACATAGACATAACGTTATGTATAGTAACCGATTTATCATATTTACCGTAACGTATATATTTCAGTTTATTCCAGACTGTGGCGCCGTTTATTGCAAGAATGTGTTAGTAATTTCAAAATTATCCTTGAATTATTTTTATGTCTGAAATTTATTGTTCTCCCAAGCACAATGAATTTCTATCTGTTTCCGTTCTCGCATAATGGCATGAGCTAAACAAGAAATAAATTTGTGGCCTAAAGGTTCCGTTGGAAAAACTGTTTGCCATCACGTGTACTATCACTACCCTAGACTCTCATTTTAGCGGTAGAGTTCTGGTACACACATCTCATAAATAAACAATGCATTATGCTTTAACAGGTATTTTAAATTGTAGTTCTTCGTATTTCCCAAAGAGCTGAAAACACTTTTCAAACACTATCAAGGCAGAAAGATTCCTTACGAATAAACCTATTTGTTCTTTCTCATTAGTGGAATCACTATAAGCTACAGCAGGTGGCGCTTCGCATCTGGTAAGGACAAAATAAGACTCAAACCATTCACTTTACTCATTCAACGGTACTTCAGGTAAGTGCAGAAAAGTTTTGATGAGTCAGTTCATCCTTATTTAAAGTGCGATCTTCCCTTCTTGTGTATTGAAAAGCTCATGCAATTTTGTTTGTACATCATTTCTAGAATGTCAGCTGCGCAGCTCCTAGTCATAGCGGTATTTCTGCTGTTCCCGTTAATCGGTTCGGGACCTTTATGGAGAGCTTACTTGCACGAACCCATCACGAACTGCCAGGATAGATGGTGGCTCAATATATTGTACATAGAGAATTTCTGGAGCTCTAAAGTAGTCGTAAGTACAAACTAGTGTTTATGCTCCATATCGATCTTCACGTCATACCACGCATTTTTTTAAACATTTTTAATGAGAGCTTTTTTCCCACTTTCTTTCTTTCTAACCGAGCACAACTCCGGTAGGTTAACTTTGCATAAGCGTGCTCAGCGCCAACTTGGAGACTTTTCTTCACGCAAAAATTGGCAACCCTGATAACCGAAACAAGGTTTTGCTAGTTTTGCAACCCTTTATCAAACCATATTAATTAACCGCATATTTTGTAAATACTATTTTTTTATGTGTAATTTCCCCGTAGTTTTCCGCATTTCCCGCATATTTCGATAGATTATTGCACATCACTGCATATAAGATAAAGATGAGAGAGGGTTCTCTTAGGTGCATTCGAGGCCACTTTTGCCCACCTGCTATATACTGAATATTATTTTGCAAAGGAATCCCTGCTTCCAATTAACAGGCATTGCAGACCAACTGATTTCACCTTATCGGCACGAGGGGTACATGGAATACATAAGATTAAGAAATCCTTTGTTAAGGGTTCTGCGGGAAGAAAGCAGAGATTATAGAATCAAAATATAGTGAGTGGTTATCTCATAGTAATTTGGTTCTTTCAAATCAGAAGTTCTTTCGAGTAACCATTGGCCAAATTCATGTTTGATGAATGGTTACTCGAAAAAACGTTACCCTAGAGCAGTAATTCCTAAATGGTTTTGGTGTCAGAGTGCAATGGGATCAGTCCAAGGTGCAGCGAGATAGTTCAGGGGTGAAAAGCAAACTGAACGGTTCAAGAGGTATGCCGATTCTCAATCGGCGTGACACGCGGTTTGGAATACCGCCGTAGAAAAAAAAAAAAATCTCGATATTGAGAAGGGGGTGCCGTGAGCTGTGAAAAAAGTCTAATCTCATGCCTGAAAATGAGAAGCTTTGAAATCTTTGTCCTAAAGCAGCAGGTCTCAACCTTTCCTAACGCACGGAGAGTGTATAATTTCAGTGCATTTTAGTGCATAATTTCTATGGCGGACCCCGGTTTGACTCGAGGAGACGCCTTCAGTATATAATTAATATGGCGGAATCCTTTAGATCTCTTTTTTAATGTATTTATCAAATTTACTGATTGATTTTATTTTCTTCGAACGGCTGCGGGGCTCCTAGGAAGTACACAAGCATATTGATCCAAGGGCTCTGCGGAGCACCGGTTGAGAACCACTGTCCTAGAGCATAAATGTTCAACCGGGGGCCCTGCGGGCCAAATGTGGTTCTCGGAATCATCTGATGTGGCTAGTAGCCTCAAACATACTTTTGCGAAAATGGACTGAGTGGCACACATTTTCAGATCATTGAAGTGACCCGCGGTGTAGTTCCACATCACTTGAAGGGTATCTGGCATATTACCAGATCACTTAAGTGGTCCGCGGCACATTTTCAGATCACTTAAGTGACCTACTACTAACAATAATAAACCACACACGCACCTAATCCATATTCCTCTGAGGAACTTCTCACGAATCGGTGCTATTGGAATGTGTGCATCCGTGTTGTGAACTTGACGTAAAATTTGTGTCTGTGTAATGCTTGTTGCGATCTATTTTTTGAATTGTACCGTTGTAGGCCTGTTACGCTCTGTAGGGAGACAGCCGAGGAAAACGGCTTGCATTTGCACCTCGGAGTTGGGAACCACAGAAAACCAACTTCAGTCGACCACCGCTTAAGTGACCTACGATGGCAGTTACAACTTACTGTTATCACTTGAGTGACCTGTGACATATTCCCAGATCACTTCAGTTGCCGCGGTACATTTCGAGGTCAAGTGGCCTGTGGCACATTTCCAAACCATTTAAGTGACCCGCGACATATTAACAGATCAACCCGCGGCATACTTACGGATTACTTAATTTAGCGCGTCCCGTCTGAAATCAATGAATTCCAAAAAAAACAAGTCTTCAAATCAATGAAGTGACTTGCGCTTTCCTAAAAGTTAAACACCTTTTTGTCTTAAGGTCGCTACAAACTCTTCTGACGTGACATGGAGTAGTGTGTGTGTGTGTGACATGTATCAGAGTATTGTGTAAGTACCTTTAGAGCCAACTCCTGTTATGGTGACACATTTATATATAGTATAGTTATAGTATACATAACACGTAGTATACTTATTTTATGTGACTCATGGTTTGAATTTTCCATTAAAATTTCCTGACCTGTCATTTCTAATTACAGTGCCTCTATCACACATGGGTTCTGGCAGTCATCATGCAGCTGACGGTCCTCTCAATTTTTCTAATGTATCTTCTCAGATGGTAATGACCGTGGATTTTTGATTTGAGAAATTGAACTGAATCTCTCTCTCTCTCTCTCTCCTTATGAATGGATAGCATGTAAAAAATCGTGTTTTTGTTTCCCACAGGTCCGCAAAAGCTGGATTTTTCTTAGTCGTGCTTCTAACATTGGCAGGAGTCATAGGGGTTGCAGCCATGACCATTGCTCACGAACTACCTGGTGGTTTGGCCTTTTATATGCTGGACATAAGGTAATTATTTGAATTCAGTGAAACAGAATTCACTGGATTTCACGCATCTTATATATAAATGTGAGAAAGTCTGTGTGTGTGTGTTCTTTATACAAATCTACAGTTTTAGGCCAATCGTCGCCAGATTTTGCATATATACCAAACAGGACCGGGATTGAACCGTAGGCTACTTTAAAAGTTCGTCAGAGCTGGGCAAATGCCCGAAATGGGCGAGAAACTGTCGGGCAACAATGGTTTTGGGGCCTCAACAATCACTTTCGGAACGTTTACTTTGGTTACCGTGGAAATCACGGTAACCAAATCAACTAACCACGGTTTTGCTGACTTTTCCTGACAAGGGAATGGAGGGGGTCAAAAATGGCTGGAAATCTGCTTACGTAATACTTGAATGGCCCCTATCTCAGTTATCACTGAAGAAATGCCATTCACTTTAAAGCGATTACAGTTCTCGATTCGTTTAACTTTTGCCATGACAATCAACAAAGCGCGAGGCCAGTCGTTAGCAGTGGCAGGTATCAACCTACTTGAGCCCTATTTTTCACACGGACAGCTTTACGTCGCCTTTTCGCGTGTTGGTAATTCCAAAAATTTGTACATCTACACAACAGATGGGAAAACAAAAAATATTGTGTATCTACAAGCGACTGCCTGCAGTTTTTAATTAAAATATTTAAAAACAAAAGTAATTTTTTCTTACTTGGTGCAGTTTTTTTTTTTGATTAAGAAATAATTAATAAGCTATACATGTATAAATTTTTTACGTGGCGGGCAACGTCACCGGGTATCAGCTAGTCTAAAATAATTTTACAGTTGATTTTAATTGTCTTTCATTTCGTCATTTCCAGGACTGGACCCTTGACATGGAGGCGAATCTACACTCTTGCGTACGACCACTTCGGGCCATTTTGCATTGGTATCATGACTGGATATTACTTGGGCATCAAAAAAGATACGTTGAACATAAGCAGGGTAGGTATTTTGGTGAACTCTTCTACCAATCATTTTCCAAAATGATCTCCACCGGCCCTAGTCGCATCCGTCGATCTTCGTGGCCACCCATGATCTAAATAATAGAGCCCAGAAGTCGCTAAAAATGACAATAGGCAGAAACAAAAAGGCACTAAAATGCCTAAAGTAGACTTTAAGAAAAAGGCAGTTACAACTAATGGAGAAAAAACGGGGAGAGAAAAGTAAAAGTTACGATATTAAAGGTCCGAAAACTGACTAAAAATTTACCACACTCCCTTAATCTTACTGTTTCAATGACAGATTATAATAATTAGTGTAGCAATGGAAATGAAGTATAGAAAATACTTAGAAATGTAGGAAAATAGTAAAAATTAAATTCCATACCGATGAAAATGGTACAAGAAATTTATAATTCGGAATTAATTCATAATCACAAGCCTGAAGATTATCTCTAGACGGGGGGGGGGGGGATCAGTCGATCCGGCTTTAGTAAAAGTTGGGACCACGAAAATAAGTCGTACTAAGCGGGGGAAAACGTACAGTGGGAACCTTATAAGCGTGATCAAGTACGTACAATGTCACGAGGCAGAATTTGCGAAGCCGCGCCATATAGCGGCAATTGTCGCACCCGCAAACGGCCACGACAGATACTGTGCTCCAAATGTAAATTATCTTGTAAAGGCGCCCCCGGATCTGGGTCCCCTCCTTAGCTTGCTCGGTTTGGGGGCTGCAGGTTCCTCTGGACGATGGTGGTTGGCGTGCCCGGGCCTCACGGCCTGGAGCACCAATCGTATAGATCGAGTGCTGAGGGTGCCGTGTTCTCAGCATCCGTGCCTTCCGACACGGCACACTTGGTTCTCTCTAGCGTGGCCCAACCAATTGGGGTAATGCGCTTATATCCCTCATGAAGCAGAGTCTGGGTTATGTCTGGCACTACAGTACATACAATGACACCGTAAGAAAACCGGCCAGATGTCTATGGAAAATCATTCAAGTAGAAAACAGTGCTTCTCGTCATTCTGAAAATTTCAGCGTTAGAGATTGGTACAATATAATATGAAAAATGTATGTATCGAACGAAGTGAACATGTATGCCCGGTCAAAACTTTTACATGCCCTGGGCATGTCGGGCAATTTGTCTAGCCCTGTTTCTTTCATTCAAAACAAACATAATAAACACTAAAAATACATTAAAATGGCCATCAAAGTTTTTTTTAATGTGTTTTCAATAATTTTGATTCATGGAAGCAGAGGAAACCATACAGAACACATTTAATTTATTTCAAAACCCAATGAGGCTGTCTGACGGCTTACAAATAGCCTTTCTCAAGCATTGTGAAGAAGAAAGACAAGAGTTTGTACATGCATGTGCAATGCATGAGTGTGTGTGTAGACTGTCGAGTAAACAAAAATCAAGTCTACGTTATGTCCAAAGTATAAATGCAGTATATGCTCCGAAAGATCACAATTAGGGGAAAAAATTACACAAAACGTGTAATATATAGAGACAACACATATTAGATACAGAGGTAGCACGTACGGATATAAGAATGAGTACAATAAATATACTAGTGGCAAAGTAGTAGAATACAAAGTAGTACAATAGAAATAGAAATGCACAAAATAAATATACATTTCTCTCTCTTCCACTTTATCTTTTTTCCTATTTATTTATTTATTTGTTTTCTTTATGATTCTTTTTTTCCGGAAAACATTTCTAACAAAAACTATATTAATTGAATACATAGTTCTATTTATAAGATCAGTAGAGTGTTTAGTCAGTATGAAATACCCTTTTTGGTCTACTGCATATGGTCTTCTGCAATGGGCCGTAATCCACTATCTCATTGAGATGGCCATATCCGGAGTTCTGTAGTTTGTCATAGTGAGGTGTAGATAGTTCCTTGATGAAGTCCAGTATAAGGGTCTGTATACCCAGGTCTTTCCTGATGTCAGCTTCACGTATAAATTTAGGTGCCCTCACAAGAGACCTTAGAATCTTGTTTTGCTGAGATTGTATGTTGCATGTTGCTATGACTTACGTAGGCCCAGACCGGGGCTGCATATGTCATAATTGATCGAAGTATAGATTTATATAGTATGACTTTATTCTTTAAGAGGAGACGAGCTTGAGGAAATGTCATTTTGGAGAGCATGTCTACGGCTTAGGTGGCATTGCTCCTGACATACTCAATCTGCGGACCAAAAGTCATTGGCCGGTCCAGAATACAGCCTAGGTATTTTACTTTTCCCACTGGTTCCTCGGCCGTGCCACTGATGTAGATGGAAGCGTTTCCTGGGTCGGTTTTTCTCGTGAACCAAATAAATCGGCACTTGTTGTGGTTCAGTTCAATGGCGTTGTTGCCACACCAATCCTCAACATCCTCGAAGATTTCTTGAAGATTTTCACGGCATATTTTAGCCTTCCTATGGCTAAGTGAGTATGATGGCATCGTCCGCAAAAAGTACTATGTGTCCTACCTGAGGAGCAGGAATGTCATTAATTTAAAGAGCTGCGGGCCTAAACTGGAACTGAGGTTCTCACTAGGTGCACGTTTGATAATGCTTTCCCATTTTTTGACTCTGAAAGTTCTTTCTGAAAGATAGCTATGGAAGAATAATATAAAATGCTACGGGAAGCCCATGTCGATAAGTTTGAGGAGTAGTAGTATTTTTAGTCTTGTCGAACGCTTTACTTATGTCAAGCATGCTACACAGACGTAATCTTTGTAGTTAAACGAGCTAGTTATGAATTCCGTCATTCTATACAGTTGGCCCTCGGCGGAAGCCCTGTTGCTCAGGTCGGATGATATGTTGATTGAGGTAGTTAACAAACCGTGGTATATATATATATATATATATATATATATACGGTACCGTATATATATTATATATACGGCACCGTATATATAATATATTATATATACTACCGTATATATATTATATATATTATATATACGGTAAAATAATTTAGGGATGCTAGAGAGATAACTTAAGGCTGATGGGCCTAAAGTTTTTGCAATGAAAGGATCAGTATCCATTTTATGAATTTGTTTTATAATAGACAGCTTCCAGATGCGAGGCAAATAGTTGATTCAGAGCTTGCTGTTGAAGAGATTTGTGAGAGTAGAGATGATTGGAGGTAAGTTTCTAATAACATAATTGGAGATTCCGCCATGCTCAGGGGCTTTCTTAGTTTTGAGTTTATTAGTAATTGTCTTAACCTCGTCCGAGGTGGTTAGCTCGGCTTCACTATATGCACATAGAACCGGTCTCAGAAAATCCTCCGATGTTCAAGCTCGATGATAGATGGTTGATTGGAGTTCGGTGTGAACTACTACTCGTAGTTGTTGGCCAGTACTTCGGCTATTTCATTTTCGCAGAAGACAAATTCATTCCTTTGGTTTTTGATCTTGCCCCCTTTGATCTTGCAGTTCTTCCAGGCCCTCCAAAGTGACCCATCTGCTGCTGTGGCGATTTCTATAGAGTTGGAAAATCGTTCGTTGACGTAGGCTAAGGTTCTCTTTTCGTATTTCGTTCTCCAGTCTGTCAAGAGCTACTTTGTCCATTCGCCTCCTGTGATATTGCCACATTTTCCTGATCTTGTTTCGCAGCTATTGGGAGATGCCATATTTTTTTTGTTAGTTGCAAGAACTTTCCTTGTCGATTTTTCAATTGCATCTTTAAGATGTGATCTCAGAGAGTCCTTGTTCGACAGTATCAAGTGTAAGTTGGTCGACAGTTAGTTCTTCTTCGGTGCTGAGAATTTCACAATATTTAGAACAGTTAGTTACTAATTTATAAGGAATGTCTCTTCGGGTCTTAGAATATCTATGGTGAACACTAGTAGATTATGCGGCATGCCCACGATCAATGAGCTTGTATCGCAAAAGCGACAGAGCCTGGGCGTGCTCGGTTCTATACTATACTAGTAGATTATGTGTAGAATTTAGCGCTGGCATTGAACCGAAATAAATGTGATATGGAAAGTTTTTAGAAATTGGTATCTCAAGTACATCAAGACTGCCTCTTCCTCCAGGGAAGTTAGTAGGAATATCGGTGGAGTGTGTTAGACAACAACCTAATATCATTACCGATATTTTACTATATTCGATTACTGTATAAATGATTAAAACTTATCAAAATAATCAATTAATATGTAAATTATTAAGAAATTATTTTCTCAGATAAAAGAAATGATGGAGAAATAGAAGAAAAATATACGGTCAAAATCTATGCATGTAAAATTAGAAAATGATATTTAAAGTCCACGATAGATGTCACTAAAAAACGAAACTGTCTTATTTTGACATGCACAAAATCGAAACTTAAACTGCTTCTAAACATATTAATATTTATTAATCAATATATTTATATTTTATATTTATTATTAATATTTATTTCAACAAAATAAGATAAAAATAAACTAACCGATATGTGACTGCAACAAATTTCGCTATAATTCAGCTGACAACAATAAATTGTATTGAAATAATAACCTACAATAAAAAATTTTCTAAAGAACGTCATAGAATATTCCTATAATATACATCAATTCAAAAATGAAGTTGCTAGCATTTCTTTTGTGGTTACAGGCATCAAAACACATTGATCGCTCTTTCAATTTCTTAACCGAATTGCACGTAACTTTTACATATGCTTACTTAAATAAAGTTTGAGAAATTTCGACATACCCTTCTACCGTAACATACAATGATAAAAATTTCCAATGCTATCCAAAAAAAAAAAAAAAAAAAAGAAAAATTGAAGAATAATTTCACTTTTCTACTAAATTATAAGGGACATTTTTGTGGAAAGAGGGATTTTTTGTTATTAGTGAGAAATAACTCTATAAAAAAAATTACTTAAAATTTAGGAGGATTTGGTGAATGGTATTTTCATTCCTCAATGAAGTTTGGGGGAGAAAATTCGGATTTTGTCACGTGAATCACGCATCTGGGTGCGTATTGGCGAACACTGGACAGGACAATCGAGCTGTCAACGGGAACACGAAAATTCAAAACCTTCCATTTTTTATGACAATCGACCAAACACCCTTAATTGTTTCGTATTAAGAAGGTTGGAGATTTTAAACATAAAAAAAATTCTCAAGAAACTCCAAATGCTAAAAATATATAAGTTTTACAGAATAAGGTGTCTGAAATTCACGAATAAACATGAAATTATATCGAAATAGGCATTTACGGAAAAAAATATTTTTGCAAAAAATAAGTTTGAAAATAAGGAAGAAAAGTATTTGACAATTTGCTTGACCTTCCGGGCTCTATAAATAATGTGTCCACTGGTACAGTTTCAATTGTATGGGAGAGAAAACATTTAATTCGTTAATATTGGTATGGTGCTTTTGCCATGAAGCAGGGGTGGTTCCTGGAAGGTGCTCCTCCCTTGAAAATTTGAAATCATTAACTTTACTCTTCAAATTGATTTGATGCAAAATTAATATAATTTAATCACTGTTAATTGAATTTGATAAAATTATAAATTAAATATATGTTTATATGTTTTCGGAAGCACTGATGTAAAAAAAAATGTCTCTTAAAATGCGGGTGATATATATATAGTCATTCTATATTTTTTTAACTACCAAGGTTCCGTGACACATTCCATCCCACGCCGGTAAGAGAGAGAGATAGCTTTGGTAGAGTTATGGAAACATAGGGAAGGCAGAGAAAAGATGGTTGTTATAAACAGGTTACTATGCTTTCTCTGGCTGAGTGGTAAAAAAATCATCCACGGATATACTGGTGCATCCATCTAACTTCGAATTATTGAATTAGAATAGAATTTAATAAAAAAATATGTTATATATTAATATTTATAAATTATATATATATTTTTTTAAAAATCAGAATGCACTCAAAAAACGATTGTCGATGGCAATTGCTAAACCTAACTGATGGTTTTAAACGTCGTTAAGGTATTGGTTAGGCTTAACAGCAAAAATTATTGACGTTAATGATGCGCGCTGATAGACCATTATTATTTTTGTACTGCATAAAATGTATATATAACCGAGAAAAACAATTTTGTAAAGGAAAATACTAGATTATCCGTATCCAGGGCCCGATTTTGACTTCAGTTGGCTTTGGGGGGAAGAAATTAGAGGGGGTCCCTCTGCAACTGAGGTGAAAGATATTTGGTTAGTCAGTGAATGTATGTTTAAATTTTAGGATCCCAAAATCATGAGGGACATGGCAAATACCTCACTTGCTCATATGAAAAAATCACCCCCTTCCCATGCCCGCATCGTAAAGTAATTTTGAAAAATCATCTTCAGGGGTCGTGACACTTCTTAAACAAAGAGCTTTTCTGGATATAAATTCTAAGGTGAACTATGGAAAGAAAAGTTTTTTGTCTCCAACCGAGAGAATCGAACCCAGCCTTTTTTCATCCGGGCAAGAATACTAGCCAATATACCACAAGTGCACAATAATTTCTTCTTATGATAACACGCACGGTAACGTGAGGCGCTGATTTTTACTCATACTACCCTTTCATAACTCAGTGAGAAAGCCCTCCGCCCATTTGCGAAGATGAAATTTCTCTGTGCCGTTGAAGAAATTTTCATCCGAGAGTATCATACCAGTTTTAATTATTTGAAATGTCTTTGGTTCCCTGAAGTGTGGCCTCCGCAGTTATTAATGCAAGTCCATTATTGCCTTTAAAGATCGACAGAGTCTGTGTGGGCTGGTGAAGATCACCCTGAACAATGATTAACGCAATGTACGCACAAGTACACACACATTCTGCCTATACTCACAACCGTCATTTGGGAGGGTGGTGCTGTCGAACAACCACATTTTCATCAATTTCAGGGCTATTTTAATCAATTTTACTGCTTTCATTTGTTCAGAATTTTCATCTATTCTAGAAGGAAAAAAAAATCTTTCGTTTATTCTGTTTATTCGGAATTTTCTTCAATTCTAGAATTTTTAATTTTTATCATTGAATTTTCATTCTGGAGTTATTTCTTTCATTTATTCTGTTTATTATGAATGTTCATCAGTTCTGGAATTTTGGATTTTCTCCCCTACTTTAAGTATTTCATTCATTCATTCTAAATTTACGTCCGGTCTGGAAATATTTCTTTGATTTATTCTGAATTGTCATTGGTGCTCGGATTTTATATCTGTTAATTATTTTTCTAACTTTTGATTCATTGATTCTGAATTTACATTATTTTCTAGACAATTTCATTCATTAGGTCACAATTTTAATTGGTATTGAAGTTATTCCTTTTATGAATTTAAAAATGTTTTCAGTAAGAACATTTAATTGAATTTTTTCCGTTAATTCAAATTTCATTCTATCTATATTAAGCATTTTCGACATGCCGATTTCTTCTTTCACACAGAATGTATAAAATCTGAGTTAAAGGAGCCCCGAAATTATCAAGATCCCTTTGGCCTCGCTACTATTTTTGTACCGGGCTCCGCGTTTGGTAATGTCAGCCTTGTCTATACCATGTGAAACAGTAATATATGATGAACATATTTTTTAAAAACATTTGTAACTCATGCCACAAAAGGCAACAGTATTTATAGTGTAACTGCATGAATATAGAAAAGTTGTTTTATGGTTTTATTCATCTGTGACTGTGATATCGAACGTGTGCATTCATTTTCTTTTACCTCTGCAGAAGGTGAGCTCTTTCATCTGGTGCGTGTCGATATGCTGTTCAACGGCCGTGATGTTCGGATTGTACGAGTACAGGAACGGTGCCAAAATCGAGCTATCCCTAGCAACATTATACGCTGTCACCCACCGTAACATCTGGGCACTTGGAATAGCGTGGTTGGTCATCGCCTGCGCAACAAATCACGCAGGTATAGAAATATAGCTAGCTATCTACCATTATTGAACTGTTTTAGAAGCAATACTCACGCACTGAAATGATAGGATTGGGGGTAGTGTTTCCATAAAGTGTGTGTCGCGGCTCTTAGGGACAGTCACCAAACCTCGTCAAGTGAGTCGCGGTGAGCTACATTGATGTTTATTTGTTCAGTGCTTTGAAATGACACTTTTTTTAGACTGTTCTGCGGAGCCGTGGATGAATGTTATCCCGGCAAAGGGAACCACGGGTGGCAACAGTTTGAGAACACTGTAATGGTGTCGTATAAAGGGAGTTGGGGCACGATCTTAGCTTCCCATGCTTTCCTGCAGTAGAAATCTCCTTTCTTTAGGGAACATTTAATTTTTCCTGTTGATTTTAGGCACTCAATTTATCTCTCTCAAATACTATAGATATTTTTATACAGTTTAACGTGAGCATTCAGGATTTTAATTGTTGGTTTTTTTCCCCTGAATTTTAGCTTCAACAACATGCGACTTTTCCAAAAGTCCTAAAAATTCACCCATATTTTGTGCCATAAAATTTTTTAAAATAATTTTAATGAAAAATCCTCGTGTCAAAACAATGTAATACCATAGTTTTCTGAGACACACACAAAGTTTCAAGACATTTGAATGAGTGGTGTTCGGAACACAATGTTATGCTCATTTAACAAGAAACATTCTTTTCTGAAACGAGCATTTTAGTAGAAAGCATTAGCATGCATAATGCCTAACAGCAGTTTATGTTAAAATATTAAAAATATTTCTCGTACAAAAACTTGAACCCAATTAGAGGCAGAAAATTTCATAGTATTGGAAAATTGAAAAATCTGAGAACGTGTCCCCCCTTAACCTGTTTATAATCACGGGCGAACTATCTCGTCCAAACGCAATTGGAAGAAATTCATTCCTGTTTTCTTTACCTCTTTCCTTATAATCGTGAAATTTCATTGCAGTCCTATATTCACTGAAGTTTTTTCCCCTCCCAGATCTTTCTACTCCTCTTTAACGATTCCCCTCTCATACATGATGTACAGGGTGTTTCAAAAAGAACCATCCGATTTAAAAAAAAATCATAACTATTCAGCTTTTAATACGTTTTGATCGAATAATGTATAGGTAGAAAGAGGGAAATCTCGAATTTCACGCAGTTGCCAACAGATAGCACTAACACTCTTCCTTCGACCACCATTCCAGTGTTTGTCAAGGTTGGCTTTTCCCACAGTTAGAAACCGATTCGGATGACTCCATTTTCCAGCAGGACGGGGCACCACCACACTGGAGCTTGGACGTTCGATAATTTTTGAACAATCGCATTCCTAAACGATGGATCGGCCCTACGGGACCCGACGATTCAGTTAAATATCACTGGCCCCCAAGATCGCCGGACCTCACAATGTTAGATTTCTTCTTGTGGGGGTTTATTGAAGACTACGTTTATGTGCCTCCCCTTCCAGCTAGATTAGTCGAACTGAAGATACGTATAACAAGCAGCCGTGGAAGCAGGGGATGCGAACATGCTCGCAAAAGTTTGGGACGAATTTGACTATCGTATAGACATATGCCGTGCATCCTAAGGTGGACACATCGAGCGCCTTTAATTTGGTTTGTAATACAAAACTTTGATTAGCCATGTAATATAAAATCAATCTTAAGTGCCTACGTTCAATATTTTTCATAATATACGCATTTCAACTCTGGTGATTCATTTTGAACACCCTGTATTTCTCTCAGACATAATATTTCTACTACATATATGTGAGAGAGAAAGAGAACACGTAGGGGATGATGAGGTCGGAAGTCAAATGCACTGTAGGCCTACTCTCTTATCTACTGTATTGTTTCCCTTCCCCGTATTTCTTTTTTCTTTCTTTATTCACTCATTTCTTCTTTTTCCTTTTTTTAACGTGTGAACAAGACTACCATACTTTATGAAATGTGAAAAATTTTGTAATTTCTCTACGATTTGTTCTAAGTTGAGATGACCGTAATCTGAAATCATTACTGCTAAGGCACCTTTAATTCTGTGCAGACACATCGTCTTCCATCTAAGAGCGGAAAAACTAGTTTTCGGTTCAAAGTGATGTCTTATCGTCGAAAAAGAAAAAAAAGGTGGCATAGGGATCAGCTATAGGCTGTAGCGATGATAATACTGACGTCACAACTCACACAAATATGGTCGATAAGCCAACATGGAGTTCCCAGGAGATGTAATTGCTGGCTGTGGATTGTCTGCATTGAATACGTAACCAAATGTTTACCGTATGGCAATTTTCATGAATGCCAAAACCTTTCAACAGATAGAATTTTAAAAATAAAATACTTTAGAACAGGTTGCGTGACTTTTGGATCATCCTGTACTACGACGCAAACTAGAGCTGTAAATGCACCTCGTGTTAGGGTAAAGAAGCCTAAAAAGAAACGTGCAGTTTCATCATTTTTCAGTGTAATTGATCATGAAGCTTTTATTTTATTTTTTTAAATTTAGAATTTCATCAAAAATGTAATATTTTTTAGTATTAGACGAGATAAAACTCTCTCACCTTTTTATTTACACACTGCACTTTATTATGTCAAGAGCTTGATACTCGTCATCCTCTGCAACTTAGCATCTATTGATCTTTAATATCATCCTCGTATTAGCATTAATGGTTGTGTTTAAGAAACCAAATCTCACCATGACGTATTTAGTTCTGTAATACATAAAGAAACTAGGATGATGAAGAAGACACGAGCTCAAACGCTCAGTACTTCGCATCCAACGAGCAACAGCAACCTCATTAGTTGCTAATTAGTTGCTAATTGTTGTGAATTGTTTTGCAGGAGCAGTAAAGACCGTCATGGAGTCGAGGATTTTCCTACCTTTGGATAGACTTTGCTACTTCACATTTCTGATCCATATACCAATCATGTATTATCACAGCGGATCCATTAGAGAGCGATGGTTCATGGGACACTTCGAGTTGGTAAGATCACTCTACTAACCGATCACTATACTGAGAATATAATAATTTCTATTTAATTTTCTTGACTACACACTACTCCAAGTAAAGCGCAATAGTGCAATATTTTACCATCGACTTTTTCTATCTTCAAAAATCCCAGTATATTCATTATTTATTTGCGGTAAATTTTTTATACCTAGTAACTTTTTTCCACGAGTTGTAGAGTCTATTTCGAGAAGGGTTCTGAGTAGCATGATAGGTAAACTTTTGCTAACTTTTACAGTCTAAATCAGGGGTCTTCAATCTTCCAGACATTGTGGGTTGAATTCGAACATCCCATGATGCGCTTTCTACTACTTCACTACACACCAACTTCGGCCATATTGTTATGATGCAATTTACTTCCATTAACGAGTAAGGTTGGAAATGAAAGTGCCATCTACCTGGGGTCACCTCAAGTTCGTTAGAGAAAATATCTTGTTATCTATATTCTTCTTTCGTTTAGAACATAGTCTCCCAAACTTTTTGTTCCATCGCCCCCTTCATCAGAAATTTTTTCCTCTCATCGTCCCCCAACTCAAGTAAACCCATAGGATCCTATGTTAAATCAGTAGGTTCTATCGCCCCCTTGGACCATTCCATCGCCCCCTGGTGGGCGATATTGCCCACTTTGGGAAACACTGGTTTAGAACATAGCCCCCCCCCCCGTTTTTTGTCCCACACGCACGCCCCATCTTCAGAAGTTTTTTTTCTCCCATCGCCCCCCAACGCAATCTAACCCATAAGATCCCATGTTAAACCCGTAGCTTCTACCGCCTCCCTGAAACATTCCATCGCCCCCCCCCCCAGGGGACGTTAACGCCCACGTTGGGAATTACTGGTTTAGAATCTGTATTTTTTTTTTCATTAATTCGGAAATTATTTCTGTTTCTAATTCTAAAATTACAGTGAAACCTCGCTACAACGATACTCGACATAACGATGAATTCCTCTAAAACGATATTTTTTTACGCCTTGTTTAGGATTGTCTACAGCACAATGTTAAATTGCTCCCAGTACAACGGTATACTCCTCCATATCCATCTTTCTATCCCTGTGTAACGATATTTTTAAAGATATTTTGAAACTATTAAAACAATATTTTTTAAAATTTCTCTCAAAACCGTCTTGAATTAAATTTTAACTTCTTCGCTTGTTTTCATTCTTTCAAGGGCGTCTAATAACATCGGTGTTTTGCATCACATGATCACCGAAAGTATTGTTGAAGTTTTTGAATTGGCATTTTCTGTGTAAGACACACAAGTACACTACAATAAACTCCTTTACAGGGGCAATATATGTAAATAATTCTTATTAACCAACCAATCAATTATAGGTTTTCACGGTGAATAAATACTGTGAAGCACATTTTCTGATGCCGCTAAGAAAAAAAAAAAAATAAGAAAGAATGTCAACAATGGCATAAATTCAATGACACGGGATTATAGTGTCATCTAGAAGAGTTGATCCACTTTGTCCAAGAATATTTAGAAGATACCAACGAATAAGGCAAATACACAAAAAAATAATTAAAAGTCCTAATGCATTTCAACACCAATGGGTGCCGTCTTCAGAGGAAAAAATTTTAACCACTAGTTTCGCTGACCGAGTTTCCCATTTGGGTTGAATAACAAATCTTCACGCTCGGTTGCTCAGCGGAAGAAGTACGTCTGTTCACTTCAAACGTCGTGGTCAGAATGAAACTGTGAGCCTGCGTGAGATACTAATGCAGCGTCCTGATTGGACCTTTGCGGAATAGTGCTATCCGATTGGTCCATTCGAATTTTCTTGTAATTCCCGCTCAAAATGAATTTAAGCCATGGTGTTGCGATCGGGGGTGTAGATTTATTATCGTTCACTAGTATATTTTTGAAGGCCCGAATATATGTGCCTTCGTAGAAATCTAGATCAACTGTGGACTTGACTTTGTGAAAAACTCTCGCTTCTTGAAATTTGAATTTGTGGCCTTCTTGCCAACAGTGAGCGGCGATGGTCGATTTTTCACATTCCTGATTCTTAACACAGCGAGCGTGTTCATTTAATCTTGCTTTTATGGGTCTCCTTGTCTGTCCTATATAACCAAGAGAGCAATCACCACATGGAATGTAATAAATGCCCCATTGTTTATTCTCCGGTATAGCATCCTTAGGGGGCATGAAACCAAAGTTTTTAGTGGGCACATCTATGGTTGTTAGATTAAACTTTTTAAGAATCGGTTTGATCTTCAGTGAGAGCACTGGATCGTAGGGTATGACTACACTTTCTCCGAGTGGTCTCTCTGTAATATTTTCTAGAGTGGTTCCTCGTGCCGGTTTCAAGAATTTTCTACTTAATTCGTCAACGATCTTGGTGTTGAACCCCCTGTCTATCGCAATTGCTCTGATGGTTTCAAGTTCATGGTCTAAAGTGTTCCGATCTGAACAGATGTTAAATGCTCTCTCTACAAAGGTGCGAAAAGACGAAAGTTTCTGTTGCATAGGATGGCAAGATCTGAAATGAGGTGGTAATGAGACTGCGAAAGGCTTACGATAGACCGAGGTTTGGAACTGTGATTTCCGTTTCGTTACTAATACGTCCAAGAAAGAGAGTTCATTGTTAGTTTCGAATTCGGCTGTGAACTGAACATGAGGGTCTATGTCATTCATAATGAGTAATAATTGTTCCAAGTCATCTTTAGAGCCGTCCCAAAGCACAAAAGTATCGTCCACGTATCTTCGATAAAATGAGAAGGGCACAACGTTCAATAGCTTACTCTCAAAGTCGTCCATATATATATCACACAAAATCGGCGAGATGGGATTGCCCATTGCTAGACCATCTGTCTGGGTGTAAAACTTGTCATCGAAACTGAAGGCTGTTTGTGAGATACATGTGAAGGTGAGATTGCAAATTTCTTCTACTTCAGGTTGTGAAAAATTGTGGGTTTTAAGTCGTCTTTCTAGACAACTGATACTACCACCTATGGGAATGTTCGTAAACATTGACACTACGTCGAAAGACACCATGTTGAGCTGTTTGGGTTCAATTGTACGTATTATTTGAGCGAAGCTAGATGAATTCCTAACTGTATTATTATTTGACTTAGTGAGTGGAGAGAGAATTGGGACAAGGAATTTAGCGAGCTTGTATGACGCTGCACCAATGTTAGAGACTACGGGACGGAGAGATAGTGTTGGTTTGTGCACTTTGGGTAGGCCATAGATCCGTGACGAAATGGCGTTTGATGGAATTACGCTCTTTTTTGTATGCTCGGGAAGAGAGACACTGGTTTTTACCACTTTTTTCAATTTTCTCGAGTGAGAATCAGATGGATCTTTCTTTAATTCTTTATAAGGACCACTCAAAATATGTGATGTCATCAAATCCGAATATTGCTCTTTAGGCATTATCACAATTTGCCCACCTTTATCTGCTCTAGATATTACGATATTATTATCATTTTGCAGTTGTTTGATGCTTCGACGTTCGTCCGGTGAGTAGCCTACGGTGACCTTCTTGTTGTTCTTTCGCTCATTATCCACCAAAATGTTGGATATGAGATGTCTCAGGGTGTCTTTTTGTTCAGGTAGAATCTTACTGCGTGAAACTGACTTCTCTATAGGGGCAATGAAATTGATTGGGTTAAATTTAGGTTTGTCGCAGAAATTAATTCCCAGTTCCAAGGCTTTAGTTTGCATTTCTGTCAATTGGTTTCCAGTTAAATTAAGTATTTTAGCTTTATTAACAAATGGGGGTGCAGACAAGGAAACAATATTAGATTGCAATTCGGAAAATTTCTTGTTGAGGGTGTCCTGATGACGTTTGGACTCCTTCACAGTTCGCCAGTATGAATTTTGCTCTAAGCTAGGGGACAAGGAGACCCATAAAAGCAAGATTAAATGAACACGCTCGCTGTGTTAAGAATCAGGAATGTGAAAAATCGACCATCGCCGCTCACTGTTGGCAAGAAGGCCACAAATTCAAATTTCAAGAAGCGAGAGTTTTTCACAAAGTCAAGTCCACAGTTGATCTAGATTTCTACGAAGGCACATATATTCGGGCCTTCAAAAATATACTAGTGAACGATAATAAATCTACACCCCCGATCGCAACACCATGGCTTAAATTCATTTTGAGCGGGAATTACAAGAAAATTCGAATGGACCAATCGGATAGCACTATTCCGCAAAAGTCCAATCAGGACGCTGCATTAGTATCTCACGCAGGCTCACAGCTTCATTCTGACCACGACGTTTGAAGTGAACAGACGTACTTCTTCCGCTGAGCAACCGAGCGTGAAGATTTGATATTCAACCCAAATGGGAAACTCGGTCAGCGAAACTATAGTCCGTTTCAGGTTAACTTTGCAGTGAAGAGGAAGCTACGAGGGAACCGCATCACTCGTTGCTATGACAACGAAAGCCTCTTAACCTATGTATCGATGCGCGGCCTCGGTAAGGTATGGCTGATTCTCGCCAACCTCGCAGAAAAAAAATATTTTTTTTCGTATAACGTAATGCTTGTAGAAAAAATTGCAGTCAGTGACAAAAAATTAGCTAATGAAAAAAAAAAAATCATTGTCGATACTTTCAGAAATCAAATGTTGCGGTTTTTGAAATCATTTTTTTTTATTGAAAAGTATCTTAGTAACTCCTATTAACCCGGTTTTCACCTTTGAATTTGGGAATAGCCCCAAATAATAATAATAAAAATGATAAGGCAAAATTTAGAATTCTTTTACTCACTTTTCTTGCCGAAATTTCCGTCGCTCATCCACCCGAACGCATATACGTCGAT
Organism: Pholcus phalangioides; assembly: GCF_987345545.1. Taxonomy (NCBI): domain Eukaryota; kingdom Metazoa; phylum Arthropoda; class Arachnida; order Araneae; family Pholcidae; genus Pholcus; species Pholcus phalangioides. The sequence goes on from NW_028301601.1 coordinate 29,400,960, forward strand.
GCCACTTATTATCACTACAGTTTTAGTCATTTTTCACGGATTCCCATTCTATGGAATCCTCACTTGACGTTGTAGCACTATCTGATTCTCTATTACTTATTAATTGTTGTTGCTCCAACATGTGTTCCATCAGGCCACCTGCAATCCAAAATTCCTCTTCTTTTCAATAACGTGCTTTATGCATTATTGCCAAAAAGAACGGAGAACGTTTTAGCGTGTCTATCTCTGGTGAAAAGCAAGATACAACTGTCACAGAAGAAAAAAATACACTGCAAGCCTAAACCATTGTGGGTCTCTCTCTCTCTTGCTTATTTATATTTATCTGGAGAGACACTGAAGGGTCATCTGGAGGAACAGCCTCTGCTGTGGGGGAGGAAGTTGGTGTGGGTGAAAAAGAGACATTACTTATGTTAACACCCTCCGCTATCGGCTATTGGAATTCAGAAACCACCCCTATCCTACGAACACGGCAAGAAATAGATATAAAAAAAAGGGAGGGGGGGTCTGGAACCGTAACCTACACCCATAAAGAGAGCCTCTCACAACGGTATCGGCGCTGTCGTGAAAGAGGGACACTTCCTGTAATCTATGAGTGAATATCTGAATTCGTTGGAGGTTATTTTCGCGAGAAAAAAAACCTGATTGAATATTCGTCTGGGTGTGTAGGCCTATAACTACATGCAAAACTGAATGAAAAACTGTATCGGAAAAAATTCAACAAAATGACGATTATACGTCATGCTATACAGGTACCAAGGCCAAATAAAACTTGTTTCCAAAAATTTTTCCTTTATTTAGCTCCCAAAATATTTAATTTACTTCCTCAGTTAATAAAAGATCAATCTTCATGAACATCTTTTTTTGTCAATTTAAAATCTTGGTTGTTAACTCAAGAAGATTTAAATTATCTGTTTGATATTGTAATGTAACCTTCTTTTATCTTGCATACGCTGCTAAATGCCAAATTTTTTTTGTTTACCAATTCCATTCCTGTTGCCACTTATTTCTTGGTGTTATATATATGTGTGTGTGTGTGTGTTTTTTTTTTCTCTCTCGTTATTATTTATGCCGACAGATATGTATCAGATATTGTTTTGTGGGCTCACAAGCTTGCTTAGCCCCTAAATGTTTTGTAACTGTGTTTAAAAATCTTAAATAAAGGAAAATTTAAATTTTGAAAAAAAAAATATATATATATAACTCTCTCTCTCTCTGAGCAATCAAAAAAAAAAAAAAAGCACGATAGTAATATTGGCGGGGAAAATTGCTTGGAAATCGCGCCAAAATGTTCATGAGCTCGCCATGGATATTTGATAATGGTAACCAATATTTTTCTAATTTAAAAATTTTAAACGAATATACATTGATTCAAAACGGTATTTTTTCAGTATCTTTTTCGAAATCATAAAAAAAATTGAAATATTCTATATAAATGATCGTCAGAAACCTCCGATGTATGGGAACTATATTTTGCGGCGAAGGAATACACTCTCTACCTTTCTCTCCACTGCAAAGTTAACCTGAAACAAACTATAGTGGTTAAATTTTTTCCTCTGAAGACGGCACCCATTGGTGTTGAAATGCATTAGGACTTTTAATTATTTTTTGTGTATTTGCCTTATTCGTTGGTGTCTTCTAAATATAGTGTCATCTCTCGATAATATATACAGGGGTGGGAACGCAACTCTGCGCCAATTGCGCCGCACTGCGCCAAAACTAATTTCTTGCGTCATCCTGCCCCAATAGCGTATTTTCGCATTTTTCTGCGCCAAATAGCTAATTTTGCTTCAGTATGCCCGGAATATCGGAAAGGACGCCAAAAACTTTTTGTTCCTGCTAGCCACGAAACGTTTCTTTACGAGAAGAGCGTGTTTTATTCCACTATACTTAAACTATCGGCCCCTGATCGGGCTTTCCATCGCGAAACCCCGATATTGTCCGTGATCGTGGAACTGAAGATGGTTTGCAATGCCTTTCAGCTTTAAAGTGCAAATTTGAGTGTTTCCGTTTAAAAAAAAAGTTGTCACTGGAAGCAGCAGAAATTACCGTAGTCGATTGTCATTGTGTTAAATCCCGATGTTTTGTGAAAAAAATTTCATTCCGGAAGTAAAAAGCGCATGTCCGCCGAATTACGAATGTTAGTTTAGAAACTTTGCCGAATATCGCCAATGTTGCCAAATAACGAGCGTTAAATCGCCAATCTCGTCAGATAATGAGTGCTGAATCGCCAAACATCGAGTTGATTCATCCGAAATTCTCCCATTTTGCAACAATTTCTTTCCAAGTACACTGCTGGCCACCCAAATTGCAACACCAAGAAAGACAAGAGATATCGCAACAATATTTATTTTGTAGATAACATGTTGACCAAGCATCAAATGATTAAATTTATAGACTTCTGTGAAGTGTGGTTCCTGCCAAAATCAGTAGCCAGAGTAGCCGCCATTGTTGGAGATCACCGCTGCCACACGCCTCGGCATTGATTCAAAGAGACTTTGGATGTGTTCTTGGGGTACAGCAGACCAAGCAGCTTCCACGCGTTGCCAAAGTTGATATGGTGTGGCAGCTGGGGATGTAATCTGGGTCAATCGTTGAGCAACCATGGACCACATGTTTTCTATCGGCGAAAGATCCGGAGAGCGAGCTGGCCAGGGAAGCAATTCAATCTGGCGATTGACGAAGAACCTTTGGACAATGCGTGCCACGTGTGGTCGCGCATTATCCTGTGGAAATATGTCTGTGGGCAAGCCCTGAAGGTAAGGAAGGACAACTGGCTCCAACACCTCGGAGATGTAGCGCTGGCTTTTTAAAGTACCGGCAATGCGTACTAGAGGAGTGCGAGAGTGATATCCAATACCGCCCCATACCATAATACCCGGTGCAGGACCAGTGTGGCGGTGGATAACGCAGCTGTTCAGCATCCTCTCTCCACGGTGTCTCCAGACTCGAATCCGACCATCGTGGTGTTGCAGACAGAAGCGTGACTCGTCGGTAAAGACAATTTCATTCCATTGTGCCGTCCACATCCTTCTTTCATCGCACCATTGGTGGCGGAGACGTCTGTGGTTCTGCGTCAAGGGTAGACGAAGCAATGGACGTCTTGCGGACAGACCACTCTGCTGTAAACGGCGTCGAATGGTACGCGCAGACACTGGATGATGCGGTACAGACTGAATGTGCTGTGCTATGGTTCGTGATGTGGCTGAGCGATCCGTCACTGCCATACGCACAATACGCCTGTCATCACGTGAAGTGGTGCACTGAGGTGGATGCGATCGAACACGTCGGTCCGTCGTACCCTCCTGCATCCAACGATCACATATCCGCATTACAGTTGTTTGGTTTCGTCCAACACGACTACCGATTTCCCTGAAAGATAATCCACAATCTCGGTAGGCCACTATCCTTCCTCTGTCGAACTCGGATATTTGATCAAAAGATGATCGCTGTTTTCTACGAGGCATAATTGATCGTTTTTTTGAAAAAACCACAAAAAAACACAATTGCCGTATTTCAAATCGTCGAAATCTCCAAGCCTTAAATAGCGCTTTGAAGTGGCGCCACAGGCGCGCGTGATGTGCGTCTGCGCTGAAATTCTAATCATTTGCATATCTCACCTCCGCTAATGCATGTTGTAAATTTCATATTATTTGCATGCTTCCTTCAGGGTGTTGCATTTACGGTGGCCAGCAGTGTATAAAAAAATTAAAAACTTATAAAAAAATTTTAGCTCATTTGAAGTGCTGCTGTTCAAGGCAGCAAATAGTGCCCTCAGTAAGCAAAAATCATCTTAAATAGACGGTTGCAAAAAATTTTATGACAGCCGCTCTTTCAAACAAGGTGTCAAAAGCCTAAAACACTAAAAACGAAAATCAAGCTGATGAAAAGATGTTTGATAACAAAAGACAGTGCAGTTTCATTTTGAAAAGGGTTGAGGGTTAACGAAAATATTCTTGTTAATTTCACTGCTCCAATTATAAATATCTGCTCCGAATCCCATATTTTGCTGCTCCAAAATTGCTCCAAATCCCGAATTTGCTACTCCAAAACTGCTCCGAATCCTGAATTTTGCTGCTCCAAGGCTGCTCCGAAATGGACTTAGTCACTTCGCCCCCTGTATATATATATTAGTTATTATTGTCAATTTATTTCGAAGATTCTGAAATTATTTCTGTCATGTTATAGAATCATTTATCATTTATGTCATTGATTATGATCATTTCTCATCAATAATGGAATTATTTTTTTCATTGATCTGAACTTTCCGAAATTGATGTCACTCACAACTGATCATAGGAAGAAAGGTTCATCTTTGCATCAGCCAGCTGTTGGAAAATTTGTTTGAATTTTCAGCAATTACGAAAATATTTCTTGATTCGAATATAATTCATCAATTATTCTTCTCATTGATTCCAAATTTTAATCGATATATTTCTTATTCACCAATCTTCAAAATTGTCATTAATTCTAAGATTATTTGCGGTTAATTCCATCCCCAGTGATCAATCTCGTGATCGATAGAAGGAAAAAGTTTGTGAGAATATACACCAATTTTTCTCTCTGAAATGGACTGACGGTATTGAAAAAAGTAATATCAAGGAAACGCTTTTGTGACATAAATGAAATTTCCTCACCACATTTGTGGGACGGGTCGTAAAATTTGACCATAGCTGTTATATTTTTATAGAGGAAATCGAGAAAATACGGAGAATATTAGGATCGCTCCCAAATACGGGTAAATATCGCCAATCATCACCAAAAATGGGAAAAGTTGCTAAATCACCAAAAAGTAAGCAAATCACGAGTGATAAAGCACTACTTCGAATTGCAGTGGATTAAAATATATTCTTCTCGATAAACGTTAAAAAGACAAATTTGTGAGGGGAATATTCATATTTATATAATACTAGCTGATACCCGGCGACGTTGCCCGCACCGTAAAAAATTTATATATGTATAGCTTATTACATATATAAATTTACATTATTACTTCTTAATCAAAAAAATTTCTGCATCAAGAGAAAATTACTTTTATATTTAAATATTTTAATTAAAATCTTCAGGCAATCGCTTGTGAATACACAATATTTTTTCTTTTTCCATCTGGTGTGTAGATGTACAAATTTTTGCTATTACCAACACGCGAACAGGTGACGAAAAGGTGTGAAAAACAGGGCTCAAGTAGGTTGATACCTGCCACTGCTAACAACTGGCCTTGCACTTTGTTTATTGTCATGGCAAAAGCTAAACGAATCGGGAACTGTAATCGCTTGAAAGTGAATGGCATTTCTTCGGTGATGATTGGGATACGTGGAATGAAGACTTCTTTTTCTTTGTAACATCCAGTTAGAATCGTTGCTTCAATGATGCAATTGTGCAATTTCTTCACGCAGAGTCTGTTGCCTTTCGGTGTCTCCAAATTTCTTAAAAGCATTATAGGTGATCCGACTTTGAGGGTCATATTGTGTGGTGGCACACCCGGAATATCCAAAGAGTTCAGAAATTCTGCAGGATACAGAACTGTCTGCGCTGTGTCTGTGACAGTGTCAACCGATTTGTAAGATGTGGAGTCTCCCGGAATAAAGGATTAGGATTTTTTCGTTGATCTTGTTCACACTGTCATTTTTCGGTGCCAGAATCGCACTCTCACAAAGCCACTCATGGTTTCGGTGATTTTGTTGAATGTTTGGTAAGACGTGGTCTGCAAGTTCTTGAACTGAGTTTATATATATAATAACTGGCAAAATCCATTTGGGAACGTTATCAGTCCAGTGCTTGGGTCTACGGGAATTCTTCCATTGCCAAGTTTGATCAACTGATGTGAAAATGATAGCAGTGCTGAGTCATTTTGCAGTTGAACTCGGATGTTGGTGGATAATGATAATTTTTTAGCTTCGTGCCAGAGTGTTGATGTCCTAACAAACTCGAGGCGACCACCGATAGACAGCACCTTCACTTCCAACCCATCTCACTAATGTCAGTAAATTGCAATGTAGCGATATGGCCATGGTTGGTGTTTGGTGAAGTAGAGTGCTGATGATTTGAGGCAAGCATTGAGTTCATCAGCTGGCGTTTAACATTTTTATTCCCAGTTTTATCGCCGTAGTTGTTCTCTGTTGTTAGTGACGTCAGATGTCCAGCTTCTGCAGCGAATATTATTCAAACTCCTTTTAAGCACTTTTTAAATTGAAACTATACCCCAACGATGGGTGGTTGATGAGATAAAGACCACATTAGCACTTACAGGACACCCTGTATACATGCAAGCAAATATATCTGGCGCTTCCAGGGTTTTTTTTTAATTACTGGGAGTATTGGAAAAGAGCCAAACCATTATAAAGGAATAAACTGTAATGATGACAGTGTTAAAGATGTGACAAACCATTGTAAAGACATATACACGTCTGAAACGCATTGTTGGGAACCACGGTAACCAAAGTAAACGTTCCGAAAGTGATTGTTGAGGCCCCCAAAACCATTGTTGCCCGACAGTTTTTCGCCCATTTCGGGCATTTGCCCAGCTCTGACGAACTTTTAAAGTAGCCTACGGCTCAATCCCGGTCCTGTTTGGTATATATGCAAAATCTGGCGACGATCGGTCTAAAACTGTAGATTTGTATAAAGAGCATACATACATACATACATACATACATACATACATACATACATACATACTTTCACATTTATATATAAGATATAATTTTTATATGTTGAGGAAAATATATTTTTTAAAACTTTGATTTCGATGAAGAATGAAAATTCACGTTTGCCTCGTTGGGCAATGTGAAATAAAGGGGCATTTCTACACAAACGTCGGGACGACAAAAATTATGTAAAAATACCGGAATGATTAGGAAAATACGGGATGTATGGTCACCCTAATCTACACGGAAACATGAGATTTAATATTGGTTAAAAAGAAAAATGTCAGAATGTGGAGACTGTAAATACATCTGTTGAAAATATTATAAACTAAATTGTAACAGATTTTCAAACCGTTCTAAGTACCAATGAGTCAATGTAGAGGTTGCCCTGTCAAAAAATACCCCCTGTAAATCAGGGGTACAATACTCGCGGCCATTATTCCTTATTATACGCAACATTTTTCACAAGTTGCGAAAATATCAGTGGGGCAAGGGGCATGTTGACAATTTACGGGCCCAAAAAATTTAGGGTGGAGGAGCCTCAAAGCACGAATTTCGCGTAGTTCGTGGCGAGAGGAACCGGCGTCCAAAAATGGATACATTATTACAGTACATAAAGAAATGCCGAAAAATTTCTATTTTGAAATATAAACACAAAAAAAAATTCCGAATTCATGAAAATTCAGAACTCAAGATAATTTCAAATTAATGAAAGATAAACATGCGATTTCAATACTAATGGAAATCAGGACATGATGAAAAAAAATTATCTGGAAACGAACGAAAATTCAGGATTTATGGCTGAAAAAAAATAAGAAAAATAATTGAAAGAAATTATTCCAGAACTTATGAAAATTTAGAATCGGCGAAAGAAACAATTCCATAATCGATGAAAAATTCAGAATCAATGAAAGAAATAATTCCATAATTGATGAAAATTCAGAATTAATGCAAGAAACAATACCATTACTGGTAAAGATTGAAATCAATGAAAGAAATGGTTTTAGAAATTAATGAAAATTCAGGATTAATTATGAAAGAAATAACTCCGTAACTGATGGAAATTTATAATCAATGAAATAAATCATTACGTAGAGAGATAGACGACTTTTTTCTCAGCCAAATGCATCAAGGAAACGTATTTTCTGGATATTATGCTGATGTGAACTCGGAAAAAAAAAAGTCATCTGGTCTCCGTCATCAACTCCGTGCAAACCGGGCAAGCACGCTACCGGTATAATACCCACCTCAGCATAATACCCAGAAAATATGTTTCCTCGATACATTTCGGCTGAGAAAAAAGCCCTCGATCTCTCTGTACCGTTTCACCTGGGGGTCATTTGCGGAAGTTAAGTGGGACTACTACTGCCTCTACTCCAGCGCCTCACGCCACAGCGTATGAAATAAGGAGGGCAGAGTCGTGTTTCCAGTGGTATAGGTGATAGCATGGCATGCTCCCCCGGTTAGCAAGACGAACTGGGTTCGATTCCCGGCAAAGACCAGATGACTTTTCTTTTCGAGTTCTCCTCAATAACCAGAAAATATCTGTATCTTTAAATAATTACATAGTTGATGGAAACTTGGAATCAATGAAAGAAACAATTCCACAATTGATGAACATTCATTATTGTATAAGTAATGGAAATTCAGGTTCAATGAAAAAAAAAATTTCCATTATTGGGGAAAATTAAGAATCAATGAAAGAAATAACTCCATCGTCTATGATAATTCTGAACCGATGGTAGAAAAATTTCCGTCATCTATGAAAGAAAAAATTCCAGCACTAACGAAAACTCAGAATTAATGAGACAAATAATCCTATAATTGATGACAATTCAGAGATAATGAAAGAAATGATTGCATAATCGATGGACGTTCAGATTCAACGAAAGGAATAATTCCACATCTAATGAAAATTCAGAATCAATGAAACAAAAAATTCCACAGTCAATGGCGACTCAAAATAAATGACTTGACTAATTAAATGCAACTCAGAAATGAGATTTCGTAATTAAGGAATATTAATACAAGTAAATACAAATACAAGGCCACAACAGTCAAAATGCCCGAAGAGGTGGCTGAGAAATAAGATATAAATTGCGTAAATGATATAAAATCAGAATCAGTGAAAAAAAAATTCCGTAATTGAGAAATTCAGAAAATTAAATGACGAAATACGAATGCCTTACTGAATTGAAATTCAAAATTAATGGAAGAAATTATTCTTTCATTCACCTGATTTTATTCCATAATTGATGGAAATTCGGAGTGAATGAGAGAAATAACTATTGCTTTTTTAAACCTGTCAATTCATTTTAGGATACCTTGATAACATTAAAGAACTTTAGAAACCATGTCCGGCGTTTCACAGTGTGACCGCAATTTGACGAACTCTGCAGATTTCCGGACATTAGCCATAAGATTTCCTTAAAAAAAGAGAAATACGTACAAATAACATACTTTACTCAAAAGGATAGAAATTTCGGGTCACGATGCAGACAAATGCAGACACTTCAACAGTTTCTTTGACAATCGTTTCGTGATGTGTTAAAATTATGACGTCGCAAACATGTCTAATTCCATTACTTTTCTTGTCTTAGTTGTTCTTCGCCGTGGGTTACATGATCCTGTCGACGCTTCTGGCTTCCGTGTTGTACGTATCATTCGCGAAGCCGTACTATTTCTTTGAGAATTTCGTCGCGTCATTCTTCCAGAGCTGGTCGACGTCTACGACGAAGACGACGTCGAAGTTGGCGTCCCGAAAGCTGCCGAATTCAACGTCGGTGAACTTAACGTCACCATCCAGAAGCGAGAAAAACTTTGACGATGACAGTGGCTGTGTCAATATCGCTTATTCGAAGACAACGTTAGACATTTGATTATGTATCGTGTTCCGTTCATAATTCGTTGAAACTATTATTATTATTATGTCTGATTCATCATCTCATCATGATCACCACCACAAGATCATCATCATCATTTTATTCGAGAAATTATTAAAGAAAATGATTCAGAAACGTTTTTAACGTTGCGCGTGTGCATTTCCCTCATACTTATCAGTACCGGTCACAGTGCTGGGTGTTTTACACATGCATGCTTCCCCGTGATGGGATGAAAGGGATGAAAAATTCCCATCATGTCGCGAAAAGATCAACGTTGACCCACGTCCACTGACTCATTCATCATTATATTGAAAAAAACAAACAAAAATATTTTCCGATAGGTGGCGATCTTCAATTGTTTGCAATGATCTGGATTTTAATATTCTTCAACATGAAAGCAGTTACTAGTTCGAAAAGCTTACTAATCGGAAAGGCTCAAATATATTGTTTCCAAGTGCAATATTCACAGAGATATTCGAAAAAGGAAGGAAATTTGGGCAAGAACAGTGTTAAATGCAGGTAAAATGGTTTTTCTGCATTTAATGCTGTTCTTTCCCGAATTTCCTCGGTTTTTCGAATTCGAATATCTTAGAAAAATGAAATTTTTTTGTTGGCATCAAGAAAAACACGGTAACAACCTTCTAAATGGAAGTTAGAGCACAGGAGAACGGTATAAAAATTTCGATTTTTTTCATTTTGTTACACGCTGTTTTAACTTTCAAAACTGGTACCGGGTAATTTCTTAAACAGGAATCATACCTCTATGATGGACGATTAGTGAGAGAAAAGCCGTACTAGCACTTAGAGAACACCCTGCCTGAAAATGCTAAGTCATGAGTATGCCTAGGAACGCTTAGAAGACTGGCTCACCCGTAGAGAGGAGGCGTAGTAGATTGTACGTACTCCCAGAAATCTAGAAATACATTCTTCTGAACAAAAATTTTCATCCTAATACAGGAACTCTTTTGGACAGGAGATGCGTAGACCCTTTGAAGGTCCTTGGAGAGATTTCAGATAGTCTATGGCTTAGGATAAGAAAACAATTAGCCCATTTTTTTTTCACATTGCAATATACTGAATATGATTTTGCAAAAGGGTTCGTGGCCTTTTTATTTTTACATTGGGGGAAAGGAGGGGCGGGGGTCAGCGTAACACAACACGCTGAAAACCCCGACCTAGTAGGAATCCATTAACTTATTATTTTTAAAATGACTGAAAAGTAACCACGAAATGTGGGTTTCATGATTATAAACCTTTTTATAAATTTAAATAAAGTTAACAACCCCTTCATTATAGTGCACGTTACGTGCACTACGAGAGTATTTTTTTGTTGTTATATATATAAAGGAATGTTACTTGAAGAGTGTCCGAGAGAAATTACAATTAACGGATGGAAAAAAAAAATTATCAAGCTGATGAGGGAAATTGAGCTTTGGTAGTGGCACCTTTGTAAAATATCTTATACACCTTTGATAATTTTGCTTGAAATACGTGAAATTCTGGTCTTAGAACCGATATTAGAATTTTTCTTCTTTCGGACATTCCTCGTGTAACATTCCGTATGTTATTTTGTAACTTTTTGTTGTTGGTTTACTGTTTACAGTCTTTGTTGAATAAAGCTATACATTTTTGTATGCAACGTGTTCACGTGTGTCTGCGTGTTTTCCATTTCGACTAATAACTTCATGAGAAAATACTAATAATGCCATAGAACACAGGGCTGGATGAATTGCAAAAAAATCTAGGTGCCAGAACCATCTTTCATGCGCCAAAAAAATCTTTTTACTCGTATAAAAGATCCAAAATAATGCTTCTGTTGAGTTTTCAGTGTATAGTGGTCTTCTTTCATGTTGATAGATATGCTGCTATAAATTCCAAACATTTTGTGCTGCTCTCAGCCTGCAATTTAGTAACTATACAAAGAGAATTTTAAGCGACAACACGAAATTTTTAGTCGCAGAGGATTTGTCCAGCCCTGCCATAGAGTTTAAGTTTTTATTGAACTGTTCTTGTGTACAAACGACTATAAAAAAAACAAAACAACAACAACAACAACAATAAATATTTATATTGTTGTTATGTATTCGAATCGAAATAAATAGGATTGTTTATTCGAAGGACAGTAATAGAAAAGTAAGGCATACATAGGAAGTCAAAAATATATTGATTATTAAAGCTCATAGAAGTTGTGTGCAGATTTAGGAAGCTTGGATGAAGCTCAGGGGTGATGCGTAGTGATTTTGAACATTGGCGTTGATTTGGAACAAATGGATTTCGGAAGTTCAGTGACACCACGTACATTTTTCAAAGCTTAGGAAAGATGCATGAAAATTTTGGTAGCTCATGGAAGGAGCAAATAATGTTATTAATAATACTATCCCAAAAATATATTAGGATAGCATTAATAATGCATTAATACTGCCGATTAGAAAAATGGGTGACGGAGGCACATTCTTAGGAACACTACTACATATTATGATGCAGTTCATAGCGAAGAGTAATTTACTTTAATCTAACTTTATAAAATTCCAGTCTATCAATCAGCATAGGGAGAAGAGAGAACTGACATACATTTTAGAATTCTCAGGTGAAGTGCCGACAGGATCTGGAAGCTCTGGGAATATGAGTGAATATTTCTCGGAAGCTCAGAAAAGGTCCCACATGAGAGATCAGAAGCTCAAGGAAGTGGAAGGCAGATTTTGGAAGTTCAGTGACGACGATCTTGAAAGCTTAGGAAAGTTACATGCAGATTCTGAAGGCTCATGGAAAGAGAAAAGAAGCTCAAATGAAGAAGAAAGGATGCAGAAGCTCGGGAAAGGTATGTGCAGATTCAGGAGACTCGAGAAAGGCCCCGCATGCCAGATTTGAAGGTCAGGAAAGATGAAAGCAGATTTTGGAAGCTCGGTGAGAGCATTCACATATCGTGAACGCAGATTTTGAAGGTTCATTGAAAGAGAAGATACATTTATAAGGAAGCTCTCAGATTAAGTGCATGTAAGTTTTGGATTGTTCGAGGAAGGCGGGTGTCAGTGGCGTCAAGCTGAGAGTGCTGTGGTTGCTTGAGTAGCTACGACTTTGGAAGAGAGATGACAGCACCATTTGAACACATAACAAGTATTCCAACCAAACTAACTTTATGTTAGATTCACAATACATACACGCACATTCCAACACGTACTCATTCGTTAGAAATTGCATAGAGGAATGTGGACGGGGCCCATGTTTCGTTTAGTAGCAGTGGTAGACATGGTACTTTGTAGCATGCGGTCAGAGAACAGAGTTGATCCAGAAATCAAAATTTCATGCGCAAAGCTTGAGACGGGCACCCACAGGTTCGGAACACTTCCGACGCTCCTGGTGGGCGGAGATTTCGGATGCTCGGGAAAGGCCCTGATTTGAAGGTCAAGATTTGAAGCTCAGGGAAGATGAAAGTAGATTTTCAAAACTCAATGGCAGCACGTACATATTTCGAAAGCTTAGGAAATGTACATGTAGATTTTGGAGGCTCATTGAGAGAAGATAGATTTTTTTTTATAAAGCTCAGCGGAAGTGCAAACAGGAATTTCGGGAAGGGGTTAGGGAGGTTTTGGGAAATCGGGGAGATGAGTGGGGATTTCGGAAGCTCGGGAAAGGCCGTACATGCAAGACGTGAAGCTCAGGGAAGATAAAGGCTGATTTCGGATGTTTATGGAGAGAGAAAATAGATATTTAGGCAGCTCAAGTGGAGCTCAGACATATATTCTGGAAGATTTGAGTGGGGGGGGGGAAGGAAGACAGGTTTCAGAAGCTGGGGGAAGTTGAGTGAGCTCAGGAAAGGCTTTGCGTGCAGGATTTGAAGGTCAAGGAAGTTTAAGACAGATTTTGGAAGTTTAGGGGTAGCCCCATCAGTAAACGTTTGAAAGTCAATACTATAAAACAAGAACAAAGATCCCCAAATCTAGACGATAATAATACAGCAGACTCTCGCTAATCTAGCATACATCAGACCAGGGTGTGCCGGATGACTGAAATCACCGGATTACTTAGTTGAAAAATCAGATTTAAATAATGTAAATTTCTCTGCACAGACGTGTGTGCAATGACGTGTTTTCTTTTTCTATGGTCGAAGAAAACCCGCCTAAAAACGTAGGATTGCAGGACAAGCCAGCCTAACGCACGGCCGGATTATCGAGAGTATACTGTAATAATGAAAATTGGAAAAGTGGGCATCGTGACAGAATGAAATAACCATTGTCCGAAGGATTACGGTTTAATCTATGTAGAAAGAGGAAAAAAAAAACCCCTTTCATCATGGTTTGTGGTGGTGCCATCTGTTATCTCTGGAAACGACTATAAATATATAAGACGAGTTTTCCTACTAATTTCGTAGCATCATCCAGAGAGATGTTCAGTGATTGACTGCAATGGCGGTAACTAATAAATAATAATTAATCGATATTATATCGCGTTTAGTGGTAACGGTCACCTACTCAGAATGCAGATGACGGTTATTTCTCTACGGTTATCGTAACTTGAGTCTCATACATTGGAACCTCCGCTAACGAACACTCCTCGTTAATGGGTACCTCCCGTTACCGGACACTTTTCTTATCCCCGGTCCCGTTGAATAGGGCTTTAACGTATTTCACTCCCCGTCAGCGGACACTCTCGATAGCGGACATCAAAATCAGGCGAACTCTAATTTCTTAATTTTTTGGTCATAAATCAAGAAATTAAATAATATTCAACTAAGACTATGTTCAACCCCAAGCTCGAGTGAGCGTAAATGATAAATCGTCAATATATTACTTATTAAAACTGAACATAGCTATGGTCCATGATGATGAATTCGAAAAGGAATGTTGGTTTTGTTTGTTGTTACGTGTGAAGAAAGCCAACATTACGAAACTAATGATGTTGTTATGAATGTTTTCATCTATCTTCACACTTACTTTAATTTAATTTTTATTGAAAAATATATTTAGTGCGAGCATTATGTATGGCGAATATAGTTAATTAGTGTAATGAAGAGAAGAAAGGTATTTCCATATTTATCAGACTTTATTTGGGAATTATGCATAATCACCGGTAAAAGTGATAAATATGATGAAATTTAACCAAACGTTTTTCATCGACACGACTGGTGATTATGCATAAACACCGGTGCATCACTTTTGTAATAGCATGTACATTTTAAGCAATTCACCAAAGGAACCTATTGCGACCGAAGCGAAACGTCCTATAAATGTGAGAGTCGTATAAACGATGTTCCACAGTATAGAGTGACTCTTAGTCACTCTATATGCTTACAGACGCTATTGGGCACTCTTTTGATTATTCACATGCTTGCTCAAGCTCTTGGTCACTCTTTTGAGCAATAACATGCTTGGACACGCTCTAGGTCACTCTTTTGATTAATCGCATGCTTGCACATGCTCTTGGTCCCTTTTTTTTGGTCGTGCAATAACCTGTTTCCCTCACGTGAGTCACTCTTTTAATAATTCAGATGTCCACACACTCTCTTGGTCACTCTTTCGGTCATTCACGTGCTTGCACACGCTCTAGGTCACTCTTTTGCTCACTCACGTTCTTGCACGCTCTTTTGTTTACTCACATGCTTGCAAACTCTCATGGAGACTTATTGACCTAGTCTCTCGCTCTCCGGGCAGAGGTTGATTCATGGTTATAAACTTTTGCCACCCTCCTCTCATTATGCAGCGCCATAACTAGGATTTTTTCCACCCGGGGCAAACATGATTTTGCCGCACCCACAACTTTACATCACCAATGACGAGAACTGGAAAAAAAAAAAAGAAAGACAAAGAACACATAAGACACAATAGACCAGATTCCCAACGTGGGCGATGGGAAATTCCAGGGAGGCGGTAGAAGCTACGGGTGTAACATTAGATCCTATGGGTTAGATTGCGTTGGAGGGCGATGGAAGAAAAAAATTTCTGAAGAAGAGGGGTGATGGGACAAAAAAAGTTGGGAAACTGCAATGGACAGAGCGCTGGCAGATCTACAGCCTTAAGGAGGGAATAAGGGGGTCACGAGATATCGGGGCAAAGCCTTTGACCGAAAGATTCCCCTGTTTCTTTATGACAAATCTTGTAATTGAGCGTCCCCTTGCGGTCTAATGAATGAGAAATGATTTGCCATAGGCTATATAATGCTATTTGAATTATAATTTTCTTTAATTGAATTGAAAATTCGAATAAATTTGCAACTTTAAAGATTTTTATTTTAGTCTGTTAATGATTCTATTTGCAATTTCATACGGCGATACTTCCTAGTCCGATGAACTTCAACTTTCACGAGTCATTGCTGAATATTTATACCCATAAAACTTAGTTTAACAATGTTTAGTGGTTACAGCACTCGTCCGGCATACGAGGGGCCCGGGATCGAGTTCCAGAGATGAATTTTCGCATTCGACATCTATTTTTTTTATATGGGCTTGTTTTTTTCAGCCACCTCGTTGAGCAATTTGGGGCTGTTGTGGCCTTTGTGTTTGTTTCTTCAACGTTTTAGAGAAATAAATGCAAACATTAAATCCACAACATGCAAATTGCATTTGTATTTTATTTATTTTTCTTCAACATTTTAATTGAATTATTTGTCTCTTTAACACCTGACGAATTTTTTCTTCCCAACGATCCAAACCATTCTATCTTTATGGCGTTATTGCGGCTTGCATTTGCTTCTCGAAGTTGCTGAACCCCGAAGAATCAACTTCAGCCTACGACGTGTGCCTGCTGAAAGGATCGCATCTGACCTGTGCAGCTAGAAGGATCGAATTCTATCATTCACGATGTGAAGCAACATCGTACCTATGAGACCATAAGCAAAACTTTACAAAATTAAGACCCATCAAAAATATTATATTCCTGGCACTCGAACGCTTTGAGACAGCTCTTGCCACAGAGCCTGGGTGTCTCGCGGTTTCTCCGTTCTCTCTCCAGTCATTTTACAAACTTTTGATATTACGTCAAAGACCTTTCTTCCAGTTGTGCATATTTGCCAATGGTGTTGCCATTTCTCTGACACTTCTTGCGAGAGCAGATTTTTAATGTAGGATGCCGGTAATTTCATTAGGTGGTTTTCATGTTGATGTTTTGTGGCCTCTTTTGCGAATTTATCCGCCATTTCATTCCCCTAAATTCCTATTTTTAGAATTATCAAGAGTTAATTTATTAAGCCTAATTTCAGAATTATTAAGAGTTTTTCAAAGAAATAATTTGATAGAAAATTTAAAATTTATGAAAAATAATTTCAGAATTAATAAGGACAAATTTTGGATTTAAAAAAAGAAATCATTGACTAAAAATAATTAATATAGTTAATGAAATGAAGTAATTTGCAATAAATAACGATTCAAATTTAATGAAAGATAAATTCAGATTAAAAAAAACTGTTCGATAATTTGGGGAACCCTGCTAATTACCGTGAATACCCCGGTATAATGGTGGCTCGCGGGAGTGGTGGAAAGTACAATTTGGTCCGCAATCTCCCCCGCACTCCCCCCCCTCCCGCACTTCCTGGACCATTGGTCGAGAAACGCTGCTCTATATGTGTCAAAAAATAAATAACGAGATTGTTATAATAGATTTAAATTTGAATTCAATTTAAAGGGGTCCTTTAGGACAATCAATCTGTCTACTCTTCCAGGAACGTCAAACCGAGTACGGTCCAGGCGCTGTCACCGATAGTCATCCTCTCCCTAGCCCACAGGTTGAGAAACATCGTTCTAAATGTGTATTACGGTAACTGTGATAAAAATGTTATTATACATAATAACCAGTTATTGTGCATACTTACCAAGCATTTTGGTAAGTTTGATAAATTTTTCTAAATTTATCACTTATATTATGCATGATAACCGGTAAAAATGATAAATTCCAAGTATTTATCAAATTAACCAGGTACGCTTAGGTAGTATATATAATCTCAGGTAAAAGCGATAATTTCTTTATCATTTATCAAATTTACCAACGGCGCTTGGGTATTATGCATAATCAGCGGTAAAAGTGCGGTAATGTTCCAGAATTTATCATATTTACCAAAGACGCTTGGGTATTTTGCATATTCGCCGGTAAAAAGTGATAAATTTATCAAATTTACTAAGACGGTTTATATCATCCAAATATATAAATATAGCATAATTATACTTATTGCTAAGTATGCATAATAACGGGGTCATCATATTTACTGTAACATACATATCAACAAATTGTTATTGTAATTGGAGAAAAACTCTCCCGGCTAATCACCACATGGCAAATCGATTCTGGCCACTTTACAAGATCTAAACAACAACCGTACTCTATAATAAGAAATACGGAAACGGCCATTGCGAAATACGTTATAGAAAAGGTTAAACGCATGGACATCTTTCGAAACAAATCTCTCTCACGTAATTTTTATTTTTCCATACTTGATGTTTTACTTCTTATAACTTTCATTTGTTTTCTTTTCCCATCGCTGACCGGACCTTGACTGGCCCAATAATGACCCGCTTACAAGGTACATGGCCTTAACACGATTCTGTTCGTTTGATGCATGGATTTCTCTCTCCTCTCCTTTTCTGCCTATAAAAAAACCCCATCAAGTACCATTCAATGATAATAATAACAAAAATCAACTTTATGTTTTCACTGAAATTTCGATTTCTGGGGAAAATAATTATCCAAATTTGAGGCCTCAAGAACGGAAATTTCTCCGAAGAAATTCAACAGGTCCTTCTGGGGATTCAAATTAAGGGGAGGATTTACAAAGAATTGACCCGGAAGGAATCAGGAAAATGGATTCCTATAAAAAAATGATCAGATACCAAAAAAAATGACAATCGCCCATTTATAATTTATCAACTGAACACGGCAATAAAATTAGAAAACTGTCAAATTTTTCTTCAAGGATGGGTTATAAATAGCTTATGGACGGTATGGCGTCGTGGTATTGAATAAGGATGAAGTCATCGCCGTTGTCATCCGCGAATAAATCCGTGAAAAAAAGGTACAATTTTCACGAAAAAAAAACAACAATAAACAAGAGGTAGTCACTCGGAACAGTAAAATTGTCCTCGTGTTTTTCTCTAAAATTACAGGAAGGATCATCTATTCGCTTATAATGTCCGGCGAAAGTGACATAGAAGGAGGATAACTTGTTCGGCCATTGTTTGGACAAGGTTGCAATGTGTCGATCGCATAACAACTCCCGTAACCATCGAATTGTCCAAAAAAAAGAAGAGACAAACATACGGCATCATAATACATGTATTGTCTGGCACCGACTATTGCCGTGGCAATTACTGGCAATAACAATAAGTTGGAGCGGGGGAAGGGGGGTCATTTAAGTATTACGTCAGCACCGACAGGGAGGGAGGGGGGTTTTGGATTTGCGGACATTCGATGACGGGGTTGGGGTCGGGGGTAGGATGATGTATCATCAACCACTTTTCATAAAAATATGAAACATTCTTAATGACACCTTTGCTGAGTGTGTCAAAATCTTTCCTTAGTAAGTGGGCACTTGATGTGATATATTCCCGTTATTCATAAGTCCTCTATAGAGACGCTTTAGTGACCGTTCCGAACATTCACGGATCCTTAAAGTGATCTGGAAATGTGTCCGGACCATTTAAGTGCTCTAGAAATGTGCTGTGGGTCGCTTAAGTGCTCTAAAACTGTGACGCGCGTCACTAAAATGATCCATTCTCTATGCTGCGGTTCGCTTAAGCAATCTGGGAATGTGCCGCTGGTAACTTGAGTGATGTAGGGATGCACTGTGGGCCGCTTACATGGTCTAAAACTGTGTCACATGTCACTTAAGGGATCTTTAAATGTTCCGCGGTCCACTTTAGTGTTTTGGAACTGTGCTGCGGATCACACAAGTGATCTGTGAATGTGCCACGGGCCTACTTATATAATTTGAGAATGTGCCACGGGCTTCTTAGATTCACTGGAATTGTGCCATGGGTCACTTAATCACGAACTTGTAAATGCGCCGCGCGTTGCTCGTTTTTATAAAATTATATTTGAGGTGACTGGCCGTATCATATAAACCCGAGGGCCACATTCGGCACGCGGGCCATGGGCTGAGCATATATAGCTTAGAGCATAGTTTCCTAAACTTGTTATTTCATTTTCACCTTCCTCAGAAATTTTTGTTTCTCATCGCTCCCCAACTCAAGTGAACCCATAGGATCCTATGTTAGATCCGTAGCTTCTATCAGCCACCTTCCCCCGGATCATTCCATTGCCCACAATGGGAAACACTGTCGCAAAGGGTGGATAGCAATTAAATTCTTGAAGAAAAATTTTGAGTTCTTAGCCTTCACAAGTAGCATTAAAATTCATAGAAATTAATTATAGTAACACGTATAAAGGTAATTTCTTCTGATATTTTAATTTTTTTATATATTCTTTGCATGAAAAGAAAAGATCATCTTAGAGGTTGTTAATTAGGCGTTACTTCTACTTTTTGACCTTCTATGAATTTCTACTCTCTTTAACCTTCTATGAATTTCTACTCTCTTTAACCTTCTATGAATTTCTACTCTCTTTAACCTTCTATGAATTTCTACTCTCTTTAACCTTCTATGAATTTCTGCACCCTTTGGCTTTTCTGAATTTCAGGTTCCTTCAATTTTTTCTGAATTCCGGGACCCTTTGCCTTTTTTGAAATTTAGGGGGGGGGACATAAGGGAGCTCCTACCTTCCCCTTCCCTGCGGACGCCTCTGATCCCAATGTGCTTTAGGAGGTAGGGGCAAAACTGACGAACTTCTGCTGATACGAGGGGGGGGGGATCAAAAATGGCTAAATATCTGCTGACGTAATACTTGAACGGACCAATGGACCCTTATGGCGAAAACAGAATCGAAAACAATGTGGTGATGTCAAGATTTCAGTTGCAATGAGGAGTTGCAAACCATGTTAAGATATGTACAGGGATATTGTAATTAGGTTCTGGACATTTTAATAAAAATACAAATGCTTGGTATCTCACGATTTAGTTGTTTTCAATTTCTATTATTGCAAAATGGCAAGTACTTATGAGGCAATTACGTGAGCGTGAGAAGGAGGAACGCGTTGTTAATTGCGTGTACTATATTGCAAAATCACCAGAAATACGTTCGTTTGAAGACGAAGACAATGAACAATTTGGCTGTGGATGCGTCTCGCAACTTGTATGTTCTGGGTCTTAATAGCATCAATAGCTTCCAGAAGCTCTTGTAGAGATACAAGTTTCAAACTCTTAAGGAAAGAATTAAATAATTCATACTACAATTGACAGGCATAGAGAGGAAATTAATTGATTTCAGTGGCAGCGATTTACTTCAACTTTTTCTGAATTTATTCAACCTTTCCTGAATTTCTGTTATCTTTAATGAGTCTCTAATCTCTTCAACTTTTAATTAATTTCTATTCTTTATCATTTTATGAATATGTAATTTTTTTTTACCACACTTGAATTTGCACTCTTTTATTATCTATGAATTTGCACTATTTTCTTATCTGTGAATTTGCACTCTTTTATTATCTATGAATTTCCACTCTTTCATTATCTATGAATTTCTACACTTTTAAATTTTTATAAATTTCTAAAATTTAAGGATTTCTACTCTTCAACTTTTCATGAACTTCTATTCTTTAACTTTCTACTCTTTCACTTTTTATGAATTTATACTCTTTAACCTTCTATGAACTTCTACTACTCTCTTTAACCTTCTATGAACTTCTACTACTCTCTTTAACCTTCTATAAACTTCTATTACTCCCTTTAATGTTTTATGAATTTATACTAACTTTTGCATTTTACGAATTTCTGCTCCTCTTTTTTGATTTTCTGCTCCTTTTCTGAATTTTTGCCATCGCTTCTTTATTCTAATTTCTGTAATTATGAGCTTTTGTGAATTTTTGCACCCTTTGACTCGAAATTCTCCATTATATTTTTGCTGTTTTTTTTGTAAATTGCCTCTGTTTTTCAGTTATGCACCTTTGAATTTTTTTTTTAAATTTCCGCTATCTTTTCTGAGCTTTTGCTGCTTTTTCGGATTTCCTATACTTTTTGATATTTTCGGAATTTCTACCCGCTCGATTGCCTTTTTTTGTTTATTTTTGATGCATTTTGCTCAGAGAGAGATCTATAGACCTTCGCGATTTTTATATATATATTCTACACTGACATTTTATTTAAATTTCTCCCCCCCCCCCCAATGTCCTTTTCGGCTTAATCTAGCTCTAGTAAATTATTACGAATATGAGTTGTATGTATTGTGTCCAGATTTTCGAAACGGCACCAATACCTATTGAAATTAAGGGTGGAAAAATTCTCCATATTATAAATATATCATGTAATAATTTCGTCCAGACATGTATTTCCTACATGACCAACCAACGCCAGCTCTTTAATTATGATACGAGCATGTATTTCTTCTTTTTGTTAACTACATGTTACTCGAAATTCTCTTTAGAAAAATTAATAAAAAATATTACTTTGAAATAAAATCAGTAATAACAAGAAACAGCCAGTGATTTCTCACATCAAAAATGTACATGATATTGTCAAATTTTTAGACATGAGAAGTCACTCTATTGAAACAAAAACCTGTTGGACCCTTCGAACTCTTCTGACTAGATGCATTACTTCTATTTATTAGAGAGAGATGGCGGCAATACAACTGTGAACTGACAAGGCTGAGACAAAATGTTCTACTGACCGGTTAGAGTGGTGCTTCTTAGCTTCTTTTCACCCAAGGCCTCTTTGGACCATATTTTCTTCTCGTGGCCCCCTTGTCTTATTTGGGACTCTCCACCATCATCTAGGAGAAAGACCCATTTCCACTCTCTGAACCGATATTTCTGATTGAATTCTTCCCAATTCTTTGAGCAATTGCAATCCCTGGGCTGCTACTACTACTACTAACCCCACATGCACCTCGTCCATAATCCTTTGCGGAACCTCTAACGAATTGGTACATGCGGGAATGTATGTGTAGTGAAACCTGACGTGAAGATTGTTTCTGTGTAATGCTTGTTATATGTAGTGCTACCATCTGCCACCAGTTTTTCTAACTATGAGTGAATACTTTATCACTGTAGGCTTGTTGCTCAGTCGCGAGACTTTTTTAATGAAGAGATCGGCTCATGTGCCTACGGGGGTTGGTGCATAATATTGGATTCCCATGGGAAAAATCTCTTTTCTTAACGGACCATTTAAAAGTTTTGTATTCTCTTTATAGGCACTCAATTTTTTCCCTCTCAAATACTGTGGATATTTTTATACAATTTAATTAGAACATTTAGGATTTTAATCGTTGGTTGTGGTCTTTCTCGTATTTTAATTTCTAGAACATGCAGTTTTTTTTCAAAAATCACCGAAATTTACTCCTACTTTGTATCATAAAATTTCTTTATATCACTTTACTACGAAATCCTCTTGTGAAACTATGTAACACCTTAATGTTGAGAAACACAAAGTTTCAAGATTTGAACAAGTGGTGTTTGAAAAATGTTCCTTATCTAATGAAAAGACTCATTTTTGAGAAAAGTGAAAATGGAAAATATTAGCATATATAGTTCCCGAAAGCAGTCTATATTTAAAATGTGCAAAAAAAAAAAAAAAAACACTTTTATTGCGGGTAAAAATAAAAACTCGAACGTAGTTAGACGCAGAACATTTTACAGTATTTGAAAATCAAAGAATTCGAATGTGTGTTTTTTAGAAAATTTGCGTGGGTTAGGTACAAACCTCCCGGTGACATCCATATAAAAAGTGCTCTTCGGAATCGACAAAGAATTGCAGCTATTTTTCCTGATGGCCTTCGTGTGAATAAATATGACTGCACAAAAATTGATTTGAACCATTTTTTTGAGGACTACGTATTAAAAAATAAGTAGAAGTTTTTAGAGGGGGAGCTTTAGAAATGTTAACACAGCATCGACCTTGAGCAGTTATTTATCACCTCTTTTACGAAGTAGATGCATTGAAATGAGGATGAGAGAGGTAATTTAACACCATCATATATTTGATATATAGGCATATTTCCTGACTGCTACGAAACAAACGACGTCTGTGGGAAATTAAGAACGAAAAGTGCACTGAAATTGAGGATAAAATCAGCTATATTCAAAACTAATCAATCTCACTTGGCATTCCACTGCACGATTTCAGGCAAAAGTTTTCAACAAATGCGCAATCATAATTATGACGTCGAAATATTTCGGTCTACAGAAAGCCACGAAAATTGAACAATCGGATCTATGTCTACCGTAGTATTCATTTTCAAGCTTGGGACATGGGTTTTCAATGCAAGCGGCTAAATGTGGCCATTCGAGCTCTTTGCTGTGATCCGCCAACCAATTTTTAGAAAACAGCTACTTTCTACATGGAAAAACGATTTAAATTCCAAAAGGAATCATTAAAGAGCTCTGACCACTGAAATTGACATTGTTGTATTTAGAACTGTGACATACTTTTCAGATTCAATAGCAATGTAAGCATTTGATACATTAAGAGGGCCAAAATGTATACATAATTACAGAAATACTAAAAAACACCTTAACGAATTATTGAAAAGAAGTTTCACAATTTTTAATTAATGAAAAAATAGTTACAGAATATTACTGAAAGAAATAATTTCAGAACTACTGATAGGAATAATTTCAGAATTATTGAGAATAATTTCAAAAAATAGTCAAGAGTGATTTCAGGATGGTCAATAGTAATTTCATGATTGTTAGAAGTAATATGAAGTAATTAAATGTAATTCATGAAAAACTAAAACTAAGAATTTTTCAAAAAACAGTGTGATTCCATTTTTTTTTGAAAATTTAAAATGAATGAAACAAACAATTTCAGACTTATCGGGACAAATTTCAGATTTAATAAAGGAAATTATTGATTAAAAGGAATTAATTAATTAATTAATGAAAGGAAGTTACATTTGAAAATAAATGAGAATTTTCAAATTTAATGAAATAAATAAATTCAGATTTAAAAAAAATTGTTCAATAATTTGGGAAACCCTGTTTAATTACAGAGAACACGGTAATTAACCACGGTTTAAATTGGTGGCTCACGGGCTTCGTGGAAAGTTAAACCCGCAATTTCTGAAAAGTTAAAGACCCATGATGTAGAAAATAGGGATCTTTAACCTATTTTTTTGAAGACAATATGATATCATTATGTAACAACCCCCCACTCCACCTTATCCTTTGTTCCTGGGCAAAAGTAATTTCTGTGTTCGCTTAGCCTGAATAATTAGGAAAATGATAATTATTCCCCCTCAAACTTTTACTTTTGTGGTCAGAAGATCGTATTTGTGAATTGAGGATTTACCATTCGCTGACTGGGTGACTGAAACATTGAAAATGACAAAAAAAGAACTTTTCCCACTTGATAATGATTTTAAAAACTATAAATAACTTATAGAATACAAGTCACGAATCTAGACGTTCAACAGAGAATAAAATTTGAGTTAAAATAAAATTTCAAAACTAAAAAATAATGGCACTTTTTCCATTTTTCCATATTCCTTCATCTTCACGTTCTAACTCCCAAAGATAATTGCCATGATATTTTAGATGTGTTCACCATTATATATGTTACGGTAAATGTGATAAATCGTTTATTATTTAATGGGTTATCATACCTAATAACCTGATTACCAGGTAATTATGCAAATGCTGATAAATTTATCAGTTTACCGGCAAATATGTATAATACCCAAGTGTCGTAGGTAAATTTGACGAATACTAAAAAAATTATCACTTCCACAGGAGATTGTGCATTATACCCAAGTGTTTTGGGTAAATTTGGTAAATGATAAAATTATCACTCTCACCGGTGATTATATATACTACCCAAGCGTACCTCATTAATTTGATAAATACTTGAAATTTATCCACTTTTACAGGTTTTCATGCATGCTACACTAGTGTTATTGGGATTTCGTTATCTGTTATATCGAGATCTGATCGTTGAACTCGTCAAATAGGAGTTTGTTATATTTGTGTCTCATTGTATACCACATAAACTTGTAAAAACTCGTCAAATCAAAGAATTTGTTAGATGCGAGTTCGTTACATCGGAGTATGAACGTAAAATTTGCCAAATGACAGTATATTATATTGGTGTTAAGATCGCAAATTTATCAAATGAGAGATCACTATTATCGTCAATAAGAATTACTAAGGAATAATTCGTTAAATCAGGGTTCATTATATCTGGTTCAGACTTCGGTTCATTAATACGATCATCTAAATCTTATCATGGCAATGGGACCTACTTATCATATTTACCAATACAAAAGGGTGATTATGTATAATAACCGGGAAAAAGTGATAAATTGAGTACGATTTATCATTTTTACCAACGACGCTTGGGCATTATGCATAGTTTTTTTTGGCATTTATTAAATTTGCCGATGACGCTTGTGTGTTTAAATTTTTTAAATTTTGATATTTAAAATTTGAAATTTAATTTCAAATAAGATTGATTCTATAAAATTTCAATATTTTGCTTTATTTCATGAACTGAACATTTTACTTTATTTATAATCAATTTTTATTCAATTACATTGATGTCATGCTGTTTCATCATATACGCTAGCTGTTTTTGGTGCATTTGTTTTTTTTTTAATTTGTAAAAAATTAATTTTTAGCGATATGTGAAATTTTATACTGGCAAAAATTATATCATATATAATCGAAAATGTATGTAAAAAATTTTGAAAAAAAAATTGAAATAAATGCTTAAATAGCATTTTTAATGACATTAATATTAGAGTTTTTTTACCATGTCAAAAAGTATGAGACCCCTTAAGCATGCGAACAAAGATAATCTTAAGCTTGCTGTTTTAGTCTGAGTTTTTGGGAAATTCCTCGAATTCTATATTTTTTGCTCTGTGATACGGTAAACTCTCCCCCCCCCCCTTTTAATCTTTGCCACAGAAATCATGTTGTAGGTGTTTCAATGTTGCTGCTTTGTCATATAGGACTGTGATAAACTATTTAATGTGACCAATTTTTATGTATAATGGTGGCATTAGTACTTTTTTTTTTGGAAATCGGTCATGTGAAATCACAAAAATGTTAGATAATTTTCTAAATCACAACATCGGATGACACAATGCCGACTAAGGAGAGGTTGTGGTTGCTAAGGCACTGTTGGATATACAGGGTGGTCATAAAACAACTTTGACAACATACGAACCCCGAAAATCAACGAATGCGAATGAAATGCGAGACATAGGTGGTTCCAATGTATGCGCTCGAGAATGCGATGAGAAACGAGAACCTAGCTTCGTGGTTACTGTTGAAGCAACAGAATTTCAAACGATTCAAATGGCAACGATGATTTGCGAAATGATCGGCTCAGTAAAAAAAAATAATCAATGACATTGATATGGCACTTCTATCACCATAAACGCAGGTAAAGAATAAAGATCTCATTAAGGGTTTGATTCTATCGGTCGGAAATTTCCAGCAGATTTGCGGAAGTCGACCATCGAGCGGATAGCGCACCAACACCTTAGTGAGATATTCTTTCTTTGTATGCCTTCTGTGTCGGCATTCTTGGCTATTGATCACTCTTGGGAGGGGGGAATTCACTGTGCACTGTATGGGCCTAAACCGAGTGCCATCTGTCCTCCTCCAAGAAAAAGAACACTTTTAAGGCAACATGCACTTACACTCCAATCAACACAACGCTGACGTTTGAATGATATCGAATCGCCATCAAACATTCTGGTGCATCATTGAGCACCACGGAGTCTCAACCTAGCACCGTCTGTCCTCCGAGCCGAAAAGTAGCACCATTACGGCAACATACTCTTGAAGTCGAATCAACATAATGATAATACTTAAATTACGTTACTATCAATCACTGTTGAATTCTTCACTGAGTACCACAAGGGTCTCCTAACAAATCACCGCATGGGTCCAAACCGAGCACCGTCTGTCCTCAACAACAAAAACAAAAAAAAAACTAGCACCATTGCGGCAACACATACTTACAGTCGAATCAACATAACGCTAATGCTTGAATGCAATCGCATCGCCATCAAATACTTACGTGGTGCTTCACTGAGCGCCACGGGGGGGGGGGGTCTAAACCGAGCACCGTATGTCCTCCGCAAAAAAAAAAGTAGCAACTTGACACACTCTTAGACTTGAATCAACATAATGCTAATACTTGAATGACATTGTCATTGGTAACACTTGGGTGATTAACTGAGCATGGGTCTTGATCGTATATTGCATAAGCCAAAACCAAACACCCTGAAAAATAGCACCATTTACGACAACATACTTATACTCGTATCAACACAATGCTAATGTTGGAATGGCATCGCATCGCTATCAAATGCTTTGGCGTTTCACTGAGCTCCACAGGGGTCTAAATCAATAACCGCATGGGTCCAAACCGAGCACCGTCTGTCCTCCTAAAAAGTGATTTTTTACTGCAACATACACTTAAACTCGAATGCACATAATGCTAATACTTGAATGACACTATCATCAATCGCTTCTGAGTGTGTGTGTGTCTTGAGTGCTTCACTGAGCACCACGATGGTCCTAACCAATCGCAGCATGGGTCCAAACCGAGCACCGTCTGTGCTTCTCAAGAGGAAGAAGTGTATTTTTACGGCAACATACACTTAAACTTGAATCAACATAGTTATAATCTCTCCTTGAATAACTTTATAACTCCTTTATTACGCTCATCCCGATTTTAAGGACAATTTTTTTTTTCTGCCGCCGGTATCCGCAAAAGCATTGTTTTACTGAAAATAAAAATGATCCCGTTAACCTGGGGTCCTCTACAGACCCCAGGT
This sequence comes from Pholcus phalangioides, assembly GCF_987345545.1. Lineage (NCBI taxonomy): Eukaryota > Metazoa > Arthropoda > Arachnida > Araneae > Pholcidae > Pholcus > Pholcus phalangioides. Next base: position 29,429,307 of record NW_028301601.1, read on the forward strand.
AGAAAAACCTCTGATTTCAGGATGAATGACTATGAGATATATGTGGAGAAATATTAGATATTAAATACCTATTTAAACCATCAAATGCAATTTATTCAAGACCAGGTAATATCTTAAATACTGAAAAGCTATTCAAGTGTGTATTTACAAACATTTAATATCCATTTACAAAATACACATGTATTTCTAAAATATGTGACTCGTGAACCGAGACAAGTCGATGACATTAAAGGAAAATGCCACCCCCTCCCTCCGCCCCCAAAATGAATAATGATGACAAAATAATGACGGATAAAAAATATAGCCAAACTCGGTTACATAACGACATCGAAGATTCTACGAAAATGTGTCGTTATAACCAAGGTTTACAATTTCGAGTCATATCTCAACAAAAAACTATTACTAGAACTAGGATTTCTATGATTGCATGTTTTTTATGAGTTTGTCTATTTCGCAATTTTTACGCTAAGCAGTCAGCACTTTTAAGACATTTTTTTCATGATTTTCTGTAATTTTAAGGATTTTTAGATTTTAAGAATTTGAGGTATTTTTTCCATGATTTTCAGAATTTGAGGTATTTTTTTTCATGAATTGCAGAATTCAAGGTATTTTTTCCATGATTTTCAGAATTTGAGGGGTTTTTTTTTCATGAATTTCAGAATTCAAGATATTTTTCCCATGATTTTCAGAATTTGAGGTACTTTTCTTCATGAATTGCAGAATTCAAGGTATTTTTCCCCGTGATTTTCAGAATTTAAGGTATTTTTTAGGATTTTCAGAATTTAAGGTATTTTTTAGGATTTTCAGAATTTAAGGTATTTTTTAGGATTTTCAGAATTTAAGGTATTTTTTAGGATTTTCAGAATTTAAGGTATTTTTTTAGGATTTTCAGGATTTAAAGCATATTTTCATATTTTAGAGCATTATTTTGCTTATTTCAGCAGAAAAATGAAAAGGGTTCCCCCCCCCCCCAAATTCTATTTTTCTTCACCTTGGGGAATTAGCGACTGTTTTCGGCGATTTTAGCAATAATAGGCAATTTTATACTTGTACGTTTGGCATTATTTTTGGCAAGGATTTGCCGTCTCTCGTAATTTTCTCGAAGAAATATAGTTAGCCCATGAAGGAATATTTTGAGGTTTTTTTAATGCAAATTTTAGGTTCTTTACAGCATGAATGTATTTTTATGAAGCATGTAATATCTGTTTTTAGGTCATAAAATTCCTAGTCCGACAAAATATCACGAAATCTTCAATACCGTTATATCCGAGATTAATTATATCGATGAAAGTGAAAGCAAAAGCGACGAAATATATATCCGAGGTCGTTACGTTTTCATCAACGCTATGAGCAAAGTTCCTTCACATGCTGTATGTGATACAGGCCACCATTGACGTTATATCCAAGGTGTCGTTAAAACCGAGGTCATTACATTCAAGTATGACTGTATTTTATTAATTTCTCAATTTTTTTGTACAAATAAAAAAGTTTGTCAACGAAGATAAACAAAATAAATGTATAAATTCGAAAAAAAAAGCAAAATAAATTATTTGTTGTTTTTCGTAATTTAATGTGACCTTGGCATGTCACTCATGTTACGGATAAACCCCGAAAACCTGACATCCTATGATAATGGTGTAATATAAACGTTGTTTTTGGCTCGGAGGGGGTTATGAAACTCGTCTAGAACGTGGTCCGGGTCTCAAATAAGGCTCGAAACATTCGAGATGGCAGAGTGCGGAGAATGTAACAGTAATGATAATATCAACCGGTACAATAAATATTACGGTTGGAAATAGATCTTTAGTGGTCTAACTAGTATGGCAGGTTGATAACACTAAATTGCTATGTTTATATTGATAGTATAACTTATAAAAGAGAAAGACTGATCAGTTGAAGATGATAAGTGGGGGAATTAATTAGTAAGTGAATTTATAGAAATTTTATTTAATGTTTATAGATTTAATTTGGCTAAGACTGTTTCTATAAACCTATGTGGGTCCGTGACGATGGCATAGGTGGTCCGCAGGGGCAGACTTGATGAAATTATTCACCTGTTGCAATTGTTATTAGTAGGGCTAGGGTTATTATGCTCTAAAAATTTCTACAAAATGTTTTATAAAATATGAATTTACACTCTTAAAAACCTGTAAATATGCCCTACAAAACGATAAATAGGACCTATATCCTAAAAAATTATTATTCCAGTATCAAATAACATTAGTTTTATCAAAATAATATGATAGTGAAAAGTGTTGATGCAGTCTAAACTGTTTTGAACCATTACTTATTATATGTGAACAGAAATTCTTCCAGTTTATTATAACTCATCGAGCCAAAATTTCCCTCAAAAATTTCTCTTTTGAGTAAGTTTTTCCCATCAAATTCAGAATTAATGTGTTGCCATCTATAGGTGAAAATACCTAGCCAAGTAGTGGTATTAGCTTTAGAAAAGCACAAAATTAAAAAAAATATATAATTATTATTTCTTTATTTGATAAAACTCAAAATTTTCTAGAAACGCTAAAAAATTCCCCCACCGTCACCAACACCCAACTATTCAGGTGATTAATCTATTTACAGCCACACACACCAGTGCCCTTGAAGGGCTAGTATTTTTATGCTCTAACAATTCAATATCATTGCTGATATTGGTTGAAAAACCTGAATTTAAAGATTTTTTACCAATCAGCAACAACGTTCCACTTTTAGTGCATAAAAATCGTAGTTTCAAGAGCTCTCGTCAGAGGCAGGAACTGCAAAAACCAGTCTGAAGCGAGATTGGAATAGCGAGGAAAAAATTTATTTTTTATCGAAAATCTCATGAAATATGCAAAATATGCCTTAAAATTTTGAAAATATGCTCTATCACGTAAAACTAGCGAAATATGCGAAAAAAAAAATAATATGCAAAGACATAAATCCGAGGCATAGTCGTTAGCAATATCCATATGGTTTCAAATAAACTTATACCTTCATACTTGGGTTAAGTTCACCATGCATCATCGAGAAGAATGCAGAAAATTGCGATCGTCAATACGAGATATCATTAAATTCTGCCAAAAAGTTGCTATTTATTGCTTTAAATGCAATTTTGCTATTTACTGCTGAAATTGATGAAGGGTGTGGAAATGAAAAAGGCTGCTACAAATCGCAGTAAATAAAAATATATTTCACGTAAAAAAAATTCATAAGACCCCTTAATGCCCATATTTCATTGAAAAAAATACGGTAAACTGGGATTCTAAATAGTAATCTGTGAAATACGGGACATCGGCAATTGTCATAAAAACAATGTGAAAAGTAGGCAAAAGCACAAATTGTAATTAAAATTAAAAAAAAAAAATTGCAGACAAAAAACTAATTGATTTAAGCCTGATTTAAGTCTGCATTAAACCTGACAACCATGTCTGATGAATATTTATAATTTTTTCCATAATTATCATAATATAATTTATATAATGCTATGCGTGCGTGTATTCACGGCATTAGTAAATATTATAAATTAAAATAAATATATATATATCGTTGAAAAAGAAACGGGTCAAATGTATAAAAATAAACAGGAAAACGACAATTACAGGGATGTCCCGTAATACGGGATGTAAGTGGTCCAACAGTGTTTCAGACATTCTACTGGTCCTTGTTTTTTCAAAAAGGTTGAGAAACACTGGTCTAGGACACACCACGATCAAGGGTTAGATATGATGGCTACCGACGTTGATCACATTAGTATAATAGGTAGTCCTAACAACTCATGAAATGTGAATGAAAACTATAGGCAGTCGTATTCAATCCGTTGCTCACAAGCACCATGGTGCTCCCTGATCCACCCGTAGAGCTTGATGCTTGTGTCCGATTTTGTGCTCACAAGCACTTCAATAACGTTCCAATTAAGCACCTTGTACAAATTGCATTAACAGTACAGGTGGTGTACAAATTGCATTAGAAGATTAAAATCATATTGATTTCAGGCACACACATTTTTAACTTGCCGTAAGGGTGCTCTTCTTTTGATGGTGCGTACTGGCAGTGCTGCTCGCGACTAGAAAAAGGTTGGAGACCTCTGTTATATATATATAGGGAAAGGGATCCAACCTACGGTCATGTGGACGAGCTTGCCACAATTGATGTGTGTTGATTGCAATTAAATTTTAACTTACTGTCTCTCATCAGTCCTACGCTGTGTGTAACGTGTATTTCTGAGGAAAACGTAGGTTTGGGTTGTATCAGATCGTTGTTGGGTTGCTGTCTTAGTAGGTGGAGCTAAGGGACCTTGGAACCTTGGACCCTCCTCCCCCCCCCCCCCAAATAATTAAAGATTTCATTCATTCTGATTTTTTCCCCTTCCAACTTGAGCTAAGTTGATAAGCTCAACTTGACTCAACCACCATATCGGCCCATGGGTCATTCAACTCTGTAGTACATCGAACGCCACAACATCAATCCCGGCCAAAACCAGAGGAATGACACTCGGACAACCTTCAGCCGATCTTACTGGGAGGTTTTTTAAGCGTACCGAGAACTCTATTATTATTGGCCTTACATTGAATATAAACGGCCTATAAAGTTACAATAAAATGAAAAGGTAACTTAAAATCCCTAACCATTAAAATTAAATTTAGTTATTAGGGGACACATAAAACTCTCCGGGGCTAAGTTAACTTGATTAAAGACAGACTGCTAAACCTAACTTGATTATACGTCGATGAATACGGCCAACTTGGGATTAGTGAGGGTCTAAATCAGCTGGTATAAGAGCCCCGTTATAAAAGCCGCGGCGTAAATTCAAAGTTTGTTTTGTTTAGGCTGATTGGGTACGTTAGCTATATTTGACACACACCTGAATATCAAGAGTGTTTTTGTAAATAAAAATAATTTTATGAAGTTTCCAATTTATATCCATTTCATAATTGTGTCTTAATTAGAAAACCATTTTTTGCAGTTTCTTTTCATTTCTTGACTCATTAAAGAGAGTCTCAATTTTCATTTCACTTCTATAATTCCAGATTTAAATTTAAGAATTTACAGCTTAGCAGTTTCATTTGGTATTAAAATTTCTCTATTTCTATCGAGTTCATTGCGAAAAATCACCGTAATAAATTGAAATTTAACGACGCGTTGATAACGCAGTATAAAAATATTGCGTATCGGAAGCACATTAGAATTTACAATTACATACATCTCTCATCATCAATCGATTCGCATTAAAATTTTGTACATGTTCAATTCAATTTTCTAATGAAAAAGCCTAAACGAAAATCGACGATAAAATTTCAGTCAGTTAAGATAATTCAATATGATTTATCAACTATGGCAAAAATTTCAGTGATTTAAAAAAATACAGTACAAAAAATGTATCCATCCTTACTCCGGAGGCTTTTACATCTTATCTAAAGGCAACCACCTGGGTATTTACAAATAATTAAGAAAAAAAAGATATATTAATATTTATTTTCAATATAAGTTTCAATCATACTATTGACACATGTAACTGCCCTCGATGAGATAAAAGACAGTTAATGAACGTTTAAAAAACAGGTTTTATTCAAATAATAAAATCCAAATAAGTGCTAATTTATATTATTTTATCATTGAATGCATTGGTCGTGTGCAGCAAAAAACGTAGAAAATGCGTCCGTCTGGCTAACGATTATAGCTAGGGCTTATTTTTTTTTCGGGGGGGGGGGGTTATGGCTTATATTGAGCATCTTTTAAAAATAATGCTAGGGTTTATGTTTTTTAGGGTATGACTAATGTTAAGAGCATCCTAAAAGTCATGCTAGGACTTATTTTTTAGTTAGGTCTTATTTTCATGGTAACACGATATAAATTTGAAATACATCGATGCAAAAAGATATTTTTAATCACATTTTAACTAGATCATAATTTTTAAGGCTTTTTGACCATGTTGAAATATGAGAACCATTTAAGTTTTGTAAAGGATGTATTCTCTCGCAATGAGGACTAAGAAACTCTCTGGGAAAAATTTTTACGATTTCCATTGCGAGAGATCACTGTAATTGATTGAAATTTAACGAGACGTGTTTATCACCAATCCAAAAAAATACTGCTTTATTGGAAGCATATGCATGTAGGTATTAGAATTCATAATTACAAATAGAGTGATATCTTTCCTCATCGATCGATTCGCATCGAAATTTCGTACATGTTCAATTCGATTTTCTAATGAAAGAACCTAAACGCAATCGACGACAAAATAAAAAATAGTCAGTCTACGTAACATCAAATAATGTATCTTTAATGACCACAAAGCAATAATTTCAGTCATTATTTCCGTTTCAAAAAATACCGTATGAGAAAAAAAATGTATCGATGGAAGAGAAAGAGAGGTTTTTCTCAATATTTTTTCCTGGTCCGTTGCTTTACATACATCATATATCTATTTCCGAACGAGCAATCTTTTCTTTCTAAGAACGATCGGTCGGTGATTGTGATAATCACTCGTAATGCAAAATTAATACCTACGAGGATTGAAAAAAAAAACTTGTAAAAAAGAGAAAAGAAAGCTTATTAGTTAAGAAGTATGATTTAACCTGAGAACCAGATCCTCACAAGGCTGACCAAGTGCCATTTACAGACGGAAAAAGAGAAAACAAAATTGGAGAAAGGCCATTCCGTCCTAAGAAAAAGTCCTTGAAATGGCGTTGCTGCCCGAAGGGATGCCCAAGACATTCTCTCTACCTCTCTACATTTTTCCCTTCATCTTTTCTGTTTAGAGATATCTCAGGTCTGAAACTGACACACTCAAAACTCTCTCTCTCTTTCTCTTTCTCTCTCTCTCTATCTCTATCTCAGTGTTTACGTCCGATCTCTATGAGTGTTTGTATGTATCTGGTGGATCTTTTTGCTTCCGTGACTGGTTCTTCTGCTCGGAAATAATCGGGTCAACGGTAAGAAGTCAGTCATCATCCACCATGAAATTGATTCTTTTGATCATCTTGAGTTTGTTTGCGGTAGCCAAATGTTACGGTGGTACCTCGTCGTCCAAGGCTAATGCATCGTCGGCGTTTTTCCCGTCGTATCCATTGAGTAACTATGATTACGACGAGGGCAAGAAGGAGACCCCACCGCAATTTCAGACTCTGCATCAGGTCGAGAAGAGGATCAGGAGTTTCATCGATGCCGTCATACGCCAACTGCTTCCGTATTTCATCAGGGCCAGTTCCGACATACACATGTCGGGCAAGTGCATGGCCAGCGTTTTCAAGCTGGTCATTGGTATGCAGAAGCTACAGGAATGGGCCGTTAGAAGTAAGTTCGTTTTGTAAAACATTTATATAATTTAGATAATATCTTTCTCTGATCTCCTATATCAGTATAATGTAAAGACACTTGACAGCTGAGCTAAATTTATTTCTACGGGATGTCAGCCGATGCAATTGTAAATATTTTTAATAACAATTAGGTGATGATTACCTATTTTGGGTGCTGGGTGGCGTCTCCGTGTCCCGCTAGTGTGTGGGAATTCACCGGTGGTGGAATCTGCGGTTGACAGAGTTTGGGAGGCAATCCAGTTCGGGCATCCTTCGTCAGCCTCCTCTGGCGCACGTCCTTCAGGACATACTACATGCGCCCGAGTGGCGTGGTGGTAAGATGCTCGTCTAATCTTTACTGTCACGGTCCTGGGTTCGAACCCGAGGGAGGATATAGATGAGCCTTCATTTCCAAACCCATCTCATTAATGACAGTAAATTGCAATATAGCGATATGGCCAAAGTTGGTGTTTGGTGAAGTAGGATGTATGCATCTATGTAGGATTTACTGCATGTATCTCCTAAGGATTTGGGGGTGGGAGACGCAGTCAGACTGGTGGGAGATATAGTCAGACTGGTGGAATGTCACAGTCAGAATGGAAGTTTAAATGGAATGTCTGTAAGACTGATTTATATCTATCTTCTAAGAAAGGGTGGCAACTGGACTGATGGCAGCTGATCTAAAAGTCGGACTGATGGCAGCTGAGTTGAAAGAACGTCTACAAGACTGATTTATATCTTTCTCCTGAGAAGACAGGGTGAGGGCCACAGCCAGAATGATGGCAGCTGAACTAAAAGGATGTCTGTATGACTGATTTATATCTTCTAAGGAGACAGAGCGGGAACCACAGTTCGACTGATGACAGCTGAATAATTAAAATATGTCTGTGAATTATTGATATACCATTTGATACTTTTTCTTTTCCTGGGCTAGTTGTGGAATATCTCAAGGTCTTGATTGCTTTCATCCGGTAACTGTGGGTGGAAACGAATCCCGGAACTGGCGTATGGGAAAAATACCAGTCTGGAAAAGATGCCAGATTTCCTCAATCGTATAAATTAAGAATTTCTGAATGCTCTTAGCGGCATCTATGAGATATCTCCCCGTCTTGAATACCTTTCATTTTAGCAATGATCAGCACAGATGTTTGGTAAATCTTATTCTTAATAGAACGCATTTTGCTATCCTTGCACCGAAAAGATATGGCTTACTACACGGAATTCGGTGATTTCTGATATGCCGGTTAGAGGGTTAAAAGGATATTTATCAGCAAAGTACGAATTGTGGTTAATGTAGGTGTTACACAATGTCGGCACAATTATCAACATGGAAAGACTTTTTTCAATCGAGGAAGATCGTTCCATGAAAACGACATCAAATAGCCCGGTGAAGCGACCAACTGCCAGTTGGAGACTTGCACGAACGCAAATCAGTCTTCTAGAAAAGGAAGTGCTCAAATTTGGCATTAACACGTTAATTAGGCGATATCTTCACCAAAGCATCAGAGCCACAGCAGGTAACAAAATCCCGCATTCTGTCGCTGGTTGTGAACTAGCACCGGATGATCGGAGACAGTAGTGTTAATCATGTATGGCCGAGATGAAATGTCACTTTTATTTGGGGGAAAACGCATTTCAAAGCTGACAACGGTATCGCGTGCCTCGTGAGTGTTCGTGTTAATTTTATACTTTTAAGGTGTGTGTGGATCAGCAGCTGGCTAAGCTGGCAGTATCTCAGCTTTCGACACAGAAAAAATATTTACACTTGTAGGGGAATGTGCATCAATTAAGAACGAAAAAGCAAAAAAAAAAAAAAAAAAAAAAGAATTCCGTTCAGGTTATTTTTCATGTATGCGTTATACAAAAAATTTCCCCACAGCAAATAACAGGAACAACAAGTGAACCACCAAGGGCAACAGAATTTAATTAGTCGCGAGGACGTTGACGATAAACGTGGAAATTAAACACTATATGTCTTAACTTATAGAACGCTCTACTTGAAAATGAGTTCGGGATAGAAACGCCGACGTTTTTCGCCTGCACATCCGTGATATTACTCATTAATGAGTGTGAATTCAAGCGATTCGAACAGCTGGATGGAAATATGTGAATTTGTCACCGCAAACTTAGTATGAGCTGGCAGGTTCGACTCTGGTGATGATGAGAAGTTTTTCTTTTAGCTAGAGAGAGATTTCATTTGTCTTTTGATAAATTTAATAATAAAGAAGATATTAAAGACCGGTTTATTGCCGTTTTCAGGCTGCTGCACTATCGTGTGAGAATCGCGATGGACCGCATCGCGAGAATCCAGGTTCGAGCCCCGTTGGCAGCACAGTGGTGGTCGGTTTTCCGAATTTCTAGAATCGAATGCGAGTCGGTGGCTCCCATTTAAAAATGCTTCTCTGCAGAGAGCGGGCTGACCATCGACATGATGCTATATACGATGTATGCAACGTAGAAATTCAGGAATCTGTCATTTTCACTTCAAAATATGGAAAGTAAATGGCAGCACCAGTAGAGCAACACGAAATGCGCATAACTCGTATTGCATAAATATGTTAAGATCTAACATGCATTCAGAACACATATTCCAACCAGTAACAAGTCGTAAAAAATTCTCCACAGGAATGTTGCGGTAGCAGGTTTCTTCATTCTCAATGAAGGAACCTCTCACCAGAAACCTCTCTCGCAGGTTTCTGGTGTTCCCAGCCGTTGTTTTTTTCACACTATCATTAACATACACGCAGTTGCTAGAATAACAAAATATCACCTACGTCTAGAAGACGCCAGGTCTTGTTCCCAGATTTAAAGATTGATCAAAGCATATGAGTTCAAATGCGTAACACGTTTTAGCACATAAGATGAACAATCAGTTATAAATATAATGCAAACATTATGGAGTGGGGAGTCTCAGGGTATTTTACGACATATTCACTTCTTCTTCAATAAAATTGCTTGTGCTTATTCTGAGAAAATGTTTGGTTCAATAAATATTTGATTCTGTAGTTCGTAAAAATTTAAATTACCATATATGAAGCTAAATTATTTTAAAAAATGAAGGAAAATGTCTAAAGTGAGTGAGAATGTCGTTGCATAGTACGTATTGTCCATAGAGGTTTGTTTTATGACAGAAATAAAAGTTTGTAAAAATCACCGATAGGAGAAGACAATAGATGAATTGTCAACAGTGTTCACCAATCCGTTTTCTGCTTCATTAACGCATAAAAATTCAATTTTACTCTTACAAATTTCGTTGAGGAGTGAAATTATTCCTTCCAATTTTAAGTATTTTTTAAATAAAGATATTTCTCTGTTTTTCCACATAGAAGAATACCCCTCTTTTTCCACATTTGTCACTTAAAATTTCGGAGAAGAGCGAAATCCCACTCTTCAAAATTTATTTTCCGGATAACACTGGTTGACAAAGAAAGCGACGTCGAGTAAAATGTAACTCATATCAAATAACCAACCGTTGCCCATCAGAGCTTATTCATGATAACTTTCGGAAAACGTGCGTTATTCACACACTACTCTGAAAAATGTAGAATTTATCGGACACTCGAAAAGTTAACCATCTTATTTGCGAACATTATAGGTGATTTTCGTAACCAATTTTTTAGTTTTCAGAATAAAAACGTTCGATCAAATTACTCACGCAGCCGATCACACAATTATTTCCTCTATTTTCCTACTAATTACAGTTTTGTACTAACCATAATTTAATTTTATATGAAATATACATTCTGCTAATTCTCAGTCGTTAGTAGCAATAAATTTTAAGCGGTTGAAGTTAATGTCCTCGAAATTAAGTTTACGGGGACTAGTTCGGCTTTCCTTACTGTTATGTGAAACCATCAATCATTGGCGTCATAATTATAGTAATGATAAATCACCAAGCGTTCGTGCCCAACAGAGATTTTTCTTTAACTTTCGGAAAACGTCTTTTATTCGCACACAACTGGCAAAAATACATAATGCATGGGGGATGCTTAAAAACTTAAACATCTTATTGGTGTTCCCTAGGTAGGGTTTCTCAAATTTTTTCCACCCGTGGTACCCCTTTTCCCTATCAATGCTTATCCGCGAGCTCCTCCGGCTTCCCAGAGCTGCTTAACAAAGAACCTCCTCGAAAAACCTCTGTCAGAGCCACCGCTCCGCGGCGCTCCTAAAAACGGTTGCAGGCTCATCAGAGTGCCGCGGTGCACAGTTTGAGAACTTCTGCCCTGGCGCGTTTTTTTGCATTTGCGAAGAAACAACCATTTTTTTTTTGTCAGAATGAAAACATTTGTTTGATAAAAAAATAGACATGCAGAGCCAACCGATTATTTTTCCATTTTTCTACTGAGTTTATAAATATGTACGGTTTTTTGCCAATTCTGTTGAACTCAGTGGCTTGTTAACTGAAAATTATAGTATTTTTATAAGTTAAATATAATTTGCTGCACTAGTACTAATAACTGATGATAAAATTTTAGTTGATTCGAGAGTATGTTCTCGGAAAATAAGTTGTTGATGGGAACCATGAATTATTGACATCATTATTATGCAGTGGGACCGCTCAAATCTGGATTCCTCTAATCTAGGTGGTTACGGATTAGAGAATCTTCAAGACTTGAAGATAAACTTTTGTATATTTCCCAAGGTTTCATATTGAAAGCAGAAATTTACCATTGAGCAATTTGATTCATACTTCCCTTTGAAAAATAATTAGTAAAGCACTATGTATGCGTATAGTAACAAATAATTTAAATGAAACCATAATTTCTAATTTACGTATTAACTTATCCGTAGAAGAACATTCTGATTATTTAAACATTTTTTTTATTATCATTGCTCACCTCCCCCCCCTCCCCACCCAAAAAGAAAATAAATAAAACAACATTGAAAAATGTTTATTTTTAATTTCTGAAGATCGTAAAAGGTAGATTTTTTTGATTCCATATTCTTCACACAATATTCGTACTGGTGTTCTGTGTTCTCAGCTTTCTCAATAGTTCAACTTTATCATGTATACATAAAGCATCATGTTTCCGTTTGCAGCTTGTTCCTGCCACATCTCTTAACGTTTTCGGTATATGTTCGGAAACTCAGTTTGGCAATCCACCGAAAAAATAGAGCACTGGACAAGTTCTAAAATACTAAGTATAACTGTATAGCACGGAGAAATGAAATGAAGAAAGGGAAGGGGTGTTTCTCTTTTCATTAAAGCTGACTTTCTGACTAATTAGAATCATTTAGACACGCAGGTGCCATCATTGCTTTCCAAAAGTCCGAAAGTCGCAGTGGACACTAACAATAAGTGATGAGAAAAAGAAATAAAATGCAAGATCTATTAGGAAAGACCGAAACACAGAATTTGGATATAGAAAGAACACCAAATGTCCCCGGTTGGAAAAAAAAAACCACGATTTATGCAGAATTGTCCGGATTATGGATTTGTTCGGATTTCGGAGGTATTTCTGTAGTTCTTGATTAGTCATGTTAAATTACCAAGCGCTCGTACCAAATAGAGCTTTTTCATAAAAACTTTTAGGGAAATTGCGTTATTCACGTACACAAAAAAAAAAAGAAAGAAAAAAAAAGCAGAATTTATCGGACAATCAAAAAAAGTTAATTACCTTATTTGCGTTGCGCATTTCTAATATTTGTGATACCTTTCGGTGATTTATATCACTATTTTTTTTTCTCTCAGGATAAAAACATTTTTCCCATAAAAAAATAACGCAAAAAATTGTTTCCCTTTTTTACTAATTTTTTTTCATTTTTGTACGGATTTTTCTACACATTTTGTGAATCTCAGTCGTTTGTAAATGGAAAATTATAGTATTTATATATTTCATAATAAAAATATATAATGTGACATCCGAGGATGTCATACACTGTAGAATGTATACTATGTATGCAGTTTTTACGATGTAGAATGTCATACACTGTAGAATCTGTAGGTTCTATCACCTGCCTGGACCATTCCATCGCCGACCAGAAGGGCGATATTGAACACACTTGGGGAAACACTGATCCTGCTGTTGAAACCCTTGGCATTGATAACGAAGAGTGATATTACCATTGGAAAGTAATACACTGAAGTGGCAAAAGTCATGGGATACCTCTTAATATCGTGCGGTACCTCCTTTTACCCGGCTAAGTGCAGCAATATTAAGAGGTATCCCATGACTTTTGGCACTTCAGTGTATTACTCTCCAATGATAATATCACTCTTCGTTATCAATGCCAAGGGTTTCAACAGCAGGATCAGTGTTTTCCAAAGTGTGTTCAATATCGCCCTTCTGCTCGGCGATGGAATGGTCCGGGGGGGTTGGGGGCGATAGAACCTGCAGATTTAACATAGGATGATTTGGTTCACTTAAGTTGGAGGCGAAGAGAGAAAACAATTTCCAAAGAAGGGGGGGCGATGGAAAAAAAAGTTTGGGAAACAATGAGCTACATGTTGGGAAGAGGAGTTTAGGAGAGAGAGAATTCAACTACCCTTGCAAGAATCTAACCCACGTTTTTTCACTCGTCAGGCGAGCGCACTAGACTGCAAAGGCAACGATTCTCCAACTTTCCTTAAATCTTGTGTGCGTTGAAAGGGACCGTTCATAGACGGTCGGATCTAACTCAAGTCAACAAGATGGCGACTTATCAAATGGAGATGCCACTCTTCGCTATCCATACGAAGGTTCTCAAGAGCTAGCTGATGCGAAGATGAATTTAGGAAAGGGAGGAAATTCATCCGTTAGCTGTTGAAAACGTTCGTATAGCATATAACTTCAAAGAATTTTTAGATGATTCGAGAGTATGTACTCGAAAAAAAAAGTTGTTAATGGGGAAGTGGATTTTCCTTACTGCTTCATGAAACCATCAACCGTCTGCATCATAATTACAGTCTCGAATAGCATCCACCGCTGATAGTAATTGGAAACGGAAAGGAAACAAAACCGCATCGAAAAACACGTGTTCTTGATATCTTTAATTTCCTTATTACATTGACTCACGGAAACATATTATATGAGACATTTTTCTTCTTTCTTGTTATACTATTAAAAAATTCAATGTCATGAAGTGAACCCCGAAACTTTGAAAATCTGTAGTTAAAAAATTTAGAGACCATTTTTCCATAATTATTTCTTCCCAGACTTCTCATTACAGTGAATATGACTCAGGTAGAACAATATAATGATATACTGTATGCTGATTTAAGTCGATTTGTGGAAAAAGTGGATTTTTGGCAAAATATTTTTATTGATTTGGTTTTTATCAATTAAGTATTTCGAAATTCTAATTGTGTGTCGGTTTTTATAATGGCGTAAGTTGAAGTTGAGCGTTTAATGTCCGTTCTATGGGCCAAGAAGACTGGATTGCTTTCCTAACGAGCTCACGTGGGCCGTTTCTCTCGATTACCTTCGGTTTAATGTCGTTCGTTACAGGTCAATGACAAAAGATTCATAATTTCTGACAAAGTGTGACTCAACTGAACTCCAGAATATATGACCACGAAGAACGATACTTGCACTTCTTTCATCCTCGCGTGATTTTATTTTTGGCTCGTGCTTTATTTGGTCTCGTTTCTACCCGATTTCGCAATATATTTCACTAGAAGAATAGAATGATATACATTACTAAGAGAGAAAAAAGATGAAATTACAATAGTGTAAAACAGCGTTCTTCAGCCAGTGGTTCATGAACCGGTGCCGCTCCTTGGGAATTTCCTGCAGGTCTGCGAAACATTTCACCCAATTCATAAAGCCTATGTAATTTTATATTCAATTAAACATAAGTATTTTTATATGTTTTAGCCTGTCAGAAATATGTTTAGCCTGTCTTGTTCCAGACTCTGCCACGAAGCTGGGCTGGAAGAGATCTCGGCAACGGGATAAGTCCAGTGGCAAAGTTCTGGCGTTCATTCGTTCATTCAGCCTGTCAGAAAGTATGCTAATTATTTTTTTCTTGCTTTGCCGGTCCGCAAATTGCTCCTCGATTTACGTATTTTTTGTGGTACGTAAATTATTTCTCAATTTATATATTTTTCGCCTGTCCTGAAATTATTTCTTTAATTTTAAATATTTTTTGCTGATCCTCAAACATTATTTCCCCCATTCATCCATTTTTTTCCTGTTCTAAAATTATTTCGTCATTTATTTATTTTTCGCTGTTTCTTTAATTGTTTTCATTTATTTATTTTGTTTTTTTGCCTGCTTCAAAATACTTCGCGATGGTAGACCAGAATTGTATTGTATTTGTATAAATCAGCTTGAATATACCAAACCCATTAATTGGAAAAAAGAAAGAAAAACGACACGAAGAATTACATGTTTTGAGGAAAAAAAAAAAGATAATTGTTTTTATCTGGTTGAATAAACACTGATTCCGGAGATGAGAAGGCAATATCTCTTCATCTCCGTTATAACATCACAATTTAAACCATTGTATTGGCAATTTTTTGCATATTTTAGAGAATGACCTTTTGTTATAAAAACTTCCCACCTGTCAAGTTGTATGTCAACTTCTTTTCCGTCTAAAATTCGATTGTTAAATGCAAAAAAAAAGAACATAATTTGTTTTCTTCCTGGCATGTCTGACTTCAAAACTTTCCTTAGCTCTTAATTTATGTTTAAAGGAAAATAAGAACATTTTTTCAGATTTTTTTAAAACTGATAATATGCAAATTGTCCTGTAAATCCTAATTCGACCTTTTACTCATGAACCTTTCATCGTAGAGTTATGGTTCAAATTTAAAAAAAATGCTCAATATATACGTTCAGGAATCACTCTGTACCAGTTCCAATAGTAAAAATTTGGTATAAAATAAAAAAACCTAAATTTTTATACGAGTATCTCCTCCCGTCCTTTAATTTACAATTACAAAGTTGTTGCCCTCCGTCAAACCAGGCACGACGACCTAGGCTCTGTCCCTTATGGAATATAAGCCCTTAACCCGTGTGGAAGTTCCCTCTCCTCAGGGAAAAAACACGTTTCTGAGCACAATATGCGCCGAGATATTTGAATTTAAAAATTGGAGAAATGTTCGCTGGGAAGCATCAGCACATAAAATAACGAACTACGCTTCTTTCCCTTATTTATGCTGTTATTTCCCAACTTGTCTTAGATTTTTTTAAATTCTGTATCTTAACGAGATTTCCACTTTTAAAAGTGGAATTTTTTTGCTGGCCTCAGTAGATATGGAGCAGCAACGTTATAATTGGAAGTTAGAGGACAGGGACCGTGTATAAAGATTTAGTTTTTTTTATTTTATGACACACTGTATTTCACCCTCTCGAAACCGTACAAAGTGATTTCGGAACATACTTTGATAATTTTTCAAGTTGAAACCATTCCTCTACGACGAACGGTTGATGAGATAAAGGTCGAATCAGGACTTACGGGACACCCTGTATACGAGCAGGTGGAAAAGGTGAAAGAATGCTGTTGTTTTCATATAAATTAAGAATTATGGATAGTTTTATAAATACTGAAATATGATTCTGTACCAGTTGAGTGAAGAAAATAAAAAAAATATATGTCAGAAAATAAAAAAATATACATTTTTATACGGTCTCCCATATTCTCTAACTTAAAATTAAAAAAATGTTGACCTGTCTCTCGTGAGGTAAACAAAAAAAGTTAGACGTTTCCAAGTAAAATATTCGCTGAGATATTTGAATTAAAAAAAACAACAACAAAAACTTGGGAACGTGGAACTTTCTCTGTTGGATGCATGAGAGACCAGACAACAACTTTCTAATTGGATGTTTCAGTCCAGGGTGTCCATATAAATCTTCAACTGTTTAATTCTGTGACACTGTATTTTCGCTCTCAAAACTAGTACACCGTGATTCATGAACATATTTTGAGCATTTTTTAAACTGGAACCATCCGTCTACGACGAACGGTTGATGAGATGTGGCTGCATTAGGACCTACACACACCCTGTACAAAAATTGTGAGCAGTTTGGTTAAGAAATTGCGATCACATGAATGTATTGATTAACCTGCCAGAAAAAAAGTTTTTAGTTTTTACTAGCGCCCTATGCTGCTTACTTAAAGGAATAATTTCTGAATTAATGAATATTATAGGAATACAACCCTGGACTGATGCACAGCACCTCACTTTTGTTACTAGTATATAGATAATATATAATACTATATATTATTCCAATAATTATATTGATTATTTATACAAGTTTAACGATGTTTCTTCTACTTCCATGAGCCTGAACCATTCCAATCCATTGTAATGTATCTCTTGAGTGTATCTGTTGTGTTTTGAATGAAGGAAACAGAGCTGAACAAATTTCCCGACATGCCCAGGGCATGTAAAAATTTTGACCAGGCATACATGTTTTATATGGCTATATGCTCGTTTCGTTCGATACATAAATTTTCCATCTTCTGCATATTTTCAATATTGTGCGGATATTTCTGGAATGATGGGAAGCATCGATTTCTACTTGAATGTACTTTTGATTAGTTCTGAACGAATTATTTTCACCAATTCTGGAAAAGTTTCTGATTGATTACTGATTAATTTAAGTAATTCTGATTGATATCTATCTGAAATCATTTAAAATAAGAAATTATGCAGTTATTCTTTCATTAATTACGAAATTATTTCTCTCATTGATTTATATGTTATTTTTCTCACTAATTCTGAAGTTATTTTTCTCACTAATTCTGAAGTTATTTTTCTCACTAATTCTGAAGTTATTTTTCTCACTATTTCTGAAGTTATTTTTCTCACTAATTCTGAAGTTATTTTTCTCACTAATTCTGAAGTTATTTATTTAAAAAATTCTGAAACTTTTGATCATTTCTAGAATAATTTTTTCCCATTAATTTTGTAGCATTACCTTTTCATTAATTCCAGCATTATATTTTTCAGTTACTCTAGAATTATTTCTTTCATCAATTCTAAAACTATTTCTCCCATATATTTCAAAATTTATTTATTTATTTATGTATTTATTTATTCACGTCTCAACAGGCAAGGATTGCCCAATTACAGAGATGGACAAGGGAAGAAAAATACAAAAACACAAATACAACAAACTACAAAAAACAAAAACGAGTGGAACAATAGAAATACATAAGGAAAAGCATAATAACATGAATATTCAATACTCACACATAACTTTTAAGAAATTCTCTTATAGTTGAATTCAATATATCGGGTTTCACATCGCACTGATTATATATATTACACATCTCAAAAATAGGGGACCGTCGTAAAATATTTGTTCGGGGTTTAGGGAGGCGAGAAGTCCGCCGAACTTGCCTATTTCCAATTTGCACAGAAAAATCAACAAGTTGAAGAAGGTAGCACTCATCAATTATATTATGACAATTTTATACAAAAAGCGAAGGTAACTTCATCTTCGGCATTCCAATGATTGGAAATGGTAAAAAACGTCGTAGTTCAGTTGTACTTACGTCATTGATGTAGACGTGAAATTGCCTGTAAAACATGTAACGTAGAAATTTGCTCTGGACTCTTTCTAGAATCAGTGAGTCTAGATTGCTGTGAGGACTCCATATAATAGTGCAGTGCTCCAGTTTCGGGAGCACATAAGTCCTGAAAAGTGTCGCGATTGATTTGAAATTATTGCTGCTCCTCGCAACAAATCCTAGCAGTTTTAAGCATTTATTGGTGAGATCATATATATGATCGGTAAATACAAGTTTGGAGTCAAAGAAAACACCAAGGTCTTTGATTACGGAAACACGACTGATCGAGACAGCATCAATGGTGTAGTCGAATTCGGTCGATGACAATATTCTTGTATAGCTGATGACGTGGTATTTACGAACATTGAGCTGGAAGAAATTAGTCCCAAACCAATCATGGAGAGACTGTAGGTCTCTTTGTAGAGTCATGCAATCTTCCAGACTCCCAACTCCGCACTTTGATGCACTGAAGCACCGAGGAAGGCCATGCACGAATATTAAGAAAAGCAATGGTCCAAGATTCGAACCCTGGGGGAACACTTGATCCACTGAGATACTTTGTTGAAATTGCGTTATGAAATGCAACTTGGGATGTTCTCAAATTTAAGTAACTGGTGAACCACATGATAGAGTTCTCAGACACATTGAAAGAACGGAGTTTGTAAAATAGTGTCTGGTGATTTATTTTTCGAAAGCCTTAGTGAAATCCGTGTAAATGACATCTGTCCGCTTGTTGGCGTCGATTGACTTAGCAAGATCGTGAGTGAGATGAGCAAGATTTGTTTCAGTAGAGCGATTAGGCAAAAACCCATGTTGAGATGGAGATAATTCTAGACGGATATGGTTGTACAATTTGCAATATACGATGTGCTCGAAGAGTTTAGAGACGGCGGATAAAATAGAAATGGGTCTATAGTTGGTGACTTCAGATACTAGACCGCTTTTTAAAATCGGAATGACATTTGCGAGCTTCCAAGAAGATGGGAAAGCATTTTTACGCAAGGAGAGATTAAAGAGAATTACGAGAGGTTCTGAAAAAATATTTCCACATGCTTTGATTATGTAGGCTGGAATACCATCTAGGCCTATGGATTTGACAGATTTCATATGCCGTATAGCGCCGATAACATCGCTTTCAGTTATTTCACCAATGTCAAAAATATCAAGCCTATTAGCTATCTGATATTCACTACTGTAGTCTTCCCAAGATCCACTCTGAACCTGAGAAGAGAATACAGACTGGAAGTACTCGGCGAATTTGTTTGCAATTTCCTCATCCTCCAAAAAACTCATTCCTTCATAATTGAAGTTACTCGGTGTAAGTTATCGTCGTTTAGGTTTCATAAAGTTCAAAAATGTAGAAGGGTCCGTATGAATATCATCTTCAATGCGGCGATAATACGAGTCCCGTGCACTTCGGATCAGGGATTTAACGAGTCTACGTTAATCACGAAAATTGTTAAGATTCAATTGACCATTACTAGATAGAAGTTTATTTCTAATTGAATTGTTCTTGCGTATTGCCTTGATTACATTAGTGTCGAACCAACGAGGAAAAGATTTTTTGTAGTCACTTTTTTTCGAGGGACAGCTGAGCCAAATGCAGCGAAGATTAAACTATAAAAGCAAGTAAAAGCATCGTCTTCTTCATAGTGAGCTCGAAGGCAGGACCAGTCTGTTTGATCACGAAGATTATTTAATAAGAAGAAGTCCGCCTTACGAAAGTTGTATTCACTGCTGACGTACTTTCTAGCGACACACCGAGAACTATTTTTTAGACAAAAAATGTTAATCTCGAAACTGGGGTGAACGAATTAGTTTTTACATTAATTCTTGAATTATTTCTGTAATTGAGTCCGAAGTTATTTCTTTTATTTATTCCGAAATTATGTATTTCATTTATTCCGAAATTATGTATTTCATTTATTCCGAAATTATGTATTTCATTTATTCCGAAATTATGTATTTCATTTATTCCGAAATTATGTATTTCATTTATTCCGAAATTATGTATTTCCTTTATTTCGAAATTACTTCTTCCATTAATTTCAGAATTAATCGTTTCCAATCTTTCAACCAATATGAAAAATAGCTCCAAATGTCGAATGTGGCCCGCGGGCCACGCGTTGATGACCTCTGGTCTTGGTTGAGCAATCCATACGCATCCATTTCACTATGAAATCATTGATGGTCTAACGGGGTACGTGCAAAAAATATTAAATTTCCAACAACATATTTTCCACATTTGTTAAATTCACATCAATAACTTCGTTTCGTTCAAAGTTATTTTTCTAAAATTTTCCTTCTTTTTTTTAACGCATTTTAAATAGGACCACACGTGTGCTTGCATTGTTTTTCACCGGCCTTAACCATAGCGACAGGATTCCTTAATTTGCATGAAAGCTGTGCGTGTTCGGATGCTTTTGATCACATAGTTGTATCATCAAGGACGATTAGACTCCAAATTCAGAATATGTTGTTTTTCTGTCAGGAGTTTTATCTTAACACATCAGTATTATGCTTCTTCCAGCAAAGAATTTGCCTCACGTGGAAATCCCCTTAAAAATTACATTTGGTTTTTCTTACATTTATTGAGAGGAAATTTCGATTCCGTCACGTTGCGTTACACACGTTGGAGGAGTGGCGATCTTCATGTGACGTCGCTTTGACGTCACCCTTCGTGGGAACTTGGGAACGTGTTTTGTGGCTCCTCCTGGGTTTGAAAGCTTAAATAGCAGTCTCAAGGTAACAGCACATCCATTCACGTGCCACGTGATTTTACAGAATGAGTACTATAATCATTTGGCAATGAACAATACATTTTATCCATTTGCATCTCTTCTCTCTAAATTCGCATCATCCATAACTAAAAAAAAATGTTTTTACGCTTTACGTATTCTGCTCTCGAAGATATGGGGTATTTCACAACCTTGAAAATTATTCTGCTTCCGGATTTATATAAGTTAAATTATCTGAAGCTTTTTGGTAGTATGACATTATCACACACACGTGGTACACATGAGAATGCATACAAAATTGATACTCTCATGAAAGGCCAAGAACGATAACTTGAAACGAAAGTACTTATTGATTAAAAAATTGTTCAGGTTTACATATTACATCGTATACACATACACAGAGTAGTACAAAAACATGGACGCTGAAAATTTCCTCGGAAAGTATGTGTAACTATTACAAATATGCAAAAAATACAGAATTAAATATCCTTAAGTATTTGGAGAAGGTTTTGCAACTTCAAGGCAATCTTTCATTTGAAAAAAATCTCTCCGCAGAGAGCAGGCAAATCTTCAACACGATACCCACATAACGTGAAAATCCTTTACCATCTTTACTTCAAAATATAGAAGTCAGGTGACAGCACCAGCCGAATTGCCCGAGTGGCGCGGTGGTAAAGATGCTCGTCTTCCACTATGAAGGTTACCATCAAGGTCCATGGGTTCGAATCCGTTCAAAGAACATCAGAAGCAAGTTCTTCACCTACCGAGCCGAGGGCGACCACCGATGGATGGAGCCTTCATTTCCCATCCAACTCCACTGGTTGGTAATTGCCGTATTGCGATATATGAGCGGAGTTTTGGTGTGCGGTAAAGTAGCACCAGCAGAACAAGTACAATTCTGACAGCATAAATACGTAAGGGGGCACCTACGCTCGAAACAAACATTCCGGCATGCACCAATTCATTAGAAATTCCGCAGAGGAATTCGTACGAGGTACATGTAGTTCTACTACGGTTAAGGAGTAATAGTATTTGGAGTAAATTATAAATGTGTTCTATATGTGCAAATCTTACTCACTTGGCTTTATGAACACAATTTACAGCAAACATAATGTTTTATTACACTGTACAGGCGTCCTAAATTGTTTGCACAGCGAATGCCTCTGAAACTGTTAAATTTAGAAACATGCTTCCAATTACAAAAAGTTTTCGAATGACGTGCAATTACACAAAATGCTTTAAATTTCTCAAGAAGTCGTATACGTAAAAAATAGAAAAATCAACTGTTATGTAGGCCATGTGTGCTATAACTAATGTAAATGCGGCTCTGAGAGAAGTCATTTACAAAATATTGCGTCTTTTCAAATGCAATATTAACAGAAATTTTTGACTTCGAAGTTTAGGCATTTTTCGTCATCTAAGAATCGTCAATTATTGCAGCCGAGGTATCTCAGATAAAAATTTATTGATATGTCAAAGATTACATGCAGTGTATCGTAATGAAAATTATGTAAATCGAAGAATCAAATAAATCAAGGGAAAGTCAAAGTGCAACTGGCACCAATAATAAATTATAGAAAGTTGTGTGAAATCGTATCACGGGTGCAATCAAAAGTTTGATCGATCAAGGATTGCATGACAGGGGGGTGGAGCACCCCATTCCACTCAGACAGTTCAAACGATACTAGTGTTCTCTTTTCGAAGCAGTCAATTGACGGTGTATTGATAACACATGTGGGGTCAATCCTATCCATCCCGATGAAAATTTTACGGGAACCCCAGAAAGCCAACTTCAGATGACCACCACTGTGGTGACGGTAGAGTTAGAAACCGGGTTCTCGCATTCGACCACCACAGCGGTTTAGTGTACATACTTAAGTTTGACTGTAGTAGCCTTGAATGAAACGGTTCCTGCTCAGCTCTGCGAACCCTTAGCCCACCTCCTCAAAACCCGGCACCATTGGCACAGTAGCTCGAAACAACGAGCTAGTGATACCATTGCCACGACGATGTTGAGTGTAAGTGGCTGAGCAACTGACCTCCAAATGCAGAGAGGGCGAACGCAAAGGGTTCGCTCACTCAAACTGCCGGGGGCCACGATGCTCGGTACCTCTCCGGTCCACAGAGCTAAACCAAACTAACAGGGGAGAAAAGAACAATGAACCACAAAAAACGTCAAACGAGGACATTGGGAACCCTTCCCAAAGCTACCTAACCTTGTCAATGCCCACGACCGAAGTCCTAAAAACTGTGATTCTTACCTAATTCTAGATTAGGCCTCATACAGAGGCCTTCCTTCGAGGCTAGACCCAAACGCGTCTTACCAGATTGGAATCTCCAACACGAATAATGATTTTCAACAGACGTTTCAACACCTGCAAAATGTATTTTTAAGAGATTCCGTTGCTCAATAATGAGCGAGAAAGTAATTCATCTCTGTTGTGAAACACATTGTTATTCAACTATGGTAAGAGCGAATCGGCCAGCACAGTGGTGCGCAAAACGAGGGTCGCATTAATGAACTGGGGGTCGGGGGTCGCGAGATATTCTCAAAAATAAAAACTTCCAAATGAGAAATTCATTTTTATTTAAAAATGTGTAAAAACTAAAGAATGCCTTAATTCAGTTGAGCTGATTACCATGTATCATACAATACAATTTTTTTTTCAAATTCTACTTGTATAATAACCAATATATCGGCCCCGTTATGCCAAACTCACCAATGTGCAATGTCCTTGCAAAAAAAAAAGAACGTGGGAAATGACATTTGAATGGTTACTCTACCCATGTTACTCTATGGAAGTTATTTTCCTAAAATGTTTTGTAACGTGTGTTTCAAAACGCATACACATCCGCCTTTTAGGCACAACTTAGACCAGGGGTGGCCAACTTCTTTCTGTTCGCGGGCCAACATAATGGGCAGCTGTAGCGTCGCGGGCCGCATCAGTGGTGCAGCTTCTGTGTATAAGCCGCTCCATTATTAATTGAATTAATTCGTCACTAAAAACAAAAAAAAAAATTGTAAGCAGTTTGTTAATCAAGAAATCTGCTGTTGGAACCGATAGTTCAAATAATGTTCACAAATTTAATTTTTTCACAGTACTTCTACCTTGTCGCGGGCCGCACAAAATCACTTCACTGGCCGCATTTAGCTCGCAGGCGAGCTGTTGGCCACCCCTGACTTAGATAGTATAGATAGTAAAATAAGGTATCCAAACAGCTGATTAAAAAGAAAGGGGAAATTTGTACATTCGTGGTTTCTATCATGCTCTGGACAATATCAAGTTAGTATTTTTACATGCTGACTTCAGAGAGAATGATGGAAACACAGATAGAATGATGGGTAATATGTAACTATACGGAGAGAAATGTGTCTACGTTTTATGAACAATTTTTGTTAATGGGTTGATTTCAAGTGCAGAATCATTTTGAAAAATCATTCCTTTTTAATCACCCTGTATACGAAAATCAAGGAACATACACCTTGCTACACTTCCATGTCGCATAAGGGACACTAAATACATCAAATACAAAGTAAATATTTATATATAAAAAAAAATTGAGTATAGCTTTGGAAGACAATATTGCCTAACTAAAAATACACCTTAGCTATAGCGTCAATAATTGTCGAAACGAACTCATTCCCATCGAGAATAATATTACTGAACCTCGCTTTTACCGACGATGAAAACTCAACCAACTCGGATACAACGACAGATTTTTCGTCACTTGTTTCCGTTCCAATGACGTTCGCCAGAGAAATTATTGACATTATAGCTGTTCACGTCCAGGGAATGATCGCCTGTTTGTTCCATTTATACCTAATGTTGAAAAAAAAAAATATTTATCGCATGTGTTTAACGCTCTGACTTGCTCATTGACATGATCATTAAGGTCTGCACACGCATTTCGGCACCTAGTCAGGACCGTAGCTCGGTCGTTAGTTGGCCGTAACTCGGCTAGTCCCGCTCGAGACCACACTTTTCCGTGTGTTGCCCGTGTCGTTGCCATATGCTGGCTGCTAGCTCAAACGTGCCTTGTAGTCTGCTTCAAGATGTTAATGCAGCCGGTTCTATGTAATCAAAATGGTCAGAAAACTCTGCAATAGCGAATTGGCTATGACTCTAGCGTCATGATAATAATTATTATTCTATAATAGAGTGAGCGACCAAGTAAGTGGGTGAGTAACTGTGTAAATGATCAAGTGAGTTGTGAGTGACTATATGAGTGACCAAGTGAAGACGTGAGTCATTTTAAGAAACTACACATGAGTTCAAAAACATTTTGCAATTGTAAGTATATTTTTAAAGTCAATCTCATTGCAGAAATAACTGCTGAGCAAACAATTCGGGACAGTCCGTATATATTACGTATACATCAGTGCTATTTCCTCATGCCCTGTTAGGGTGAGTCGAATAATGCTTGAGAAAAATATATATATATAAATATTTTATTTAATGCATCTGAATTTACAATTCTCAAGTAGTTAGGGATTCGCTACTTTGTTGAAAAAATTTATGTGCGGCTTCAACGTTATTTCTGAGGTAGAGAACGTTAATTTTGTTTGGTAATTGCTATAATTTTTTCCCACATAAATAAAAATTTCAAAGAAAAGCATTTTTCTCAACCTTCAACAATACATCTCCTCAATCATGTACTCGCTTCACGAATTTTGTGAAATTTTTGGTGGACCTGCAGGACTTTCCTACAGGTCCGAGGCCCAGCGGCCGAAGAACGCAGTCCTAGAGTGCTGAAAAGGAAGTATGAGATTTCACGAGACTCGAGGCTATCACATTTAGAGTTAGCTTTGAAACCGTGGTAAAAACAAAAATTTACACTAGAGAAATCTCGGTAAATTTATTTTTCCAAATGCTATGGAGTAAATTTCTTTCGGATAAATGTCGTGACATTATTGTTATTTTTTTTGGTTAGGAACCATAAAACATTTTAATACTTTTATTTCTTTCAATTTTTATTTTGCGGCAGTGCTTATCGAAGTTTTGTGACCCACGACTCACCATTGCCCTAGTCATCGATTTTTTTATTTATATATAGACAAGACAAAATCAAGAACATACAAGACAGAAAGACAAAAAAAAGAAAATTACAAAAACACTATTTGACGCAAAGGGATATAATCCTTCCATGGGTCATAAACAGTAACACGAATGGGACAATCTCCTCGGCAACCTTGAGAAAGTGTACAAAAACAAAAATACTCAATAATATTACACAATAATATTCAATATCAAAATTAACTTTTTTTTTAGAATTTTACTTGAATGTTACCCTCTTTCTCAAATTACGGTGATTAGTTGATTATCAAATAAAATGAACTGTTCAATTTTCGTTATTTCAAATATGAAATTTATTATAGCTCTTTTAAACATATTAAGTGAAAGCTGTTGTCTATTAATACCATTAAACTCATTGCATAAACTTGTAGCAAGAAAGCATAATGATTTTTTATAAATTGTTTTTCTTGATATATGATATAGATTTTCTGTTCGCATAGTAATTCTTTGTGTAATTGCTTTGTTGGGATACCAGTCAGGATTTTTATACATGAACAGCAACACTTTGAATAAATAAAGTTGACGTACGTTAAAATGAATTAGTGATACATCGCATCGCATTGCGAGAAATTATTGTTGATGTGTAGAATATCTCGTCCAAAAATATTATATAAACGGCTTAAAGATAGAATAGAAATTTTGTATGATCCTCCCCAGACAGTTAATCCATATAATATATGTGGGAATACCCCTGCATAGAACACTTCTCTCAAACTGTTGTATGAAATAATAGATTTTGTGTTTAAACATCAAACTCATAATTGCTCTTAGTTTATTGACAATTAAAGAAGTACGATGTTTCCATTTCAAGTTGGATGAGATAACTAATCCAAGATATTTATAATTTATTACTCTTTCTATATATAAGCACAACTACAAATAGTTTCAGGATGAAAATCATCACATTCATGAAATTTAATTTCAATTGTCTGTGTATTTAGATTCACTAAATTAAAATGTATCCATTTGGTTTTACTTGCGTTAAGCTGTAGTCGAAGGCTCTTAATTCTTTTATTTATGGTGTAAATGCCATTTTCTAAATTTTTTTTTTTTTCAAATCTTCAGTTGTGTCAGCAGTACAAATTAAGACTGCAAATTATCATATGCGAATGATACCAAATCACGAGAAATATTAACATTATGTATTTCATTTATATAAATTAAGAAAAAAGTATTGGTCCCAAAACCGATCTCTGTGGGGTACACGTGTATTTATTATTTTAAAATCACTTACACTGTTATTAACTCTTACCGACTGTTCCTTATTTGTAATAAAAGATCTAAACTAGTCAAGGGGAAGGCCTCTCTTATTCCAATATTTGTAAGTTTTTCTAATAAAATTTCCCAATTTACCGGGTCAAATGCCTTGCTAATATCAATAAACACAGCTGCTACCTTTTATGATTATTTATATGATTTGTTATGTAATCCATAAATTTAGTCGTAGCCATTTCACTGTTGATTTTTTATTTAAAACCAAATTGACCATGCGAGTTATAATTAATAGCTTTTAAATAAGAATTAAGTTGTTTAATACATTTTTCTATTAATTTCGAAATAACAGGTAATATTGATAGGCCTGTAGTTGTTCAAATCCTCTTTGTTACCCGTTTTGTATATGGGTGCGACAATAGATTTTTTGAGTTCAGTAAAAAAAAAAATCATCTACGGTTCCCCAGAATAGTCCGGAAGAATTCAGAATTCATAAAATAATCACTTCAAAAAGCACTAAGAACAGGAACCCATCAATCTACAGCACGTCATGACTGTCTTGAGAAAGATTAGCGACGCGCACTTCGAGAACCACTGTTTTACGAGATTCAAACTCCAGGGGACTCCTACCTTTTAATATGGCGAAAAACTATGCTCTAGTAGAAATAAAATATATCACTAAAAATATTATTTATCCATTGATTTATTTCAATTTTTTTACACATATATTTGAATTTTACATGCTATCTTATGTGGCGGTGCGGAGTTTTACACATCTTCAATACCCAAATTTTCGAAAATTTTCAAAAAATGGCTGGTGCGCATGATAAAATAGCACAACATCGACGAAATTGAATAAAAATAGATTTAAAATAAAGGAAACAGTTTAGTTAATAAAATGACGAAAAGATCCACGATTAATTCTTATCATCAATCCATCTCAAAAACTTAAGTTGCAAAAACCTTATTAAAAAATTTGATGTAAATTTTATTAAAAAACTAATTCAAAATTTTATTAAAAAACTAATTCAAAATTTTATTAAAAAACTAATTCAAAATTTTATTAAAAAACTAATTCAAAATTTTATTAAAAAACTAATTCAAAATTTTATTAAAAAACTAATTCAAAATTTTATTAAAAATTAACTTAAAAATTTTATTAAAAAACTAATTCAAAATTTTATTAAAAAACTAATTCAAAATTTTATTAAAAAACTAATTCAAAATTTTATTAAAAAACTAATTCAAAATTTTATTAAAAATTAACTTAAAAATTTTATTAAAAAACTAATTCAAAATTTTATTAAAAAACTAATTCAAAATTTTATTAAAAAACTAATTCAAAATTTTATTAAAAAACTAATTCAAAATTTTATTAAAAAACTAATTCAAAATTTTATTAAAAATTAACTTAAAAACTAATTCAAAATTTTATTAAAAAACTAATTCAAAATTTCATTAAAAAACTAATTCAAAATTTCATTAAAAAACTAATTCAAAATTTTGTTAAAAAACTAATTCAAAATTTTATTAAAAATTAACTTAAAAACTAATTCAAAATTTCATTAAAAAACTAATTCAAAATTTTGTTAAAAAACTAATTCAAAATTTTGTTAAAAAACTAATTCAAAATTTTGTTAAAAAACTAATTCAAAATTTTGTTAAAAAACTAATTCAAAATTTTGTTAAAAAACTAATTCAAAATTTTGTTAAAAAACTAATTCAAAATTTTGTTAAAAAACTAATTCAAAATTTTGTTAAAAAACTAATTCAAAATTTTATTAAAAATTAACTTAAAAACTAATTCAAAATTTTATTAAAAACTAACTTAAAAACTAATTCAAAATTTTATTAAAAAACTAATTCAAAATTTATTAAAAATTAATTTCAAATTAGAATTGTAAGATTGAGTTACAGTAACTGTCGTTTTAGAATCAATCATAGAATTTATATATTTAATTACATTATTTATAAAGCATCCTGTTACAAAGGAAGTAGATATTGACCATTAATCAATTTCCTTCAATAACCACACAAACACACACAAAAAAAAGTGAAAAAGACTGAAATTTCGATGAAATCCTTGACATATGTCTCCATGTCATATTTCGTTCAACAAGAAAGTCTTCCCTTTAGAAACCACGTGAAGGCTCTTTCCTTTTTTGTTATTAATTTCTTTTACAAACTAATTACTATTCGGAAGAGCCTACTTGAAATCGCTTTCTTTCCCCTCAAAGTTTTCTTCTTCTTCTTCTAATACAACCAATGTAACGGTCACGTAAGAAAAAAATAATCTAAAAAAAAAAAGTAAGAAAATAAGTGACGAAAATAAAACAGATAGTGATGGTCCTCTAAAGGTAAACAAGTGGTCACAGAAAAAGTGGTAAGACCTGCTCTCTAGAAAGATCTACAACTATTATCGTGGCCATTATCATAACTTTCCCGTTGTTCGGGGTCAACCAGTCTGTTGTAAAGGTCAAAACAAGATCCCCCCTATTGCCATCGGCAACTCAAAAATATTTTATATATGAGAAAATATGTTTTTTTATAGACAAATATCGGCAATTTAATGTTGATGTGCAGGGTATTTCAAAAAGGACTCCCTGACTTTGAAATGACTTTAATTGGAAGCTATGATTGATAGAAATATGAAACAACCACGTACGTTTGATGGGCTTGCCTGAAAATTTTAATAAACCAGTTTATGAAATTAACTATAATCTAAAGTTATAGGTGGCACCACATCTCATCGCTTGAATTATTCCTGTAGGGCTATATGAAGATCAGTATTTATACAGCCGGGGTGCATAACCGGCTAACGGGCGAAATGCATCCCGCCAATAGGCTCCTTCCAGTCCGCGAAAGCTGCCAACGCCATACCATGGTGAAAACCGGTTGTCGTCCAATCACCAAAATTAACCAGCATCGGGCTCGGTTAGTACTTTGGAGGATGATCACCTGAGAACAACGCGTGCTGTTATCATCACTTTCGCTCACGTGACTTGGTGGTAAGATTCTCGTCTACTGCCGTGAAAGTTGCCATCAAATCGAGTTCCATATCAGAAATGCCATCAGATCAGGTTTTGAACCAAGGGTTTACAGGTAAAATAGAAGAATATAGATAACAAGAAATTTTTTACCTAACGTGCTTGAGGCAACCACCGATAGATGTCACCTTCATTTCCATCCCAACTTGTTAATGGCAGTAAATTGCAGCACAGCGTTATGACCGAAGTTGGTGTGGTGAAGTACCCCGCGAAAGGTGTTCGGGTAGAAAAGTGTTACTGCGCACACAACACGATAATTATAGCGTAAAAGTTGCCAAAGGAAAGTAAAGTTGTAAATTACAGCCAATAAAAATTTGTCGAAGGCGAAGTTTCTGAAAGGGTAAATTTTTCTAAACTTCACAAATAGCGGGAAATAGAGGGCTGCAAGGTTCGAATGGGTAAAAATCTAATTCATTAAAAAAGTATATGTTTGACAAATATGCGAGAAGAATGTATTTAATGGACTCTAATTAATTATGATAGCGTCATAAAAATGGTCATAATTCTTTATTTCAAAAATTCAAGAGTTTTCTTGTTGAAAATATGGAGAAGAACGTGATATTTTATAAGTAAAGGTTGGCATGGGCCAAAAATTACAGTAATGACCCGTAAAATACAGGTAATATGGCTACCTTAAATATATATACGTTTCTCGCCCGAGAGAGGCAGAAATACCGCATATCTGGCCCGCGGACCAAAAAAATTTGTGCACCAGTACCAGGGGGAAAAAAATCCAAAAGTTTACATGCCCGACTGGGCATTTAACTTGAAATTGCAAATGCGCGAATCAATGTTTTATACACTTGAAAAAATAGAAAAACTGCATTTTCTTTAAATACGAAAATTTAAAAGCAATGCAATCAGCAATTAAAAATCTAAAATTAGTCAAACCGCTAATTATAATTCCCCACGCTGGTGGCATCAAAAAATAAGTCACAAAGTTACAATAAACCTCGCTTTTACAACCACAGCCGATTTGCGGTACGACTTTGTTCGGAAACTATTGATCGATTTCCAGAATTCTTTGCCTTTGGTAAAGGATTATTTTTCTCGTATATGTCGATAGAAGGATATTTTTTTGGAGCTACAGAAATTTTTAAATTGATTTTTTGTCTCTTGTAGCGCTGCATAATTAATTTTTTTCCTAAAATTGCGGATTTGATTATGCAGTGCTCGTCTAGCCAGAATGCAATCGATATCGAACCATTTAGCCCGTAGATACGGACGAGATTTTTTCCCAGCTGTCAGGTCGATTCCGCGGCGCAACTGCCAAATGTTTGTGTTACGCTTTCGTTTAAAACGTCAACCGAATCGTTTTGTCATTATTCAGTTTCGATTTGAAGTGTAGGTTCTTCGTCGGTATCCCACGGAATTTTTTAACTTCATTTGTGTTACATGTCTTTATATTATCGACTTTTAGCATCCTGGGCTGTAGAGGAAAGTGATCCGACTCGATCCAGTTCAATATATTTCGAAGTCGAGAATTTCGTTAAGGGCAAATTCTTCATGTGCGAATACGAAGTCGACAACGCTATGTCCATTAACAGCCGAATATGTCACCCTAACTTCTCTATTTCCATGAAAATTTCCATTAGAGTATTCAGTTATTTTGTAAGCAACTATTAATTAACATTCTACCTCAGTTATTAATTTTTTCATCTGGTCACCTCCTGATACCTGATTGTCTCACGGTAGTAGACCAAGATATCGGAGATTCGCACCTTGCATTCAAGTCTCCCCCCCACTAGAAGATCTGCACCTGATAAAGATACATCTTCAAAAAAAAGAAAACCATTGTATCTGAAAAGTGACTGTCATTACTACTACATGTTGGAATGTATACTGAGTCGATTATTAGAGGGTTACGTGGAAGGTTATTATTACTTAAAGCCGGGTTTTCCTGGGAGCAGGTTTTCTGTGCCGCGTGCTACATGAATCACCTACCGCGACACACCGTCCACTCAGCAATAAGAAAATCAGTGTGACTGTTTTCCTACAGACCGCAACGCGGCTCGGCGCTTTACGTCGGGCATGATTGGCGGACTGCTTCTGGAGGAGTCAAATGCGTCGTGCGCAGCGCGTTTTGCCGATGTTCTCTTCACTCTTGTGTTTTCTTTCCCTTCCCTTCAAACCGGAGCACGCAGACGACACAGTAGCTGATGCCAAGGCCAGGCCCGTCATTTACCTGGCTTTTGAAAACACACTAAAAATGGTGTGTGTGTGTATATATATGTATATATTGTACAAATATATATATACATACATTGAGTACATGTGCTTTTCCCTTCCCCTGAAAAA
The DNA here is from genome assembly GCF_987345545.1 of Pholcus phalangioides. Taxonomy (NCBI): domain Eukaryota; kingdom Metazoa; phylum Arthropoda; class Arachnida; order Araneae; family Pholcidae; genus Pholcus; species Pholcus phalangioides. Next base: position 29,462,396 of record NW_028301601.1, read on the forward strand.
TGTTTGCCCCTCCCCCGGAAAAAGTTGAAATGACGGCCCTGGGGCCAAGGCCATATACTATAATATAGTCGTCCGGATCTGATGCGCCACGCTAGGGAAAAACAAACGCTAGCGTATGTAACACGTTTCTGCCGGCGCAAATTGTCTAATTCGGTTCACGCGGGCAAAAAACCTATTCCTAGGAAAACCCGGCTTAAGAAAAATTATGCCGTTCGGCATATATACGCTCTAGCGAAGGAAAATCTCTATCTCCTCTGTAGCTTAGTGGTCAGAGCACTCGTCCGGCAAACGAGGGACCCGGGTTCGACTCCCGGTAGAGGCAGAGATGAGTTTTTTCCTTCCTTAAAAAATTAACATCTCAAATAATAAATATCTTCACAACATCCAGTCTTCTGTATATCTTGTATTAAGAAAAATTGAAAAATCACTTTTAAATAAAATTTCTGGGGTCCCCAGACTCTCATTAAGCGCCATCAGTAGACCTCCATAAGGGCCGCCGTGTTTCGACTTTTTAGCTTTAACAGTAATTAAATTGTATTTAGCCCATAATCTGAAAGGGAGGGATTCCCTATACACCCATGTTTCACATAATGCAAAAAAAAATCGTGCATGGTAAGAAGGTTGACAAATTTCATATTAGTTAGTTTTGAGCAAAGTCCACAGATATTCGAAAACAGAAAAGGTTTATAATTTTTATCGAGAAGTCCAGGTGTGAGTTCGTGTGGTAAGAAATGAGGGGATTCTCGTATAGTACTGCCAGTACAACTATTACTACTACCAAACCATACATGCACCTCGTTCATATTCCTCTGCGGAACTTCTAACGAATTGGTACATGTTGGAATGTGCGTGTCCGTGTTGTGAACCTAATGTGAAACTTGTTTCTGTGTAATGCTTGTTATAGTGCTGCCATCTGCCTTCTATTGTTCGAACTATGAGTGAAGTATAATGATTGAAGATTTTACTGTTGTAGGCCTGTTGCTCTCTGTGGCGAGACTTAATAACGGGTATAGCACTGTATCACTAGAAGACGGGATCGAGTTCGGACCCACTGTTTTTCATTCTGCATTTCTGATTAGTTACACTTTTGAGCTCTACAAGGCCACGCGAGATCATGTCGTACGTGAACCATGTGTATTCTATTCTTCCGCGAAGTACCATTAGGATATAAGTACTATTTCGCTGGAAGCTAGGCTTTTGGTTTTCCAGGACAGCCCAGTTGCAGTATATGAGAGCCCACGATCGCGCTTGGCTGATAAATATTAGGACCGTGAAAATAGTTTAAAATACGTTGACTACAAAATTTTTCATGGCTGCCAAAGAAAGCATTTTTGTAAAATCACACGCATGTGTGCAGGAACACTTGCATCATCGTCGATGAAAAATTATAAAGCAAACGAAAAAAATGTTCGTTTTTGTTCATATTTTGCTGCGGGCATGTGGTCGGAAAAAAAAGTACATGCCAGATCAAAATTTTTTACATGCCATGGCCATGCATTTGTAGAGTCCAGTTGTGCTAGTTCGTGGTTTACAGTAAAATTTCTCAAATCCCGTACCAGCTTGAACAGTTCATCTGTACGGGTTACAGATGAATGGCGTACTTCGTAAGAAGTACGCATTTATTGCAGCAGAGATACTGCAGGAATGTGGCTTCAAACTCGTCTGCACTTCTGTTACGTCACTGCTAAGCAAGGCGACCATTTTGAATTCATCGTTTTTTGATTGGATCCAAGCGTGCGGACACTATCACCTACTGTTTAACGGATTGTTGTATCATCTATTCGTAGGTAACTAATTTCACAAACAGGCGTATTTTAAATTTCAAAACTGCCCATTGAACGAAGTATTTGTATTTGTTAATCGAAAGTCCGGCCATTTCGCAGAATAACCAATACTGAAGTGTACTAGAACACTTAGCATTTCAGCCGGCCAATTAGAGGACCAGCCAAACGTTGTTACACTCTGATAAGTCTATTGTGTTCACATAAATATTTAATTACTGGATATTTATAGTATAAATTATTACGTTAAATATTTTTCACTCAATCAACTTACTACTTGATTCTTTCTAACTCTAAACTAATTTGGTGTCAATATTCTATCACACTGCAACAAGATGCATCATAGCAAACACCATACCCGACAACAACCCTGTATTTGCATGAAATAGTAGTTTTATATCAATAAAATAGATGGCAGCCCATCACAAAACACATTGAACGTTAAAAAATTTCCCTGAATGTGATATGGTAATTTCTGAGAATGCCAACAGGAGACAATTAACTTTTTGTGGTACTATGTCGAGCAAGACCATAGTTCCCCAACCTTTTTTGTCCCATCGCCCCCTTCTTCAGAAATTTTTTTCTCCCAACACCCCTCATCGCAATCCAACCCATAGGACACTGTGTTATGCCCGTAGCTTCTACCGCCCCCCTGGAACATTCCATCGCCTCCAGGGGGCGTTAAAACCCCCGTTGGGAATCACTGAGCTAGACGATAATAGAAGAAAAGCTCTGTACATTTGGCTTCTTAGCAATACTCATAGGCTGCACAAAAACTGTAAAAGGACAAACATCCAGGGGCCTTTCTCATTACGGGAGGCGTTATAAAGTAGGAACTGTACCAACGAGAGAGAGATGTTCGAAAAACCTCTGGATACACCAAGAGAGTAGTGCCACAGATGATATAAGTAATTTAATTCAATTTTTTTTTTCCAAAATCGAAGAAAAGCATAACACCTCGAAACAACACGTACAGGGTGTTTCTGAAAAGAACTCCGGAAATTAAAGTGACATTACTTGGAAACAGTGATACTGAACAGTTGCTATCAAGACGAAACCAGAAAATCTATTCTATTCTCAAAGCTATAAGTTCTAATTGAAGACTTCCGCGAGATTGTGAAGTTTCAATATGATTTCAGTTGGTGTACCAACTTCTGCTTCTCAATAAGAATTTGCTTCTTAAATACGAATTTGATGTTTAGTTAAGAATCGAGAGACAATTTTGCTACCACATTATTAACTAACACAATCGTTTATCCCTCCGTAGTTAAGAAATGGGTGACCCCCACTCCTTGCTCGATTCGTAGTAGACAATTTTTTTCTTCCATACGAGACGACGTAAATAGTTTACTTCTATTAAAGAAAGAATAATTCTTTCTTTAATAGAAGTTTTTTTTTATGATTCATATTTACGATCACATTTTAAAAAAAATGAAAAAAGGTATTTAACAGATGCATTTTCATCGCCCAATAAGGAATTCGTTCACCTTTTTAAGTTATCGGAAAGATATCTGAAGGTTGCGCGGGAAAGTTGAAAACAGTGTTGGAGTCTAGCACATATATGGGGTGGTAACAGTGATAAAATATCGGATTGTGGCGATAAAGTTTGATAAATTTTGCTACATTTATGCAGCGTTTCTCAAGCTTTCTGAGCCCAAGGACGAGTAAATATCTGAAACAATTCGACGGACCACTTATGTCCCGTATTACGGGACGGGACTGTATATTTTAGCTCGGATTTTTTTTTTCATACACTTACCTCGTTTTTTCAACGATGTCATTTCAATGTAATATTTTTTAAAATCTTGTGTGTTTTTCTAACTTATAAATTGTATTGTGATAATCATAGCTATGAATATAAATATTCATCTGCATATTTGTCAGGTTCAGCGTTTTTTCCGTACACAGTATTTCAATGCACTACAATTCCAGTAGTCCTCCATTTCCCCCTTCCATTGACAGAGGAAAGAATAATGTATATGTATCCGACATATAGCAACGCTTTTGGGGCGATGTCCTGTATTTTATCGCATTTAAGATCCCCGTTCCATGTATTTTCCGCAATGAAATATGGCCACCGCGCGTTTGAATGTTTTTCCCGTGAAATTAATTACGATTTACGATTTGCAGCAGCTCTTTATTTCCCCTTCCAGTAATTTTAGCAGTATTAAGCAAATTCATCGCAGACTGCGTATTTAAATATCCCGTATCTAAGATAACAATTTGCTGCATTTTTCTCAAGGAGGTAAGTGAACCTTAGTATGGAGGTATGATTTTATTCCAACCCAGATGGATATAACTAAATTCAATTACAACAACTGAATAATTTTTCATTCAGTTAGAATCAAATTATCAAGTCTAAGCCTGCCTGCGGACGATAGGTTGAGAAACGCTGATATAGGATAATTAAGTGTGTTTATGTTTCGGTTTTTCACTGCAGCATGGCTCACAAAAAGCATTACGTATTTTTTATCATTTCTTAGCAATCATATTCACATTTCCTTAAATAAACTCCACCATTTTTTCAGGCTACCATCATTCTCAAAATTCTTTTCCTCTCCTGTCCATATCGTCACCTTTAACAATCTCATCGTGGCTGCATTCGGAGCTCGACTCCTAAAGCTCTTCTTAAGAATCGATTCATACGTATAGATGATTGGTTACTAAGAATCAGAAGGTGGTATACCGCCATGCAATTCCGCGTAACCCTTGGGTGAGCCACAAGATATTAAATGAGAATTAGGAATATTTGGAGAGAATTGGTTAGATGTTCTGATCTTATGTCCGAGCCGTATAAAGACTTTTTTAGTATGCCTCGTATGTGTCTTTTTTAGTATGTTTTTTTATGTACAGTGTGTGAAGCTCGCATTTTTTTTTATAAAGTCAATATTTCTGTTATTTATTGAAATAGACTTAACCTATGTATAGTGTAGCGAAAGTACAACAAATTGATAGCATTATCACAATATTGACGAAAATAGACGTAGTATATAGAAATGCCCTCTGCACTTTTTAATACAAGATTCATTGAAAGACTGGTTATTTATGGAGATGAAGATTACACGCAAGGAAGAAAATTCATCTCTGCCCCACGGGAAAGAGATTAATTTTCTTCCATGTAATCTTCATCTCCATAAATAACCAGTCTTTCAACGAATCTTTTAATATACATAGTGACTCTTACCTCCGGCATATAGATATACTGTGTAGATCATACAGAAGACTTCCGCAAGGTTGTGAAATTTCCACCGTACTTCAGCAGTTCTGCATGCTTTTTGGGTGAGCTACCAACTATTAGGCTGGAATTGGTGTTACAGTCGAACTTGGTTAATTAGAAGTCCAAAATCACTGGAAAAAAGTTCGAATTATCCAGTTAATTCTATCCTTTATCCGTAAAATGACTACAAATGGCAACTTAATTCTCAACATTCACATAAGATAACACTAATTTTCAATTCCATTAAAACTTTACCATCAGTTAAAAATTGTTTCCTAAATTTTAATAATTTATAACTATAATATATAATTGATCTTAGCTGCTACATCATTCCACTGTTCTGGAATCAACATCAGTACAGAATTTCCTGACCATGCTCAAAGGCTGATTTATGGAAGCAGTTCATAATCATTCGTTACGAAATTGTTTTCCCAAATTTTGCTTATTCATCTTATGATATCAAGAAAATATACCTTCATCAACGTATTGAAAGTTTTACTTTCCGATGCTTTCTATACTCTTAATGACGATAAAAATATACAGATTTTGAATGTTTCACCTTGCTTTATAGTTTAAAAAGCATGATCGGAATTAAGTGGTGCACATTCTCGATGCACTCCAGCTAAACAATGTTAAAATGGACATTAAATTATCAAAGAAAGAATAGAAAAAAATATTTTGCCTTTAAAAATTTGTTTTGTGACAACTTGGTCGAGAAAAGCAGTCTCTAAGTCTCTAACCTGAAGAATTTTTCCGAACTAAATTTATACATAAAAATCATGATTTTTTCCCTCCAACTTCGAATTATCCGAAACATTCGAAAAAAATTCGAATTAATCAAGAAATTTTAACAATAAATTAGATGCAAAACTCAAGGGGAGTTTGTTTAAGTTCGAATTAACCAGGTTCTATATATTGTGTTTGGTGAGAATTGGATCAACGTTCCTGTTTCGTATTTGTATCTGATCGGATATTTTTCATACTAAACACTCTTCTACAAGCTTGTCTTGTGGAGTCCCCCCATCGTATTTCAACAATTCTGCTTGTCCTTGGGATAAGCAACTAATTATTAGGAGAGAATTGGCGATATTTAGAGAGAATTTTTAGGTTTAGAATTGGCTAGATGCTCAGATCTTATACTTTGACCTTTGAGACCGGGCACACCCCGCTTCCCATCTCAGAGAGATATCGAAGCGTTCCCGAAGGATTCAGATCTTAGTGGAGACTTCCGCAAGCTCATAGAATCGCCATCGTATTTCAGCAATTCCGTGTACCCTAAGGTGAGCTACCAAATATTTGGCGAGAATTAGCGATTTATTTTGCCTCATTTGATTGTAGTATTGTAATATTGAAAAATGACGATAAAGTATTTTTTAACACAGTATTTTCTCGACGCCTGATATTATAAAAATGAATTACTTTTTGGGTTTGATAATACAATTGAATAATCGACGTTAAATGATATACAGGGTGATTATAAAAAAACTATCCCGACATATGGGCCCCTAACTATCATACCATTCACAGAAACTGAATGAAATTTTGGCATAAGGTATTTTGATGTATGCGCTCAAGAATGATATGGAAAACAAGTGTCACTCTAACAGTTACTGTTACAGTGAGAAAATTTCGAAAATATCAAATGGCAACACCAAGTTTTTTGTATTGGAATGTGATCTCCATTGTGAAAAACCCTAAATAGCGTTCGAACGGCAACTGTAGCATGAAAATCACCGGCGGTAGATAGGCTAAAAGTGAGGACAACCAATAAGGACAGAGAAGCAGCATAAAATAAAGCATTTTATTGTGTTTCACAAATTTTCCACATGACCTTGTGGAGGACTAATCAGGCTGGGATCTCAGCCGAAGAAACGGTGTGACGAACATTAATGCTCTGGTGCACGGCAAAGTCCTTTTTACTTTTTCCTTGCCTAGCTACGGGGATTTTCGTACTACAGGTGCCATTCCAACGCTATTCAGTGTTTTTCAGTATGGAGATCGCATTCCAGTACAAAAAACTTGGTGTTGCCATTTGATATTTTCGAAATTTTCTCACTGTAACCGTAACTGTTAGAGTGACACTGTTGTTTTCCATATCATTCATATGAGCGCATACCTCAAAATACCTTATGCCAAAATTTCATTCAGTTTCTGTGAATGGTATGATAGTTAGGGGCCCATATGTCGGGATAGTTTTTTTATAATCACCCCGTATATGTCTTATTTCTTAGATATAACTTGTCTACAACAGCGAGTAACTCCCGCTATAAGGAATTTTTCAATATTTTGTTTCTTTTTTGTTCTTGCTACTGATGAAGGAACTTCATATAGTTCCGAAACGCGTATAGCCGTGTTCGTTTTGAATTTTGGGTAGTTTTAAGGACTGATATTATCTTTACAAAGTAATTTCGGTCCAATTCCATAGTTTGCTTCAGATTGTACACACACGATGTATATTTTATTACTTAATGTAGCTGTGTCGGTATAAATAATTCATAGTACATATTTGAATGGAAGAGGGGGGAAAAAAGAGATATACATGCGATAGGGAAACCATGCTCGAGTGTTTATCTCCTAGAAAACAGAATAATTAGCGTGTAGAGGATTGAAATGATCGATGAGATAATTGATTACCTTTAGTGCTGTAATAGCTATTTCGTTCTCCTGGCGAAAATTTAATACGTCATCAACAAGAAGCAGAGTTGCATGGATTTCTTTCTTAAATTCATATCAATGTCACATTCTGAACGTGACTTGTAATCAAAAACTGATGAGGAAGAAATATTATGAATAAATATGCAAATTCTTTTCAGGATCTCTTTTTATGGGTAATAGTTCGATAATATCGTCATCCATAATATCGTTGGTACAGTGTGTATCTACAAAATAAGATTCCTTCTTAGTTGGAGGCCTTTGGACAGCGTTGCTATTGATTGTTTTTTTTTTCTTCTAAAATTGAGTATTTGAGCTATTCGGACTATAAAATATCCATACGTAAACCTCCCACGCATTTCTAGCGGTACGCGTCCACTGTGCATTTTTGAAGATTGCAGGTCTTAAGGCGCGTATACACTAGAGCGCGGGTGATGCTATAAACGCATTCGCAATTAGTTGTTCAGTAATTTGTACGGTGTTGTGAACGATTCTTGAGCTGTTTTCACTGGACCCACCTGGAATCGGGTTTTTCAACGAACACGAAAGAAAGGAGCACAAAGGAAGTTTGTGTACCCACGAGCGGATTAGAACCGCTGCAGGGGGTCGTGCGTTGCAAGATCGGCGCGCTAGTGTATACGCTCCTTTAAGGTGGAGATTCACATTTACAGACACTCACCGTGTCCTGTCAGATACGGCAAACATTCTTTAACATAATGAAGGTATTCATATCTATCGTATCGTAGCTGCGAAGCACAGACAGACATTTTTATGTTGAAGAATGCTTGCCGCGTCTGACACGATGAGTGTGTGTGTAGATGTGAATCCACCGAATGCGTATAGACGTCTTCTACGTATTGACTGGAATTCACAAGTAAGTCAGGTGTGCATGTGTAGTTACGAGCCTCCTATTCATGTATAGGGATACGCACATCTTCGCATTTCTAGAGTTATAAGTAATTCTTATATATCAAGGCTTGGCAATTCCCATGTCGTTATAGAGACTAATGCATTGGTATAATACAACCAGTTTTCCGCGTGTAGCAAAATTGACGTTTGAGAACCATACAAAATTCTGAGAACTTTTTTAGCACATCTATACTAATACGAAAAGGGATCATCTGGTACCGGAAAAGTGGGAGAAAAATTAATTAGAATTATTCTTTTCATCAAAAAATGCTCGGCTCCCAAGAAATTTGGAGTTGGTGAGTAAATTATTTTTGAATTTGTCAAGTCCTGTTTTATATGCTTTTCCAGGGGTACAGAGAAACCTCGTTTTTCTATTACATTCATATTCACAATTCTCGGAGGTACACAAGCTTAGTTCACATTTTTTAGGAGTACATATGCGTTATACGCATTTGTGTAATGGGTACACAAGCCTCCTATGCATTTATAGGATATTACATACACCCCTTAAACATTTATAAGGATACACAGAACGCCGTTTCTTATAGATTTCTAAGAGGGTACGAATGCCTAGAACACGTATTCAGGGGATTACATGAACTCGAAGAACATTGTCTGAGGAGCATTCTGAAAGCTAGAAATCACTACTGGATCAAATTAGGTTGATGTGCTGTTCCGAGACTTGAATCGACTAATAGCTCGTAAAACACCAAGGCCATCAGGAGGGCGACATATCTGAAGAGAAATTTGTCATCATCCATCGCACAGTACCGTTCAGCATATAAGTTCCAAGAAAGAAATTCTCATTTGTTCTATAGAGCAGTTGCAGCACACTCCACTCGCCTGGACTGCGAGAGGGCTGTGGCTCGAGTATCAGGGGAGGAAAATGTGAATTTCACTTTCCTATATAGTCATCATCTCTGCATAAAAATCAGTTTCCTGCACATCTTGTATAAAAAATGGGGATGACATCTTTTTCCGCATATTTGTTTGATAATCACCTTGTATCTCACTATGATTTTCATGTAGAAGAAACCTGTACGTAGAGATCATACGTAATCAGTTATCACCTTATTCTTATATTTCAGTGGTTGATGCGACGGGCAAGCCACCAAGTGGTGTTATACAAGGCACCAGCATGTCTCTCGGGGACTTCGACGAGTGCGTCAACGTCCGAGTGACACGAGGTTCCGACCGCAAGCAAAAGCCAATAGAAGGAGGAGATGAAGAGATATTTCACGGGAAGTACTGTACAGTCGAATGCAAACTTCCACCAGGGATTATCAATGCATTAAACGAGTACAACGCAGCTCCGACGTGGTTGAAGGCCAACACATCCATCGGGAGAAGTAAAACGGTATGTGTCGAAACCTTTCGCGGGAGAAAAGAACCTTTTAACAGCATTCAATGATCACTTCTCTAGTTGAGCTGTTAACCTGCAAATCTCTCTAATTTGAATAATTTAGTTGTATGAGTACTTATATGAGTTATATGGTTTGCACGTAAAGATGTACGTAACTCATAAAATGTATTATTACAGTTGTTTCTGAATATAATTTTGATAGATATTTCGTCTGCTGGGTAAATTCAGCGCATACGTCCCAGATGTAGGCTTCAGATTCGGAATTTGCGTTCCTTCGACCTGTGACGAAAGTGACTTGAGCAGCATCACCAACGCAGGTACTTTTCATTAGAAATATTGCTATTTATATGAGTTACTTATTCAAAACTATGTGTACAGCGATTGAAAATTCAAAAGAGCTTCAGAAAAAAAAAAAAAAACTTTTCTTATTAGATTGATAGATATTTCGTATAGATATTTATAACCAGCCAAACTCGGTTATAACGACATCTCGACTGTAACGTCAATAAGTGACGGTCCTGACCGATTCCCATTGAAAATAATGTTAATCAAACTTACTTAAAAGCAACAAATTCGGATATAACGGCAAGCTTGTTCATCTCTTTTGTTTCCATTTTAATGACGTTTTCCCTCGAAATTCCTTAAATTGAAACTAATCACATTAAAGGAATGTTTGTCTGCTGTACTGCACTGCTCAAAACAAGTAGGGGAGCAAGCAAAAAAGTGAAGAAAACCGTGCGAGACAGCCACGTATTGGCATTCAATGGATAGTACACGCGTATCAATGCGGATTGCAGAAAAAAGACGTAAAAAAATTTGGAATTAAGCTTTAATTCTTTAAAAATATGGAAAAAACATGAAAAGATGATTTAGGGCAACAATTTGGTTACATGTAAATGATAAAAAAAAGTGCTGTTTAGACATGATGCATGAGTTTTAATAGGGCGTGTGGTCTCCTCGAACAGCTAAGACTGCTGCACACCTGTTTGCCATGGATGCGATGAGGTTATCGATCAGACTTTGGGGAATACTGTTCCACTCCTCAAGAAGTGCAATCTGCAAGTCTCGGACAGTAACAGGCGGCCTTGGTCACGCAGCAATGCGTCGTCCAAGACGTTGGATTCAGGTCAGGAGAGCCAAGTTCATCTGTGACGTCATGAGAGTAGTCCGATAAAACTACCTATGCAAGTATACCACTTGGCGGTCAATGCAGCTACGGTGGTCGAGTGGTCATAGTGACTGACTCGCATCGCGTGGAATTGGGTTCAAACCCCATCTTCGCCATAGTGGTGGTCGGCGGAAGTTTGTTTGCTGTGATTCCCAACTTCGAGGAGCGAATGTAAACCGATCTCCTCGTTAAAATGTCTCGCCAGAGAGAGCAACAGGCCCACAACAATTACACTTCACTCATTTATAGAAAAATTGATGTCAGATGGAATCACTATACACAAAAGCATTACACAGAAACAAACTTCAGGTTCACTGAACATACACATACATTCCAACATATACCAATTCGTTAGAAGTTCCGCAGAGGAATATGGACGAGGTGTATGTGCGTGGCAGAATATTCAAGTGAGGGTGGACTACATGCAAGACGTAACGGGCAGTGTGTGGAGGCCTTCTATCTCTAGAAGTTGCTGCATGACCACTATACGAAACATTTCCGTATTTTGTCGTCTGCGACTCTTCTTTTTTTTTAAATCTTCCGGTTTTTTTTTTCAACGAAACATGCTTTAATTCCCAATCTTTACTAGAATGAAGGTAATTTGCGTAATTTATAAATTGCGTTATAATACATATGACCATAAATACCCATCTCACATATTTACCAAGTTAAAATTTTTTCCGTGAAAGATATTTTTTTAGCAGACTTGCTGTACCATTTTTCTTCTCGCCAAGGATTCTTTATAAACAATTTTTCATTGTTTCATCGGCATTTGGCATGTTTGGCGATATCCGGCGATGCCCCGTATTAATATTACCTCAGAATTTCCCGTATTTTTCTCGATCAAACTGGTTCACCCCAATCATAAAGAAATAATTTCACGAAAAATATTTTATTGCAACTAATTATATAATTATATATGCTTAAAAAAAAGCTATTTAACTCGGCTAATCTTAACTAAAGCTTATCTAACTCGGTTAAAACGACGAAATTTCGAGGAATCTTCGATGTCGTTATAACCGGGTTTCACTGTAATCTTCAACTCAGGAAACATTCAATCATCACGAAGAAATTTTAATCTAACAATTGAAAGGTGGAGAAACATCTTTCAAACACTGTCACCAGAGAAAGCTATATAAATACTATTCTCATTAAAATATCAAGCGCACACATCTCTCTCTCTCTGACACCCCCTCCACATTTCGACCTGATTCGCATAAAAAACACCTGAAAAAAGAAACTTTTAGCGACGAAATTGCTCAGGGTTGCTAAGCTAAAAATTGGCAGGGTTGCTGCTAATAAACGCTAAAAAATACGGTGATGAATATATATGCGCTGCACTATCTCTTCATTGAGTCATCACGGCGAGCCGTGATCTGGTTAGAAGGAGGAAGGCTACAAAATAAGAGTCTAACTCAGTGATTCCCAACGTGGGCGTTAACGCCTCCTGGGGGGCGATGGAATGTTCCATGGGGGTGGTAGAAGCTACGGGTATAGGATAGGATTCTATGTGTTACATTGCGTTGGGGGGCGCTGAGATAAAAAAATTTCTGAAGAAGGGGGCGATGGGACAAAAAAGGTTGGGAAACTATGGTCTAACTCGTTTACGATCACGATCGTCCAAACGTCAGTGGAATAAATTCAATCCAACTCTCTGTGTTTTCTTTCATCTCTCCTCACCATCCCGAAGCTTTATTGTAGCCCTATGAACCGAAAAGTTGTCTCCCCCCCCCCGTTTTTTTCTATATTCCTGTTAATGATCCCCCCCCCCCACGAAAATTTTTTCTCTTTAATATATACATGTAAGTGTGAAAGAAAAAACACACGGGGGTGAGGATGAAAAAAGAAATCTACTGTATAATCTCTTATCTACTTATCTGTTATACTGGTTTTTTTGTCCTTTTGTATTTATCTTTCTTCGTTTTCTTGTACTTTTTTCCTTCCCCTTCTTTACGTGCGGTTAGGTTTGGACAAGCTTACCAGATTTATCGACGATTCGTGTATCGACGATCTCTATTCAAATAGAGATCATAAAAATTTGGTGTCAAAAGCTTAAAAAATCTTTAAATAGTGTAGAAACTTATTTTATATGAATATTTTATCCAATTTACGACATCATAAGCTAACTCTAACGAAATATAGTGATTTTTCTTTTTTAAAATCGTGTTGAATGTAATTTAAAATTTCTAATATTGGATGGATTTTTTTTCTTTCATATCTTCCAGCCGTCAGAACTGTCGGGATTCCTTTGAAAGTACTTCATTGTGAAGAAAAGCATAAGCTGACTTTAAGCAAAGAACAAATCATTATCATGTGAGTGTTTTTATTTTCAACTAATTTCTCGTTGATTTTTCGATTTATTTTGAATAAGTGTTAGTAGTCAATACTGAATTTTGATTCAATTCAGAATTCATTCAAATTTCCGTTCAACACTGGGTTTCTGTACGAGTTCTGCGATTCATCCGAATTCTCATCGAAATCTAATTAAAGTGAATTTGGATTCATTTGAACATTTGATTGATTTCCGAATGCCGGCGAGTTTAGGCTCAGCTGAAGTCTAGATTACGATGAAATTAGCGTTTCGAAATTACAGATTAAAGATTGCAATGGATTCAGTATTATCTAAATTTAGTTTTATTCTGGAATCATACAAATTTTGATTGAATTGTAGTGACATATGGTTGAATTATCTATGCTTATCGAAATTATGGTCAAGTTCTGTATTTGTCTACATTTATATACAGCCCTGAATCCACCAAAACTCAATAATGAATTCATCAAAATTGAGATACAATCCTGATTTCATCGAAATTCAAAAATAGTCCTGTAGTTATCAGAATTTCGGTAAAGTAACCTGCTTTCCAGAATTTTGAGGAAAAATAATTAATTAATCGCATTTTTGAGTGAATGCTGTATTTTTCTGGATTTCAGAAGAATTCTGAAATTTCCTAAATAAATAAATATATATACTAAAATATAATTCTCTGAATTTATCCATCTGGATCATGCTTCAATTCTGCATTCTCATCTGAATTCCAATAAAATTCTGAAGTTATCCAAAGCCAATTGCGATCCTAAATTCATCAGAATCCCGATAAAAATTATTAGTTCATCAGAATCTCGATAAAGTAACTGATTCATCAGAATTTTCACCGAACTCTACATTTTCCTTATAATTGAAGAGTTTTGGTTGAAATTCTGATGAATCAATTGCTTCTTGAAACTTACGAACATTTTCCGAAAATTCAGAACTCTTCACTGAATTTTTTTTGAATTCCAGTAAAATTTTTAACTCTCCGAAGCATCTATTGAGAAATATAAACTTATCTCAATTCGTCTAAATTTCAACTGAGTTATGTGTTTATGCGAATTCTTTCGAATTTTCATTCATTTTTCAGGACAGAAGAAATGCAACCTTATAGAGACCAACAAATGTTCTTCTGTATTAAGATAACAAAATGATGAAAATTCTGAGGAATTCAGACTCATATCTTATGTCTATATCGGATGCCTCAAGGTGCACGTGGCTGATATTTTACATCAGACTTTTAATTAATGAACGATGCATAACTTCCTGCGTTATTATTACTTTTTATTTTTCGTCCTTGAGCGAAACAAAATAAAAAAATACATCATCTTCGTTCAAATATTTAAAGACGCTTCGTTTCCAGTCATTTTAGGAATCAAACACTTCCTCAATTTGTTTTTTCACTTGACAAAGAGACTGAGGGTTCAAGGTTGAAATACAATAACTTGAACACAGAACGTGATGAGAGAATCGGAAATTTTCACTATATGAAAAGGATGAATGCTTTAAGTAGAACATAAATACTTCATTCTGGGAAGTCGTCTTTTGTTTTAATTTATCGACAAACGAATGTTTCGAAACATGACATGAATGGACCATGCGCATTCACATAAATGTCAAGCCGGTCTTATAAGGAACTATAGTGTGGATTTATAGTCAAACTAAAATTTCCACATTTCCTCTCTCGTTGGCATTAGTCTTTTTTTTTATAAGAATGTCCCGTTTTTTCCATCTTAAATTCAAATTTCCACATTTTCTCGTGATATTGGTGTCTATCGTTTTTTTTAGAATATCCTGTTTTTTTCCATATTAACGTAAAATTTCCACATTTCCTGGTGTCTCGACTGTATTTATTAATTACATTCCTCTATTTTGATGAAAAAAGTTTTATACTTGTATAATTAAATGAACAAATAGAATTATTTTAACAATTAAAAATTTACATGTCACACACATGTCTGGCCATGTTCAACCTTTACTCCGTGAAATGCAATCGAAGAGTCGGGGGGTTTCAATCCATAAAACCGAATTTTTAAGGAGACGGAAAAGAAAGTTTTTCTTTAGAAATCTGGTATCGCTTTCTGAGCATGCCAAAAATTCCTTTTCTACTGCGCATGTGGAGGAAATCATTGTTCCTCTCCCCCCCCCCCCCCTATATGCAGTATCTTTCTTCCTTTATTACGGTGGACTGAAAACATTTTTGCTTCTGGTGTTTTACGTGGTCGAAAGAGACGGTTTTGAGCTATAAAAAAACCTCAAAAATATAAATTTTGCCTTTTTTTGGACTGTCCCCCCCCCCGACCATTTTGATTCACTGCTGATTAGCAGTAACTCTTTACCGCCGCTGAGCGATCGTGTGGGCATCGTGCTGGGCTCTCGTCCAGTTGGAGGAGGTCCTCTGACGATCCAGTTGAAGGCACAGTGACGGCTGGCTGAAGTTGGTTTTTTGCGATTTTCCAGCTTCGATGCACGAATGTCAGCCGGTCTTCCATTTGAAAAAGTCTCTTCGCAGGAAGCAGGCAGGCCTACAACACGATACTGATAAAACTTGGAAAAATTCAAGCATTTCCATCTTTACTTCATAAAATGGAAGCCGGATGGCGGCATGAACATGAAACAAGAGCAACTCGACAACATAAATACGTTGGGGCCAAGCATACACTCAGAACACACATTCTCGCATGTGCCGATTCGTTAGAAATTCCATAGAGGAATGTGTACGAGGTGCGTGTTCGTTTAAGTAGTTGTATCTCTTTATTCCACACCCATTAGCAATTTTTAGAAATTTCAGCCATAAATGACACTTTTTTTTTTCGTTTGGCAAATTTTTAGTGAGAATTGGAGATGCATCTTCTCAATATTTTGGATATTCATTTCTTGTATTTTCCTCGATGAAATAGGAAAATTAATTGAATCCGATAACGTCACGATAGAGCTAAATTATCTAATATATGTTCATTGGTCCAACGAAATTCTCTAATTTTCTCGACGTTCTACGTATAATACAAAAGTACTTTGGTCTCGGTGGACGTCCAGTCGGCCTTCGATAATTTACGACATGGAGACGTCTGGGGGGGGGGGGACTGAATGGTCTTCCCCTGCCGGACGACTTAAAAACAATGACGGCGGACATCCTCACAGAAAGACTGTTCACAATGGAAACAGATGAAGGAACGGCAGAGCACAGAGTTACGAAGGGAGCTCCAGAGGGATCCTGCTCCGGGCCCTTCTTTTGGAACGTGGTCCTCGACAATTTGCTCAAAGTGGAATGGCCAACGGGGATCAAACCGCAAGCTTACGCCGACGACGTGGTAGTTGTGGCATCAGCTGCCACAGTGGAAGGAACAGGTAAGCTGGCGGAAAAGGCCCTTGACATCTTGAATGGATGGATCCAGAAACGCCACCTCAGCCTCTCGAACCAAAAGACTACATTCATCTGGTTTTCGAACAAGAGGCCCCCGACCATTCGAATGAACGGAATCCCTATCAAAAGGACCAAGCTCCTCAGTTATCTGGGGCCCCAAATCGATGAGAACTTATCGTGGGAGAACCACATCATATCTCAGAAGAAGAAAACACTTAAGGTTCTCCAACGGATGCGAAGTATTGCCGGCCCGCAATGGGGCATTCCTCAACACCTGAGGAGGACTCTGTACCTGACCGTGACGGAAAGAATTGGAGCGTACGGTGCGGCCATCTGGTTCGCTAAGCCCAAAGTACAGCTAGGGGACAGGTTAGACTCACTTCAGAGGCCGCACCTCTTACACATCTCGGGGGCCTATAATACGACACCCACGAACGCCCTCCAAGTGATCCTGGACATCCCCCCACTTAGGTTTCGCTTCGAATACGAAGTCAAAGCGACAAGGCTTTTACGTCTGCACAAGTCCATAGAAATAGACGGAGAGACGCTGTCTCCAGGTGACTTCAGCGCCAAGATGAAGGGTTGGACTACACACCCGAGCAAAGATCTGCCGGACGGCCAGATCTCCGCGGAACAACTCGTTCACATAACTCAAAACAGAATTTACTACACGGACGGGTCTAGATTAAAGGGGGCGACGGGGGCCGCCTACGTCATCACGACAGGCAAGGAGATCATCGCTACCTATAAGGCCAAGCTGAAGTCAAGGAACACAGTTTTCCAGGCGGAGCTTCTGGCCATACTGGAAGCAGTCAAGGAAGCAGCAATAAGAGGAGTCCCTGCACACATCAGGACGGACAGCCTTTCCAGCCTACTGGCCCTCAGGAGCCCTATATCAGAACAAGAAATGGTCAGGCGGGCCAGAAACGTACTGATTAGACATCCAAAGATCCAACTTTCATGGGTCAAAGCCCACGAGGGCACCTGGGGCAACGAGGTAGCTGACCAAATGGCAAAAGATGCCACCATAAACGGAACTGAATGGAACACAGTCAAGCTACCACACTCAGCGGCCAAAGCGATGCTAAGGGTGGACCTCCTCAGGAAGTGGCAAACTAGATGGGACAACCCGGAGGCCAACGGTCGCTCCACCCACGAGGTGCTGAAAACTGTGGGTCTGAAAAGTAGCAATTGGAAAAGGGAAGTGACAATGTTTATCACAGGGCACGGCCATTTTCGGCATAATTGAGGAGGTTCAAACTGATCCCGAATGACAATTGTGGGTCGACGGGCTCTAAATGGCATTACGCTACAACCTGTGAACACACGAGGATTTTTCACTTCCAGGCTCCAGATGAACAATACGAGACTGCCTGGGTCAAAGCAATCCTTGACAGACCTGAATCTACAAGGAAGCTGGTGGAAATGGTCAGATTCCTGAAAAATCACCCAGAAAAAGCCAAACTGGATGAAGATAACAACCCAGATGAGGAGACAACATCAGCAAACAGGGGCCAAGTAAGACGATCTGTCAAACTGGTCAACAGACGAGTCGATTATGCAGAAGATCTCGCCGACGAAGATGATGATGCGGAGAACCCGTAAGAGTCAAAGTTCACAGCACTTCACGGAATACCTCTCTCGGCAATGGCTGCAGAGGACCAATTTAATATATCTATAGTATTTTTTTTTTTTTGATGATGTGGCACATGTCTTTTGGCAAACTGCGGCTTTGACTGTCGCGCCCGCATGTGGCTCCTCGGGTGGGGGGGGGACCGTTCGGGGGTGCGGGAGGTTGCAGGGAGGGCGGGAATGGGTGTCGGCGGTCGAGTGGCTTCGTGCGTGGTCGGGAGTGGCGCGTCGGTTGGAGCCCTTGTTGCGAGGCGTCCGTGTTTTTCTTGGTGGGGGTGGTGTCCCCGTCCTGTGGAGGGTTCTCTCTCGTGTCCGCGGTGGAGGTTCGTCAGGATGGTCGGGAGTCTCCCTTCGCGAGGCGTGTTGGGGCGTTGTGGGCCGCGTCGGCGGGGCTGAGGGGGGATTGCGCCCGCGGTGCTATCCTGGCTTGTCGAGCGGTGATGTGCCCTGGGATTGGGGTTTTGGGTGTGGGGGTGTGGATGTTGGTCCCGGCCGGCATGAGTTTTTTTCCGGCACGCCCACGATCTCACGATCAATGAGCTTATATCGCAAAAGCGACAGAGCCTGGGCATGCTCGGTTCTATACTATACTATACTATACAAAAGTACTTTATATGCTAAACATTTGCATTAAAGGAATCCTTTCTTAATATGTAAGTTTGAATTCTTTATAACAGCGAACCCCCCTTCCCCCAAAGGACATCTCTCGGGTGAACTTTTTTGTCCCCGCCGGTGTCCGCAAAAGAGAAGTTTTAACGAATAATATAACTTTGAAAACCTTCGGAGGATTCTTTGATCGCTAACATTACTAATTATGAGATCAAAGATTGGAAAAAAAAGCAATTCAGTGGTATTAACGAATTGTCATAATGATGGGAAAATAAGCCATAGACGTTATAAAAGCAATCCTTCAAGTCGATTACCAATATTTCCTTTCCCGTTAAGTACCTGAACATTTTGATGATGGGTCCAAAAATCTTCATCATATAGACTTTGTTACAGAGACAAAGGCCCATCATCATTTTCGTCATCATTATCAAAGAAAAACCTTGGAATGGGAAAAATTTAGTGTCATTTATTTAATTATATATATATATATATTCACAGATTTTTTTTCCTCTTAACCAAAAATTTACATTTCATCATTGTGCTCTGTTTTTATGGCTCTAATTTAGAAACGATTGTAAGACAAAGGATGTTTACAGTATTGAAGTTTCCATTGTATATACTTGTGTATACTACATTGTTATTATACAATATTACTACATTGTTTCCATAGTATTTTCCACCTCTTATAATAATGTGATGTATGTTTTCCGTTTAATATTTTACAGCCCTATTTTCGCAGTAATAATTTGTGCAGTTCTAGTAGCAACCGCACTAGAGATCTACTATTCACAATTTGCAGTTGACACTAGAGAAAAAAAGGGTAAGAGCCAATAAAAATTAATGGTAATTATTCCAATGCATTATCACAGTAGATATCGATGAGAGAAGTGATAAATTTATTTAATTTAAATTACTATTTTTCGTAGGTAAATGGAGAGAGATTGTAGAGAACTTATCAGTAGCGAGCAGCACGAAGAAGCTTTTTGCAGTCGGAGAGACATCATGCTCTCATACTATGCCTATGGTGCAGGGATTCTTTTTCATCACGGTTGCACTGAACATATTAGCGCATACTTACTTTATGTACAACAAGGAATATTTCTACAAGTACAGTGAGTGTTGTTGGTGTACAGGATGCTCCGGGACTCTACGACTGAAATGAGAGGAGTGATAGTCCAAGTCAAGGCAATTTTTCTGATAGAACCCAGCGTTCCATTCCAACCCATTCCCCTTTTTGAGGATACGTGCATTTCCCCATGTCAGAAGTCGCCAAAATATGGCAACCTCTCCCATATTAATAGAAGATATAGGGAAAGTTCTTCTTCAGTCAAGAGGAAAATATCATCCCTTTTTTCATTATCCCCAATGATATATAATTAGGGTGACCGTATAGCCCCTATTTCGAAGGAGATTCCCACATTTTCCATGATTTCATCCATTCTGACTATATTACATAAGAATGCTTCATTTTCTTTTCTCGGTACAGTAGACTCTCACTAATGCGGCTCTCGTAATCCGGCACACCCTGGTATCCCTGGTCGGATTACTGAAATCGCTGGATAGCTGGAAGTTAATGGGAAAAGCCGGTTTGAATCAAGGGGGCTCAACCTTTAGAAGAGTGCTGGCCACTTTATTGGTTTGCAAACGCGTCGCGGGAAACTTAAGTGATTTGTAGTCGTGCCGCGGATCGCTTGGATGATTTGTAAATGCACCATGGGCCAATTGGGTGATCTGTAAATGGGCCGCAGACCACTTTAGTGATCTGGAACTGTACCGCAGATCTCAAGTGATTTGTGAATATAAGGGAGTTTAATTAAGTGATCTGCTAATGTGCCGGGGGTCGCTTAAGCAATCTTGGAAGGTGCTGCGAGCAATAAAGTCATCTGTAAATGTATTGCGGGCAATAAAGTCATCTGTAAATGTACCGCGGGCAGTTTAAATGATCTGTGAATGTGCCGAGGGGTCCCTTAAGTGATCTGGAAATGTTCCGGGGTCCACTTAAGTCATGTAGGAAATGTACCACGTGTCACTTGAATTATTTGTAAATATGTCATTTAGTTCACTTTCGCAAAATAGCTTTGAAATCACGGGCCACATCAGATGATACCGATGGCCAAATTTGGCCCGCAGGTTATGGGTTGAGCATGTATGATTTAAATAATAAATACTTCCGTGCACATAGATGAAGTGGCATGTCTTTACTTTTCTATGCACGAAGAAAATGTGCCTAAAAACGCTGTATTACTGAAGTGGTGCCGGACTACCGCACGGCCGGATTATTGAGTCTACTGTACTTTCAACATAGATTTCGTAAATTCGAATTCTTATGTATAATAGCAGTCAAAAGAATTAAAATTACTTTTCTAGCTTACAAAAACTATATTAAGATGATTATCACTGTAGATTCATATAATCACATATTTATCATGCCTAACGTTTTTCTTCCATGAACTAACTACATTGCAGTTTTCAGCGATTTGCTGTAGGCGCTTCATTTTCCTCCATTTTGCTATTTTTCGTCATGATCGGCAGTTTTTCCTACTTTTGTCATCATTTCCGGGGATCACTGGTGATTTCCCGTATTTTCGATTGAAAATTCTCGTTTTGTATATTACCCGAGGAAATGTGGTCAACTTATGTTAATGGTGTGGGAAAAATATTTTTGTCCCTTGTTACTCCCAAAGTTACATTAGTAACTATATTCCACCCCTTTTTTTGTAACTAATAATTTAAATTCCATGTCACCATGTGCTAAACAACAAAGTCATTTGCGACACCAGGTTCTATTGAAAAAATTGTTTGTTTTGATGCGAACTATATCAAAACTATTATTTTGGTGGTAGACTTCTGGCGCAACCTGTTTAACATTGCATTCATTCAATTTTTTCCAATAAACATATCAATACTTTCTAATGGTTGAAAATTGTTTTTCTTTTATGGTTTCAGGTAGCGTTCTAAATCTGCTAGACTACATGAAACAATTCACGTTCACTTTCCTAGCGAACGGATCAAATGGGATCGAAAACTATTTCTTTTTAGCGTAAGTGATTCGGCCGCTCGTATTAGAAAAATTCCTGTTGGACAATGAAAGAACCATTCTCTCAATTTCATATCTATTTTTGTTTTCATGGAAAACTACTTATTCGTTACAGTGATGTAGAATAAGGGATGAATTGGTTTCATGGCTCTATTTATGGTGGGAAAAGTGACGGTACTTGAAGGGATTTCCGTTCCGTATTGATACGTTTGCGTGTTGGTATGGTACAGGGTTCAGTTCTGGTGCCTTATCTTTGAAGCATAATTGGTTATATTTAATTTTTGGGTTCTTAAAGAGTTCACGTAAATGGATTTTCTAAATGTAATGCATTGCTTTCTCTCCTTGTTCATTCAGTGGTTTCATGATAGCGTTCAATCGCTGGCGAATGAAAACAGTCCGATTGGACCTGAGGAGCCTTCTATTAAAACCTTACGTGAGGTACGTAGACTGGTATGCAGCGGATCCGTGTATTTTCTTATCGTTATGAATTCGATCACATTATATGACTCGCAGCTTTGATAAAATTTCGGGGTCTATCACTATATTTTTTCTTTCTTTTTGCCAAAAGGATGACGTTGCTGCAGCTTTTGGCAGTGTGTTCGTTCTTCTGCCTCCCACTCTTCGGATACGGACCTTTCTGGAGAGATTTCGTCGATCGTTATCTCGATAATTGTCGCCAAAGATGGTGGTTAAATATTTTCTACATTCAAAATTATTGGTCGGCTGAAGAATCGGTGAGGGTTTCACAACAATAATTCTATAGTGTACAATGATGAATTCTTTTGATAATGTTAACTAGTTATCTTGATAATGTGATTTTTATTTTCCCACAAATACATGCACCCGTTGTTTCTTGAGCACTCATTCCTCAATTTCTATCCACTGTAAGAAGAAAGAAAATGAATTCATCTATATCCGAAACATGTCTATTAATTAATTTGAAAAAATTTTCAACACATTAATTTTTTTCACATTCATTAATTTAATTTAGTTAAAGCCTACGAAACTTATTTTCTGTATGATGTATATTTCTTTTTGTACATAATTTTCAATTAAAAGTTTGCTTAGTTGCGTACGTTTTTTTAATAAGTAAGCTCTAGTGAAAATGCCCCTGTTTAACTGTTGAGATATGTACGTCGAGGACTTCGCTGGTCATATTATCTTCACCTGTTGAGAATATGGCCAAGAAGTTGACTCGATGAAAAAAAAGGGAAAAACCCGATTTTTTTCGTATTTTCACTTGAGATATACCCACCGTGAGTCATGATTTTTTTCTTTTAAAGTATTTTTTCAACATTGTCTGTTTTTCAGAACTTATATAACACAGGCTTCAGCAAAAATCACTGACGCCTAGCACGGCCATATTACACTTTATTTTCAAATTATTTAATTTATTTTCAGTTAATGTACGCTTATTTTATTTCAATTAAATGGATCGTTACATTATTTTATACATTATATATTTATTTATACCTTTATTAAGCTGAAACCTCTGTTCAAAGTAAATCTCAATCCCTTGCAATTAGTTAAAGACAGGTTTTACGGTATTAGAATAATTTCATACATTGAAACAACACTATAATTAAGTATACTTGCCACAATTGGACAGAGAGAGGACAATATGTTAAAAAAGATGCAGAAAGATGAATTTAGTAAAGATGAGATCATATTATATTAAAACAATTAACATTTATGGGCCTAATACATATATTTGACATGAAATTTAAATTTTTTATCACGGTATTATTGAATGACAGAGTTTAGGCAGTTCGAAATTATTTTCTATACCTCAATCTGATAACAAATAAGAGTGAAATTATGCGCACTTTAACCGTATGAAAATATCTCTCTCTCTCTCTCTCTCATTTATTATTAATTTTTCCTTCTTCAGTGTCTCTACCATACTTGGGTTCTTGCCGTACTAATGCAGTTGTACGTTATCGCCATTTTTATAGTTTGGTTATTGATAAGGCAAGTAGATTTACTTGAAATATTTTTGAATTTGTATAATTGTTGATGCAAGACGTCATATTTAAGTAGAAATTTTTATCATTGCAGATTAGTAAGTAATAGGTTCATAATAATAATAAGAAATATGGAATGGTCTAAAATTATTTCTTGTGATTCACTGTAAAAAAAAGGATTTACCAACACAGCATGCAAAAATACATTCACGTTTAAGAGACATGCATGGCTCCAATTGCATTATCCAATTTCTCTATCCAACAACTCTTGAAAAACTTGGGTTATCCAGCAGACGTTATGAATATGCGAGCCGGTCTCTTGTGCGGAAAGTCTCTCCGTAAACAGCAGACAGACCTCTAACGATACTTACATAACATGAAAATCCAGGTATCTGCCATTTTCACTTCTAACATGGAAGACAGATGGTATCACAAGGAGAAGGGCCGCACTTAATCAGGTGCGAAAGGTGCGGCCGCCACGGGTTGATAAATTTAAGGGGCTGCAGAACGAGATAAAAATATTTTGATTACATTTTGACTTTAACGTTCTCAACGTTTTGACCATGGCCTCACATCCTACAGCAGGGCCCCTAAGATGGGATCTTTGGTGGGGGGGGGGGGGCTCCCCATGTCAGATGAGTGACAGGCCCCAATGTCGTGAATTTATTGCATGAAAAAAAGAAAATGATAAGAGTGTCGTTCTCCGGGCTCCCGGCCTGGAGCCCTGTCAGTCCCAACTTTGTGGTGGGGGGAGGGGGGGGTTATGGTTTTGACTTAACATTCACAAAGCAAATAGCTTAAATATTTGCCCCAGACCTCTAAAATCCATACATCGAACCCCCCCCCCTCCCGGCCTAGAGTTTTCACAGAACAACATCCTTTTAAGCCAAGAAAAGGATGCAGGCGGATCTGGTGCCTCGGACGTTGAATCAATGGGGGACCCTAAATTCGTCTTTAAAAATTATTCAAAATTATGCGAGGCGTAATGCTCGCTCCTTCGGTTGAATGAGTATCTAGTTGGGGCCCTGGTCAGATAATCATGTCTCGAGCCCCAACATCCCCCAAGTTTCAAGTGTCTACACTGCCAATTTTTTCGTTGGGCAGCGGACTATCGTCCACACTTAACTGCCGAGTAGTTTTTTATTTATTTATTTTTTCATGACCATGAAATAGTGGTTCGATATTCATTATGGGATGCCGATGTAAACATGGCGTGAATGGGATTGCTCACGAACACTGAGAATGGGAAACTCCGTGTTACGGGGAAGGGGGGGGGGGCACAAAGCTGTTTTTTTTGCATTGGGCCGCAAAATACTTAAGCCCGTCCCAGCACAAGGATATATGTGACCCTTTCTCCTTCAAAGAAGACATCTTATAAAGACTCTTTGTTTTATTTTATAATTTCAGGAAACCGATGTTCGGCGTTGGAGCGAGCTTGATAGCGATTGTCTTGAGTATGGCAGTCGTTGGAGCGACGGTTTTCGTCAGGGAGCTTCCCGGAGCTTTGAGCTTGTATCTCGTTAACTTGGAGTAAGTTATGATGTTTGTTAAAATGCGCAGTAAAAATTGTAATATCTTGATCACCTTATCTTGATACCCTTTTCCGATTCTGTAATTTAGTTTCACACGCGGACCTAAAACATGTCTCTCTCACTTCCAGATCAGGAGGAAAGATGTGGAACCTGCTTTACATCCAAACGTTCGATCACGTCGGAGCTTTTTCAATTGGTATTTTGACGGGGTACTTGATCGGGAAACACCAGAAAGTCCTCAAGCTTAAGCCAGTACGTATATTTGCAGTCAGACCTGCTTTTCTTCTCCCTCATATTCTACGTAATGATTGGGTAAATGTTTTGTACAACTTCGACAACAGATGGCAGCACCTTTTCATAAAAAAATCAATGGTCTATTTGTTTGTGTGAATGTAAATACACAGTTGGCTTTATCGGATATCAACGATTGCTACACACAAAATATCCGATTAAATGTTATATCCAATTATGCGGGGAACAATTCAATTGCTATTTTATAACGATAGTATAATTTGCATATTAAAAACTGATGAAAGATCAATATTAATAAAGCTTCTCGAACAAATCAGACATCAGAAATGAAATGAAAATTATATTTAATTACAATGATTACACACAATATCTGAGATTTTTACTTTTCATTAGGAAAGTTAGCGCTCTCTACTGTCTCAACAGAGAACAAAAATTAAAAAAAATTAAATGTACGTATTGAAGACAACTTGAATACTTGGAAGCCACACAGTACCTACTCCAAAAAATACATTTATCTTAACCTATTAACATATGTTCCATTTAAAGAAAACATTACGTACATAGTGGTTAATGCATATTTACAGCTGACGTGTGAAGCTTAATATTCAGTTAAGCGGGGAGAAGTTAAAATGATAATGATTTAAGCGGAGAACTTTAACATTGTGTCCGTGGGAGAAATTTCGTTGCTGTATTTGTAAAAAACTA
Organism: Pholcus phalangioides; assembly: GCF_987345545.1. NCBI lineage: Eukaryota > Metazoa > Arthropoda > Arachnida > Araneae > Pholcidae > Pholcus > Pholcus phalangioides. The sequence goes on from NW_028301601.1 coordinate 29,488,889, forward strand.
TTTTTTTTTTAAATAGAAAAAAATCCTTAATTATATAATTTTTTTTTTGGTAGGTGATGGTTCTAGGTGGCTGGATCATTTCTTCGGCTTCTCTCATGGCTGTGATATTCGGACTCTACCAGTACAGGAGCCTCAACGACTTCATGAACCCGAGCGTAGCGATTCTGTACGCAATGCTAAACAGAAACGTTTACTCACTGTTTCTGGCTTGGTTATTCATTGCTTCTGCTACAGGCAATGCATGTGAGTATACGAGAGACAACAACAACATATTCATATTTTCAAAAAACACATTCGTATATTCAATATGCACAGTCGTTTCGTTTGTGAACTTGAACTATTGATAAATTCACAGATTCTTTTCAAACATTCATTGTGAAACACATTGTGGTAGATTTTTCAGTGCAAACCGGCATTTATCAAATGCTAGCCCGTGGAACGGTCAGCAGAACATTTCGTGCAATTCATAAAACTGTTAAGTACACTAGTTTTAGATTTACTTGAATATTCAGTCTCTGTAGTGTTTTTTATTTCTGTCTTAGCCGTCACAGGACCGTTAACTGTTTCACTTATCTGTACAAGTTTTTGTCAGCCCGCAAATAATTATTATCATTTTTCCTAATTAATTCTACCATTTATTATTATTTTTTCCATTTATTTATTTACCCTCAAATTATTATTATTATTATCGTTTATTTATTTATTTATTTTGCTGGTGAACAAACTACTTCTCTACTTTATTTGCTACTGTCGGTCCGCAAATTACTACTATTACTAATAATAATAGTAACGTGATCATTACGTGTTCCCAATGGATCAGCATAATCCTAATCCAGTCTAGGAAATTTGTTAGTATTAGGTTAGTAGACATCGTTTCCCGAACCCAGCACAGTGAGAAGCTAGTCCCTAACCACTCGACCGACAGGTGGCGAATAAATAAATGGCTTCTACCATTAATTCATTTTTTGGCCAGTCTCCAAATTATTTCTTTGTTTTTAATTTTCTTTTCTGGTTTGCAAATTATTTTTCCTATTTAGTTTTTGTCAGTCCTCAAAAATTTTCTCTCTCATTATTTATTTTTCACCGATCTGCTAACTATTTCTCCCAATTTTTATCATCCGTGAAATTATACAACTGCTTTCACTGGTCCCGAATTGTTAAAAACTTGAAGAACACTGGTATTAAACAACACATGTCTACAACAAAAAAAATATTTTTTTACACTTTATTTATCTGTTGTTCCCTGTCTCATTTATTATTAGCTGTTATATTATATCACTCAAAGTTTTGTCTTACTAATGAATCTTTGCATTTTTGTAGGGTGGATACCACACATATTGTCCTGGAAGGCAATTGTGCCTTTATACAGACTGAGTTTTCTAGCTTATCTTATTCATTTAGTGGTCATATACTATCACGTGGGTATAACGAGGGAGAGAGTCTACCTCAGCCACGAGGAAAATGTAAGTAAACCCTTGGTTATTTTTGTAACATATATACAGTAGACCCTGGACTTTACGGCCTTGTAAAAAAATAAGTTAAAATGATTTTTATAAGAGCTAAGCTTACGTTTTACGTTGATGTTTTGTTTATTTTAAAACTGTATGTTATTCATACTACACAGTGCATTGATTCTTAACCTTTGAAAGTGGAAGGGCCGGTCATACACACGAATAATGGGGAAAAAAACGAAAGTTGAATTATTCGGGGCCTAGTATAAATGATGCCAAGGCTCGGTTGAGAAAAACTGGTAATGTATAGTGTATATATGATTTTGTTTCCTGCAATAAAGTTTGGAACTATAAAATTTATCCAAAAATTTGTACAATATTTTCATTCTCGGACTTGTTTTATAAATTTAAAAACCTACAGAGTACAGTGCATAATAAGCATTTACAAGGCATTACTTATAAGGCGGTTATATTGGTATAAGAAGGGTGATTTTTTTTAATTGTATGGCTGGGGTAGGAAGTAAGCATTTATAGAATTCTGGATAATCTGGCTCTTTTGATGTCCGACCTGCCCTTCTGCCACATTAGGCCGGATAGTTGAGAATTTACAGTATTTTTTTAGTTACATATTTTTTCATTGTATATACTCGCATTTAATCCTTCCAGCGGCAATTCCGAGATATCTTGTTTCTCAGAGCTCTCTCAAAACTGTAATCCCGACCCCATACACCGATGTAATTTTTCTTCTCCAGAAAGTATGTTTTCTTTTCCCCCTGTCCGGCCAATCAATTGTCAGTGGGTGGAGTCAGCATATGTATCACAGAGTGAGAATAATATTATTTATATCTTTAGTCTATGATCTGTATGGAGCGTGATAACAGAAGAAGGGAGGGAGACGATGTTTTTCTCTTCCCCTTCGAGTACTATTGAGTATAACATAAATAACAGAAAACCATCGTTTTTTTTCCTCTTTTCCCTGCCTTATTATTATCATTATTTTGGGCTGGGAGCAAAGCATTGATTTATCAGCTCGGAATCGGAAAAAAAAAATATTCTTCCTGAAAATAGGTTGCAATTTCTAGAAAGTTCAGTGATTTCTACTCTGGCAGTTATAATGCGGATCATGAAAATTTTAAATACGGCTTAAAGGGTTATTATACCTTGTATAGCATATCTATAGTCGGTGCTTTTACTCTTCTTCAAACACACCAATAATTCTTTGCTTCACGGAAGTGATCATAACTTTCCTCTGGGTTTATCAGGAAATCTAATGCCTGATAAATGCCCGAGAAATCTTTAGTTGTTTAAATAATTCTTTTTTCCAAATTAAATCGAATTTGTACTTGCTTAGACAAGTTCAAATTTGAGACTTCTTTTTCAACTTCTTCCCGAGAAATTTTTCTGCACAGAAAGGAGGAGATATTGTCATATTGTCCACACACAACACCTTTAGTTCAAGTTGATAATTAAACTGCTGATATCATCCTTCAAGTTTAGCTTCCACTAACTTTTTGAACAATAAATAAAACCAATGAAAATAATAAATAGTAGTTTGTACGATAAATGCTATTAATAAAATTAACTTGAAAACGCTGAGCTGAATTACTTTAACCGTGAATGAACTGAGGATGGTGAGGAAATTGAGAAATTTATAAAAACCAAAAATAATGTATTTTGATGAGTAGAGAAAAGATAGGCTGACGAGGGCGGTATTGATTAGTGATTAAATTATAACCGAGTCTTGAGCCATAGAATCTTCCACTCTGTTATGCTATTGTGTAGTCACTCTTGAAGAAAGGTTCATTCTTCTGTGTATTTTGCCATACATACGTAGATAGTTACCTAAAGATTTTCTTTTAAGACATGTTCCAGAATGAAGATATCAAATATATTTGTTGCAATTTTAAAAATAATCATTTGTAAGATCATGAATTCGGACACTTGAATTTTTACCTTACAAGTCCCCACCTAAATCGAATCGAGGGGCTATAACACTTGTTGAATTGAAGACTGGGGAGCCATTCGTTGTTGTTTCGTCCAGGATCTTGGTATAACATTGATACAAACACATGTGGCTGAAAATAAGAACTGAGATATTGCCCGACCTCATAAAATAATTGCGAAGACAAATTTGTGTCTATAATTTTTGTTTAAGACGGTCGTCTTTAACAGAAATTATAAACAACAACGTGTTGAAGCACGTTCTATGTTGTATTTAGCAAGTTTGAATGTTGTCTCTATCGAATTTATTCGGTGGACGGCAATCGAAATGTTTTAAACATAATTCATACTCTTTCGAAATTTTTCACAGTTGAAAAATTGTCAGTCGAGACAACAATTTTTTAGTTCAGTGAAATATGTTATTTTATTCCAGACAATGCAATTATACGAAATTGATTATGCTGTCGAACAACACGGTACAGAAAGCAAATGTGCTAACATAAATTTTCCTTATTTTTCTCAATTGAGAAGCAGATTTCTAAATTGTACTTTTTGACTAAGTACGAGTATTTTTTTTTTCAGATCTGAACACACCGATAGCCAATTCAGAAATCAAAATTTCATACATAAAACTCAATCCGACCATTTTCAGGTCTGAAACACACTTCAAAGAAAAATTTCTATTCAAATTTAGATGTGTTCTATACTATATGCACTGCTAAATTGACCAACTTATTTTTTAAAGGGAACATTTTTTTTTTAAATTCACTTTCCAAGCGTTTTTGAATCTTTGGGATGAGCTCTACCGGTTTATGTGACAGAGTTTATTGAAACAGGAATATTTTTGGTACAAATAACAATGTATAGTTAGTCATTTCTACCAAAAGGGAAACGTATCTACTTTTTTCCATTGACGTTGGTATTTTGCATTCGAACGGGAACATAACGAAGCGCTTGTCCTACTGGTGTTAAGAGATTATTTTCAAAAAATGACACATTTTTCAGAAGTACATTCTAAATACGAACCCTGCGAACAAAATGCTGTAAAATGCGAACCTCGCGATTTTTCAATTTCGAGGTGCGAATGCGAGCCCCGTTCTTCCATTAGAAAAGGTCTCTCCGCAGAGAGCAGGCAGCCTTTCATCATAATACTTACATAACGTGAAATACTCAAGCATTTACCATCTTTAATTCAAAATATCGGACACAGATAGCAGCACCAGCAAGAACTCGAAACAAGCGCAACTTTTACAACGTACTCTAGCATTGTAAATACGTTAGAGCCATTCATGCATGCACTCACACAACACGCTCCTGCATGTACCGATTCATTGGAAGTTCCTCAGAGGAATGTGGAATGTGTACGAGGTGTATGTACGGTTAGGGAAGAAGTAGAACTTTTTTCGATAACTGACACCTATGTGACCGAAAATTTTGTCCGCTAACGGGAATGATCGTGATGGGGAAGCTCCACACTGAATGATCGTGTTTCTTATGTTAGTCACGAGAGGACAGTAAGGGTACCTTCCTTGGGTAGGTGAAACCTTCTGCAACCAACAGGTGGTGTAGAAATTTCCTGATTTTGTTTTGACCAGCTCCAATTTTAATCGAAACATAACATTTCCACTAATTTTTTTTAACTAAACGGAACATTTCCGAAATTTAAATGCAGATAACTCCGTTGAATATTGATCGAAAGAAGCATAGAATTTAAATATTTTTCTACCACTCCCACATGCAACCTGAAGGGAATTTTTTACCTTTAGAAAACGTTTTTACTCCTATTGCAAATTTAGCAAAAGTGGAAATATTTCTTATTTGAAAATAAGCTCTTCAATTGAGAAAAAAAAAGTAAGTGTGAACTGAAACATTTAATGATATTTTGGGTTCAGCTTAAGAGGCTAATTACACTGGCCAACAGCCAAAAAGCTTCAGAAACCAAAGTAGCCGAATATTACGAATTTGAGGATGCCGAACAAGAACCTGACAATAAAAATCATAGATTGGCTCTAGTTTTTGATATAGAGTGAAAATTAAATTTCAATGGTAATAGCATATGCAGCATGTACATCACATTGAAACTGTGAGTTATAAACAAAAATAATAAATCATTGCCAAAGATATTTTAGTGATTTTAAGATGCTTCTGGAGCGTTGATTTTGAATCTGGCATTGGGTTTGCCAGATTGGCTCTAGTTTTTGAGACAACGTGAAAATCAAATTTCAATGGTAATACCATTAGCAGCATACGAATCAAATTAAAACTGTGCACTATAAACAAATATAGTAAATGATTACTAAAAATAATTCAGTCATTTTAGGGTGATATTAGGGCGCTAATTCCGAATCTAGCATTGGTTTGGCCGAATTGGGTCTAGTTTTTGAGATAATGTATACTCTAAAGAATGTGTTTATTTGCTGCTTATGTATTACTATTCAAATTTAATTTCCCCCTTATCTCAAAAACTAGAGCCTTTCCGACAAAACCAATGCTGGATTCAGAATTAGCACAGGCCCAATATACTAAAACCATTAAAAGTTCTTTAAGAACATGGAGAAAAAAAGATTTTTTTTTTTGTCCAGCAGTGTAATATTTACATATACACATTCAATAATGCGTACACATTACACAAAATAAAAAATAGCCAATTCAGCTTCTTTTCTTTGTCATATTCCTATTCAGCACATTGAATTAATTAAGAAATAGCTATTTTCATCTCGGAAGCAGAAAATTTTTGAAATTTCATAGACCAGTGTTATTTGTGCTATTTCGTACTCGTGAACAACGAATCTCGGACAAGCATAGCGCAATTTTGATGCGTCAATGAGCACCACGGTGCTCGCGGACAAAATGCTGAAGATGCCTGAGCTGAAGTGTGCGAATTTTATTAAGGATAGGCGGTTTACAATTACGCTGCCAGGCGGTGTATTCACATAGCATTTATCATCAATGTGAAATTGAATGTTTTTTAATTTTATTTTAACTATTTTGTAATTTGATTGTCTAACTGAAAATTTAGCATCAAGTTCAATTTCGGCTTTGGACATTAAGACGTAACATCGAAGTTTTTGATGTCAATATATAAGAGATTTTTCTGACTGTGTCTGATGCCATTTTAAATTAACGCGTCCTTTTTCTTTTCTCTCATGTAGATAATCAATTACTTCGGCTACCTCATAATCACATATTTCTTTTCCTATGTGTGTTACATCTTCTTCCAAGTGCCTTATATGTATGTAGAAAGGATCTTATCAGAATATCTGAATAAGAAAATTCCAGAATGGACTGGAAGGATGGGTTCAATCTCGAAATCGTCCGACCGAACGTCGACAAGCGACGACTACGAAGACAAGAAACCTTCAACATGTCACGGAATATCTATTTCGGCTCTGACGCAAGGTGCGGCAATTATAGAACCGTGAAACTTGTGTTGGTGCTCGATATGTGTGTTTTGTGTTGCGTTCTGATATACATTTGTGATGTTCATTAATATACCGACAAAAAATGCTCAACTACTCGCTAAAGGTACAAATCATCTCGATCCAGCTAGTGTGGCAGTTGTAATTTGCTCACTGTAATATACTGTGATGATGAAAAGAGAAGAGAAAACGGAAGACTGATTTTTTGTGTACATGCAGCGAATCCCGTAGGTTCAAAAATAAGTCTGTACTTTTCCTGATGAAATTTTTTCTGCGTAATTGCTTCGAACTAATATGGTGAATCAGACATATCTCCTTGAATCAAATGGATATGGTAAGATCGTTACGTCGTTTATTGCATCGTTTTCCAAAATAATGGATAATTCGATAAGGATTATCACGATAAACTGAAACCCCATGCTTACATTTTAATGATTAGCTGAACAAATGAATGCCTTGAACCTTCATTCGTTTATCGATGTGTCGTAGATGAAGCTAACAGCTCATACCCCTTCATCATCTCTCTGCCAATAAAACGCAGTAAGGCATCGAAGCATTGGTAGGTATAAAATAATAGGGGGTGATGAGACAACAATTTTTTATGAGAGCGAATAATGTTATTTGGTTCGTTATTGTGGAAATTCATCAGTATTTTTTCTACATCCATCAAGAAAGGGATATTTGTATGAAACGTAATATTATCATATTCAAATAAAATAAGTTTTTTTGTTGATAGTTAAAAAATTTGAGTGTTCATATTCGAATGTTTATTTAAAAGACGTGTAGCGCTTATGAAATGAAATAACCTGCCGACTTGTCGCTTAAGAATTCGACAGAAAGACGGCAGTACTTCACAGACATATAGCATGCATTCCTAAACAATTATCTTCACGTTACGCACACACACTACATACACAAGCAACCACCACCACCACCAGACCAGAACATGTTCCCCTCTGTGTCCGCCAAGGGGACCTTGAGCAGTTGGATGGTTTGAATCTCAAAATAAAAAGTCAAATAAAAAAAAACAATGACGATATAATATGGTATTTCCCAATCTATTACACGTGGACCCCGGGGGTCCATGAGTACTTTGTAAGGGGTACAAGGGATCATTTTTATTTACCACCATTGTATGAATGAGACATTTTGTGGTGTGAAATCGCAAAAACGCAACAGGTATTTTAGATTTTAAAATGACCGCTCGGTAGTTCTAGGTAGAAGTTTTTCTACAAGGTCAACGACTTAGAAATTTCTTTTTTGCGCCAAAAGATTCCTTTCGCCAAATTAGGAAAAGTAACGGAGCGAAATTGCAAAATTTTGAAAAATAAAGATGTATTGGGTGATCAAAGTTCAGAAATCAGTCAGTATGACCGCTCAGTAGTTCTAGTGTTAAATGGTGCTTGTGGAGAATTTCAGACAATATTAAAAGAATTATTATAGGTGAATAGATAATTTTCGTTAAATACTTTCATATATTTTCTGTTTTGGAAGCTGGAAGAAAGATTCAGTAGGTGCTGCCATCAATCATCTGAATGAGAGGTGAAAAAACGGCAAAAGATGAATATACTTTTGGGTTCTCGGTCAGTATCCGATCTGTAAAGGGGCAATTTCGAAGCAAAAGTCAACAAAATTTTTGAATTGGAGTTCGAAAACCACAGAAAATTTCAGTTTTCACATTCAATTCACATTTTCCGACAACTTTTTTTTTTTTAAATTTTCTACTATCCAAACGTGAAGGCTCCCCCATATGTTGGAACTTTAGAAAAATATGTAGGCGCACTTGCGTACATATGAATATATACATAGATTTACTCATGCATTTCACTTGGGATAGATTATGACAATTCAATAATTTATGACCATTAGAAAACAAAATGTCTGCGAGTGAGTGTAGTTTTAAGGGGTTTGGTGGGTTTTTTCCAAGGAATTTTTCGGATTGGACAAAATCAGACCAACAATGAGAATATGGCTCTTTTGAGCTTGGTGCTCTGTATAACGTTCAACGGTGCCGTGGAGGAAAGGGAGGCTAAAAGGTGACTTTTCGCGGTGCGAAGCCATTAGCCAATGTCTGGCTTTATAAATTGAAATTCTGTTACGTATTGTGTTCTTAATGTATATAATGTTCATAAAATACATATAAATAAAATGAGTGTGATCGTCAAGTGCTGAAAGAGAAAACTATTTCTAACCAAAAAAATGTTAGTTATTTTCTTCCAAAAATTTATTTGATCCAATTTTAGTTTTTTTTTCTTCCTTGATTTTGCAAATTTTCTCTCGGGACCAAAAAAAAAATCTCTTTGCATGCAATATTCATTTTATTGACGTTTATTTTCTGTCATCACCTTTGCACCATTCTATTTAGTACGGCTAGTGTTCAAAGCCTTGTCTTTTCATCAAGTGGCTAGTAACCGTCAAGCACAGATACTTCTCGAAGAGGTTAGTGTCTGAAATCTGTCCGAATGTGTGAAGAAGCTGGCCAATTCAAAGAGCGTTCATATACTATAATTTATTTGCAATGCATTTTAGGGCAACTCAACCTTTCAGACACCGAGAGCTAAAAAAAAAAAACCCAGGGCTAGTTAATTGTAATGTGGTGTCCAGATGTGCCAGTGGAGTCTTAACAGAGAGTCCAACGGGACCCAGGGATCTGAATTAATAAAAGGGGCAGTTTTATTATCAGATATAATACGTGAAGATATTAAGAAGATACGTGAAGATATACGAATCAGATATAATACGGAATACGTGAAGATCGAAAAAAATAATATTTATTCTGGGATTATGTTTTCATTAAATATGAATCTTTATTAAAAACTTCTGCAATTTTCTTTCATTGAATACAAGTTTCTTGAGTTCTGAAATTATTTTTTTCAATAAATTAAAAAAAATGCATCTGTTCTGAAAATATTCGTTTGAGTAACTTCAAAAATGTTTTACATTTCGAATTATGAATTTTCATTAACTGCCAAAAATAAAAAAAAATTTCCGCCAATTCTGAAATGGTTTTTTTGAATAATTATGAAATTGTTTTTTACCAATTATAAATGTTTTCTTATCATTTCTGAAATAATTTCTTATCAATTCTGAAATCATTTTTTATCAATTCTGAAATCATTTTTTATAATTTCTGAAATAATTTCTTATTCATTCTGAAATAATTTCTTATCATTTCTGAAATAATTCCTTATTATTTTCTGAAATAATTTATCATCAATTCTGATATCATTTCTAATGAATTCTCAAATTTTTCTTATTAATGTTCAATTTTTCCTCATTAATTCTGAAAATATTTGTCTACGCATTATATCATCAACAAATATTTTTTATAATTATTTTTTGCAAATATGTATTTCTACTCTTACCCCTTAGACAAAAGTTGGTAGATGAGACGAAGCGGTATACAGGGTGGATGCTATTGACCCCCTTCCCAATAATTACACGTGATTTCTTGTGAAAAACTGATATAAAAAAAATGTTTTCCGTTGTAGGATCGGATAAGTATTATAAGAGAGTAATGATGTTTCGAAATTTTGTAACGTGTCAGTTTTCTAAAAGGTTAGTTACGCGCCAAACACCCAACAAAAAACAATTTCCACATGCAGCGGGTTGCCGCATATAGTAGATGAAACCGCTGAAATGAACTGAAATATTCGACCTCCATTAGAAGCGAAGATTAGTTATTTTCTTTCACGATTGGTGCTTCCTCCTCTTCGCGAAGAGTGATTTTAACTTTGTGATTAAGTGTTTGCTATCTTCGCCATACTAAATTGGAAAATTTATCACCAGATTTGTAAAGTGTTAGCCAAACGAGATCTGGAAAAATTGCCAAAAATTAACACTTTTTTCCCCCAAAACGTCGTAACTTCATTTCCTTCACTGTTAAGTCAATTGTTTAGGGAGAGGGAAAGCGGGGGGAGGGGAGGGAAGTTTGCACAATTTTAGCTTTCTTGATTACTCTCATGATTATAGTATTGCTATCAGCTTAAGAACGCCAAGTTATATGCTTGGTGCACGTTTGGTGAACTCGGCAGATTGGAAAGGGACGTCATCATTTTTTAATGTTATAACTCCATAAATATTGGTCAAATCAAAAAACTGGAAACACTTTTCAAAGTTATTTTTTCACAAGGAATCACGTGTGTAATTATTGAGTGGTCTATAGTACCCACCCTGTTTTCCTATGGTTCCCAACTTCCTGTCGCAAATGCGAGTCGATCTTCCCATTGAAAATTCGCCACAGAGAGAGCAACAGTCCTACAACGATACAATTATTCAATCATTACACTTCACTCATGACCAGAAAAAACTGGTGGCAGATGGCAGCACTACACATAACAAGCATTATACAGAAACAAACTCCACGTCAGGTTTCACTACATGTACACGCATATGCCAACATGTACCAATTCGTTAGAGGTTCCACAGAGGAATATGAACGAGGTACATGCATGGTTTAGTAGTAGTACCCACCCTGTGTAGTTCGCAATAAGAAGAATTGCGATTACATTATATTCAATGCATAATGAGCGGATTATACGTAGGAAAATACGATAGTCTTCGTTATTACTAAAACAGAACCGACTCCCAGTTATTTACGGACGGCCTCTACTAATATTAACCCGTAAAGGCAGAAAATACCTTTGTGATTTAACAAGGCTATAGCAGGTTTTCAACTAAGTCATGGGCGACTATGAAAAAGGAAGGAGGGGAATATTTTGAATGCATGGCGCGCACATTGTGTATTTGTTTCTTTGTTTATCGTTCTATACGTCTTATGAATGTTTTACCATTTTTCTATGTTCTGTGTTTTCTTTTTCCTTTATTTGTGTCCACGCGTTGGTCACTTTCCCTTTCTTGAGGCAGGTCAGGGTATACGAGGCCATCGGGCCAAGTTCAAGTTTCATTTGGAGTCGCGTGTTCTTACAAAACTTTGACCCATTTTCCTCTTGCTTTTGATCACGTGAGTTCCGATTGTATTTATGTGTTGTATGTACGCTTCAATACTAGAATATCAATTTCTTGCTGTTTGTGAGCTAAATAGGAAAACGAAACTATCGAAATAGGTTTTTTTTGAAAGAGATTTTTTTAATGCTGTGTGTTTTCTCTAACAAATAGATCAATATCTCGCTTGAATAGTTTTCTAATACATAAATAGAGCAAATATTTCCAAATGCTTTGTTTGAGTTGTCCTGGGTTATTTTGGAGAGAGAAATGGTCTGGCATTAGTGAATGTGAAAGTGATTTCTGACCAGTGTTTCTTAAATTTTTTTAGTGGAAAGTGGGCACAAGGAAAAATGAAAACGCCGGTGTAAGAAAACACGAGAAGAATGAACATTGTGGGCCAAGAATGAGAATAGTGTGCTCGAATATTTCAAAAGATATCCCTTTAAATTCGACTGTACAGACGTGTCATTTCTAAATAAAGCCCTTTCTTTGATAAATTTGTAAGATCTGCAAAAGTACATTAAAAAATATTAAGTAGAACTGTGATTTTTCCAAACTGTGAGTCGAGGCATTTCAGGATGGAGTCGAAGTACTGCATGAAGTAAAAAGTCATTAATGCAGTATGGAATCATGATAATAATGAAACTTTTGGGCCAAAAGTCATCAGAAGAATTGTAATTGTTCTCAAAGCAAGATGAGAATTTTTAGCCGAAATGCTTGGAATGATACCGTCTTCTTGAATGAATTATCAGGTTATAGATAAATCAGTGATTTCCAAACGCACCATTTTGAGTTGACAGTAAGATCAGCCAATGAATTGAAATTTTTTTTGATGAAAATATATAGAGATTAATCAATAGGACAGAAAATATGATATGCAATTTTACGGTGTCACTAAAATTCAAGATGGGAATGAGGCATCATTAGCATGAAAATGTTCATGATGTAGGCTAAGAGTTCCTTGGAGATATTTCAGTGGGAGTGGGGAGGGGGGGATCGTGAGCTTCGATGACAAAACAATTAAAAAATTGTCTTTGTATCATTATATGCTGCTGAATATAAGTCAGTGAAGTGATCAGTGGCCTTTTGATTGGCACGACGGGTCCGTGGATCATGAAAGCTTAACCCTTAAATAAAATATTTTTTTTTCCGAGCTATTAATTTTTTTCATCGTTACTGACACGCAAAGAAAGCCTAAAAAAAACATTAAAAAATCTATCTCCAATTGTACTGCTTATACTGGGCTTTAAGGAGTCTCTTACCTTTTAACATGGTAAAAAACGTTCTTATTTAGAAATGCCATCAAAAATACTATTTATGCATTGGTTTATTTCAAATTTTCACCACAGATTGAGGATGCTATCCTATGCAAAAATACAGAAAAAAATTTCACTTCTCTCTAATCCCCAGTTTTTACAAATTTTCAACAACAAAAAAACGCATTAGGAACAGCTTGTGCTCATGATAAAATAGCGTAAAAAAATAAATGACATTAATGAAATTGAATAAAAATTGATCAAAAATAAAGGAAACTGTTCAGTTTATGGAATGATGAAAAATATTTTTAGATTCCTTCTTAAACACTTGGGTTATAATTTCTTTTTTAATTTTTAATTTTCTTTAAAATTGTTGAAATTTATTTTTGAATAAGATTGAGTCGATAAAATCTCAATCTTTTTAACCATTTTATGAACTGAATAGTTTTTATTATTTTGAATAATTTTTTATTCAATTACATTGATTTCACGCAATTTTATCAGACATGTAAAACGGTGTTAATGTATTTTTTTGAAAATTTGTAAAAAAAAATTAAGTATTGGAGATGCGTAAAATTGTGTACTACAGAATAGAATACACAATCAAACATACTGTGGTAAAAATTTGAAATAAGTCAATGTATAAATAATATTTTTAGTAATATTTCTATATAAGAAAGTTTTTTACAATGTTAAAAAGTAGGAGACCCTTAAAGAGACCGTATGGGGCCCTTAAAAATCGCCCACATAATAAATATATTCGAGTAATATCACATTCCAAGCACATAACTACCTTATTTGTAAAAAAAAATTCGGGTTGCAAACTTCAAGGTGAAAAAAAAGAATATATGCAAACAAACCATTCTATGAATTAGTGAAATCACAGCCACAAATTTTCTGCAACGAAAAAAAGAGTTGTTGTCGTTTATTGGGACATCTAGTTGCAAATTCAAAATATAAAATAGGAAGTTTATGACCTCACCTTATGTGCAAAGGCGGTTCCGAATTTCTATCTTTACACTGGCTGCATTAATGAACGTTTAAAGAACCAATTGCAAAGCGATGCAATTAAGGGTTACCCCCTAAATGCTCAATTTTTTTTCGGGCTGATAATTTTTTTCATAGTCACGGCTCAGGAAGTGAAAGCTGCAAAAAATCTATTTCGAATTGTACTGCTGATAGATGGCCTTATTGAAAACGTGCAAATACTCAAAAATTGCACGTAAAATAAATGTATTATAGTAATATTGTTCTTTAAATATATAACTCCTTTCCTTGTGATTCAAACTATAGTAAGAAAAAAAATCGGATTGTGCAAACTTCAAGGTAAAAAAAAAGAAAAGAAATGCAAAAAAAGCATTTCAACAAATTATCGAAAGCACAGCTACACATGCTCTGCAACAGAGACATCTCTATTAGTCCCAAAGATAGACCCTGTAGACCATGATTGGGACATCCCTCAGCAAATTCAAATTATAAAATGAAAAGAATATGGCCCCAATTTATATGGCAAAGGAAATTCTGATTTTTTATCTTGCAGTAATAAACGTTTAAAGAAATTTTGCACTTCTGCAAAGCTACGCATTTAAGTATTAAGAACCATTGGTGTAGACGTAGAGTAGACTCATTATACTATTATGAATGTCTACGATGTTGATTTTAAAAGGAGGTCCATGAATCAATTGGTGTCTCCGAACATAGCAGAAAATACAATTAAACATACGGAAATCCATATAATCCATATTGTAAATAAATTACTTTTTCGAATGACTTACAAAGTGGTGGAAAAAAATCACTTTGGTTATCTCTGTATACGACCAATGATCAGCCAGATATAAGTGATAATTGAGAAAATAGTTTATAGTAATGTACAGGGTGATTCACAAAAGATGGGAAAGGCTTTAAGAGATGGTAGTATTCACCAATACAAACAATTGTCATCAAAGAATGCATGGTCTAATATGAAACGCAAACGCGCAAGCGCGTTTCGAAACGGACGCTCCGCAAACGTTAAAACGGCATTTCTATTGAAATTTATAGGGAGAAAAAGAACTCCACACACACACACATGCAGGCGCGGACTATATTACTGAAGTGCGCCATTATCCCGTACGTTACAACTGTTAGAACGGTTGCACGCTGGAATAACTTCACAAGCCTGGCGTCCACACTTTTTATTCACTGTGAAGAAGATTTTCATAGTTTCTTCTTCTTCCCCAGGTTACATATGCATGCATGTGTGTGTGTGTGGTGTTCTTTTTCTCCCGAGGAATTTCAACAGGAATGCCATTTTAACGTTTGCGGAGCGGCCGTTTCGAAACACGCTTCATGGTAGACCATGCATTCTTTGATGACAATTGTCTGTATTGGTGTGTATTATCGCGTTTTAAAGAATGGTCTAGATCAAAATCTATATTTGAGATTTATTTATTATTGATATTATTTATTGGAGGGAACCGTATTCTCTAAATTATATGAAAAAAAGCTAATCTGATATGATTTTTCTTCTCGGAATTCATTTATACATTAATGTATATTGACATATTCAGTAACAGGGGCGTATTTTGAGCATGTGCAACTGTAAAAAGCAGCGTAATTTGGAGATTTAATATTTTTTTTTGGTGATTACCGACTAAACATCGTATTTATTGGACAAAGTTCCACATAGACGTGTGGATCGCAGTGTGTATGAACAACATTTAAACATATCTTTCAGCTCAACATAAGGGCTGCATCAGCGTTTCCCGTCATACCTCTCCAAGATAAAATTTACTTTAGCGTGTAATCACTCATTCTTGAAATTTGCAAAAAATAAAAATAAAAATATTGGAAAATGAATGCTTGCTGAATTGCTTTTTTAAATGGATGAATTCAAATCAATTGATACGTGCAAGATGATATTTTTTATGGTCAGTTTCTTTAATATTGCGTTTTTGAAAACCAAATCAAACGTATTCCCCGAACCAATATAAGCGCC
Source organism: Pholcus phalangioides (assembly GCF_987345545.1). NCBI lineage: Eukaryota > Metazoa > Arthropoda > Arachnida > Araneae > Pholcidae > Pholcus > Pholcus phalangioides. Next base: position 29,504,880 of record NW_028301601.1, read on the forward strand.
ACAATCTTCTAAAATCGTATATTTAAAAAACTAGAAAAATATAAAATTGCAGTAGAAAAATTAAAAATTGTGACAGATTTTAGAAAAATTTGAAATTTACATAGTTATAGGCAAATAAAAAAACGTACGCAGATTGTAAAAAAATTAAGTAATTAATTGTAAAAAAAAATTATACAAAAGTTAAAATTTAGACAGGTTACAGAAATTTTAAAAATTTAGGCATATCATAAAAAAAATTAAAACTTCACACAGACTGCAGAAAAAATTGAAAATTTACACAGGTTATAGAAAAATTAAAAATTTAGGCAGATTATCAAAAAATGTAAAATATACTCAGATTGTAGAAAAATTTGAAAAGATTATACAGATAAAGTATTAAAATTTAAATTCAATTAAAATTTAAATCAAAAAGTTATCTATAAATTAATTCTCCTACTTTATAGACAAATTAAAACCTTAGTATGTATTTTAATTTGTAAAAAAGATTCCAATTTAATTACAATTTATTACAGTTTATTAAAAATTGAAAATGATCATAGAGGATGAACAAAAAACCAACCGCGGTGGATCAACCAAAATACAGTTTGCATCATTTATTATTAACAAAAAATTCGATTTCACGAGGATGTAAAACACCCAAATAAGCCCGGTATCCTCTAGTAACATACTAGGCATATAATAACAATAATTATATTAAGAAAACAAAAGTTTTCTAAAAAAAATACAGATAAACATCCTTATTCTTCAAGGATCAAGGAATGTTCTATTTGCAGTCGCGTGTTGTTTTTTTTAAAAAAGTCACAATACAAACCAATCAAATGTCCGTGACCTCAATGGACACTAGATAAACATGAATCAATTTTTACAGTCGTTGATAGTCACAGACACGGAAAAAGACACACACACACACGTGAATGAGAATCAAAATCGATACGAGAAGAGCCAAAAATTAGGTAGAAAGCATCGTTTTAGGGCGATTCAAAATATTATCAACATTAGTGTTCACGATATCGAAAATGCATACTGTGTTGAATGGGTGCAATAAGTGAGAGGGAGAGTTTTTTTTTTTATAGAGGAGAGAGTGTGTGTGTGAAACACGCACGCGCATTCACCTGTCAGGCGACCTGTTGGTCACGATATTTCAACATCACCAGCGAAAAAAAGAGTATAACGCTAATATCTATGGTGGAATCGTGAACTAAAAAACGAAACTCTCGCCCTGTTACACACGAACGTTAATTGGAGACGTTTTATTCTAGTCACTGAGACCGCGGACTCGCCAGTGTCCAGTTTGATGATTTCCCCCATCTCTAGAATCTCCAGTTGAACTTCAGATTAGCTGTCGGAAATCGAAACTGAAAGCACGATCATGTAAAGTGTTTTCTTGCCGATCTTTGTATACATTGGATTTAATATTTTGATTGAAGTGACATGTCGATGACTAGCACGAAAGTCATCGTCGTCGTGTTGTTCGTGCTCGTTTCGGTGGATGTGACTTTCCAACAGACGAGCTCGAATGATGATGGGGACTACGATCCGGAAGAGGAACCGACCACGACGTTCCGGATGTTCGAGAGGAATCTGCAGAATGCGGCGATGAGACTGTTCTCGAAGTCGTTGTCGTACGCGAGAGGTGGAACGTCGTCGATGAATATTTCGTCGGAGTGCTATGGTTCGATCATGCTAGTGGTCATTGGATTGACGAATCTCAAGGAATGGGCCGTAACGTGTGAGTACTATTTTTTCCTGCGAGATATATTTTTATGATAAAATATGAAAATTGCCTATGTATGAATTCAAAACATGAAGTAATGTTTAATCCTTTTTCACAGAAATTTGAATCATTCGAGTCTCGTCGATGAAATTATTTGAGTCAATATATAATAAGCTGATAAACTAGATTATAATCATTAGAGATGATCAAATTTTGTGTAGAATAAAAATTTCGAATCAGAAATTTCTTATATACTCACAAAAAAACCCAGAAATTTTGCACATATTTACTAAAAATTTGAAATTTCTCAATTTATTCGCAAAAAAAATCAGAAATATCACATTTATTCTCGAAAAAGAATTTCCAAATCGGAAATTTGGAATTTACTCGCAGAAAAAATTTCCAAATCTCAAATTTCCTATTTATTCATGAAAATATTTTCCAAGTCAAAAATTTCGCTACTTATGTGGAAGAAAAATCCTTATCAGAAATTTCTCATCTATTCACAGAAAATTTTAAATCGGAAATTTCGCATTCATTAACAAAAAAAAAAAAAAGAAGAAAAACTTGAATCGAAAATTTCGCATTTATTCGTAAAAACGAACAAAACCAAAGATTTAGTTTTCTTTCAAGTTTAATTGCGAGGCTTATTAATAAAGTATGTAGTATATATAGTTAAAAGCTAATTATATTTTATAGAAGCCTCCTCATTCTATTCTTTTAGACTTTTTGCCTTCCGTCAGTAATACAGCGGCGGGAGCTCATTAGGCCGTTCCTTCATTTTTTTCAGCCAGCATCTGCGCTTCTTACACGGCGACCAAAGGGTCTTTGGTTCCGTCCTTAAGAGCTCCCAGTCGGGCCCCTACTTAACTCGTCCCGTCATCGTTTTCACCAAAATTACAGGAATGTCCCAAAAAATACAGATCATAATATGATCACCCTCTATACAAGTTTCTGGCTCGCGAGCGGTAGAAATATCGCGTATCTGGCCCGCGGACTGAAAATGTTGTGTACCCCTGCTTTAAATGAATATGTAGTGCATAGTTTTTCAAGAATCATTGACATCTTAATGTACGGACTAATCTGGACCCCTTAGTGAAACAAGAACCAAGAGATTATTGATTTGTATTGGACGGATTTCATTCGATAATTGATTATTATTGATTTTTATTTGATTATATATCACTCTATTTATAAAATAATACTATAATAGTGAGAATAATATTAACTAGTCACAATATTTTTTAATTTATTTTGATTTGATAAAATTGTATTAGTTTAATGTCTTGTGTATGGCAGTGTAAATTATTTGTAAAATTGATGCTTTATTGCAAAATAAAGCAATACACTTAAGTGATATGGATACAATCATAGCAGGATGCATAATATGCAAAATATGTTCCAGTGGAAAAAGCTGTCAAAATACACACAACACGATACATACCTGGCGTGACATATTCTCTTCATTTAAATTCATTTAAATATCGGCAAAAAAATTTAAAAAAATTGCGAAAGGCAAAATAAAGTTCTGAATAGCAGCTAAAAATTTATCAAAGACATGAAAAGTCGCCTGAAACAAATTTTTAAAGACAAGGAAAGTTGCTGATGACACTTAAAAAAATTATTAAAGGCAAGTAAACTTGCCAACTACCGCTAAAATTGCTGAAAAATCACCAATGGCGGGAAATGAAGGGCTAATGCAAGTCGAAAAAACGTAGATATTTTGATAATACTGTAAAATCTCTCACGTGCACACCGAGAATAATTGTTCTTATTCCGGAGGTATGGTCAGCCTAGGTATTGTTGATCATATATTGTTGCTATTCTACCGGAGTACCTTTCGAGGGCTGGATGGCTGCATTTGGCCCGGGGGGGGGGCGGAGGTGGTGCACCCCCATTATAACGCACTATGGCTATCTACATAACTACCGTTAGTTGCAAGTTACTTTGAAATAGCCTGAAAGGTGAGGCAATGGATCTAATTCTTATCTGAAAAAAAGAACACTTTACGTTGCTTGTGGAAATCCAGTTTATATTTTTCAAGGCCCCCCTCAAAAAGACAACAACCAATTAATCTCCAACGAACAAGATCCCAGCCCAGTTTCACAATTATTACGGAAAGCAGAGTAATCATATGATGGGGCCATATGATCTTGGGTCATTGATCTCCTATTTCAAATTTACGCAAGCTTATAAACTGTAGGTACGTTTCGACGAGTGCAATGACATTTCGGAATCGAGATGATGATTACAAGTTTGCAACAGTTAGTGGGCACTTTATAATGACCGCATCGCAATTTGATGTTAATCAGAAATGACATGGTGATATACGAGAGGTTGCTAGATTCTTTTAGATCAGTGTTTTTCAACAAATGGTGAAAATGTTTACCCAAAAAAAAAAACAATCTATGTAGCCACTACATAATTTCAGATTCAAAACATCTAAATTTATTATTTCTGTTTTGAGCATCAGCCGGTCTGCAAATTATTTTCGTAATTTCTTTATATTTTGTCGGTCCGCACACACACAAATATTATTTCTTTTATCTATTTATTTCTAGTCAGTCCGAAGAATATTTTACATATTCATTTATTTCTTGCTTGTCAGAATTTTTTTTCCTATTTTCACTTAAAAATTTTCTTCCATTTATTTATTTTCAGTAGGTCCGCAAATTATTCTTCCTATCGATTCATTTTTTGCTGGTTAGCAAACTATTTTTCCTGATCATTTACTTTTTGTGCGGCGTAAATTATTTTTTCTCATTTCTGCCTGGTCCGCGAAGTTTTTAAACTATTTCCACCTATCCGCAGGTGTGACAAAAAATTAGAGAAAACTATTATAGATATAATCTCTCATGCCATTTTCCATTCCGTAAGGCAAAAAAAAATCGGTTTTCAACTGATTTTGAACGTGAATGAACGTTTAAAGTGTGAAATGATCATCGGCTCAAGAATAGGCGGAAATAGACTTGAAAGTCTGGGGGGGGGGGAGGGCATGATAATGAATGGTGGGAGTAATGATGATGATGATGATGTCAATTCATATATACGTATATACATTAGAACATTCAGCTCAACCTTTGATGCTGGGGGGGGGGGGGGCAATTCCCGATTTTAACATTTTTTAGCCCATGTTCCCCCACCCCACCCCATTTGAACCATATTTTTGAACTGATACATCGGACCATACACCAATAAAAAAAAAGTCACCTGGTCTCCTTTGGGAATCGAACCCAGGTCCTCTTGAAAACCGTGTGTGAAATAAGGAAATCTGGTCGTGCCGTCAGTTGTGTATACGGTAGCACACACATCTTCCTGGTTTGCAAGAGCACCTGGGCTCGATTCCCTCCGGAGATGAGATGACTTTTTTTCTTCCGAGTTCACTCCTCGGCATAATATCCGGAAAAGGTCTTTTTCCCATGATGTAACATGATTTTCTTTGGAGAGAAAGGTTTCCGTAATCCCTGTATAGCGATACGACCGGAGTTAGTATGTAGGTAAAGTAAATGCCGGTAAAGTAGTAGCAGTAGTTGTGAACGTCATAGCCGAGTTTGATTTTATTAGCGAGGTATTGTTTATTTAGGTTCCGTAAAAAACAGTATCGTCATCCTAATGGATTCGGCGAAAACACACGTCGAAACCTCTCCCATAGAGTCCACGTAGAGGAGGATTGATGCAGTTTTTTAAAGGTAAAACTATCTTTCTCCTAAATGAGGTGGTGAGAAAAAAGTTCAAGGACAACCGAAAAACCGTCATATCTATAAAACCTGTGGATGTAAACATAAGAAAATATGAGAGTGGTGGCAATAAAAAGTAGGACTATAAACATTCACTAGTGAAATTTTAATGAGTACTGCACTGTGTCTGACGAAAAAACGTTGAATTCATAGGAAAGGTGGAAACCTGAAAAAAAAAATTACAAGGACGAACATGTTATGTGCCAGGGAAAGAAATTTGCATATTCGGCATGTTGATTTAGCAGCTAAGACTGTTTCGATCGGTCTTGCGTTGTGAAATCAAGTTTGTCTCCAAAATGGGAAGATGCCGAAGGCAACAAATTTAGCAGAAATTGAAAAAAAAATCTTTGCTCTCGGAGGAAATGGGATGTCTGGTCACGAAATTTCAAGAACTAAAAGATTGAAAACTGTGTTGTTTACAATTTCACAAAATGATTCCAGGAATTTTAGACTGAAAGCTCACACAGGTAGGCCCCAATCTCTCAGTATTCCTTAAAAAAAGTCGGTTATCCACAATACTTGCGTGAAAAAAATGCTCTGGTGTAATTCAGAAGAAGTACAGCTATCTACTTTGCAAACGTCGAACTGCGTGTAATGTGTTAAAAAATAATCCGAATGTGTCCAGTATGTAAAAATGATGTTGAAACCTCCCGTTATAATGAAACAATACAGCCAACAGAGAGTTTGATTCCACAAGGAATCTTCTTCGATTCCCCAAGGAATATCTTTTGATGCCGAGTTGAATGATGTTTTCACTGATGAGGTGTTCGATTTAGATGAACCTGATGCTTTTAAATATTATTGGCATGATCTACGCCGTGACAGAGCCATATTTTCGAAATGCCAATTTGGAGGTGGATCGCTGATTGTTTGGAGAGGTTTGGCATCCCAAAGAAGAACCCCAGTCGCGTTCATAAGCTGCAAAATCAACCCAAAAAGCATTTCGAGCCATTCTGGCAGAAAATTTACTTTCCTGAGGCATCTCATCACTTTTGGACAGTATTTGTTCCAACAGGATAATGCTTCTGTACATGTTTTAACGTCTACAAAGTCTTGGTCTGAAGCCGATTCAGTGAAACAAGTTGACTAGCCAGCCAGAATCTGAATCCCGTAAATTCTTGTGGGGCATTTTGACACGAGAAGTGTATAGATATGGTACGAAGTACTAAAATAAACATAACCTTATGACAGCAATCAAACAAGCTTGAAAGAAGATTTCATAGCAAGTTATTTATGACTTATCTCGATCGATGATATACAGAACGATAAAGATTATAGAGAAAAAAATTATTTTTATTCTTGGTAATTAAAATGATTTTGTGCATAATTTTCCAGTGTGTATCACACTTTTTCTCCCCCAAGTTTTTATTTTTACAATAAATTAAACAATTTTTTTTCTCAGTATAACATTTCTAACAATTTTTTTTTCATTGAAAATTGTTTATTTCTATTTGTAATTTTCATTCTAAAGTTTTTATATATTTACATCGACCGGTTTTTTAAATTTTTGTGATCTTTCTCGGTTGGGTCCTCTTAAACTTTTTCATACCATGTTATTGAGTAAGTGGCAAACCAATTAATTGGATCTGATCCAAAGAGACATTAATTTAAGGTTTCATTAAGGGGACAAGGAACGTTGAAAATGAAGATAATATTTCTTTAATGTTTTCAGCTAATATGTTTTTAAATAGCGTAAACACGCACAATAAATGCATTTTGGGGAATCGAATCAAATTATTTGGGAAATTTTTATGTTTAATGAATGATTTATTGAAAAACAACCGTAAAAGTGTTTTATGAACTATATTTATTGAACTCTGTTTATCCTCCCCCGCGTTCCCTATTTTGATGAAAGCCTTTCTACTTTTGTTATCGTACTTTCAAAGTCATACATAAATATTTATAAGCATGCATTTTAGAATATGTCGAAAGGATGTGAGAAAAGAAAGTAAATACCAAAATAATCGTACCAAACGACAACTTTTTTTTGGCCTTTTTAACAATTAATTCATATTTTCAGTAGTAAATATTGATGGTTTTAAAGATGGATGCACTTAGTTATCTCAAATAGGTCATAAAAAATAAGTGTAAAATTTTGGTGTTAATTTAATGAAATATGATTCCCAGGGACATTTTTAATAACAATGTGACGGAAAACAAACGTGGAGAAAACTATAAATATTTCCCATAGACAACCATGGTTTTTAAATTATAAAAATCGCAATAGAAAAATAACTGACGAACAGATTTTACTGCGGTTTGTTGGAAAATGCGCAAATTTCAATATTTTTTTTGTGTAATAAAAACATTTTGTCATTTTAATGATTCGAACGTACCCTTAACGTACGAAGAAAGATATCGTATAAATGGCTTTGAATAAATAAATTCTTGACGGTTTCATCGAGTATATTGATTTATGTTCAATCTTCCATATGACATCAATGAAATTTTTTTAATATGCGCTAATGCAAGCACAAGTGCGTTTCGTATGTAAAAAGATGACATTGAATTGCTCAATGAATGAGTGAGCCCATTTTCAATGCACATCTCTTTTTCCAGTTTGGTCATGACCTTAATAGTAGAACCGGTAGGTGGGATACAATCGAGAACGATTGTGCATGGGACTAATTGCGCTTGTCAGTTGATGTGACGGGCAACCAGCTGCGACATCCCCTTGAAACCAGAGGAAAAACACATTTACAGAGACTCTACTGTTTGTCTCGTCCGTCTGATGAGGTCCTGTATATATACAAAGGACCTCGACTAAATAACACTTCATCAATCAGACATTGCAGATACATGCGTTGTAACACCAGCCCCCTGATGAGTACGGACAATAGTAGGTTTTACATTGCTAAATTATTAAATTAAATTGTGTCGGATATTGCTGAACATTAGCGGATATGGACAGGGCTACCCTTTGCCTTGATGCGGATGCATTGTTTTGCCACCCGTGGGGTTATACAAATTTTGCCGCCCTTCTCCGATTCTAGTGTAATTTTCTTGACCACTCATTCCACAAATTTGTGACCCCGGAATGTGTAGTCAACTTTAACCCCCACCACAACAAATATTCTTGTCTCTTAGACACTGTTTTTGCCACTCCCATGCTTGCGCACTTTCACTGTCACTCATTTGGTATTCCACCTCTCTGGGTCACTCTAACACTTGAAAACTCTCTAGGTCACTCTTCTGGTCATTCACATGCTTGCAAACTCTCTAAGTCATTCGTTTGATCCATGACTGAATTAGTCCCTTGGTCTCTAGGCAGAAGTAGATTTATAGTTTTATAGTTTCGGTGATTTCTGAATTTTGTTTAGTTCTGGAAACATTTCTTTCATTAATTTTTTTATTGAAATCTTATCTCCCATTAAATTTGGATTTCTATCATTTTAAAATTTTCTTAGACATGGATTTATTTCTTTCCTCAAACTTACAATTACTTCATTCCTGAATTTTCAATTTCTTAACTTTTCACTTTCAATGAATGTGGTTATCCGTCAATTCTGAATTTTCTTAATGCTGGCATTTCTTCTTTCACTTGAATTTGGATTTCCATCATTTCTGATTTTCCTTATGGTTTTGGAATCATTTCTTTCCTAAAATTCTAATTTCTACCATTTCTGAATTTTCTTAGGTATAGAATCATTTCTTTCCTTAAATTTGCATTTCCTTCATTTCGGGGAATTTTTTGTTTCACTACTTTTTTCTTTCATTAAATGTGGATATCAGTAAATTCTGAATATTTTCACAGTTCTGTAAATATTTTTTTCACCAAGTTTGCAATTTTGTCATTCCTGGATTTTTTTCGTTCTTGCATTATTTCTTTCATTAATTTCAAATTTAAATGAATCCTGAATGTTCTTTAATTTCAATGCTAATTTCCAAATTTGTGTATGGATTACATCAGAGCAGGGTCCTGTAAAGTCGCATTTGTCACACTGGGTGAATCTGGCGTAGTTTGGAGTAGTGCATTATACAGTCGAATCCCGTTATAACGAACTCCAAGAAAAACCAGAGAAATAACTTCATTATAACGAAATTTCGTTATAAAGGAATTCCAGATTTTTCATTGTTCTTACGTACACTTACCTGGAGGGATTAGGAAAGTTTTCGTTAAAACGAGATTTTCGCTAAAACGGTATTCGTTAAATCGGGATTCGACTGCATTGCATTTTTAATGCATGCATGAAAATTCAAAGGCAGCCAAAACAAATACATACATAATTGTCCGAATCACGGAAATGATTCACGTGGTTTTTTCAACATATTTCCCCCACACCGTTGTCTATCGAAAATTCCATTGAGCAAATACCATATAAGGAAAATCCGCCAATGTTATGAAATAAGGCAGCAAAATTTTACATTTCCATTTTTTTAGGAGGCGAAATCACGAAACATGTTGTGCATTCATCGATTTTCCACGTTTCCTGCCGTGCGAAAAATGCATTTCTTGCCGACAATGTGAGTCGTGTTGTCGTGGTGCGATTTTTCCGTAGTCTAATGTTTCTCATATGCTTGCAATTGAAATTATCCAAAATCTTTCCGCAGTCATAATTGTACCTCGGGTCATAATAGTGGTTAATACAAATTAGGGATAGTAACAATCCTTTGTTTTCCTTATTTATCTTTAATGCTCACAGTATTCAGGTGACTCCTGGGTTAAACTTTCAGGCTCAAGAGTTTGAGATGCCTTTTCCAAATAGAATACCTCAGAAACGCGCGATGCAGAACCGTGGCACATTCACATACATGTCCAATTTACCATTGTTAATTGGAAAGTTAAATAGCACCACTTTGCTGCAAATGCACTTCACGAGTTTGTCTAACGCTGTGCATGTGTACCACCTTGATGAACATGCACTTCACGTGTTTGTCTACTGCTGTGCATGTGTATCATCTTGCTGAACATGCACTTCAAGTGTTTGTCTAGTGCTGCGCATGTTCACGCGTTTGTCTTGTGCATATTCACGTGCTTGTTTAGGGCTGTGCATGTGCAACCACTTTTGAACATGCACTTCACGTGTTTGTCTAGTACGACTATGCATGCTTTTGTGCATGATGTTTGTGGTAGAGGGAGGGGGGGCATACGTGATTCTGCAGCCTACCCCCCCACCACAGCGAAATTCAATGATATTATAACGGCTTTTTTTTTGTTCTCACCTGGAATTTGCCATCCATAAATATTGCCGACGGGTCAATTTCCGCTTTGCATTCCTCCCTGAGTAAACGCATACATAGCAGATGAGCAGATGAACACATGAAGTTCCTCAGAGGAATCTTTACGAGGTGCATATACGGTTCAGTAGTCAGATATACAAGCCATCCTCGTGTCCAACAATAATTTAGAAGGACGTTCAGGTTACATCAGTCTGATTTTTATCGTTGCCAGAAACTCGCCTTTCCGGGCAGCATGTGCAGCTAATGCATAAATGCAGGCGTGAAAACAAATATCGTTGATTGATAAATATACATGGCCATTTTTTGCTCAGTTACGCTCTACAGCGTGATGCCTAGTTTTGTTTACATGACGCTTAAAACAGAAGCTGCGTCCACTTTAGTGTTGTGTTTTTGCATACAAGTAATCTGGGAATAAGAACCTTAAACACGTTTCTCGAAGAATGCTAGTTTTTGACGTTCTACTTGGGAACATGATTTCCAAAAATCGATTGATTGCATCATTACAAATTTCAATTTCATATATGATATTCCGATGTATATTAGTAAAGTTATGAACTCAAATCTAAGGTTTATCACATATATTTGCCTAATTAGCCTAATTACACTACAGTGTAATTAAGCTAATGCAACGCCACAATTATTCAATCATTACACTTCACTCATAATTAGACAAACTGATTGCAGATGGCAGCACTATATATATAACAAGCATAACACAGGAACAAACTTCACGTCATATTCACAAAACCTACACGCACATTCCAGCATGTGCCATTTCGTTAAAAATTCCGTAGAATTTCATTTCACCAGGATCATTTACGGTTGAGTAGCAGCTGTTTCAGTGTTTTTGTACACGACATAGTCGATGAAATTTTAAAAAAGTCCACACGTACATTTACAGATTTGAGTGTACGAGTGAAAGAGTATGAGTATACCATGCAATCCTTTAACTTTTGCTTCAGAACCTGCACTACTACTAGCTAAATGTGCTGTAAAAATAACAAAACATTCCATTCATAGAATATTTTGTAATCTTGTTTCGAATATTACATAAATTGTGCTTGAAATTTGACATAAAAATGACTTTTTGATAGAAAATGATTTTGGCGATCCAAAATTCATTATTGTTCACACCATTTTGAAACATTTTCTATCAGAAAATATTATTAAAGTTCACTCCAGTACCACTTTATAGAAAAGTGCCAAGAAAGCTTATAACGTGTGCCATGCATTTTAGTTCATTATATTGAGTTTTATCGGTGTGTATATGCTTATTTTATTTTAGATTGTGTGTGTGTGTGTGTTCGGATTTTTATTTATTTATATTTTTAACCTATTTATAGGTGCCATCTCCTTATGTATTTTCCCCTTTTGGTGCGTTTCTTGAGTGTAATAGTTTTATTGTTTTACTGATATTGCCGCTTTTTCCCACGAATGATTGATTTTGATTTGAAAAACATGCAGCTTTTTGTTAAATTTATAATTTTATCATATATATCGAATATAATTTGTATGTACATGGGTATTTTATTGGCTGTTATGCATTCGGGGATTCTTTTAACACATTTATTAGCGTAGTTTTTTTATGCATTTTCCCCCTCTACATATTCGTCTGTCTGATTAATTTAGTGTTTTTACTGATATCCCTCCATTTTTTCTTTCCGTTATCATTGAGTGTTTGTATTGCGCATCTAGTGAAGTCAGAGCCCGTTGGCCTTTCATAGGTTTGTATACTGAATAAGTAAATAAATAAATAAATAAAGGTAGTCGGTACACATTAATGGGGTTGTTATCGTTTCAGTGCTGGACGCATCAGGGAAGTTGAGTAGCGGTATACTGGAAGGTACAACATCGTCATTGGGAGACTACGACGAGTGCATCAACATTGAAGCCAACTACAAAATCAGATCGGCCCACTACTGTATGGTCGAAATGAAACTGAGCAGGGTCCTCAAAGACGCCCTAAGAGATTACCAGTTCGGAAACAAGTCGTATTCGGACTTGGCCAACACCGATACCGTGAGTAACTCCTTATGCTTCCTTTAGACAGAAAGTTTTGACATTACGTTAACGGAGGGGATCGTTAACTTGGGTTCGATTTCCGGTGGGGAGAAAACGACACCTTTGCTGCTCTGATAGTCGAGTGGTCATGATGACGGACTCGCAACGCGAGGACCAGCGTTCGATCTCACCGTCACCACAGTTGTGGTTGACTGAAGTTGGTTTTCCCAACTTCGTGGCGTGAATGCGAGCCAATCTCCCAGTTAAGAAAATTCTCGCTACAGAAAGCAACAGGCCTTGGTACAGATATTCAATCATTACACTTCAGACACTTCAGTTCTGAAATATAGATGACAGCAGTGAAAATCAGACACAACGCTATATACTCACTCAGACTGTGCACTGTTAGGTTCACGCACTCATGCTTCCGGCATAACTTACTCTGTAGTAAATTGCTCTTGACGATAGACCGAAGTTGTGCTCGGTTTGAAAGAAAGAAAAAGGGTCGTTACGCAAACTTGGGTAACTGGAGCTTCTGATATCAGTCATACAAATCCACTTAGGGGCCATTCAAGTATTACATAAGCAGATTTTCAGCCATTTTTGACCCCCTCCTTGCCAGCAAAAGTCAACAAAACACTGGACCCCCCTCCCCCCCGTCAGCAGCTTAGAATATTTCATATCTTCAAAAAGGGATGGTAAATGACGTAAGTAACCTTCAAACACCCCCTCCCCCCTTTGTCATCAAAAGTCAGCAAATCCGAAACCCCCCCCCCTCCCCCCCCTCGATGCTGACGTAATACTTGAATGACCCCTTACAGTTAGAGTTTATGTATCCCGACCAAAATTTGATTCGCAGGGGGCCTTCCGAGATAGATCGTACAAATTCGCTTACAGTCCGGTTATAAATACACTTACTGTGTCATTAGTTTCATTAATTTCGAAAAAGAAACTGTTCCGCGGGCCACACACGAAGCTGATCGTGTTAACTTTCGGTTGCGGATGAAAAAGGTCAAGAACCCATTGCGTTAACGACATTCATGCTGACTTGACTTTAACACTAGAACCGCGGTACTTTCGGTATACCTAGAACCGCGGACTGGGTCAAATTGACCAAGACTGTGAAAGAACGGTGTTTTATAGCGAAAACAGTAATCTATTTTAGGTTTCTGGGTTTTCCCCTACTCTTATTCAATGTTGTTTAATTGTGTATTCATAATGGAATATTATATTTGTTTATGAATATGTAAATGGGCTTCAAAATTAGCTAAAAAATGATGTACTTCAGTAAAAGAAAAGATTTAGTATGCATTATTTACTATATTCAGTCCAAAAACATTTTTTAGTAATCTCGTAATATGACAAAGATGTAAAATAAGCACGTCAAATTAGGTATGAGAAAGTCTATAATATGATTCTGTCAAATAAGTATTAATTTCTTCCTGATAAGTGGAATTTATGATGAGCATTGAGCAATTTTTTTTATATTATTCTTGCACATTCATCGCATGTTGAAGTTGCACATCCCATGCAAAAATTAACAGTTTTGTTTCCACATTTTTATGTTACCTGCATCAGACTCATTTATTTTTATTTATTACGATTATTATTTTTTTTTTGATCGCTCACCAACAATTACATGATCAAGAGCACACATTCCTTTTGCGCAAGGGCAACGCGTATGATGAACGCAGCTCTTCAATACGATTTTAGAGAAACTGCTTTCAAAAAATAGTTCTGTACTGCTCTATACAAAATACTGGAATATCTTTATAGTGAGATCCAGGTTATTGTAGAAAACGTCTATGATGCCACCTTCACCGAATATTTTCTGGGCATTTAATCGCTACAACCACGATCGTTACACTTTGTTGAATTGTAGTGTGAAACAGTTTCTGTGTGTGTGTGTGTGTGTGGAAGCTTTTTGCGGGCTCTACTACCAATATCGACTGCCAAATGAAGCATGCTGAGTAATGAAAAACTTATATCGTTCTTTCCTTGATAAATTGTAATTGTGGCATCATTCTTAAATAGAATTGTAGTTTCACTATCTTCATTGCGTCAGATAATATTGCTCTTCGATTTCCTCTTACCGTCTCTACTAAGCTCGTATTTTTTGGCTTTTAGCATTTGAGCCAGCTTCAGTGTAGTGAAAAAAAGGTGTCGGTTGAGGCATTTCTGCCCTTGTTCTCAAATGGCTCGATCAGTTGCATCACTATGTGATCTGAAACAGAGATTCATTGGACGCTGATACTCCCCAAGGTTTGAAAATACGTGCAAAACGTATTTGGTGTGCAGGCCAGCATTTTATTCTTTTTCTGTGACATCGTTTGCTTACAGAAATTTCAACTACACGCTTTTTTTTTACAGTTAAGCTTTTACTCTCGCAAAATCTTTATTGAGTCCCGTCAGAATTCCAGGTATTCAAGTTTACAAAGGAAAAAAAAGATTTAGTTCTATTTGTCATTCCTCCATTGAAAAAAAAGATAATCTGCCCTGATAATGGATTGGCCTTGACCTTGAAAGACCTTTATTCTTCACTATCTTCATTTACAAATGATTTTAGAAAAGGTAACCACTTCCAAGAAAATTCTACACCCCTTTTTTTCTATAGAATAGTACGTTGGATCAAAATGACCCAAACCGCGGTTCTAGATATAAGTGCTTATAACTCTGAAACATGAAATGTGAAGATAATAAAATTTTCGTGAATTAATATCCATATGATATCATGAAAAGTAACGAAATTTTTTCAACATCTGCCGGTAAGTTTTCGAGATAAATGAAAACGAAGTTTGATTTGGGTCAAATTGACCCACTCCGCGGTTCTAGTGTTAAAAGAAGAAATTTAGATGTTTTAACTTTAGGATGCGAACTTTGTTATTTTCAGTTCCTGGGGTTCCTACGGCACATCAAGGTCGATCCTGAAAAAGTCGTATCTCGGATCGGGCTCTGCGTTCCTTCCAAATGTTCTGTGGAAGACGTGCAAGAGATACTCAATAACGGTGAGTAAAAAGACGGGGGTGTTTCAGAAAGAACTTTCTAAAACGTGAAGTGGCATGTAACTTAGCAATAGTTAAAGACAGAACGAAAGAGCAAGCATTTCGATAAGCAGACGGGGAATTTTAAGTAAACCAGTTTTGCGGAATTAATTACAGTTTTAAATAATAGATGGCACCACAGTCATTTCATTTCAAGTCTCGTTTCTTTGGGAATATTTGAAGTTCAATGTTTACAGTAAGAGTTCTCAAACGCTGTACTTGATTACACAGTTCATCTATGCAACATACGCATTGATTGCAGCAGAAATATTGCAGAAATGTGGCTTCAAACTCCACTCTGCACTTTTGTCACGCCATTGTTAAGCAAGGTGACCATTTCGAATTCACCGTTTTGTGATTTCACCAATGTGTGCCAAAGACAATGTCATCTACTGTTTAAATAACTGCGGTGCCCTCTGTAAGTCAAAGTTGTGACTAATTTCACAAATAGGCGCTTTTAAAATTCCAGGACTGCCTATTGAGCGAACTACTTTTTCATCTTTGTCTATCATTACCGTTTTAACGAATACCATTATAGCGAAAATCTTGTTTTTTATCGAACACTTTTTTAATCTCCGAGATAAGTGATTGCATAGGAATGATGTAATTGGAATTCCTTTCCAACGAAATTTCGCTATAACGAAGTGATTTTTCTGGTCTCTTGGAGTACGTTATGATGGGATTCCACTGTATTTCCAAGTTGTCATTTCAAAGTTGGCGAGTCCTTTCTGAAAAATTCTGCACATTTTATTAGTTGTAATACTTCTCAATTTATTGTATAATACTTCTCAATTTCGAAACACAATTATTTGAATTAAATCCTTCATTACCGTGACATAAATCCCCTTCGCCGAACGTTGGTGGGATTCTTAGAAATTACCATATCAAATTCGGAGAAATGTTCGATTGACTGATGTCATGTGTTATTTTTTTTTTGTGATGCGCTGCCGTCTATCTGTTTGATATGATACTACTGTTTCACGAAAGTACTGGGATTGTTTCGAGTATGTTCCTCATTATGTGATTTTTCACAGTGATAAATGTAAAAAAAATTATCAGTTGAAAGCTGTAAAGAGTTAAGTACGCAGTTGACTAGAAATGAATAAAAATTTAAAGTAATGAATAATGTAATCAAAAACAAGCAATAATTTCATACATTTGTTGGTCTTGGTAAAGTATCATAGCTGGTTCGTGAGCTGGCCGTGCAGTGTGCAGGATACAAAGTAGTCTAGTACTCGGACTTGAAAATTGCCGCTTGATAGTCAAAAATCAATGGTAACGTTTTATCATTCCGGAGGCATGTAGTCCTTTACTGAAAGAAACTGATTAAAGGGGGACACCACTTGAGAGTACCGTGTATAAGCTGACCACCAAAGCCGCAATAAATTGAAATCTCGTGTATAAGCCGACCCCAAAAAAAAAATCGGTGCATTAAAGGGAACAAAATTATATTTTCATGCAAAATGAATAGCTTACGGAAATTTACAATAGACTTTTTAATCCGTTTCTTTTAAGTCTCCAAGCTCATAGTAGTAACATCAGATCATCATAGGGGGTGCGGCATCTTCGTTTTTATCTTCATCTGGGCTGTCATCGCCATTGTCACTTTCAAAGAGGATATCATATTCGTCAGTTCTGTCCATCGCATTGCTGATGAAACACTTTTTTTAATTATCGGATGATAATTTCGGGGGAAAGAGAATTCCACGCCTCGTGTATCCATTGATACACTAAGCCAATATCAGGTTTCTTCAAGGCACCACTTTTTTGTAGTTTCTTTATCATAGGAACTCATCCATTCGATCCACAAATTCCTCAAATAGTCTTTGAGAGGCTTGTTGATGCTTACAGCTAAAGGCTGTACAATCGACGTTAGCCACCACCAACCAATGATGTTTTCAATTTATTTGCCTCGGCTTTCACATTGTTAGTTTTGTGATGTTTGAACATATCCCATACCAACAATGCCGGTTTCTAGAAAACTGCTACAAAAATGACAACTGTTTACGGGAGTCGATATTTTATCATCAAAAACTGACCCGAGTATAAGCCGACTCCCCCCCTTTAGGAACGAATTTTTCCACAAAAAAACTCGGCTTATACACGAGTATATACGGTAATTATTTTGTAAACCATTCACACATGGGCATCAATGAAATTGAATGAGGCCGATTACCAATGATCGACAATGAATATTTCAAATTATAACAGGGATCAGTGGCGTCATAACGAGCTAGCCATCAGAATCAGTCCCACTACCCCCTCCACCCATGTCTGTAATTTAGGTCTTATATCTGATTTCTTTAAATTACATTTTTCGTTCTGTGTGTATCTTCGTTCAAATTTTATTTTTGACATTGGAAAATTAGTTATTTTCTGTGTTTTTCCAACGAAAAAAAGAGTTCTTTACTGAAGGGGTCTCAAAATGTTCGGAGCAGGAGGCTCGTAACTAAGACGGTCCTGATTATGATCACCATTTTTCGGTGAAAATATCACATTCCCCCATAAGCTATTTTAGACCGAATCGACTTAAATGAGTTTGACTAGTGGATGCAATGGTCATAATGGCAGACTCGCATCACGTGGAACCGGTTTCGAACCCCAACCGTCACCACAGTGATGGTTGGCGGAAGTTGGTTTTCTGCGGTTCTCAACTTCGGGCGTGAATGCGAGCCGATCTCACCCGTTCAAAACTCTCAGCAAAGAGATCAACAGACCTACAACGGTACAATTATTCAATCATTGCACTTCGCTCATAGTATGAGAAATTATTTGTGGATGGCAGCACTGCAACAAGCATTTTCACAGAAACAAACTTGACATCAGGTTCACAACACATACACGCTCATTTCCCGGCATGCTCGAGATTTTTTTCGACTCTGCTTTTATCTCTCCATTGAGACAGCACGGGGACCCCAGAGCCGTGCCCGGGTGAGCTCATGCTTTAAGATGGCAATGCTCATTAGGGGTATGTATCAGTTGTGAACAAATTACTTCAATAGTGCGCATATATGTAAGGGGAAAAGTACAAACTGAAGAACAGATTTTTGACTCACATTGAAATTCCCCCCCCCCCCACCCCCGATGGAAGTGTCCTCATAAATGAGGACGTATGTTAACCCCCAATAAAGACGACCGTACCTGTGTCTTATCATCAGTAAATGATAACTTATTTTATGAGGGTTTCAGTAAATTCTATGAAGGTTATGCAAATGTATTTAATCCTTTTTTTGTCTTTGGAGGTCTGTCCGGTTATGACATACCAGCGACGGTCAAGAGATGCGAAGGACGCAAGAAGACAAAGATTGAAACTCATCAGATAGTCATCCTGTAAGTCATTATCAACATTATCGTCGTCATACGTCAGAGCTAGCAATCACAACTATTTATTACGTACTGAAATGATAATAATTAGTGTACCAGTTACTCAGTTTTGGGGGAACTAAATGACCAGAATAGGATTCGTGGTTTTGTCGTCCTTGTCTCATTCTAGTCTCATTTTTTTGACCGCTCATTCTTCGAATTCACCTCAATGTGCGTCTTAAAACCCTCTTGATTCTCCTCACCCCCTATAACTACCTCTGTGTCTCTAATTCACTGTTTTGGTCACTCTTATCCTTGCGAACTCTCTAAGTCACTCTTTTGCTCATTCACGTGCTTGCTAACTATTTTAGGAACACACATGCTTGCACAAAATCTAGGTCACTCTTTTGGTCACTCACTGACCTAGTACCTCGCTCTCTATGTCGTCCATGTTCCAACACGGTCTAGGTCACACTTTTGGCCGATCACTGACCTGACTCTACACTTGTTCACACACACGCACTGGGGCCCCTCTTTTGGTCGCTCCATGCTCACCCACTCTCCTGGTCAAGCATATGCTCACACACACACACTCTCTACGTCACTATTTTGTTCGCTCACTGACCTGGTCTTTCGCTCTCCCAGTCACTCTTTTTGTCACTTCTTGGCTCACACACACGCTCTCTCTCTCTCTTTAAGGGCACTTTTGTCATCCCACGAGTCAAGACAATTGCAATCTTTCCCTTCTTCAATTCAGAAACAGACAAAATGGGACAAACAACACTCAGTGTCTGATAATTAACAAATAGCCTTCGTAAGAAAGCACCTTTTTAAAAATGTATGCATAATAAAAGCGGTTCTGTTTTGGTTAAAAAACTATTGTCGTTCATTGTTGATGCAGTGGTGCCTTCTGTTGTAAATATGTACAAGGAACATAAAAAAAGATGATAGCTCACGTGTCCTCACGTCCAAAAGTTTAGGAATATATCTCGTAACTTTACTTCAATGCTTTCACTCGCATATCCAGTACGTAAATAATAAATAATATCGCTACATTGATTCCCTGCTGCCATCTACAAAATATATAAAAAAAATACTAACCATCAGTCTGCTTAAAAACCCGTCTGAGCTGAATAAAAAATATACTTCGATGGCATAATATAAATGAAAAAGAAAATTACTATGCTATGGTATACGAGAGGGATCCATTTTGTTTACAGATGCGGAGGGAGGGAGGCACTTTTTTGGAAAAATATTCAAAAAATAGTTTAAGATCCGTAGAACCGCCTCTTATTATCGTCAAAGGTTCCGCGAGAAGATTTTCGTTGGATACCCATGATCTAGGTCACTCACTATCGTTGTCCGTCACTCTCTCTGGAATTCTTTTGGTCATTCCCATACGTGCGCACGGTCTAGGCAGGGCTGGCTAAAGAGCATCCTGGGATGCCGGGCAAAGTGATTTTTCTAAGGCCCCCCACCTAGACAAATATATTTACTTTCGAAAATGTTAACCATATCTCATTTTCACGCGGCCCCCTTCGCCCCTTGGGCCGGCCCATGCGTTAAGAAGGCACTGGGTCTAGGTCACTCTTTTTGTCATTCACTGACCTTGTCACTCACTGTCTAGGCAGAGGCAAATTCATAATTTTACCTCTTGCTGCCTGACATTAAATTTTTGCCGTCCTTCTCCCATTCTACTAATTATTTTCACCACTCAATTTCCCAAAATTTGCCGCCCCTCTCAACATGCCGTTTTGGGCTATAGCCCGCTAAGCCCCTCGCATAACTGCACGTGGCCCAGTAATACCCAGGACATTTTACTTCCACGCAATTTGGCCGCACCTCTTTTATTCCAAAAAGGTCCAGTTTTTTCCCCCCGTATTGTCCTCGAAGCTATGTCATTATTAATTTCTAGAATCAAGGATTAAAATTATTTTCCACATTATAAGTTATATTATGATAATGATGAGAAACTACCTCATTTCACATTATTTTTACGTTTTTTTGAAAAAAATATTCACGCAGTGCTGCTTTTTTCACGTCTTGCCGTCGGAGATTATTTGTTTCAATAGCAACGAATGGCAGCTTTGCTTATTTTTGGCATTTTTGAGCTGATTGACAATTTTCCATGCAACATCCCAATTTTTTCAATTTTTTTCACGAGGAAATATGGCTAGCTGGTCGTCCTCAGTGACGACTAATCACTACTAGACACTTCAATAAATGAAAAATTACACGTGTTTTTACTGCCATCTAGGAAAACTTATAGACAACTTATTTTTCACTGACTTATGATTTCTTTCATAGATGGCAGCATCACATTCAGTTTTAATTTTTTTTAAGGCCGGTATTACACTGTAAAAGTTTGATAAAATCCCTTTTATAAAACTCAACCAATAAAGCTCATAGGTTACATTCGAGCAAATGCTGCCGGTAATCTTATTGGCTGAATTTTTCAAGTTTTATAAAAGGACTTTTAGAAAACTTTTATAGTGTAATACCGGCCTAAGACAGGTAAATTTAAATCAAATGGAAAAATTTACTAACTTTTTAGAATTACGTTGCCAACAAGTAGTCAGCAGATACGATTACCATTCGTCAGCATTTATTAGGACATGTCCTCATTCTTGAAGTTTTATTAATCATCTGTATATGTTTTAAATTTTCACTTTTGTCTCTATTTTTAGGGTATACAGAATGTTTTTTCCAGTTCGGGGGTGGGGGGGGGGTAACAAATACACACTGCAGAACATACAGGGTATTTCAAAGAGCACTTCCTGCGTTTGATATTTTTATTTTTCAAAACAATATGTGGCCTACGCCATAGGCGTATTTATGGTTTCGCCGCCTGCGGGCAATACCAATTTTGCAGCTCTTCTCCCATTCAAGCCTAATTTTATTGACTCGAATTCGCAGCCCTGCGCTGTAGAAACACCTCTGTCTATAGGTCACTTTTATGGTCATTCACATGCTCACACACTGTTTTGGTCACTTACACCCTTGCACACGTCTTAGGTTACTCTCTGTTTTTTGTCACTCACTACCTTGATCGCTCTCTAGATCACTCTGTTAGTCATTCATATGCTTACACAATGTTTTGGTCGCTCATTAACCTGATTCCTTGATCTCTAGGTCACTTCCACACTCAGATCTCTCTAAGTCACTTTTTACTGAACTGGCCCTTCGCTCTCTACGTCACTAGCTTATACACTGTTTCTGTCACTCACTGACCCGGATCCTTGATCTTCAGGTCACTCTCACGCTCAGACACTGTCTAGTGTGAACTCTCACTCTTTTGGTTGGCCACTGATCTCATCCCTCTCTCTCTCTAGGTCACTACTGACAGGTTCTTTGCTCTCTTGGTCAATCTTTCGATCCCTCACGTGCTTTCATATTCTTTCGTTTCTCACGTGCTTGCAAACCCTGTAGGTCATGCGTTTGGTCACTCACTGATGTAGTTCTTCGCTCTCTAGACATAGGTAGACTTATCGTTCCATGCATGTGCGCTATAAAAAATTTTGCCACGCTTCTCACATCCTAATAATTTTCTTGACTACTCATTCCTTAAGTTTTCCGCTCTCTCTCTCCGAACTTGCCGCTTCGGGCTATGGCCAGCTAAGCCTCCACCCCCCATCCCCTGCAAATACGCATCTAGCTTGCGCTATTGGTCCACAGGTACCCACAAGGAAACTGCTAGCTTAAGGGCAGGGCTGTGACTTGATCTTTGGTCAGCCGGGGCAAGTACGCATTTTGGCACCCCCTTGTATGTAATGTTGAATGAGAGAGAGTAAACTTTGTGCCTTCTGGTCCTGGTGCCCCGGACGCCAGCGTCCGGGGCACCAGGTTCGCCTGCTCCTCCATAGTTGCGGCCTTGCTTAAGGATGTTTTTGCAGGATGTGGGAGCCATTTTCGGCATGTATCTATTCTTACCATTCAGAAATGTTTTAGTGGGTACGCGGTAAAATTAATACTACTTGTAGTAAAATTTCTGATTTTAAAGATAATTTTCATCTTCCCTCACTGACCAGTCTGGACAGCATACTGACAAACTATACATTCATTATAATTTATCAACAGTTCTAACTCTACCTTGAACTTCGTCAAAAGTAACGTAATGCATTCTTTTGTCATACGTTGCGACCAATCAAAGGACGATTAACTTCTCCCGTAACTGTGTAAGGTTTGTTAATATGAGTCCGGAGCCGCTGCGGTGGTCGAGTGGTCATAGCGACGGACTCGCATCTCGAGGTCCCGGGTTCGAACCCCCACCGTCGCCGCAGTGGTGGTCGGCTGAAGTTGGTTTTCCGTGGTTCCCACCTTCGAGAAGCGAATGCAAGCCGATCTCCCCATTAAAAAGTCTCGTCGCAGAGAGCAACAGGTCTACAACGGTAAAATTTGCACACATTACACTTCACTCAAAGTTCGAAAAATGTGTGGTAGATAGCAGTACTGTATAGCAAGTATTACACAGAAACAAGCTTCACGTTAGGTTCACAACACGGACACGCACATTCCAACATGTACCAATTCGTTAGAAGTTCCACAGAGGAATATGGACGAGGTACATGTGTGTTTGGCTTAATAGTAGTAATATGAGTCCGGAATGTTATCGATTATCGGTTGGATCGTTGGTCTGGCTAGAACCCCGTCAGTTTTCTGTTTGGTGTCGCTCCCGAAATTATCCTCCCCATTTTACACCCCCGACGTTTCACCCCGGAGGGGAGGGCCAAGTAAGTAGGTATGTGACTACATGAGTGACCAAATTAATGGATGGGTGATCATGGGACCACATGAGTTATCAAGTTAGTGAACTGGTGTAAGAGTAGTTTTCATACATGCACTCATTCAATCGCTCACTCAGTTGGTAACTCATTTAATAATTTGGTCACTCCACAGCATACGTACGCACTCTATGATTTCTACGATAATTCTCCCACTCACTCAATCGCACACACGCTCAATCATTTACCGAATACTATTGGGTGTATAGGGGTGTATATTTATTCTTATATAAAAGTCACTGATCCCTTCATTTGGTCGCTCATACGATCACTCACCTACTCACTTAGTCACTTGTTCACTGACCAGAAATATCAGGGGCGAAATATCCGGGGTTAAATTTCCGGAGTGAAATGTCAAGGGCCAAATGCAGGAGGAGGAAATATTCGGGGGTGTAATGTCTGAGGTTACACGTCAGGCGTGAAATGTCCGCACGAAATTACAAAGGCGAAACGTCAGGGAGAGAAATTTCAGGGACGAAACGTCAGGGGTGAAATTTCAAGGGTGAAATGTCCTGGGAGAAATATTCGAGGGCAAATGTCAGGGGAAAAATGTGAGGCGAAACGTCATCGGCCAAGTTTCCGAAAACCGATTTCCAAGAAGAGTATAAATATGGGAAGTAGAAAAAGCGGACACTGATACTTCTAGCTTGGAAATGGAAAGCCCAGGGCATCCCACCATGATGAAATTGTCAGATAATACTGAGTACAGCTAATGTGTTTTCAATGTTCATTTCAGGACATTATGTGCGATGTTCGTAGCAATGGTTGTGATAGGAAGTTTGAGCGACATGTTCTTCTCAGCCGATACGGAAGCGATCCTGGGTAACACATTTCTTTATTCGAACCACCCGATAATGAAACTACAATCTACAGGGTGATTCAGAAAAGATGGGGAAAATGTTTGCGTTTCATGTTAGACGATGCATTCTTTGATAACAATTGTTTGTATTCACGTTCTCACATCTTGAAGTTTTCCCCATCTTTTCTGAATCACGCTGTATATAAAGATTCTTCATGAGTTGATTCATTACAGGAAAAGGTGACATCACTGAACATTGCATAAACTTCATGAGGAGTTTCTCAATTTGCCAAAACACGGCCGATCTGGTGAACGACGAGCCATACTCTGCCAGCCTCCCTCGATGCTGCCGTGGTATCATGTTCCTAGCAGTGGTGATGACCATCTACACTCACACTTACACGTTGCCTCATCCTGCTCATCCGAGTAGATACCGTGAGTACAACCATATTTATATGTATAATTCATGTTTACGTGTTTCTCTCAAAGGCGTATTTATGGTATTTTTTCCGTGGGCTACATGAATTTTTCCGCCCTTCTTGCATTCCAGTCTAATTTCCTTGTACTGTTTTCCCGAATTCGTCACCCTGTGCTATAACTCGTTGCACCCCCCCCCCCGCCCTGCAAGTACATTTGTGGGACACTAATACTGTGTTGATCACTCTTTTGGTCACTCACATGCTTGCACATTGCTTTGCTCACTCATACACTTGAACTTCACATACACTCTCAAGGTCACTCTAAATCGCTCAATGGCAAGGTTCTTTGCTTTATAGATCACTCTTTGATCATTTATACGTTCACACATTCCTTAAATCACTTTTTTGGTCATTCATATGCTTTCACACTCTCTTGCTCACTCTTTTGGTCATTTACACTCTTTACCTCACTCTTTTGGTCATTCACACTCTTTACCTCACTCTTTTGGTCATTTGCATGTTTGCACACGCTTTTGGTCACCCAGTGACCTTGTCCCTAGCTCTTTTGTTTATTTACATGCTTGCTCACGCTACAAGTCACTGATTTGCTTACTCCTGTGCTTGCAATTTCTCTAGGTCACACTTTTGGGCACTCAATGACCTATTCCCCTTACGGTCTCGGCAGCAGGGCTTTCATAAGAGCATCGGACGCCCCCCACCCCCGAGCAAAGTGATGTTTTAGAGGATATTTCTCTAAAACAACTACCTGGCTAGAAATGCTTGTCTGTACCAAGTACAAATTTGCATAATTTTAAACGGATCTCATTTATTTTATGAGCCCCCTCCACTCTTGAGCCCCTCGGGCCGTGCTCGGGACCCATATGTTAGGACGGCACTGCTTGGCAGAGGCGAATTCATTTTGGGTTATATACCAATTTTGTCGCCTTTCTCCAATTCCATTCGAAACTTGCGAGCACGGGGCAAGGGGAGCCACCACTATAAATCTTTGCTAACTTTTCCGACACAACTCTGCCTCTTTTGAGGTAACGGAAGTAAGGTGCTTTGCATTAGTCCGGGAGTGTGAGCGGTTCTATTTATCTATCTATCCCATTCTACTCTTTTTTCGGCCACTCATTCCTTAAATTTGCCACCACCCCCACCCCCTCCCCCTATAACCTTCTAAGCTCATCCCCGTAAATACACCACTGGTTTCTCTATATTCTGCTTCAGTCGCACCCGCTTATAATGAAGTCGGAAAAAACACTATTCGTTGTATACGGAACTTCGGTATATCCATGCCGGCTTGAAAAACAAAGCGTTTAATCAAAATGGAACATTTTACGTGCGCGAGACTCATTTTTCACTTATCTGACATTATTAAAATGAAGAGATTAAAATGCAGTTATTTTAATACAAATTAAAAATTTAATTAAAATCTTACGAATCGCTCAACAAAAATATTTGCCAAAATCATTGTTTTTTTTCTTGATGTTTTTGTGGGCTTTGAACGGTTTGCGTTTCAAGGGGTGTTTCTACCTTTAACATGGTGAAGGACTATGTTCTAATAGAAATATTATTAAAAAAATACTATTTAACCATTAATAAATTTTTAAATAAAAATACATTAAAAACAGCTTGCATGAATGGTAAAATACTGACATAAATTTAATTGAATTAAAAATGATTCAAAAATAAAGGAAACTGTTCAGTTCAGGAAATGAAGCAGAAGGTTGAGATTTCTCACACTCAATGTTATTTAAAATTAAATTTTTAAATTTAAATTTTGATTTTAAATAAGAATGAGTCAATGAAATATCAACCGTTTGCTCCATTTCGTGAACTAAACAGTTTCATTTATTTTGAATCATTTTTTTATTCAATTACATTGATGTCATGGTAGTTAATCATGCGAGCAAGTTGTTTTAATGCATTTTTTTGAAAATTTGTGAAATATCAAGTATTCAAGATATGTAAGGCTTTAAACCAGCACAAGATAGCATATGCAATCAAGAACATGTGTGAAAAATTTGAAATAAATCAATAATTAATTACTATTTTTAATAATATTTCTATTTTAGAGCCTAGTTCTTCACCATGTTAAAAAGTATCAACTATCATTAGATAATTTTTGCCAAATAAGTATGCAAAATGTGTATAAGGCTGGATTACACTATAAAAGTTTTACAAAAGATCTTTTATAAAATTAAAAAATTCAACCAAGAGGCGCATCGGTTGCATTCGAGCACCGGTAATCTTATTGGTTGAATTTTTCACGTTTTACGAAAGTTCATTTATCAAACTTGAAAAATGTAACCGATAAGTGTATAGGTTATATTTGAGTGAATGTAACCAATGCATTTATTGGTTGAATTCTTAGTTTTATAAATGAACTTTTCTCAAATTTTTAAAGTGTAATTCCGGCCTCATGCCTTCACTCATGGTAAGAGCATGGGCACAGAAAAATTTCTTCGTCTCGTTTTGTTGAACCATCCAAAGAGAGAGAATTACAAGCTTCAAGTAAAAATTCATAATTTTTTATGATAACTCCCTGTTTTTTTTCGATTATTGGCTTTCATCCAAATTGTACAGCAACAATTAGAGTGTGATCAGTAGTGTCTTTCACTTGGACATAAAAAATTATTTCACAAACGATGAAACCATCACAATGAACATCCGAATTTAGCTTGAGAATGGTAAATGTGCACTGAAGGTGGTTTAGAGGTTAGATTCCAGTGGGAAAATGACCTCAATCCTTTCTTCCTAATGAGTAGAACCCAGATTATATGCACTTGAAAAGTGGCAAAGTGTAATCTGAAAATATGCAAATATGTTCTCAAAAATGGTAAAATATGCACTTAAAAATGCTAAAATATGCACTTAAAAATGCTAAAATATGCACTTAAAAATGTCAAAATAAGCACTTAAAAATGTCAAAATATATACTATCTTTACACACATTCATATTTTTTATGGGTATATTTTTTCAGCCACTTTGTTAGGCATTTTCGCCTGTTATGGCTTTTGTGTTTGTATTTGAAAAATCCTGAAAAAACATTGAAAATTCCAAAATATGGACCAAAAATGAGAAAATATGCGCGAAAAAAATCCCTAGGAAAAAAAAAATACAAATATGTTTTTTAAATAATGCATATTTTCTATTTGTTAGTGCCATTGTTTGTTATTCATGTACAAAAAATATCCCCACATATGCATATACTGCATATGCAAATAATTTATAATATTTATTATTTAAGCATTTTTAATTTCTAGTTAGTCGTGGCTGTGTTCAGTAACGAAATACCAGTAAAAAAGAATTTCGAGGCCATTTCTAGAAGAATTGAACACTTTTGACGCTATTTCTAGAAAAAAAAACCGATGTTATGAAAATATTTTGAGAATTACCCATTTGAAAAACTATGTACAAGTGATTGAGCTTCAATAAAACTTCACAAATATGCACTTATATTCTAAAAATTCTTTGATTTTATGCATTTATATGCATTAATGCTGAAAAAGACCAAAACATCTGGGCTCTACGTGATGAGGTTTTCTGCAAAGAAAATAGGATTTAACAAAAAAAGTAGAAACAAAAGTAGCACAATAAGATTTTATAGTACTTAAAACAGCCTTACTCGAATATCTTCCAAGGAAAGACAGGAGTCGTTATCAGTTACAGAATGGTAAATTTACAGATAAGCAGATATAGATAAGATTGCGAAGAAATTTTGGCAATTCAATGTTTTAAAATCACTTAAAAATTCATTATAGGCGTGCCTTGCTGAAATCTGTGTTCATTATAAGCAATCAAGATAACATTCATAAGCAATACGAAATTCATGGTACTCGAAAAAACTTCGTTATATATATGTAAAAATTCATAACAACTGTGTTTGTTCATTATGAGAGAGTTGGACTGTATTCACATGTGTTTCCTCATTTAAGGTAGCGCATTCAACCTGCTGAAGTTCTCGGAGGATATCTCGTTTGGACAAATCGCCAATCCATCCGTCGGTGTCGAGATCTTCTTCTTTCTGGCGTGAGTATGTGAATAAATTCGCATCAGTGTGAATCACATGTTTCCATGAATTATTTCAATCTAATGATGCAAAACTTTTAATTATAGGGGCTTCATGAGCTTGTACAGGCGGTCGATTGGCGGCGATAAAGAAACCACTGGAGTCTTTTTGTTGAGATTTGTTTTGCAGGCATTTCTCAGGTAAAGCTTTTTTTTTTTTATTCCCCAAGTGTCGAAGATTGCGTTTCGAAATATACTTTCACTTTACATAATCTCTTTCAGACCCTACCTCACCAAACACCAACTCTGGCCGTATCGCTATATTGCAATTTACTGCCATTAATGTGATGGGTTGGAAATGAAGGCGCTGTCTATCGGTGGTCGCCTCAAGTTCGTTAGGGAAAATATCTTATCTATATCCTCCCTTGGGTTTGAAACCGAGACCGTGACAGCATCTTACTACGACGCCACTCGGGCCCTAGTGCCACAAATGTGTGGATCACTTTTTCTTATTATAGATTATTTTTAAGTTTTAAGCCCTGACTTAAAGGATTACGTAGGTTTTGAGTTGAGTTAGAAGTAAGGTGAATTTCAATTTGGAGAGGGGGGGGGGTGCTTTCTTCTGAGCCCAGCGTTTAAAGTTGAACTTTCAATGGGTTTTTAAGATGGCTTCCAGAAGAAAGTGCCTCCGGTAAAAGTGAGATTTATTAAATAAAATTTGGCAGTAAAATTCAGGAAAAAATTTGCGTGTGAAGATGAATATACATTGAATTATCTTGGCTCAAAATTTTTAACGAAATTAATTTATTCTTTTTCACACAAAAAAAGAACAATTGAATAAAAAAATTGAAAAAATAAAAATTTGCTGTCATTTATAATATTTTAAATGCGTTTTCTGAGTATCAAAAAAGCAAAAAAAGAAACATTTTGAAAATTTCAAAGAATGAATGATCGGGTCTAAGATGTTTAAGCGTCATTTTTGCTCGGAATCAAACATAATAATGCTAGAGGCAGATTAGTTCAGTCACTTAGGTTGAGGAAAAATACCCTATTATCAATTCTACTTTCCGGCTGGGTCATAATCCTGACAGTCGAAATCCCAACAAGGCCGAACACTTCGCAGGTACGAATTCAAAATGAGTCTATATCCCCACATTTCAAAATCAGTTCCATTAAAAACTGTACTATTATACAATTGAACCCATGAATTCGTAAATAGTTTAATTAAAATTCAAAGCAAAAATCATTGAATTTTTTGCATTTGAATGCAAAAAAATTACTCTCACGAAGGGGGACATTTTTGGTACAGGAAAAAAATACTTCCAATATGTGTCGGTAGAGGACGCTGCGCAAAAGCAAATTCCTGGAATTATGCAAATCAAGCATACAGAATGTATACATATATAATACAAACGTATAAAATGCAGTGTGTAAGACTATAACAGCTCTTTCCTGGTTCAATATATATAAGGCTGGAATGCCTTATATAAGTGCCAGAAAATTCATAAAAGAGCTGTCAGTCGTATACACCTTGTTTTTTATAGATATACTAGTTCTGTTCGTTAAAAATCCTCTATTTACGCATTATTTCTCCAGAATTTCACGGAATGGAAAAACCAGAAAATTATTGCGCATATTAAAATCACCGTAACTCTTATGCTTTTTACTTTCATTAATATCATTTAGTTCTAAAATTTAACAACATTATCACAAATATGTGTCACTAGCTATAATACCCGGCGCTGCCCGGGTTTTCTTCAATGAACCTTTTTTGGATCACGTGATATCTCCCTCTCTTTTTCTTGGGGGGACATACAAACCGTGTGCAATTCAACCAATATAGCGACTTCGCGATTCATGGAATAATTAAATCTAGATTTACAGAAACGTAGAAATGAATATATATTTTTCCTTTTTTAAGGGGCGCTAGGTATTTCGATAACCCCCCCCCCCCTGAACTTCAAGTTACCCATCTGCCTATTTCAGCTTCCAAAAAATGCTTAATTAAAGCTGTGGAGTTTTTTCGATCTACTTTTTACGGGCTCATAATTAATTTTAAAATGAATTTTACATGAATTCATGAAACTAAATACCAAAAGACAATACCGAGACATTAATTTTCATGCTTGACAAGATATAAATAAAATGTTGAAATCAGTGTTATTGCATGAATGTCCAACTAAAAAGTATAGGTCCGGCTAATTACTCCATATTTAAACTCCTGGGCTTCATATATCTCTAAGCGAACTCAATATTTCAAATATCGAGAATTAAATACAACTTTTAAAATTATTGATGGGGCGGGAAACCCCACCAAATTTCCGCATTTCTACAGTAAAATCGGAATTTTAACACTGATTTCTATGGGAATCATCCTTTGCCTGACCCTCAAACTGATGCTGATGATGATTATGACGTCTATTCGAAAAGCCTCATTACTGGGAGGATTGAAAAAGTGGCAAACCATTATAAAGGCATAAACTATTATACATATACCAACAAGATTAAAGAAGTGACAAACCGTTGTAAAGGCATATACACGTCTGAAACGCATTGCTAGGGAACCACGGTAACCAAAGTAAACGTTCGGAAAGTGATTGTTGAGGCCCAAAAACCATTGTTGCCGGACAGTTTTTTGCCCATTTGGGGCATTTGCCATGGTCTGAAGAAATTTTAAAGTAGCCTATCGTTCAAGTCGGGTCCCGTTTGGTATATATGCAAAATTTGGGGACGATCGATCTAAAATTGTAGATTTGTATAGAGAACATACACACACACAGAAAATCAATTTTATATATATAGATAGATATTTATATATATTTGCATAATTTCAGTGATTTGCTTTTCCACAGCGCTCTCTATTGAATAAAATTCGAAGTAATTATTTTCATGAAAAAAAAAAGTTAAAAGTAAAAAAAAAATATATATATATATATATATATATATATATGTATATATATTATTCCCTTCGCGTGAGAGTAACTTTTTTGCAAACCGCATTCAAATAATACGATGTCTCCAATTTTTAAGCATTTTAGAACTACTGCATTTACGAATTTATGGGACACCCTGTATCTAACGGACTCTCGGAATATATCGAAATTATATTCACCATTCATTTTGTGACGAAACAAAATGAATGGTGGATATAATTTCGACAAATTCAATTTCCATCGTATAGACGCTTCACTTTCAGCGTTAAATACGTATATTAAATTACGATATAAAAAGAAATTTTAAAAACTTAATTTTCAACGCATGAACCACTTTTCCATTTAATCGAAAATGCTGGTTATCAGTTGAAAAGTTTAAAACTTAAATTGTTTTATGATAATTAATTCAGTTAAATCAAATAATGACTAATCTCGTAACAAAAACTAGCGACTCAGACAGAGAGTGATCACTTCAGCTTATTTGTTGTCAATGAAATTTAAGTAAAATTATTCAGTTATTTTGTAGTTCATTCATCTACTCTGTGCTGCTACATCCTGTTAATTAATTTCCGATTTGTTTGTTTAAATTTATCTTGAAATCGCGGGAATCTGGTCTGTCATGAACTTCTCTGTCAGGTATACAGGATGTCCTGAAAGTGCTTATCTGCGGCTCTTATCCTACCAACTAACCGTCCGTCGTAGAGGTATTGTTTCAATTTGAAAAGTGTTCAAAAGGCGTTCAAAACTTACCTTGTGCGGTTCTGAGAGAGAAAATACAGTGTGTCACAAATAAAAAAAAACCGGAAGTTTCTGTGCAGTCCCCCTGCCCTCTTCAAATGAGAAAGTTGCGCTGTGACTCCTGAAGGAAAAAAATCCAAGATTAAGTGCAAATCCGCTGAGATATTCGAATTTAAAAATAGAAAAAGTTAGGAAAGGACAGCATAAATGAGGGAAAGAAGCATTGTCCGTTAGTGGTTTTTTTCTGTTCTTTCATAACTTTTCTCTAATTTTTGAATTCGAATGTTTAAACCCATATTGCACTTGGGAAGGCTACCGTTTCGTCCTTTCCCGATTCATCCTTACGTCAAAATAGTCTCGTTTCATCTGATCTCTTGCTTCCCCTTCCCCATGTCGATAGGGAATTACTGTCAATCTAGATAAACACCCCGTACTCATAGATAGAGCTCCTGGTAATACCTCGTTTAGAAAACCCCGTTTCTCAACCTTTTACAGGATATTTAAATTCAGGAGTAAAACACATAGTATATTATACAGGAATGTCCCGTCTTGGTTATGATAAAGTCTAAGTTATTCATACTTTCGAAATTAAATACCTTATTTCCGAGTTATGCAAGATTCACCTATGTATCTCGCTTATGAAGCCACTGTGTACTTGTATGTAATAATGTAATACAA
The DNA here is from genome assembly GCF_987345545.1 of Pholcus phalangioides. Taxonomy (NCBI): domain Eukaryota; kingdom Metazoa; phylum Arthropoda; class Arachnida; order Araneae; family Pholcidae; genus Pholcus; species Pholcus phalangioides. The sequence continues at coordinate 29,538,220 of NW_028301601.1, forward strand.
TCACTCTGGTACTATTTTTTTACATCGGGTACTCGACATGTTATACATCCCCCCCCCCCCCATGAAGGTGTAATTTGTTAACAAAGAAGGGATAATAGCGGGTAAAAACACGTTATCGCCTCGGATGAAACGGCACTATTTTGACCTAAGGATGAAACGGGAAAGGACGAATCGGGACATCACCACTTGGGAACATGAAATTTTTTTTCTTGGCCTCAGGAGATGTAGGGAAACAACTTCTCAACTGGAAGTTAGAGGACGGGGAGGGGGGGGGATGACCGTTCAAAAATTTATATTTCTTATTTCGTCACACACTGTATTTTCCCTTTCAAAACAGGGTAATTTTTGAACGCCTCTTTCAAGCATTTTTTAAATTGGAATCTTACATCTACGTCGAACGGTTGAAAGCCACATTAGCAACCTGCATAACCGGACTATATGCCCCGGTGTTTTCAACGCTTCGAGTAGATATTTGAAAGCCCGCCAAGTCATTTTTGCTAACTGGCAAAAAAAGCCCGCCAATCTTTATATTCGACCCACCAATAAAGCAGGGCGACATATTGGCCGTATCAATATAGAGAGGAATTTCCCTCTTTCTACCTATACATTATTCGATCAAAACGAATTGAAAGCTCAATAGTTATGATTTTTTTTAAATCGGATGATTCTTTTTGAAACACCGTGTATATGTAAACTTGTATTACTTTAAAACCCTTTCATATTATCGAGTGTAAAAATTATTGGAAGGTTAATTTTAGGATGGTTCTTGCACAAGCTCTGGTGGTTTGCTTGTTTGCTCTTCTTCCGCTGGTCGGATCAGGACCTTTATGGCAAGAATTCGTAGAAGAACCGCTGGAAAATTGCAAAACTGGATGGTGGAGGAACTTGCTGTTCATTCAAAATTTCCAGGGACCATTTCATAGCGTTAGTACAAAAGAAAAATTATAGAATTATAGTTAATCACAAAATATACGTATACTTGCGAATATATGAGTAACTTACGGTTTTTAAAAATATTTCTGTTTGCAGTGCATCACCAATTCCTGGATACTGGCTACCATAATGCAGATTATCATCTTCACTCTTATCGCTATGTGGATTCTGGATAGGTAATTGCATGAATTTTTTGTTAATTTCATTGAAACAACTGATGCTCCAGTCAGCCCCGCTTAAACGGAGGTAAACGGTTCCAGCATACAATATCCGTTTAAGTGGAGTATTCGGTTATACGGGAATATTTCGATTGCTGTGTTGCACTGTTAATATAATTTGAAAACTGATGGGAAGGATCACAATTTTCACATTTTTGAAGTTTATATACTAAGTTTCTTGAATAAATCAGAGATAAAAATGAAATGAAAATTGTATTGAATTACAAAGATTATAGTACACACACATACGATTTTTACTTTTCATTGCGAGAGTAAGCGCCCTCTATGTGCTTGACAGAGAACAGAAATAAAATAATTAAATGTACGTACTGAAGACACCTCAGATTCTTCGAGGCCATTATTGTATACCCATACTAAGTTGGCCTCTGACCTTGACGCATGTGAAGGGAGGGTTAATTTTCCAAGGAGGGGAAACGGTGAAAAAAAGGGGGTAAAACTCGCTAAAATAACGCAAAACACGTCAACGGAAAATACGAACCTGCTCCTTTTGCCTGCGATCTTTTGACCGAAAGAAGATGAATGGAATCGCCATCGTGACGTTTCATGACGTAGACAGAGGCCAACTCAGCGTGGGTGTACAATACCCATTCTCAGTATAGGTTATTTCGTCTTTCCTTGGCGACATGTCAAGTATGTCACCATATACTTCCAAATGTTTAATACAATCAAAATATTATAATAGTTGATGTGTATTAACAGTTTCCGTGCGAATCGTAAGGACCTTTCAAATCCGGACTCCTTGGGATCCAGGTGATTTTGGTTTAAGGAATCTTCCGGAATATGCATACACTTTTGTTTATTTTTCAAGTTTCCATATTTAAAGCAGTAATATAAATTAATAAACCAAACATATGCTCATACAAACAGATAATTTAATTAAGACCATGATTTCTAATTTTTCACACCGTTGCTATAGATATCCATAGAAAAATAAATATTTATTCTTTAAACATTTTTTTGTTGTCAATCTTCGGATCCGAAATAAAAAAGACCTTGTTTCTGAAGATTGGGCACCGTAGATATTCCTCTGCCATGTTCACCACACAATATTCGTACTCTGATTTTCCGCTTCCTAGCTTTTTTTTTCAGGAACGTTTCCCACGAATACAATAAAGCACCATGTTTCCGTTTGCACATTGCACCTGCCACATCACTTGACGTTTTCAGCATGTTCGGAAATTCACTTAGGCAATCACGGAAAATAATAGAGCGCTGGACATGTTCTAAGACACTAAGGTTAACTGTACGGCACGGAGAAATGAAACAAATAAACTAAAGTTCCTGTGATCAAAGCTGATTTTCCGACTATGACATCCATTGAGACACAATTTGCCATCAGTGTTTTCCTGAAGACAGAAGCCTGTGGTCACAGTGGACACCAACGATAAGTGGGAAGAAAATGGAATAAAAATTGAAAATGTATTGGAAAAGGCCGAAACACGGAATTTGTGTGTAAAGAAAAAAACATCATAAAAGTGTCCGGTTTGAAGAAAACGATTTTTTTTTCCGAAGTGTCTGGATTATGGATTCGGCCTGATGCTCGCGAGATGTTAATGGTGCTTCCTTGGGGTAGGATTCAATTTTTTTCTCCCATTGAGAAATAAATGCTCCCTCCGGGGATTCCCCGTATGGCGAATCGCATTCCCCGGGCCGGGCTAAGTTACTCATATGGATTCGAGCGGATATGCGTGTCCGGATTTGGAAGGCCCTGCTGTATTCTATTTATATATATAGAGGGGTGAAAAGTTGCTGAACTTATTCGATTAAGCGGAGAACTTGTAAACATTGTCTCTGTGGGAGGAAGTTTGGTTCTAGAGGATTCCATGCGTTTAAGCGAGGATTCGTTAGCCGATGACGCGAGGCCGACTGTATATTTGACAGTTTATTCCATCACACACACAGACTGATAACGTAATTCCATTATTAATTCTGATTACTATACGATTAGTCTGGACGTGTTTGTATATTGGTAGATGTGCAAACTCTTATCGTAAGAGCAGGCATCAGGTTTGAAATCAGCCCAAATATAATTTGGGCTGATTACTTGATCGAAAACTGAATGATCGGACAACCATTAAAGTTCCAACCATTCAGGAAGTCCGACTGCTCAGAAATGCTCTAAGTACTCGGAGCAAATGGAAACGGCTGGAAGCCCAAATGGATGCGCAAAAGATACATGGAAGTGAATGCATGACATCAAAATCCTGATACCGGGCCCCGAGGTTTCTTTCTTTTAAACCGAGCACAGCTCCGGTCTATCACCATTGGACCGTATGAGTTGAACCAGAAGTGCTGCTTATATACTACCTAACAGTTTTAGTGTGCACTTAGTGTTGTGCGTAAATTTTGAGTGCTGCCATCTATTTCTAAAACTATGAGTGAAGTGTAATGATTGAATATTTGCACTGCTGTAGGCCTGAAGCTCTCTGTGGTAAGCTTTTTAACTTGGAGACTTGGCCGACCACCAACTGTGCCGCTGGTGGGGTACGAACCTGGGTCTTAGTGATGTGAGTCCGTGACAATTACTCACGGTGGCTAAACCCCTAAACCTGTGTTTCTTAAGCGCTTGAGGTGGGCCGTGAGTTGCTTCGCTGTTCCACTTTTTTTCTACACTTGTTGCTCTTTAGTCGTGTATATGACCGGGCCTTCGAGTCGGTAAATATAAATCAACAAGGTCACGGGCTTCCAAAGGTTGAGAACCACTACTTAATGCTGAAAACTATGGTGGTGATTTTTCACGGGCCTTCTCGAGCGAAATTATAGCGTAAAAAAATTTTAAGACTCAGGTTCCCGAGCTGGAGTCCTGTCAGCTAAACCGTTGAGGAGGCCATGGGCAAATACTTCCAATGAAGGAACGTTCAAGATTGCCCACGGCACATCATGATTCCCCCCCCCCCCTCCGGGAGATGCTTCGGTATTCATGAAGGACCCATATCACGGAAGCTAGAAACGAATCGAGGAAATTTTCAAAAAAATGATGCAGCATTACTTCAACGGCACGTTCGACGTACAGGAAGAAATGCCATAGAGAATAATGTAAAAATAATAAAACACAAGGTACGATGAATTTTAGATGACAAGAACGGCGCATTACTTTAAAGGAAAGGGTGAAATAATAAAGATCCTTACGGGGAAATCCCTCAAATAAATGAGGAAAATACCTATAAAAAAATGATGTGTCAATAACTATATTACTGACAATCACGGCATTCAACATGTATATTAGTAATCATTCAACCATCATGGATAGTGAAAATATGATTTTTTTATCCCTATATTGATGCGTGCGTTGGAACTCGCCAATACACAGCTACTGCATAATCACTAGATACCAGAAACAGTTTTGGTCAGTCCGCAGAGGAGTATCATCGGGCTATAAATGACAACCTAACACAAAAGTATTACACCATAAAAACTTTTTAAAATATATATCTCTATTCAAATTATAGATAGTGTTAACCATAGGAAGACAACAAGAAATGACTTATTAACTTCAGACAATGGTTTCACGGCATGAGCTTGACCAGAGGACCAATAAGGTTTCAATTTACCACTCCTTTGATTTACGCGTGTGTCATCATAGCACTTGTATCTAAGTTTGTTACCCAATGGCTATTTATCTAACAATCAGATCTGTATTTTGAATGTTGAGGAGAACAACTATAAATTCTATTTCTAGGGAAAACAGTAATAATAACAATAATAATGGCGTTGGGAAACTATTTTTCTCTGATGGGGATTATCATCATTTTTTTCCTCGTGTGAAATGCATCAAGGTCACGGTAATCACGTTATAGGCACCAAAATGAATCTCAGATAATATGTCTATATTATTCTATTGATTTTATTTTTACGATTATATCATTGTTTGATAGATAATAATAATGTTTTAATGTTTAATGTTAAATTAATGTGTTTTTCTTGTTTTTTTTGTTTTATTTCTTTGCTACTGAATAAATGCCCTGACTTGTTTTAAGGTGGCCTTTCTTTGGGACTTGCCTGTACGTTTTGATGGCTGTGGCAGCAGCAGTTATCGTCGCCGTCGTTACGGCAGTTGCTGAGTTCCCGCCGACTTTCGCGATGTACTTCTACGATTACAGGTACGGAACTAAATTGTATGCAGGAGAGTATTGCGGATATCACAGTAAATAAACCTTTGTCCAATAACACTAAGAAGACACCAACGAAAAAGACAAATACATGGTATAATTTGCCTTTTTCGTGATTGACATCTGAGTAGGAACGCTGTGATATGTGTATAATATTGGTCATTCACATGGACAACTTTTCCTATTTACAGACATCGCTGGCTGAAACTGAACTTGATAAGACTGAATTTAATATTGAGATTTCTGAAGGCACGGGGAAATGAATCGCGGGTAGAGAAGTTCAATACCGAAATTCTCTCAGCGAGAGGGTAAATGCATGGCCACCAGGGCTGGGCAAATCTCCAAAAGTATGTGTCCGGTCGGGCATGCAACTTGAAATAATAGATGAAGGAATCATACAATATTTAACATGCCGAAAAAAATATTATTACTGGAGCTTAAAAAAAAGTAAAAACAAATCGATTTATTTGAATAAAAATATCGAAAAAAAGTGAAAAAATTATCTTTTTTTAATCGAAATTTTGAAAGAAATACGAAAACACAAATGAAATGGTCACCAATTAAAAATCTCAGATCGATCAAATCGCTAATTATAGTTTTCTGCACTGTTGGAGTCGGAACAGAAAAATCACCAAGATACTATTCACCTCACTTATAGAACCGGAATCATACCGGATTACCGGAATCATAATCGATTTACAAAACGGAACCGGGGAGCAGGCACGGGCCTGAGATAGGGTGGCCAGATCATGCGACTAAGAAACCATGACAAATCTTGATAAAAACCCGGACATAACGCAAGTTCGCTGATAAAAACCGTATGTGTGTGAGTGGTTTAGTTTTCTTCAACCTTTTCTCACTATAGACAGTTGAAATTGACTCAAGAAACCGTCAACGAATAAGGCTGCGGAGTCACCACACAGAGCCACAGCTTCTTAATAAACATTTATTACGACGACACAAACATGATAATCAGGGTTAATGAAAAAGGAAGGCAGACATAGAAATTTTTGAACCTCACGCTTTCGTGTGCAGTGACTCTCTGCTCTGCTGTTTTCCAGACGGTCGTCTCCAGTACCCGGGATCACGTGACACACTCGAGGTCGTTGACCCGACTCTTGGGGGGTCGTCTGCGTGAGACACCACACACTCCCTCCCCAGTGATCACGAGTAATAAGAGGTGATCGCGTACTATGGAGTAGCATCAGTGATCACGAGCACTGTAGACGATCTGGAAAGTGGACAGTACGCCCAGAACGAGTGGTTCTGACTGGTTTCACAGCAGAATCAGCTGCGAGTCTGTCAGACGTAACTGCAGTTGGTACGTTTGGAGATACAGGTACCGGTTCCACCGTCGGATTCACAAGAAATGCCGGTTTAAGCCGGTCGACTGACACTGACACAGTTTTTCCTCTTATGTCCACGTTGAACACTTTGTCGGTCCGGCTGATCACTCTGTATGGTCCTTCAAATGGCTGTTCCAGAGGACGTTTCACCCTATCAGTTCTTACGAAAACGTGAGAAGTAGTTTTCAACTCATGGTGAACAAATGTAGGATGTCCTCCATGCCGTTTGATTGGTCGTGGTTGGAAAGTTTGGACGTGAGTTCTCAGCATTTGTAGAAACTCGGAAGCGTCAGTTGAGTTGGAATTAACTCGTGCTTGGAAAAATTCACCAGGTAATCGTAAAGTTTCTCCGTACAGTAGTTCTGCAGGTGTGCACCCCAAATCTTGTTTCAGAGAGCACCGAAGACCGAGTAGAACTGTAGGTAATGCTTCAGTCCATTTATGGGTTTGATTGCATTTCAACGCGGCTTTGAGAGGGCGATGCCACTCTTCCAACATACCGTTTGCTTGTGGATGGTATCCAGTTGTTCTAACCCGTTTTGCTCCGATGAATTTGGACAGCTCTCGGAATAGCTGCGATTCGAATTGGCGACCTTGATCAGTTGTTACTGTCAAAGGTGTGCCGTTTCGAGAAATCCAGGTGGAAAGAAAAGCTGTAGCTACCGTAGTTGCTGTGATGTCGCGGATAGGTACCGCTTCTGGCCATCGTGAAAACCGGTCTATCATTGTTAGGCAATAAGAATATCCATCGGAAATGGGCAGTGGGCCAATGATATCCAAATGAATATGTTGAAATCGTTGGGAAGGTTCCACAAACGATTGTAGTGTGGATCTCGTGTGCTTGTGCACTTTTGATCTTTGGCATGGTATGCACACTTTTGTCCATTTAGCACAGTCTTTAGCTAGACATGGCCAAATGAATCGCTTTCTGACCAAATCAATAGTACGTCTAATTCCTGGGTGTGAGAGTTTGTGCATATTCCAAAACACATCATATCGAAATTTTTCTGGAATATAAGGTCGAACAGCACCTGTTGATAAATCACAGTAGAGCGCTTTAGCTGAGTCTGGAAGAAATACTTTCTTCAGTTGCAAAGCTGATTTGCTCTTTAGAAGTTCCTCTAGTTCTTTATCCCCCTCTTGTTGCTCAGCGATGGCAGTAAAATCAAGAGGTCCAGGAACTGAAATTGCTGTTACGCGTGATAAGATATCAGCGGAAATATTTTGCGATCCAGGAATATGGCAAATGTTCGTTGTGAACTGCGATATATAATCTAAATGCCTTAGCTGTCTAGGTGAGCATTTTTCACTTTTTTGTCGAAACGCATAGCACAGTGGTTTATGGTCACTGAAAAGTATAAACTCACGAGCTTCAAGCATATATCTGAAAAATTTTATGGACGAATATGCGGCAAGAAGTTCTCGATCGTATGCGCTATACCGTGTTTCGGTGGGTGAAAGTTTACGTGAGAAAAAACCTAGCGGTTGAAGACCATTGTCCGTCACCTGGTGCAGTGCACCGCCTATAGCATAGTCGGAAGCATCTACGTGTAGAGCTAATTGGGCAGACGGGGATGGATGTGCCAGCAATGCGGCATTAGCTAGTAGCTTTTTGCAATCTTCAAATGCTTTCAAAGTTGATGTAGACCACACAACTTTTGTTTTGTCTTTTCTTTTTTTCGTGGAACCTTTCAATAGATCATGCAGTGGCACTTGTGTCTCAGCTGCATGCGGTAGGAAACGGCGATAAAAATTTATGAGACCTAAAAATTTACGCAATTGCTCAATGGTTTCCGGTTGCTTGAAATCGAGTACAGCTTGTACTTTGTCTGGACGAGGTGTGATACCCGATGGTTTGATCACATGTCCTAGAAATTCAAGCTCAGAAACACCAAATATGCATTTTGACACATTTAAAACTAAGCCATACTGTTGAAGACGTTGGAATATTTGTTTTAAATGAATTTTGTGTTCTTCGGCATTTTCAGAAAAGCATAGAATGTCATCAAGATATACATAGCAGAATGGTAAACCTCGTAATACTTCATGCATGAACCGCATAAAAGTTTGAGCGTCATTTACGAGACCGAAGCTCAATCTTGTATACTCGAATAAACCCCAAGGGGTTGTGATTGCGGTTTTTGGTATATCTTCTTCGGCAATGATAATTTGATGATATGCCTTGAAGATGTCTAGTCTAGAAAAAATAGACTTACCGTGCAATTCTTGTGAAAAGTCTTGAATATGGGGTATCGGGTAAGAATCAAATTCCGTAACACTATTTAGACGACGATAATCACCGACAGGACGTACAGTACCATCTGCCTTGGGCACAATATGTAACGGTGAGCTCCAAGGGCTTTTGGAGGGCCGGATAATCCCTTGTTCCAAAAGGAATTCAAACTCGGTTTTCACCTGTTGTTGAATTTTTGGATTTAGACGGCGAGGTTTGGAAGCCACCGGTGGTCCTCGAGTGATGATATGGTGTCGCGTCACATGTTTCACTGTTTTACCGATCTGTGAAGGGTTGAAGATATCTGGGAATTCTTGAAATATAGCACTGTATTCAGAATCTCCAATGGTAGTGACGGAAGGTTGTGTTGTGGGCTTGATCGATCCGAGTACCCGTAATGATGTTTGCGAATCGATGAGTCGTCGGTTTCGCACATCAACAATTAGGTTGAAGTTGCTGAGAAAATCAGCTCCAAGTATTGGTGAAGTGACGTCAGCTACGAGAAATGTCCAGGGAAAAGGTTTCCGGAGACCTAAATCCAGTTTCTTGATCGTGGAACCATAAGCAAGAATCTTGCTGTTGTTAGCGGCGAACAAATGGAAACTTGGATGTAGTGCTGACGAATTTTTTTTAGGTGGGATAACAGAAACTTCACTGCCAGAGTCAACAAGGAAACGATCACCCGTAACTCTGTCAATCACGAAGAGCCTGCTGGATTTGCTGCCCGATTCCATCATACCAGCGATGATGGAAGGTCGTCGTTTTTTTTCTGGAATTTACATGGCTGACGGCAGTAGCGGGCTTTCTCACCGAACTTGTTGTGATAGAAGCAGATATCCCGTGCTCGACTTGAACGAGATGTTGAACGCCTAGCTAGTTGCTGTTGGGAGCTATTACGATATCTCCCTCTGGAGAGTCGATTCACCGTAGCCGTTAGCTCTGCCACTTGTTTGGTGAGCGTTTCGATGGCTGATGACGAATCGGTTCGATCTTGAGTCGACTGCATTTGCGATGATGATGATGATGATGGCTGGATTCGGCACACATAATTTTGGGTAGTGATTTCAGCCACTTTGTCGGCTAGGACAGCAAGTTGATCTAATGGCTCACTGGAAACCGATAACACTGCTTGAATATTTTGCGGTAAGCGTTGCATCCACAAGGTGCGTAAGAACTCGTCAGTGACTTTGTTGCCGGAGAGTTGTTTCATCTTTCGCAGCAGTTGACTTGGCTTTTGATCACCCAGCTGTAGCTCGTTCAAAAGTTCCTTGACTTTTTGATGTTCCGTCGCAGCGAACTCCTTTATGAGGCGATCCGACAAGGCTTGATAGCGGTTGATTGCCGGAGGATTTAATATCAGATCCGAGACGAAAGACAAGCATTCTCCGTCCAAGAAAGAGACCAAGGCTGCATACTTCGTGTCATCGTTAGTGATTCCACAGAGTTGAAAAGCACTGTTGCACTGTTGAATCCATAGTTGGACATTGGATTTCCAAAACGGAGGTAATCGAAGTCCAATCCTCGAAACTTGAGCATTTTCTTCCGCCATCGCTCAGCTCTAACGGGAGAGAGAAAATAAAGAAGAGAAGACGAGAGAGGAGGAGGTCACACCAGAAGAGAAGAAGAGCAGACGATGATGCGTGGGCGAGAGGGGTCTGTTCTTCAGGGGCCTGTTTGAGGGAAGAATCGAGTCGTCGTAACCACAGACATAATGGAGGCTCGGAAAGAAGAAAATTTCCGAAAATGCATGAGATGAAATCTTCAATGAAGATGGACTTTTTTTGATGGTTAATGTTCCTAAACGTCGCTGGTCACCACTGCGGAGTCACCACACAGAGCCACAGCTTCTTAATAAACATTTATTACGACGACACAAACATGATAATCAGGGTTAATGAAAAAGGAAGGCAGACATAGAAATTTTTGAACCTCACGCTTTCGTGTGCAGTGACTCTCTGCTCTGCTGTTTTCCAGACGGTCGTCTCCAGCAGGGGGTGCTGTAAAACCGGTTTTCTAGCTACTCTTTTCGAAAAATCAAGTGACGTCACCCGATTCCTCACGCGACCGTCTCCCGTTGGAACACTGAGTAAAATTACTGTTTTTTGATAATTTTTTTTGCATAGTTCTAATTCACAAAACTCTATCATTTTTTCTGAGTAGATGCCACAAATACCGCTAATTATCAAAATATATATTTTTTATTTTTTTGAAAGTTTTTTTATTTTTGACAGATTTTTTTTTCGACCCTTGTATGCAATGTTAAATCAATGGGAAGTATTCACGTTTGTGAAATCAAAAGGGGAAACGGAAAGGGAATTATCAGAATGGGGAAAAACATTTTCCCCATAAAAGATGGCCTTTAGATATTCAACGTTCAGTGGGAATGTATAAATTGGAATAAGTTAAGTTTTCATCTTTTTCTTATAACTCGGCCTTACATTCAGAGCCGCAACTAGAGGAGAGCAGGCGGGTTTGGTCCGGGGGAAGGGCGAATTTCACCCTTTCACCTCTCCTTCAATCAACATTACAAGCAGGGCCGTAACTAGATGCTTGGTCACCCAGAGCAGGGGGTAGCCAGAAATTTCGTTCGGGGGGGGGGGAACCACTTTCATTTCGGGGGGGGGGGACCAAAGTCGCAGAACAATGGATTTGGCCATCTTTTTCCCTTTTTTCGGTCATTTTCTCACATTTCGGGGGGGGGGGGACCAGACCCCCAAGTCCCCCCGCCCTGGCTACGCCCTTGACCCAGAGCAAGTGCGCATTTTGGCACCCCCCTTGTAATGTTGAAGGAGAGGTTTGGGAATAAAATTTGCGCCCCTCTGGGCCAGCGCCCGGGGCACGAGACCCACCTGCTCTTCCCTAGTTGCGACCCTGATTACAGTTTCATCCTTGGGAAACCTGTGAAACTTAATTTCTTTTCCACTAGTATTTGCATAAGTGTTTGTGCAAGACGCAACAGCACAACTTGGCATGGTTATTTTGCTGTAGTAAATTCACAACAGACAAATATCAATAGCGAAATAATTTCTTATGACTATCGTACACACGTTATTTCGAGAGAAATCGACTTCTCTGGACGGAAGAAAGAACCGTTTTGAATGAGAAGAGTATGCGTTTGGAAATGGCAAACTATACAAAAAATATTCGCTTATAGATTCCCAGAACGGAAAAAACATTTAACACATGTATGTTATATTGTTGCGGCGCCTAGACGGGTGGTGTTACATTTCCGAGGAGCCTAGACGAGTGGTGTTACATTTTCGGGCACCTACTCCGACGGTATAACGTGTTTCAAGTACGTAAAAGACTGAAATGTTCGAAAGAGATTATCTTTGATCACCCGAAACCATAGTGAACCATCCTGAATAACTATAGTGACAGAAGAGGGGTAGATATTTTTGGCATAAAATTATATGAGCCATATTTACAGTATAGTTGGGCTGTGATTCCTAAACCCCAGGGTGCAACTGTTATAAAGATGTGATTCTCAGATTCTCAAACGGCATGTCGCGTTTTGCCGCAAACATGGATGGAGATACGGGGGGGGGGGGGAGCAATGCATTCCCTACGTCAATGACTGAACCGACGGATCTATAATGCATGTGCATGTATATGAACTGACATCATCCTGCCCTCCCCAGCATCATCATCGTGCCACCCACCCAACCTTTGAAATCTATCTCTGCCTATGGCTATGAAAGTAGTGAACTTCCAATTACAAAATGGTTTGCCATTAGATTGGCTATGAATACCATGAGCTATTCTAATAAATTTGTTTAGAATTCAATTTAAAAGTACGTCACGGCACTCAATATTGATCTCATGATGATACTTTCATCATTAGAGGATATAGGGCACTCGGACCCTCCCACATATACCAATAATACAATTTTTTAACTGACTAGGCGGAGATCACCCATCTCATCCCCCCCCCCTCCAGGCCCGTCATTTGGAGGGTCCGGGGGAATCTTGCTCCCTTCCCCGGCTTTAAAAAATGCACTAGAAGCGATATATGTGTATACATATATTGAGTATAAGTTCTTTGTTCCCCCCCTCCTCCCCCCCCCCCAGGAAATATTGAAACGACGGGCCTCCCACCCCCATCAGAAAAAAAATGAAACCCCGACCTCAGCCCTTGAGAAAATCTTGCGTACGCCTATATGTAGTAATAAGACAATTTTCAATAAAAGTATCAGCAGAATATCAGAATATTTGCGGTACAAATAGCAATGGCATCTCAAGATGATGTGGCTCACCATTCGGGAATCACAGCCCCGTCACTGTCTTTAATATAATCCCTAACATTCTCGCGGCACTGCCGTACTCGGAGGGAAGAGCAGAGTCGTCCTAAGAGCATCTTGGACGACATTGATTTTTTTAAGACCTCCCTACCTAACTAGAAATGGTTACACAGTGCCACAACTAGATGATTGGTCAGTCGGGGCAAGCACGAATTTTAGTGTCTCCTTTTAATATTGAAGGAGAGGTTAAAGGTTGAAATTTGTACCCCTTCTGGTTCAGCGCCCAGGGCACCAGACATGACTGCTCCCCACTCCTTGCGGCCCCGTGATTGCTTACCAATTTGCATGCTTAATCTCGAACGATATCTCATAATCATGCGTGAGACCCCCCGGGCCGTGTCCGGGTGGGCCCATGCGTTAAGACTACACTAGGAAAGAGCGCGATTACTTTTTTTAATGCAGTTAAAAAACAAACGAAAACCCTTCCTCTTGTTATTGCCCCTTACCCACGGTTCCGTGGCATCTTGTTTGGGAATCAATTTCACTACATTATAACTGTTTAAACAAGTTCAGGTGTGGGCGAGTTCAAAATAATAACTAGTAATAAATAATAATAAATAATAACTAGTAATAAATAATAATTAATAATAACTAGTAATAAATAATAATTAATAATAACTAGTAATAAATAATAATTAATAATAACTAGTAATAAATAATAATTAATAATAAATAGTTATAAATAGTAATAATTAATAATAACTTATTATCAAGAAATTTTTTTAATTCAACCAAAATTATTAAACACTTTCAAATGTATCTGATATTTTTCTTTCCGTGTATGTTTTTTTCTCCGTAAAAACGCGTTCCTGATAATTTCCCTCTCATGGTTTCTAGAATTTCCCTCTCGTGGATGAGAGAAGCTGCTTCCATTGACTTAACATTGCATACATGAGTTGGGAAAAAAATTCATTAAAAATCAAATAAATTTTTTAAAAATAAAAAAAAATTATCTTGACAATGAGCGGTTTTTGTGGCATCCGCTAAAAAAAAATGATGAAGTTCTGAGCGTGAAAACTATGCAAAAAAATTCATGAAAAACCAACAATTTTACATTATGCTCCCGTTTGAGGGGGTCATGTGAGGAATCGGGTGACGTCAAAACCAGTTTCATTCTGAAGCGCGCGCTTGCTAATACTTAACCTTATATATTCTAGAAACCTTGGTCTCCAGTACCCGGGATCACGTGACACACTCGAGGTCGTTGACAGGACTCTTGGGGGGTCGTCTGCGTGAGACACCACAAGGCAAATACCAGAAAATACGAAAAAATTCCTTATGCACTTTGACACGCTATGGGTGTCGTCTTTAGAGGGTAAGAGTATCACGCTGACCGAGTTTCCCACTTGGATTGATTACCAAATCTTCAATATCGGTTGCTCAGCGGAACCAAAAAAACTGTAGGTATGTTCAAACATTCTTACTCCGATGTTTGACTTGAACAGACATATACTTTTTTCGTTCCGCTGAGCAACCGAGATTAAAGATTTGGTTATCAATCCAAGTGGGAAATTTGATCGGCGTGATATTATTATCCTCTGAAGACCACCCCCATAGCGTGTCGAAATGCATTAGGAACTTTTTAGTAATTCCTGGTATTTTTGCTTTATCCGTTGACGATTTTTTGAGTATTATTAGGCAAAGTCATCTACTCTTCCGTAGTTGAAATTGAGTGAAATATTTCTCGAACCGTTGAAGAAAGAAAAAAACTGGAGGAAAATTTCTTAATTTCCTGACTTATTCTTTGTAATTTTAAATAGGAGAAACCACTTTAAGCTAGGACCAATGCTGTCAGACCAGACACGACCCAGACTTTGTCCCTTCCGGTATGTAAGCCTTTTACCCGTGTGGGTTGGGTCGTGCTGGGGAAGGACCAATGCTGTCAGCCATTGAATAAAATCGAAACTGTGAGTAATATAATTCATAAAATAAAATTTTTATTGGTTTGAACTAATGTGCAGAATGAAAATGTGGTATGAAACTATATTAAGTTCCTTACTTTTACAGTCTAACATTGAACTATTGATTAGTATATAATTTTAGAAATTAAAAGTATAAATCAGTAGCAAACATAAGAAAAATTGTATTAATCGTTATCTTTGCGCACAAAATTTACACCTGTATGCAGCGTAGAAAAAAAATGTATTTAAATTTTGTTCTTTTCCATGATGAGTATCCAGGTTTGAAATCAACAACTAACTTTACCTGAAAACTTGCAACAGATAGTTTAGTTTTTATTTGATAGGCGGCAGCAGATGCCCATATTTTTTTAAGTATATCTTTTGCAATATTTCTGTGTAAAAGTGAAATGCGGCATAAATATTTTATACAGATTTTTTATACAATTTTTTATACAATATTTATACAATTTTTAGAATCAATCACCGAATTTTTATCCCTTTGGTACACTCTATGTACTATATAACAATGTAGCCATTTAATAATATAATTTTTTTTACGTTTTTATAAAAATCAAGAAGTATTTTCTCTTTTTCTATCAATTAGGATATACCTGTTCACCAGAAGTGAAATTTTTCGTTTCCCAGAAGAACTCAGTTGCAGTAGAGTGGATCCCGCTTAGAGTTTGTTTTGTTTTTCAAAAAAAAAAACCGCCAAGAAGATGCGTTGTAAGCAAGAAAACGCTTTAAACGAGAAATCTCAATGACTATTAGTAAGAGTTGCGATCACGACAATAAGTCGTACTAAGCGGGATTCACTGCATATTACTCGATTTTGAGCCCAGTTGCAGTATTTGAAATCCCGTGATCGCATCGGGCTGCTAAATATTAGTACAGTAAATAGATCACAATACGCTAACTGCTCATTTTTTTGCAGTCCGTTACATTTAAAGTCTCTCCGCAGAGAGCAGGCAGGGCTACAACACGATACTGACAAAGCATGAAAATTCGAGCATTTTCCATCTTTACTCCAGAAAATGGAATCCAGATGGCAGCATGAATACGAAACAAGCGCAAATCTACAACGCAAATACGTTAGAGCCAAGCATACACTCAGAGCACATATTACGGCATGAGCCGATTCGTTAGATATTCCGTACAGGAATGTGTATGAACTGCATGTTCGGTTAAGTAGTAGCAGTCCGTTACATTTGAATGCCCGTTAATAAACAGGGTGGTTGTAATTAAAGATTTCGTACTCTATGAGTAGTTTTTCCCATAGAATCATCCGACTTCATCCGAATACAGTCAGATTTACAGGATATCTTAATGAGACCACGGGAGAGATTTGTGCAATAAAAAAGTTCACAACTTTCGACCATCTGATGAAAAAGTCGTTTTTTCATTGCATTTCCCATGTTCCATATACCGAGTTTCTCAATGAAATACGTCCACCAGCTGTTCAGACCTATATGTAGCGTTTGTCAATATACTTTTTATCGCACCCAGGTCACATCAGATATGGCAATTTCCAACCATTACAGTTGGACGGGAAATGAAAGCGCCATCTATCGGCGTTCATTCTGGCTCTGTAGGTAAAAAAGAACTTGTTTTCAATGTTTTTCCTCGGATTCGAACCCGTGGACTCCGACGGTGATATCTATAGTGGAAAACAAGCATCTTACCACTGTATCACTCGAGGGCTCATTTAGTATAATGACACTGATCAGTCCTATGTAGCTCCTGTTCTACTGGACTTATTCCATTGAAACTTGGTATATGCAATATATGGATCATGAAAAAGAGGAAAATGCAATAAAAAAGTGTCATTTTTTAACCTCATGGATGAAAATTGAATTATTTTTTATTGAATAAATTTCTCTCATGATCTCATTAAGGTATCCGAAAAATTTGGCTGTATTTCGGATGAGTAAAAACTACTCAGAGTAAGAGAACTTTTATAATATAAACACTCTGTATGGAGGAAATACATTGAGGCCCTGTTCCCACAGTCTTCAGAAGTGTCCGTTAGCGACAGATGACCGATAATCTGATAACGGGGAATGTAAGACATGGAGATATCACTGTATATAATTACTCACCCTTAATGTCCTATTCTTTAAAATCCCAACGAAACCTCCAGGAGCTGTAGGTCTCGGTCTTAACACCCTCTCTGGGTGCATCTTCAAAGGTGAGATAAAATTCTGAAATGGGAAATCTGTCTTGGCATCCTCATCGCCAGAATAATGTAGTAAAGAGTGAATGCTGAGCTTATGCCGTTGACATAATACGATCACAGTAGCAATTATCTAAGTGTTCAGATGTCCATATATACTACCAAATCAGTACCTTGATGCTGTATATGATTAGTCAATGTAGAGAAACGTGCTATCAGAACTTCTATATTTGAAATTGTTTTTTTTTTATGTGCGTGTCCATGTGAGTAAGTTGTTTTCTATATTTCAGGACATCCTTGATAATGTGGAAGTTCTTCTACGTCCAAGGGTACAATCACATCGGATCGTACTGCATCGGGGCATTGGCAGCCATCTTTTCGGCAACTCGGCATAAAATCAAAATCAAAACTGTACGTACATTTTAGAAACACAAAATGTACTCTTATTATTAAGTAAAATACGGAACTAAAATGCACAAAAGAATACGCAAAAACATCGAATAATTCCCCATTAGTCATGGCAATTAAAATTGTTGCCTTGTTTTCCCCAATTTTATTGATTTTTTCTTTCAAATTTAGTCTTCATTGTTTCAGAATTACACTCGGGATATAAATTGAGGAAAGTCCAGCAATGGAGGAATGTTATTCAAAAAAAACTTTGCAAGACATTTATGGCAGGAAAAATCTGAAATTTATCCGGGAAAAAAAGCCAGTATAAAATTCAAGAAAATTCGTTTTTTTTACTCCATAAATATGTCCAATTTTGAAAATCTACTGCCATCAAGAGCAACAGGTACACTATTACTAATTCTATAATTAGTTCCTTCTAGTAATAAGATTGTGGTTCCCAGCATTCTGTTCGTCAGAAGAGAAAATAATATCTATTCTCAACACTATACAAATGAAACGAACACCATACTGGTTGTCTACGAGTATAAACTCAGATTATATCTCTGAGAATTATGGATGGTATAATTCAAGCGAATTCTGAGACGTACCGATTTTTAGACTGTTGGCCAATTATCCGAACCAACATGGAAAAAAAAGATTAATGAGTTGGTTTTGCGTCACAGATGACAAAATCATACACACGAGAGAGGGATATCACCGAAATTGTCATAATTAATCATCGGAAATAGGCACAGAAATAGCGTTTAATTAACAAACGCTGTTTGATCATACGCACTGATTTAAAGTGTATGTGAATGATGAAAAGAACAGAATTAATAGCATGGTCGGACAATTCAAATAGACATTTGAACGATTCCGTTGAACATCAGATTACTTTGATCAAATGAAGTTGAAATACTGTAGGAACTGTATATGTTACTATAAATGTAATAAATGCGGCTATTATGCATACTCAGCAAGCGTTTTGGTAAGTTTGATAAATTTCTCTTAATTTATCAATTTTACCTTTAATTATGCATGATACCCAAACGTCGCGTCGTTGGTGAACATGATAAATCGTACTATATCATATACTATACAGGATAATTCATACATGTATTGTATCGTTATATCTGGGTTCGATCGCTAAATTCCTTTACGAACGAACTTTCGATTACATACATCACGTATACTTGGCTCATTTGGAATTTTTTTAATATTTATCAAATTCTCGAATTACACTAGGGAATTATGCATAATCACAGATAAGGGGGATAAATTTCAAGCATTTATAAAATTTACCGACGACGCTTGGGTATTATGCATAATCTCCGGTGAAAGAGATAAATTTATCAAAATTACCAAGACGATTAGTAAGTATGCATAATAACCGGATATTATGTGTAATAACCGATTTATTACAGTTACCGTTCTATATAAATGCAGTATTTCAATCGAATTATTGAAGCCGTTCTGAATGGCGATCACTTTTATGAAAACATGTTTGCCGGAAGAGAATATCTGTGTGTCCTTTGAATTATTTCAATTCTTTATGCAATAAAAGACCGAAATTTAGAAATAATTATAAAGGAGAGGATCGAGATGAGTATAGAGGGGAAGAAAATATTTCGTACAGGGAAGAGGAAAAGATTGAGACAAGTATAGAGGGCCGGCAAAGATTGAAATGAATATAGAGTAGAGGAAAAGATTCAGAGGAGAGGAAGAGAAGAGATCGAGATGAGTATAGAGGAGAGGAAAAGATTGAGATCAGTACAGAGGAGAGGAAAATATTGAGATGAGTATAAAGAAGAGGAAAAAATTGAGATGAGTATAAAGAAGAGGAAAAAATTGAGATGAATATGGAAGAGAGAAAAAAATCAGAAGAGATTGAGATGAGTATAGAGGAGAGGAAAAGATTGAGATGAGTATAGAGGAGAGGAAAAGATTGAGATGAGTATAGAGGAGAGGAAAAGATTGAGATGAGTATAGGGGAGAGGAAAAGATTGAGATGAGTATAGAGAAAAAGATTGAGATGAGTATAGAGAAAAAGATTCAGAGGAGTATCGGAAAAGCTGAAATGATTCAGACGAGTATAGAAGAAAAAAAAAGGTTGGAATGAGTATAGAGGAAGAGAAGAGATTGAGATACGTATAGAGGAAGAGAAGAGATTGAGATACGTATAGAAGAGAGGAAAAGATTGAGATGAGTATAGAAGAAAGGGAAAAATTGAGATGAGTAAAAAGAATAGAAAATGATTGAGATGAGTATAGAGAATAGAGAATGATTGAGATGAGTATAGGGAATATAGAATGATTGAGATGAGTATAGAGAATAGAGAATGATTGAGATGAGTATAGAGAATAGAGAATGATTGAGATGAGTATAGAGGAGAGGAAAAGATTGAGATGAATAGAAATTAGAGGGAAAAGAGTAAAATGAGTATAGAGGAGGGAAAAGGATTCGGAAGAATAAAGAGGATAAGAAAGATTCAGAGGAGTATGGGATAGCTGAAACGATTCAGAAGAATATCTCGTAGCCGAAATGATTTAGATGAATATTGAGGAATTAAGCACTGAAATACACAATTCTCAATAATATGCATTAATACAATTTCCTTTAGTACTGAATCAATGAAACAAAGAATGCTAAACAGATTTTAAATAGTTATTTAATATGAAAGAAATTCTGAATCTCCCTCACCAGCTAGACTTATGAAGCACCAAGAATGTATGCCGTGAGTTTCAAGTTAATTTACCAAAGTAAATGCAGCTGAATACAATTATATCCGTTAGTAATGAATACCTCCTAGGTACTACGCAGTTATTTTGAAGGTATTGTGATAATGTACCCTGTTCAGAAGACATTTTTCTAATGCTTTCGCCAGTTCGTACTTTGTATAATCAGTCATATATACAAAAAATATTTTCACTTTCTTTTCTCCGCTGCCGTAGCCTGTGGTTGTGATGTGCTGGTGCGTTTCGATTGCAACAGTGCTTGCCATCGTCTATGGACTGTACGAATATAGAGATGGGCATCCCATGAACAGAAGCCTAGCTGTTTTTTATGCTGCAACACACAGGCCAGCCTTCGCTGCAGCGCTCGGTTGGGTCGCTTACGCTTGCATTAATGGATATGGAGGTAAGTTCGGATAAAAATTGATTTGGTGTTGTGTATACGATGCTAAAATTGTAATTACAGTCGATCCCACTTATAACGCTCCTATTTAGAACGTACGCTTAACCAACTCTACTATACTTCTCATTATGATTCCCCCTTTAAAGCGTTTTCCAGCTTGCAACGATTTTTCATGATGGTTTGTTGGAAAACGTTATAATCGGGATCCACTGTATAAGAGTCTGTTCTATATAGATGGTGGTCAGAAAGTTTATTTGATGGTTTGAATATACATGTCCATCAACATATGGTAAAGATAATTGGCATTCCGACACTAAAATTCGCAGCATTTACGATTATGGTTACAAAAGTTAAAAAAAAAAAAAAAAATGCGGTGGCAGCACAAATATTTTATCGCGGAATCAGTACAACTAACTATGAAAAATCAGCAAGAGCGTTGAAATCGTTGCAGTTCTTACTTGAAGGATCTGCATAAAACGCCCGATAAAGTCGCGACATAAGGGAATGGAAAACAAGAGGGTTTTCACAGCAATGTTCCTGCTTTGCTCCCATCGAAGTTCTCGCCAAAAGCGAAAAAAAAAACTCCGTGTATTCTCGCCATGTGGTTCACTCATCTTTATTTTCTTGCATTTCGGCGAGAACTAAGTGTAACAAACCGCGAAGTATTTCGGGTGCCAATGATTTTTTCCTCATTCGAAATGGAAAACAAGTACAATCAGTAATCGAAAAAGAAACGTTTGTACAAATCAATTAACATGCTATAATTTGCACCCTTATCTCCCACACCCAAACAATGTTTTCCCGTAACCCCGGTAAAGATTAACTAATCAATTCCAACATTAGACTCAATCTTAATTTGAAAATGCAGCATCTATACTAAAAATACAGATACAAATACAACACCACAACAGGCAAAATGCCCAACGAGGTGGCAGAGAAAACGTTGCCCATAACAAATATGGATGCCAAATATTTCAAAATTACAACAACCCTAATTAACAAAAAAAGCAATTACAAAAACTATAGAAACAGCAACAGCCTATCGATAATTTTTCCGATTTTTTTACTGAATACACGTAAATCAACACAAACGAAAATGGACATTGAAGACATTTTCAGTCTGTGTAATGATTATTTCATTATTTTGGCACACAGGTATCGTCTCACAAATTCTGTCATGCGAAACCGTCATGTCATTAGAGCGCTTGTCTTACTTGGCCTACCTGATTCATTTGCCGCTGATGTATTACCAAGCTGGAACACAACGTGAAATGATGTTCATGGGACATTTCGAACAGGTTAATTTTCATTTACTACATTTAAAAAATTATGATTCTAATTTTCTAATTCTAATGCACGTGATGTCTGATTCACATGTTTATATTATATACTCAAATTCAAATCGTACTAAACTGAAGAGCCAAAAACACTGGTGCAGGCATGCGTATGCAAATAAAGAGATATGGAACCAATCAGAGTACGGCGCTGCGGTCGGCAACGCCTATATAACACGAGAAGTGTCTGGCATAGTTGTTAGATCGGTTACTGCTGCTACAATGGCAGGCTATCGAGATTTAAGTGAGTTTGAACGTGGTGTTATAGTCGGCGCACGAGATATGGGACATAGCATCTCCGAGGTAGCGATGAAATTTGGATTTTCACGTACGACCATTTCACGAGTGTACCGTGAATATCGGGAATCCGGTAAAATCTACGACATCGCTGCGGCCGGAAAAAGATCATGCAAGAACGGGACTGACGAGAATCATTAAACGTGACAGACGTGCAACCCTTCCGCAAATTGCTGCAGATTTCAATGCTGGGCCATCAACAAGTGTCAGCGTGCGAACCATTCAACGAAACATCATCGATATGGGCTTTCGGAACCGAAGGCCCACTCGTGTACCACCCACTACCCTTGATGACTGCCCGACACAAAGCTTTACGCCTGGGCCCGAGAACACTGACATTGGACTGTTGAGGACTGGAAACACGTTGCCTGGTCAGACGAGTCTCGGTTCCAATTGCTTCGAGCTGATGGACGTGTACGGGTATGGAGACAACCTCATGAATCCATGGACCCTACATGTCAACAGGGGACTGTTCAAGCTGGTGGAGGCTCTGTGATGGTATGGGGCGTGTGCAGTTGGCGTGATATGGGATCCCTGATACGTCTAGATACGACTCTGACAGGTGACAGGTACGTAAGCATCCCGTCTGATCACCTGCACCCATTCATGTCCATTTGTTCATTCCGACGGACTTGGACAATTTCAGCAGGACAATGCGACACCCCACACGTCCAGAATTGCTACAAAGTGGCTCCAGGAACACTCTTCTGACTTTAGACACTTCCGCTGGCCACCAAAATCCCCAGACATGAACATTATTGAACACTAGCTATAATACCCGGCGTTGCCCGGGTTTTCTTCAATGAGGCTTTATGAACCACGTGATATCTCCCTCTTTCTTTGAGGGACATGCAAACCGTGTCTAAAGATAACCAATATGGCGACGTCCTGCGCGACTCATGAAATAAACAAATCTAAATTTAAAGAAACATAGAAATGAATAGTCCCCTCCCCATTTTTTTTTTGATGGGTGCTAGGTATTTCGATTCCCTCCCCCTGAACTACAAGTTATCCCTCTCTGCCTGTTTCAGCTTCCAAAAATGCTTAATTAAAGCTGTGGAATTTTTTCGATGCACTTTACGGGGCCCAAAACTAATTTTAAAAACATCCTAAACTATATGAATTTATGCAAATAAATATCAAAAGACAATACGGAGACATTAATTTTCATGCTTGAGAAGACATAAATAAAAAGTTAAAATCAATGTTATTACATGGATATCAAACTCAAAAGTAGATCCGGCAAATTATTCATATTTTTAATTTTCTGGGTTTCGTATCTTCTAGAATTCAATTTAATTTTTAAAATTATTGATGTGGCAGGAAACCCCCCCCCCCACTAAATTTCCGTATTTATGCAGTTAAATCGGCAATTTTAATACTGATTTTTATGAGGATCACCCTTTCCCTGACCCCCAAAGCGATGATGGTGATGATTATGACGCCTATTCAAAAAGCCTCATTACTGAGAGTATTGAAAATGTGGCAAACCATTATAAAGGCATAAACTATTATACATATACTAACAGGATTAAAGAAGTGACAAACCGTTGTAAAGACATATACACGTCTGAAACTAATCGCTAGGGAACCACGGTAACCAAAGTAAACGTTCGGAAAGTGATTGTTGAGGCCCAAAAACCATTGTTGCCGGACAGTTTTTTGCCCATTTGGGGCATTTGCCCTGGTCTGACGAAATTTTAAAGTAGCCTATCGTTCAAGTCGGGTCCCATTTGGTATATATGCATAATTTGGCGACGATCGATCTAAAATTGTAGATTTGTATAGAGAACATACACACACACACACACACAGAAAATCAATTTTATATATATAGATATCTGGGACGCCTTGCAACGTGCTGTCCATTCAGAAGAGATCTCCACCCCCTCTTACTCTTATGAATTTATGGACAGCCCTGCAGGATTCATGGTGTCAATTACCTCCAGCACTACTTCAGACATTAGTCGAGGCCACGTCGTGTTGCAGCACTTCTGCGTGCTCGCGGGGACCCTACACGATATTAGGCAGGTGTCCAGTTTTTTTGGCTCTTCAGTGTATATTTTACTCGTTTTTTAACCCAGCTAAGAGTTTTTTTTTCGTTCTTATATATTGGTTTCTGCTCATCTTGTTTTAAATAACTACATACGATTCGATTGTAAAAAAAAATTCAATAATGTTATGAAATACAAATTTTGGTCCACGGGAAACAATAACTATGATATCGAATGAAGATAAGAACATATAAAATAATTTTGTGTATCATAATGATGCTTATTTGCATTGAAATGTCATTAGGATAAATATTTATAATTTTTATGGAGCAATCTTTGCTACGTGAAAACTGGGAACTCAATTGGAAAATGAGATGCAACATGTTAATGTGATATATACTCGATAATGTGATACGATTGTTCTCGGTTAATACGTGACCAAAGATTCGAATTAACCCTTTGCCGTCACGTGTCGAAGTGGCATCGACATCAGGGATAACGGTGCTTCATCGCTACAACGGCCTTTTCCCACGATGGTAACTCGTGCAGAAATCTATATATAAAAATTGATTTTCTGTCTCTCTTTGTCTGTGTGTATGTTCTCTATACAAATCCACAATTTTAGATCGATCGTCACCAAATTTTGCATATATACAAAATGGGACCTGACTTGAACGATATGTTACTTTAAAATTTCGTCAGAGCAAGACAAATGCCCCAAATGGACAAAAAACTGTCGGGCAACAATGGTTTTTGGGCCTCAACAATCACTTTCGGAACGTTTACTTTGGTTACCGTGGTTCCCTTAGCAATGCGTTTTAGACGTGTATATGCCTTTACAATGGTTTGTCACTTCTTTAAAGCTGCCAGTATATTTATAATAGTTTATGCCTTTATAAGGGTTTGCCATTCTTTTTTTATCTTCCCAGTAATGAGAGCTTTTTGAATAGGCGCCGTAATCATCATCAGCATCACTGAGGCAGATGGATAACCTGAAGTTCAAGGGGGGGGGGAATCGAAATACCCAGCGCCCCTTAAAAAAGGAAAAAAATATATTCATTTCTACGTTTCTTTAAATCTAGATTTGTTTATTTCATGAGTCACGCAGGAAGTCGCCATATTGGTTAACTTAGGTACGGTTTGTATGTCCCTGAAAGAAAGAGATATCACGTGATATCCAAAAAGCCTCATTGGAGAAAACCCGGGCAGCGCCGGGTATTATAGCTAGTCTATGTATATAAAATTAATTTTCTGTGCGTGTATGTTCTCTACATAAATCTACAATTTTAGATCGATCGTCGCCAAACTTTGCATACATATATCAAATGGGACCCGAATTGAACGATAGGCTACTTTAAAAGTTTGTCAGACATTGGCAAGTGCCCGAAAATGGCAAAAAACTGTCGGCACCAATGGTTTCTTTGCCTCAACAATCACTTTCAGAACGTTTACTTTGGTTACCGTGGTTCCCTAGCTATGCGTTTCAGATATGTATATGCCTTGACAATGGTTTATCACTTCTTTTACACTGCCAGTGTATGTATAATAGTTTAGGCCATTATAATGGTTTGCCACTTTTGCAATAGTCTTCAGAATCATCATCAGCATCACTTTGAGGGTCAGGCAAAAGATGATCCCCATAGAAATCAGTGTTAAAATTGCCGATTACTGTATAAATGCGGAAATTTAGTGGGGTTTTCCTGCCACATAAATAATTTAAAAAATTGTATTAAATACTCGATTTCTGAAACATTGAGTTCGCTTAGAGATACGAAGCCCAGAAAATTAAATATAAAATAATACTTAGCTTGTCCTACTTTTGAGTTTGATATCCATGCAATAACATTTTGATTTCAACTTTTTATTTAACCTCTCAAGCATGAAAATTGATGTCTCCATATTGTCTTTTAATATTCACCTGCATAAATTCATATAGTTTAGACTGTTTTAAAATTAATTAGGGGCCTGTAAAGTATATCGGTTCCGTAAAGTATATGTCCGGGTTCTACGAAAAAAACTTGACGATGATTCCGAATCATGACTTTTGTTATCGATATTGGCCAGCTATCACCGGCCACTTCGTGAACTGGCTGGCCCCGTCGTGAATTAGCCAATTTCGCTCTTTGGCAGTGACATATACAGTATATAGTATACGTCTGTGCAAGATTATAACAGAGACGAATAAACGAAGACGAACAAAGATAGAGTTGCTGGAACAATGGGGAGGACTTTCTCAATCAACTACGGTGCTGCCGCGCTCCCTGTCCAAGTCACATTGCAATTATCGATTAAATTGTACTAAAAAAAATAATCCTGATCTCACATACTAATTTGCTGCCAGAATAACTAAAACAATTACCACCGTTCGCTTCCATTTCAAATGCCAGCGGTGCATTTTGGGGCACCCTGTACAGTAAATACACATATTAAATACCCTTCATCTTAGGGGAGAAGAATTGTGATTCAAAATATAGACTTAAAATTTTGTGAGGTTACTTGCGTGAACCTCGTATTATGAAAAATAGCAGAAGTGGACACTTTTTAGTCACCCCCAACGTATTTGGTTCTTTCAAGAAGTCGAAAGAGGGAGGTTTTCGTATGTTATCGAATTAAATCCCGCTATTCAAAGTCATCCAATATGGTTTTTACTACCATATGCCAGACATCAAGATGCAAGAAGTTTATATTTTATAGTGACTAATCTTTCCTTTAGGTATTTCAGGTTTATATATCCTCAGAACTTTAAAGATGTTCGTTAAGAGCAATCATATCCATATGAAGGGAAAATCATGTAGAATCCATATTTTGAAAGGGCCCGAATTGACATATGACAGCAGATCGATCGCATTGAAAACGGGAAGAAATCTGATAAAAAACAAAATAAATAGAAGCTTCAAAAGGAAATTTGATTGTGAAACAGGTTAATTTAATTTCTTCGAAATTAGGGAAATATCAGCAGAGGTCTCCCCGCTGGCTTAGTAACTGAAGGCCATGTCGTAATGCTGAATGACGCAATCGAGTTCCGGGACTCATTGACGTCCATCAAATTTCTCATCAAATATACGTGCGGCGATTAATTTAGGTATTTTATGTAATCAATCAACTTATAACATTCATATTGGTTTGAGTATTTTTAAAAGAACTTTTAGTATACCGCCAATCGACTGCTTTTACAAGGGGACACCAGTATCGATTGGTGAGGGACAATGCAAGGTTATGGTGTCGCAGGGAATTTTTCTCTAATAGGGTTGTTAATAAATGGAATAGTTTACCCCCGGAGGTAGTAAATTGTAACACAATTGACACGTTCAAAAAGAAATACGATAAACATGTTGGGGTAAATCGAGAAGCTATCCATACTTAGAATAAGACAACCATAAGTATTCCTTATGGGCATTGTATAATACTTTATCATGTGTATATATTGTTTATAATTTTTGTTAATTGCATTTTCAATTGGGTTGTTGTATTTTTGAAACATATGACATCCATATTTTTATGGGCATCTTTTTCTCAGCCACCTCGTTGGGCATTTTGCCTGTTGTGGCGTTGTATTTGTATATGTATTTGTATTTATACAGGGATAACGCAAATCTCCCCACTACATTCATAAAAGGTTAATAATACCAGATATACAATGTGCAGATGGATGTTTTTGAAGAAAAATTTAATGTCTCTGCGAGGAATCAACTACCGTGCCCCTCGCAATCCATGTGCTGAACCACTACGCTATACACGTGTCGATCTTTTCCTTTCTTGGAGCATATATGAGCTGAATGGAGTCCGAGCATTAGAGAGTGACCTAACTCAGCTAATAGCTCATGTGTGTGACGAAGTTGGCTACTACTACTACTATTACATCGTACAATACACCTCGTAAACACCCCTCTCGGGAAATTTCTAAGGACTTGGTACACTCCGCAACATATTTTACGCGTGTGTACATGCGTTACGGTAATGTATTTATGTTTTTAGAGTTGTGTGTGCGTGTGTGTGTTTCTAGTTTTTCCTACTTCACCGCACAGCAACTACGGCCATATCGCTATACTTCAATTTTACTGTTGTTAAGGAGTTTGGTTGGAAATGAAGGTGCCATCTTTCGGTGGTCACCTCAAGCTCGTTAGGGAAAATAGTTGTCTATACCCCCCCCCGGAACGAACGTGGGAGCTGACGGCAACCTTCACGGTGGTAGACGAGCATCTTACCACCACGCCACTCCGGTGCTTTTCAGCGCGATGCCCATACGGCTATTACAACAACTACACCGTACATGCACCTTGTAAACATTCCTTCGAGGAAATTCCTAACGAATTGGTGCTCAATGGAAAGTTTCCTGTGCGCGTTATGTTAATTTCTAACATATTTATGTTGTCAGATTTATGTGTGTTCCATGTTCGAGAAATGCTGCCATCTGCCTCCCATATTGGACGGCATTGGCTACGAGATGGGACATAGAGATGATGTCACTCTTCACTGTCTATACAGGGATATAGACAACTATAGCAACGTCACCACGCCATCAGCCAAGTTAGGTCACTTACTTACTTACTAAACGAAACGGCGACCCAGTCCATATTCCGAAGATTTTCTAACCGATAGGTCACTGCAGGGGTAAAAAAGAGTATGCCAGAGGCAGGAAGAGTCAAGAAGGTGTGAAAAATCAAAGCACACATGCTAGTCTGTTGCATTCCGAGTATCATACAATACACAATTTTTACATGAAAATAGGTGACACAAAATCCAGTTAAACAAATTATATGTGAAACGCAAACGGCTGGGGGAAGGGTTCTGCACTTCCTAGTTCATGGGTAATTATAGAGAAAATAAAGAGTGTGACTATTTTGCGGTCGCAAGGTGCATAGATACATAGTTACAAGGGAGTATACAAAGCATATATATATTATATGCACGTAAAGTTTCAAAACTACACAAAGCAAGAAAAGTGAGAAATAGATTTCAGTTAACCGTGTGAATACATCGGGAATATTCTGAGGGAGTTTTGGAGAAAAATACAATATATCTTTGAATGTGATAGGACCAAAGTATCGAAAACAAAAAAAAAATCGACATTGAGAAAAGATGCAGTTGTGTACCTGCGGAAGGGATACAAAATGAGTGACTAGGAGATGAGTACATATGACAGTCTGTTGCTTTCCAAATATCATAGAATACGCAATTTTTAAATGGAAATAGAAGGAACAACAATCCAGTTACAAATTATACAAATAGTTAGGTAACTGCATTACTTAGTCACAGCACTATTCAGCTCCAAGGAAGGAAAAAATCTGTGCTTTTGTAGCGTAATTGTCTAGCGCTATCACCCGGATTGTGAGGAGACGGTAGTTCGATTCCCTGCAGACGCCTGTAAAATTTCCCTAAAAAAAATTAAATCAATCTCTGCATTGCATCCAGTTGTCCCATGCCTGGAACAACGGGATGCTGATATTTAGTTGGATATTTCTAGTCTAATTGTTTAAAATCTTATCAGAATATATATTTTTTTTTGGTTTATAAAACTCACTCTTTCTTCTTAATCGGCATTTTCAGAGGATGTTTTTCCTTTCGTACACCGTCTTCGCATTCATCATTTCGTACTTATGCTACCTGATATTTCAAGCTCCTTATATGAAGTTCGAGAACCTCCTGTTTAGCTCCAGGAATAGTATCAGCAGTGAAACGATAAGTGGAACGGGATCAGCAATCCATCTGAAGAAAGAAAACATCGCGGCGCTTTTCAGCAGGAAAGAAGGCAATGCGGCTTTAAATGGGACGGACGAGTAGTTACCATTCTTTTTAGTCCATTCCTTGTAATTCATACATACATTCCGACATATAACCCCATATTTTATGCTCGTGTTAAGCTCTTACGTAATTATCGAGCTTTTAGATCAATGATTGTTTCCAAAATAAGATCGCATGTAAAAAACCTTTTAGTCGCTTGAGAACAAGTCGAACGTAGATACGTACCAGAAAGTACAAAACACAACTGTTAATTGAGATGAACAATAAGATGAAAGATTCATTCCTCAGACGCACCAAAGAAGAATTGTGTTATGAATTCTGTGATCGCACAGTTCTGACGCATGTTTCTGTATTCGTGCTGTGCATGTTTCCGTGACATTTACTCCCAATCATATTATTATACAAAGTAGTATATTGTATATATTTTAAGCTAAAATAAAGGATATAAGTATTAATTGAAAATTTCTTTTTGTTCTGATTATTTCTTTTCCGACTTGTAATTTTAAAGATCTTTACGTCAATACAGAAACGAAATTTCCTAGTGGGTAAGAGGTTGCTTAAAGTAGATACAGTAAAACCTCGATTATCCGGGCTAATGGGTGAAGGTGAACACGGATAATCAAAAAAACACGGTTACGCCGACGGGTGTAAACATATGGTTCAAAATAACAAAATTGGGGGGGGGGGGAAGTATTTTTGTATTTTATCCACTGTTTACATGTTATCTGTAGGAAAAAAATCTAATAACCTATTGAAGGATATCCATAATGACTATGCTAATATACATTTACTTTCACGGGTAACCAAAAAAACACGAATAAAATGTACTTTTTTTTGTACTGTGTGGCGACACAGTGGTGGTCGGCTGAAGTTAGTTTTCTGTGGTTCCCAACTTCGAGGCGCAAATGTGAGCCGATCTCCCCGTTAAAAAGTCTCGCCACAGAGAGCAGCAGTCCTACAAACAGCACAAATATTCAGTCACTACACATCACTCACTTCACTTCTGAGATATAGATGGCAGCACTGAAAAATCATACACAACACTAGATACGCACTCAGACTGTTAGGTACACGCGCACTTACACTTCCGGCACAACTCACTAGGTAGTAAATTGCCTATGGCGATAGACCTGAGTTGTGCTCGGTTGGAAAAAAAAAAGTACATTTTATAACTGTGCAGAATGGCTGACATAGGAAACTATAACATGTACTACGAGAATGACACAAAGAAGGAATAGCGCTGGTCTAGACGATGAGCCATGCGGTCACTTGACCTCATCATTACACCATTCTTGTGGCTTATCATTCAGTTGCAAAAAAAAAAAAAGCAATACATTTCGACTAACGGTAATTCCTGTAATTAGCTGTAAATCTTCAAGTGCCGATCGCCTTAGGACAATTTCTGGTTCTTATGTGTACATATGGGGACTGCCGTTTCAACGCATTGACATGGGAGTTCAGCTCTGAGAATGAAGGGGGGGGGGGATCTGTAAAAGAAATTAAGAAATTCTGTTCTATGAAGAAATGGAAATGTATTTTCATCACAAACCTTCACAAAACCTTACGTAATCAATGGAAGAAAAAAAAAACCACAACAACACAGATAGGGAGGATATCTTACATTCTCTATGAGAATGCCATCTATGAGAATGTAAGATCTTCCCTATCTGTGTTGTCGTAGTGTTTTTGTCGTGTCAGGCGACTGAATGGTACTGAAATTTCAGGAGACCAGAATGTACACTGCATAGTTATTTCAAGAAATATTGTCTGAGGCTTTCATGGCCGGCGTTTTTTGACTTGCAAATTGGTTTCCGGGTTATTAGGCCATGGTCTAGGAGATTTTCTTCCTGACGTTTCGCCCACATCTGTGGCAGGCACCATCTGAGGTTATTTGGACGTAAGTATCCGCGGCAAGCGAGAAAGGCTTCGTACATCTATTGTCATCTATAGAAGGTGTTGGTTTGACCGAACCGAACTCAGCTAATAGCTCACACACTGACATTTTGACACTATATGGTGACTTATTTTCTTAATGGGATGATGACTTATCTTTATTACTTAGCAGCGAATATTCGATTTCTTTTAATATCCTCTGGGTCATCTCGTAGCACAGATTCGGTATTTTTTTAGACTTCTTTAAATTACTATGCAGTGGACATTCGGTTTCCTGAGACTCTCTCTGAACCTGATTAGCTGTCCGATTTGCCTAGAGAAAAACCTAGTTAAGATTCACTTTTTTTTTCGAGATCTTCTTTCATGATCACTTCACAATAGAGATTTGATTTCTTTTGATAGTCCCTGAATTTGCTATGCAGATGAAACTAGTTATTTTTAGTTTCTGCGAAGCCGATTAGCAGTCCAACTTCTGCTCGTTCCAGTCACGAATGAGAGAGCTGATCTCCCCTTCAAAAAAGTCTCACCACAGAGAGCAACTGGCCTGCAACGATACAATTATTCAATCATTACACCCCACTCATAATCAAAAAAATTGATGGCAGATGGCCGCACTACACATAACAAGCATTAAACAGTAACAAACTTCACGCGTTAGGTTCACAACATGTATACGCACATTCCAACACGCACCAATTCGTTAGAAATATTCCGGAGGAATTTTTACGAGATGCATGTATGGTGTAGCAGCAGTAGTAGTTCAAATCATGTGGTGACAATTCGTAAATTTCTTTTGAATCCATTTGGAGCAAATGGATTTCAAAAATTTGTTTTCTTTAGGGATACATTTCTAACATCACTAAGCAGTTAAGATTCGTTTTTCTGTAATTCCATTTAGCCGATCAACCGCTGAGCCTTACTTTGTAATTGAAAGTAAACGGTTGACAAGATCGGTAAAGTAAATGAATTATGTACCATTTTTCAAATGTGGTGCAACATAAAAGTTAGAGAAATCCCATCCATTAATCAAGAAACGTGTTATAAACACAGGCGGTGATGGACTTGCAAGTTTGGGGGGGGGCACGGTCATTATTGCTGGGGGGGGCAAGATGATGATGATGATGAAAATTCATATATACATATATACATTAGATCAGTTGACTCCACCTTTGAGGCTGGGGGGGGGCAATGCTCCCCCAAGCCCCCCCCCCCCGTATCTCCGCCCATGGTTATAAACATGGACGGACATTGCAACTCTCAGTTTGTTCATTAAACATGTAAATGCAATATAATATGTGAGAGTAGAATTTGCGTATCATACGTCATTCAAGAAGCAGGAAAAATTATTTTAATTGTCAATTACCAGAATTTTATTATTTTACTTCTCAGTTTTTATCATTTTAAAATGACCGTGTGGTAATCGTGGTGCAATAACGCCACGTTCATATGATTATTCTACGAAAATTCCTTAGGGAAAAATTATGAAGCTCGAAGACGTGCGGTGTTGCACTTTATATGCACACGTGCTAGGACTTGTGAATTTATTTTTTTATAGGTTTTTATATAGGGGATAGTTCACGCTTCGTTGCAACGCTTACTATCTTAATTATCTGTGATTCTGGGCACAATTATCAATTTGTCTTTCCCTGATGCAACCGCGATCCATCCCATGACAACTTATATCCAAGAGATGCGTCGTACATTATTCATGGGAAGTAGCACATCACAGAAAACACAGCAAAAAAGTATTACCTGCATATCATATTGAAATCTGAACATAGCTATTGTTAAACAATACCCATTTTTGAAAAGTTTTTACATTATCGCATGTAAAAACATGCAGATGTTGAACAAACCCCCTCCCCCCGACTTCCTGTTATTTGTAGACAAAAGAGCATACAATCTCCTCGAATGGGGGAGGGGGATCCGGGAATGTGTACAGTGAACGGGAGATGAATGTTCACCTCCTACCTCCCGCCTGTGCTAATGAAACGATTTTTTCATTGAACAGGAGGAGCTTTCAAGGCAGTTGGGAAATAGAAATGAACCTTAATCACTAGTATATAATTTTAGTTATCATATAAATCAGCGGTTCCTTACCTGTTGTACGTGCACCTCAGGAGTACGTGACGATTTATCGAAGGGGTACGCAAAAAATAATTAGCAGGGACAAAAAAAATAAATAAATAAATGGAAAAGTGATTTCGTAAAAATAAGATTCGTCAAGGTGCAAATATACCAGGGAGGTACACAAACTTCTTTTCTAGCAGTACGGAAGTCTCTCACGTATGGCTACGGGTACAAATGCTTCCACGCATTTCTAGCGGTGCGGATGTTTCTCCCCACCCCCTCCCCGTATCTCTGTGAATCAAACACTTTCTATATGAAATTCTTCTACTTTTTTCTATGGTACGAATGCCTTCCCCGCATTTCTACGGTACGAACGTTGACTGTGTACATGTATCTCTCTCTCTGCAGATACGAATGCTACTCTACATTTCAAGCGCTACGGAAGCTTCCCACGCATATCCGGTAGGAGGCTGAACTCTTGAGTATTTCTATGGAAGATCTTACAACGCATTCCACGGGTGCTAGTGCCTTCTAAGCAACTGAAGAGGCACGCTCACGCCTCTCGATCTACGCAAGCCTCTTACACATTTCCAGTGGTACTTGAAGCATGGAACCACTGCGAAAGAAAAACATTAGAAATCTATGCTTGATGGTGCACGATTCTATCGCAGAATACCATCAGAGAATTAACATAACTGAGATTAAGGCTTCATGGTACCAATACTAAACCATTAAATTAAGTTTTTTCAGTCGAACCACAAATTTTGAAAATGAAAGATAAAGGAACGAGTACCATTGCAAGGTTAATTGGTTTCATTACGAATAGTTTTTTATGCATGTAAATGCAGATTACATCGTCCGATGCACAGAGTATAGTGGAAGCGCATCGCATATAAAGAACAGGTATCTTTGCTGTGTTTGCCTGCATGCTGAATTATAAGTTTTCTAATTGTGCATGTAGATAAACATTACTAATTACACCCACTGCTGATTTAGTATAATATTGATGTATTGTATTGCGTGAAATCTTCAAATTTACAATGTAATTATTACTTCGTAATGAACGAAATTCTGAAGGTGAATTCATTTGAACTCTTAGATAAGGATAATAAACGACGTATATGTCAACTGTTTTCAACTTGCTCTTGTCATGACCGTCGGTTTAGTGAAGCGTGTATGTACGACCTCGCGAACATCTTACTTTCTTTGTTGAGCGTTATTACATAAATGAGAGGAAAGCGAAGAAAAAGAATGTTATTCACGTTTTCACCACGTGCTTCTGCTTTTGCACAATCCAGAATCGTCTTCGAATCACAATAAGTAGGTAAACAACACCCAGATTATTGAGTACGTGATACGGAATGGAAAAATGAAAAAACATAAGCACTGTATAAGAAGCAACAATCAGTTGCGATCAGCATCGGATCGAACAACGTGATCGGCGGAACGATACATTATTATTGATATTATTAACCGATGACAAGAGTTTTTTCTTACCAATTGTATTATTGTCAAAGAGCGGTCCGATGATCGATTTGTTATTCAAAGAGATGTACCTTGATTATTGAACGTTGGCATGATTTAAATTGTCTTGTAGTTTTGGGGTTTTACGAAATCTTAGGGGGATAACGGTAAACAAATGAAATACGCATCTTAGTCTTTCATTTGCAAGAAAGGGTAAGGAAAATTTAGTTTGTATTTTAAATTCGAAGGATAAGTTCATTCAAAACATTCTGAAAGCTTAATAATACCGTATGGAATGATTTTTTACATTTAACTTTTCCTCATATGGATTCTCCAATAAGTAGTGTTACCAAGCTTCCTTACGCCTCAGTGGCGCGGTGGTAAGATGCTCGTCTACCACCGTGAGGGTTGTTGTAACGGTCCTGGGTTCGAACCCGTTAGAGGATACAGATAAGGCATTTTCCCTAGCAGACTTGAGGTGACCGCCAATAGACAGCGCTTTCATTTCGAACCCATCTCAGTAAATGTAGCTATATGGCCAAAGTTGGTGAAGTAGGGGCTCCCTGGGAGAGCACGATGTTATACAGGGTGTCCTGTAAGTTCTAATGAGGCCTTCATCTCATCAACCTCTTGTCATCGAGTAATAAATCGAGTAATTTCTCTGTACTAGTTTTGAGAGTGAAAGTACAAAAAATGAAATCTAAATTTTTATGCATTCCCCGCATTCTGATTTCCAATTAGAAAGTTGTGACCCTGTCTCTCCTAAAGCCAATAATAGCAAAAAAAAAACAGGTGAGAAAGGACAGCATAAATAAGGGAAAGGAGCGGTGCCCGTTAGTTTTTTTTCTGTTCTTTCTCCTTACTTTTCTCTGATTTTTGAATTCAAATATCTTAGTGAACATTGTACTTAGAAACATGGAACTTTTTCTGTTAGTTTCAAAATATGCAGGGCAACAGCTTCCTAATTAGAAGTTATAGGAAAAGGAGGACCGTATAAAAATTCAGATTCTTTATTTTGTGACACACTGTATTTTCAGTCTCAAAACCGGTACGGAGAAAGTTTTTAACGCCTTTTTGATCATTTTTTAAATTGGAATCATACCGCTACGATGGACGGTTGATGAGAAAAAGGTCTCGTTAGCACTTACAGAATACCCTGTATATCTTGATCGCACTACTACTGGTTATAAATAGAAACTATTCATACGTGGTGAACATTAGAGGAATAATAATCTGGAGATTTTATCGCCTTGGGAGCAAGTCGGGTGATGAACTTTCGGGGATTTTTACAATCTTGCTATTGAATATATTTTAAGCTAGAAATAAACATCTTTGTCCACCAATTGGCTCTAAACTCTAGGTTTCGATCTTGACCCCTGGCATTGGAATCCTGATGTTGTAGTCACAGGTAAATGAATAGACATTGTAGACAGGGGTGTATGCAGGATTGACTTTTGGAGGGGAGGGAAACT
This sequence comes from Pholcus phalangioides, assembly GCF_987345545.1. Classification (NCBI taxonomy): domain Eukaryota; kingdom Metazoa; phylum Arthropoda; class Arachnida; order Araneae; family Pholcidae; genus Pholcus; species Pholcus phalangioides. Next base: position 29,575,246 of record NW_028301601.1, read on the forward strand.
TTGGGTTATGGGAAAAGAGGGGAAAAGGAATTTCTTATAGAGATTTTTGAGTTACTAACCTTCAAAAAAGCATTTTAAAAAATAGAAATTAATTAATATATCATATAAAGGTGTTTCCTTTAGATATTTTAAATTCTTTTACAAAAGTACTTATTTTTTTTATTGCCTTGGAAGGAGCGGGGGGGGGGCCTTCTGTGCCCCTAATTGCAACTCCTCTGATTGCAGATGAGATCAATATTCATTTTGATCAAATTATTTCTTATCAATCTGTAAATCTCGTCGTACCAATTCTATTATGTCTGCTCTCGTATAATCGCTATCACCGCGCATATACAGTCAGGCCTTTCAACGGGAAGCAGTTAAAAATCACTATATACACGCTTCCAACTTCTTGAAGATAAATTAAATTCCGTTCTTGTTTCTATTACAATAACACACACTGCACAAGCTTCTTATATCCTTTATGTACGGGTTTTTAGGAACAAATTCCAACAGTGTAATGTACCAGCGATATTCCTCAGGAACAGTGTCTTTGTTAATATTTGTCAAATAGGGTGGAAAATGTAATTGGAACAGGTCTCCCCCCACCCTCCTCCAACTACCTTTTTCCTGTTATGTGATACGCTATTTTTTTACACGTCAAAGAAAAAGAAAATAACAATAATGCGGCGGTGAAGAAAGAAACATAAATTTTCCCCCTTCATAATGTTACCAATAAAGGCGCCCTGATTATTTCAAAGAGGGAGAGAGCTCGAATGTATTTCCTCCATCTACTCTAAGCAGAGATATCTCGCCAGTGTACGGAAAGAGGTTAAAGATGTCAATAAAACAAGTCACTCAGCATGATTTCACATGTTCACGTCTGCTGCTTTAGAATGCTCTCCCTAATTGTTGTCACATTAGAGAAGAGGTTTTCAATTTTCTGATGCTTGCAGTATCCCCTTAGAAAAGAGAGGCACCTTTGAAATGAGTAGAAAATTTGCGTACTCTTAGAAATATGTAAGAGTTTTTGCTTATCTTTATAAATACTCATCAACTCATCAATTACGTATCAAGCTTGGAAGGAGATTATGTTTATTCAACAAGTTAATTATGGCTTGTCTCAATAGATGGCATCCGGGATGACGAGGATTAGGAGAAAAAATGACTCTTTTTTAGTAATTAAAATACTTTTGAGTATAATTTTCAAGTAACTTCGTGCCTTTTTCCAAAATCTGACCATCACAATAATTTAAACGATTTTTTACTGAAACAGTGCAGCACCTTATCAAAACTATTTTTACAGAAAAATGTCTAATTTCACTAGTGTTTATCCCTCTAAAAGTTTCGTTTATTTGAATCCGCAGGTTTTCAAGATATTGTGGTTTTTCGCTGAGCTTAAATTTTTTCCCACCACTTACCGTGGATTGGTTTTTGGTTTCAATGCTAATGAAACTAATCGAAAAAAGTTAAATTTTACGGAGAGTGAAAAATAGGTTCAGAATCGGAAAACGAAACTAAGAGTTGAGAGAGAAGAAAAAATCACTCATTTATTCAATATGTTTTCAGACGGATACATTGACATGTGACGTACATGCCATCTAGAATAGAATAGAACAACAATAGTGTAACTAAGTTTTCATGTTTACTTTCAATAGAAAAACAATGTTTTTTCCCCGTTTGGACTTATCAGACCTCGTTATCATTTCAGACTGATTTCCGTCGTGAGATTTCTAAAGTTTCTCTATAATCAAGACAACTCGTTAGGATGCATTATCTCAATTTTTCCGTTATAATACCTGGTATATAAAAACTTGTAAGTGCCATTCTCTTATTGTAAACAATGAGAGATTCTAGGAAATCGACAGAAAAAGAATAAACATGAAAACACATTAATTTTGTTTTAAACGTTGCTCTGTATACTTATGGCCTGTTTAAGCGAAATATAACACCAATTTGAACGTTTTACTTGCGATTCTGTTCCTTCCAGATCTTTCTATACGATTATTTAGTATTGTAAATGATGTTTCGGAATATTCGTCAGTTTGCGTCTAATATGATTTTGTTTCCTTAAAATTATACGATGGATATAGAATTTCCATCAAGTGTTTCACATGCCAAGCTTAGGGTGAAACTGGTTCGGTATTGTACGTTTTTTCTTTCGATTTCAAGCTGGGTACGCAGCCCTGGTCCGTTGTCACAACATACACACACATGAAGATGATTCTACAGCATTTTTACTTTCGAAGAGATGTCAACGTCGGAAATGGTTATTGCAGAGCCTAACCTGAGCATTTACGTAAGTTCCGTGCCCGTTTATGTTCGGTGTGCTCATTGTCTCATCTATCTTCTGAGTATTCGAAACTGGAAATAGCCGGATTGAATACAATTTAAATATGGGAAGGTTAACTGATAGTTTTTTTTAAAAAAGGGGGACTGGTTCCACATTTGCATCTCGAAGCCAGAGAAACAACTTCAGCCGACTATCACCTGCTAGGTGAGTGGACATGACCGCACGGTTGCAGGATTTGAGGCTGAATCTCTCCTCTAAGATCGGGAAGCCGTTGGATGCGACATCCACCGTTTTCTTTGAAATTTCGTCTGTGCGGCGGTCGTGTGGGCATCGTACAGGATTCTCGAAGTGAGGGGATTCCGGTTCGAACCCCCGGCGGAAAAGTGGTAGTCGGCTGAAGATGATTTTCTGCGGTTTCGAAACTTTGAGGCGAGAAATGCAAACAGTTCTTCCATTGAAAAAATTCTCTCCGCAGAAAGCAGGCAGACCTTCAACACGACACGACACTTACATAACATAAAAATTCAAGCATTTACCATCTTCACTTTTAAATATAGAAGACGGATCGCAGCAAGAACACAAAACAACTCTGGTATTATAAACACGTTAGGGCTACTCATATATACACACAACACGTTTCTGCAATTACGGATTCGTTAGAAATTCCTCAGAGGAGTGTGTACGAGATGCATGTACAGTTAAGTGAGTAGTAGCCGTTGGTGTCGAAGTCAAAGCCATTGGTGTATTGAATAAAATGTATATAGGTGCTGTCATCTGCATTTTAATTTACCAGCGAATGAATGCATTTTTGGAATTTTGCATGCTCGCTGTGTTTCCTTATATCATCACGTTTATTATTAGGCCCGCAAATGGATTTTTCTTTTGCATAGCAGTACACTCAAACTCACTTGCTCGTTAAGAGGGATGATGACACAGCAGTCCTTATCCCTGATTGGAGATTGCTGATGGACAAAGAATTTATGACTGTGATGACAAACAGTATAACAACAATGCTAGTCCTTGATAACTTGCGAGGGGTTAATGACTGATGATGAAAAAAGAGTACAGCATCAGCCCACATCCCTTTTAACTTTGCAAGGGGGGGTCGATGATTAATGATGACAAAGAATGTAACAGCAATCGTCCATCCTTGAAAATTTGCAAGGGTTCAATGACGAATGATGGGAAAAAAAGCATCCTCATCTTATAGCAGCAATCCTCATATTTGATAACTTGAAAGGAGTCGAAGACTGATGATGACAAAGATTATAACAGCAGTCCTCATCCCTGATAACTTGCAAAGGGTTGATCACCTATGATGACAAAACTTTACCAAGTAGTAGTCATCAAATCTTTCCAACTTGTCAGGGATGAGGACTGCTATTGTACTTTTTTGTCATAAACAGTCATCAACGCCCCCTTCGAAGTTATCAGAGATGAGAACTGCTTCACATTTCAGTGTTATAAGTACCGTTTCGTCCTTTCCCCGATTCATCCTTAGGTCAAAATAGTCCCGTTTCATCCGATCTCTTCTTTCCCTTCCCCCTTCCATGGATTACTGTCAATCAAGGTAAAACACCCAGTGGTTACTGAAAAGAAAGATGAGCGATTGAGAACCACTAACCTACACCATGAGTGGTGTGACCATATTACACAAGAATGTCCCGTATTTTTAGTGGTATTTTCCACTAAATATTATATTTTAAGTTTTTTTACATGAACTAAATAGCGATTTCCAATAAATTCTTCATTACTCTCTGATGTTGATCATTTACCTCCTAAATCGATCATTTATGAGCAAGAATTGGTGATTTTTTGCCGTCTTATGACTTAAGTTATTGGTGAACATTACCGATGTTCCGTATTCTACCATGTTTAAGTTCCCAATTTCCGTATTTTTATGAATGAAATATGTTGGGTGTACAATAAAATAAACATCAAGTCACAATGGAATAAATTCTATCGAAATATATCTATTAAAATGATTTTTTTTAAACTGCGATTTGTAGCAGATCTTTATTTCTCTGTCGTTCAGGAATTTCAGAAATGATTAGCAAATTGTATGGCCCGCAAGCAGAGATGGTTATTTAACTCTAACGGACCGAAAAATTACTGCATTGTTGTAATTGATATAGATACAGTAATATCCTTATGACTTAAAATATAAAATTAGAACCTTGTCGTTCTAAGGGTAAGCATATCTCAAAAAATACGGGAAATTGTTATCCTTATACGGGACATAATAGCATCCGAAACTGCAATTTACATCGAATTTGCTAATTATTGATGAAACTCCTAAATGACAGAGAAGTAAAGATCTGCAAAATCACAGTAAAAAATGCATTTTAATATGTGTATATTTCAATAGAGTTGTATTGTCATTGTGGTGACTTGGGTGTATATTCTATTGTACACCCAACATATTTCATTCAGAAAAATACGGGACATTGAGAGTTTAAATATGGTAGAATACGGAATATCGGCAATTTTCACCAAAAAACATGGTCATAAGTTTGCAAAATCACCAGTTCTTGCTCATAAATTGTCAATTTATTGGAAATCACAATTTAAATCGCATGGAAAAAAAACTTAGAACGTAACAAATAGTGTGTTTAGATAAATATTTATATTTATACACAATAATCATAATATAATTTACAAGTGATGAAAATTATCTTCATTCATAATTTCAGTAAAGATTATCACTTCAAATAGGCTTTATTGAAAAAAAAAACCCCAGAAAAGTGTATAAAAAGTGAGAACGACCAAAAACACAGGAATATCACCAAAAATACGGGATATTCTTGTGTAATATGGTCACGCCACTCATGGTGTAGGTTAGTGGTCCTCAATTGCTCATCTTTCTTTTCAGTAACCACTGGGTGTTTTATCTTGATTAACAGTAATCCATGGAATGAGGGGAAGAAGAGATCGGATGAAACAGGACTATTTTGACCTAAGGATGAATCGGAAAAGGACGAATCGGGACATCATCATCAGGGCCGAGGACTGCTGTCACAATCTTTATCATCATCTATAATCGACCCCTCACAAATTATAAGGAATGAGCACAGCTGTGTGTTATACTCTTCATCATCATCAGTCCTCATCCCTGATAACTTTCAAGGATTTCATGACTGGTGATGACAAAAAAAGTATAAAAGAGCAGGATGCAAATTTTTACCTTTTACCAACTGAAAACAGTCACTACAGACCCCCCCTTCCCCCTATTTGTAATATCGCCGTTAGAGAAGACTGGACAAAGACATTGTGTGCTCTCTTACCAAAATACATTGTTATGAGATTATATTTACCTCGCTAAAGAAAATCAATCCCATTTAGTATTCAACACTGATAATCCCAAAAATCAAGATCTAATACCCGTTTTTTTTTTTCTTCAAGGAAAACAAACTATGTCCTCCGTACAGAAAGAAATCGAACAAAAATACAAAGAGAATAGGTAAAGAAATTGTTTCTTTTCTTTACCTATCGCAAACACACGAAGCTAATAAAAGATCTCACATGGCGTATCAACTTGCGCGCGTTGTTTTTTTTTTTTTCAAATTTGGAGGGGAAAAGAATATAGAAATTTCCATGATATTTAGAAGATCGTCTTTACGAAGCTCGAGGCATTAGCTTGTCGACATTCTTTTTGTGTGGACGTTACACATTATTTATAACGTGACGGCGGGGATCGACGAGTGCTTTTTTTCCCTCCTATCTCTCACTGAAGCGAGGTTAAGTCAACGCAACTTGTTTGCTACTCAAGGACTAAAACTTCTCCCCATTTACTTACACTTTTTACGTCAACTCTTTTTTTTTTCCAAAATTATTATAATATCTATTCTCTTTCGGTAGAAGTTCAGTTTAAGATCTCGAGGCACATTCCGGTAATCTTAGACATCATTATCAAACAGACTGTTATTCCATTCCAACCTCCGGGATGCGGTTCCCGTGCTTAATCTTCTTGGTCATCGCTGCGACCGTGCAACTCTGCCCGGCGGATCGGACGTCCCGGCGGCAGCAGAGGCAACAACAGCAGCAGGATGACATTGATGATGGTGCTATCCTCGGTATATTCACGATGGAAGGTAATCCTTTCGAATCTGTTCCGGAAATGGAGAGGAGGTTCAAGAAATGGGTCAATTCTGGAGTTAAATTGGCTCTGCCTTACTTGATGCGTACTATAACTGATGTAGATCTGTCTCCGGAATGCACTAGGGGTTTGCTCAAACTTATGAGAGGCGTTATGGAGATCAGAGACTGGGCTGTTCGGAGTAAGTACCGTTTTTGTAATTTTGCTTAGAAAATATATAATTCTAATTAGCCTACTAAATTATCATCGCCTTTGTATTTCAATGAAGCATTAAACTGTCCTGAGCCTACTTTTAATTGGTGATTTCCCGGCTGAATTTAATTTTTGTATTTTGTTTTTTAAAATTTTTTATATTTAAAAAAATAAATTGTAGAACATATTGAGGATTCTTAAATTTACCTAAAAATCTGCGCTGTGAAATGCTGAAGATCTTCTAACAGAAAACTATAGAATAACCAAAACCCCCGTTGCCGTAAATTTTACGTAATTTGCTAAATCCCAATTGAAGTTGATTCCAGGGCCACCATACCCCATGGGTACTCTCATGCAATGTCCATTAGGACACGGATGCTTAAGGATCCCCGCACGGTGATCGTGGAATTGCAATTATAATCAGTTTTGACAGATTAGTGGGGCTCTCAGTGTGCCACTTTGCCAAGGAGCTTGATGATGCTATGAAATCTCTGACGATTGGATTTTCTTGCGCAAGTGTTTTTTTTATATTGCAATACTTCGGTTAATAGGGACTGGGCTGCACATTAGAAACTAGATAAAATTATTCTAACCCATTCAGTCCGGTAAAACAAAAAAATCAGCCCAGTTGAAGGTCCAAATCCAACATTATAATAGTGTAAATGGCAACGCTGTCTATGTTCGTTCTAATGGATTCCACCAAGCATAGCCGCCAGTAAATTTATTGTGACAACTTTGTTGATGCTAGTAGTTAATATCTATAATGTCAGATCTCTAGACATGACAAACGTGAAGAGTTCGTGACTCCGAAGATTCCAATTTAAAGGTGCTTTCACCAGAGAGAGAATATCTTACCCAAATCCATAATTGCCAAGTAATATGCCTATTGTGATATGACCACAGTTGGAGCGTTCAGCGGCAAAAAATCACGAATCAAGGGATTTCAGATTATTTTATATCATGGACAAATACTGTACTTCCCAAATTCACCACAATGGGATTATATGTCGATGAACCCTGGGAAAATGACATAAGTTAACTCTAATAGATAAGGTATTCAGCTCTCTGGAAATGGAACTGACGAGCTTCAAAATTTACTGAACGTTTTTGCCTAGTTAGTTTTCAATAGCAATTTATCATATGACCTCTTAGCTAAAGGAATCCAAAGAGTTCGACATCGGTGGTTGTGGTTATTTAAACGTGAGTTTCCCGCAACCATCCATTCGATATATTTTACATTTTGATTTATATGCTACGTTCTGATTCGATTCTATTTCGATAAAATAAAAACGTGACAGAGAGCCAATTTAAAACACATATCGCTAATTTTCCCCGGATATCACTGATTTCAGCCAAATATTTACGATAGCACGACTAAATTACATTACATAAACCTTCCTCCTCTAATGAGCATTCGATTTACGGACATCTCAAGTTAAAGAGTTTATTTCGAGTTGAAAGATTTGAATGTCTTGGCGAGACCTACTTCGACGATATTTGGAAAAAAATATATTTTAAGATTTGTTTTAATCACTCTTTTCTATATTTCTGATCACTAGTTAGAGAATTGAAACTGAATTGTAGCGATTTCAATTTGGATCAGTTTTTCTTAACCCGTGGCCACATTTGGAACATATTTTCATCTCATGGCCCCTGTCTAACAAAGGGTCCCCCCACCCTCACCTAGGAGTGTGACCAGTGCCTTCTTAAGGCATGGGCCCACCCAGGCACGGCCCGGGGGCCTCAAGAGAAGAGAGGGTCTCACAAAAAAGACATCTGGTGGAAATTTTCAAGAATTTGTCTAGTAGGGCCTCAGAAAAATCATTTGGCCCGGGGGCCCATGATGCTCTTAAGACGGCCCTGAGTGTGACCCATTTTAATTATTCATTTGATTTTTTCCATTAAATTTATACTGAAGTAAAAGTTTCTTAAATAAGATCGATCACGAGATCCCTGGAATAGAGTCCAGTGAGCTTCCTTCTTGGTCCTAGCTCTATTCAGGGCCATCTGAACAAATTGATTTTCTGGAATCTTCGTAATTTTTCACTCACATATCGACGGCCATGTTCAAAAAAGAGACAACTCGAAGACTTCAATTTTTGAGTTATGCACGTCTACATATTGCAAAACAGCAAATCCCAAATCTGTTCATACGGTCCCTTCTTTAATTAAATCTGAGTTGATTCCTATTCAGTTCCATACAAAAAAGTGGATCTTTAAACTGCAGATACATCTCAAAACAAATGGAATTTTGAATTGCTTTTTTGAATTGGGCTGTCGATAGGTACTTCTCGGAAATTTTAGTAGGAGATCTCATTATGTAGGCTCTCCATGAGGATATGATCGTGCATTAATATAGCCCTAGTTCAATCGGGAATGTGCGTGCACGTGTAGTGAAACCTGACGTGAAGTTTGTTTCTGTGTAATGCTTGTTATGTGTAGTATTGGGGTTCAGCTGGATTCCGAAAGTAGTCACAACTTTCTCCACTATATTTCGCTTTATCTTCTTCTATCACTATGGCTCCCTAAAATATCTGCCATGGCTGTATTATGTTATGAAAAATCAGGCGTTACCCCTAGATAGGTCCTTCAAACAATGACATCTAATCATCTTAGCATAATTCATTTTCCCCCCAATATAACCCAGATTGATACAACTCATTTTACATTAATCAATCAAGATAATTAATAAAAATCTACATAAATGAGAAACATTGTGGTAACGCATAGAATTATCAAATTCTGTGAAAATTAGCAATTAAAAACTGTGTATTTTTGACATTTTGGAAGCAGATGTGTGTGTGTGATTTACATTCAGATTCTATGAATAGGAGAGGAAAACGAAAATGAAAGTCATGGCTTAGAATGTGACCCGGTTTCTCGTGAAATCAGAGAGGTCAAGGGCGGAAATACCAAACGCCATAGCGGAAAGCCAGAAACGTCTCTTTCACTATTAATACCAGAGCTGGTTTCACCCTGACACACGCTTGGAGAGCAAATTGCATCGGAGGTCAGTTGAATCAACGAGTCTAATCAAAAGCACGGTGCCCAACGAATAAAAAAAGTTCGATATATTTTGGACCATTAGATTAATCGTCTAGCTACTTAGTTTCACAAGAAACAATCATTACTTCGACATTAGATGACTTTCTTTGCTGATGGGTGTGTTTGTTACACGATAATACAGATGATGAGGTGAATAAAGCATTATGAGAAATTAACATGTTGTTGATCTATTTCTGTAAGCGATTTAATAACCACTTTTCTCGTTATAATTAGTAATTTTTCTCGGTGATTTTCTCCGTTTAAAGACCTGGCAGTGCTTATTATAGTAATACATAATATGAATTTCCGTTGGGCTTGTTGACTTATAGATATTACGACTCTATGAGTTTGATAATTTGATAGGTGAAAGATATAACAATATAATCAAATTTTCTCGATTGCAAATCCAACCATTATCTAATTTGATTTTCAGTTTAAGGCCGTGTAGCCTCTTGTGACCCTGGATAGTCTAAACCAGCGGTTCTCAACCTTTTTTGACTCGCAGTAGTACGCCTTTTCAGTACATAATTTTTATATCGGAGCCCCGTTTGACTCGAGGAGCCCTTTTTGTACATAATTTTTATAGTGGAACTCCGCAGGCCTCTTTTTTTCATTTATCTGTCAAATTTACTTACTTATCTATTTTATTTTCCTTGAGCAGCCGCGGAGCCTCTGGGAAGTGCACACGGAGCCCCAAGGGTCCAAACTGGTCTTAAACTATCGTCTCCTTAACCCTTTATTTGCCCATGGCCTTCCTCTTTGGAATTAATTTTTTTCTTGTGACCCCTTTCTCCTTCAAATCCAGGAGCGAGACCCTTTCTACTTATTCATCTCGTCATTTTTGTCGTACTACAGCCATTTTCTGCACAGGCTGATTAGACCGGGTCCTACAGTTTATTGCCGATTGAAAACGACAGATTTTTTTTATATACTCACCGAGACGTTGGTGCGCTAATCCCTCGGTGTGGGAATCCCTGCGGTAGCAATATTTTTCTGCGGTCTTCTCGCCGTTTCTACTTATTAAATTGATTTATTTATTTCTGAGTGTTAATTTGTAGTTGGGAAAAATATTACAAAATGAAGGTGGATGTCCGGACCCGCAGGCTAGATACCCGTAGGTTTCCCTATCGGTTTTACGGGACATTCTACTGGATTCTAAAAGTAAAGTCAGACTTTTCCTTACGGTTTCACTCAACTGCTTCACATCTGGTGTTGTTTTTTTCCCACAGATCGGTATGGCCCCCAAATCACCTACCATGACTCCCCATTTATATAATTTTCATCCGTTGCCCCTCCCCCCTTCCGCCCGCTCTGGGAATGTTCCAGGGTCTCGCGGAGAGTCATGTAACTCTCGATTGGGAATCACTGGTCTGTGCGGCCACGCCTGAGAATCAAGTGAGATTGGAGTCATGGGGGAAAGGGGGGGCGGTGATTAAGAGGAGAGCACAGAGAGCTTTGAAAAAAAAAAATCTGCCAAATCCCGTTGTAACGAACTTTGAAGGGAGGTCGGTCGATTGTCCTCAAAATGTATGGCTTTGAATTTTCATTGCTTCAATGGCAATTTTCATTGCAATAGGTCGATTGTCCTCCATCTGATTTTCGTCATTGTGGGTGATGAGGGGAGAGGGGGGGGGTTGAAATTTCTCGGATATATTATTTGAGTAGCCAGTAATTATACGTAAAAGTTATGCGTCATCTGCTGTTGGTTTAAGAAACGAATTTCTGAATTGATGTATATTCAGACGCAATATCTCCTCTTTTTGGGAAAATTTACTTCGTGTGTTGTTATTTTGATAAAACATATCACAACTTAGCTGAATGGAGAGGAATTTGATAGAGTTAAATATCTGTTAAAATAATTTTAATAAATTTTGTTCTCGTGGACCTGGTTTATTGGAGTTATTGCATTAATGTCCCCTTTCTAAGTTTTAGTTTCGATACGCACGCGTTCCAATCAAAATTAGTTTCGGTTTCACTAGAGGCTTCTATTACCAATTATGAATGATATTTTTTTTATTTTACGTGTGTACATGAACGTTTTATTTTTTTTCTTCGAAAAACAATTTTTTTATAAATATAAACTGTAATTTATCATTTTAACAATATTCAAGAATGTTGACTCCACTCCACTTACAACCAATTCGGATATACTGAAATATCGGTTAATACGATTTTCTTTTCCAACTTCGTGAACCACAAGCAATGAAACGTACGAGATAGTTTTGTTTTCCAGCGTCATCTATCTTTGACTTATGAATCACACTTTCACATGTAATTTCGGTGATACTTTATCTTTTTATTTTTTACCTATCGTTTCTTTTATTCTAAAAATTTATTTCTCATAAATTTACAGAATATTTGGTTAATTCGATAAGTCACGCCCACTTATGAAATAATCGGATACAGTGAAATATCAGTTAATGCGATGTCTATTCTGCCTTCGTGCGCCTGAAATATTGAGAAACTTCATTGAAAAGGATTTTGAAGTTTTGTTTCATCGGGAAATTCATAATCTCAGGCTTGAACAAATATCATCAAACTCATGAAGTATGCGAATAAAAAAAAAAATACAGCAGAAAACCTGAGAAAAGTCAAATTTGATTGTGATTAATCAACGAAAGAAATGAATCGAATGTGTCTTGCTTGTACACAAGAGACGTCATTTTGAATACTAGCAACGCATGAGTCTGAAGTCGTATGGAAACGTATTAAGATAAACCGAGCTGCCCGCCTGCAACTGGCGAGAGATTAGATTCGTTATTCTCTTCCTAACCACAAGAAATGTGACTGCGAAAAAGATTCATCCCCAGATCTGTGAAGTGTATTGTGGCAATGACGCAAATGATGGTTCTTAAATGAGTGAGACTACTTAAGTAAAACGGAGAACAAGTGGATCGTGGTATCCAACGCACGCAGTAAGATCATCGTCGATTACTAGAAGACATGCCCGAGCAACATAGATATAATATAACTACGCTGCTTAGATGCAAATCTTATGTCTATGCCAAGCACAAGGTTCATGGCTCGAGCTTGTTTCCTCGTAATGTAACTTTAACATTGTCGCACATTTCGTACTTTACCATAACTCATATACATTGAGACCTATCTTATCTTTCGTTATGGGAGACAAAAGATCAGACACATCGTATATATTAGGACCACAGATCTGACAATAAATCTCTGTCGCAGCCATTTTTCACGAAGCGGATAACAGACTTTATCTTACAAGTGGCGTTTCAGCTCGATTTCCTCAAACGTATTCATCACTAAGTGAATCGCAGACTACCAACGTGGTTCAAAATGGTGTCCGTTTGATAAATAAATGCCGAAAGACTCTGCACATGCGCATATTTACGAAGGCGCGTGTTTTGAAATGATATGTTCCCCCTTGTCCCTACTCAAAACAATAACCTTTCGTGCAAAAACTTGATACGTATATTTTTAAAAATTTGTAAATACGATAAAAATGAAAAGAAAAATACTAAATAATGACATACTGTGCATACATGGGGACATCAAATTAATGCATTAAATTAATTAATACATGGGGGCTCTGCCTTTCTGTCATACAATCCTTGATCAATCAAATTTATTAATTTATTTAATATTAATTTATTTAATTTCAATTTATTAATTTATTTAATTTCAATTTATTAATTTATTTAATTTCAATTTATTTATTTATTTAATTTCAATTTATTTATTTATTTAATTTCAATTTATTTATTTATTTAATTTCAATTTATTTATTTATTTAATTTCAATTTATTTATTTATTTTATTTTATCAAATTTTTTCATGCACCTTTTCCGATATGATTTTATACATTTTTCTATGATTATTTATTATCCGTGCCCGTTGCACTTTGGCTTTAACTTGATTAATTTGATCCTTCATTTTACATAATGTTCAATTTTCTTTCACTATATGTAATCTTTGACGTATCAATAAATATTGTTTTTGCCGGAGATGAACTGGATCTCCCCCCCTCCAGGGGGGGGGGCGAAGAGCTTACGTCGCTTCTTGCGACAGAGCCTGGGTGTCTCGCGGTTTCTCCAGTTTCTCCAGATGAAAAACGTATGCACAGCTAGTGACTTCTGGTGCGAGAGTTCATGACCTTTATGTTCGATTAAAGAGTTGATGGATAGGTTAGACCTCAGACAATTTTGCAGCAGTGTCAAGTCGTTGATCAGTCTACACCATTCTACAGAACGTTACCCCAAGAGTTACATTCATTCAGGATAAGAGAGGTACTGGAGAATAGGCACACACAGACACTTTGTGTAACGCTTTTAGGTTTTTTTCAATTAATTCGATGTCGCCAATCAAATAAGGGTTCCACACTAACGATGGGTTCTCGAGAATCGGTAGGCACACATGAGTTGGCAGCACACATCAGAGTCTGTTTACATTTCACAACACATAAATTTTAAATGTAGATACTCTAAGTTCTCTTGAATCATGATGCGAGGTCAGTTGAACTGTGAAACAATACTTGGAGTGTTTACTTGTATGGTCATTAAATATTGTATGGTTATTTAATAAGAGTCACAAACAAATCATTTTTACTGAATAAAATCCAATTTAAATTTGATGCCCCCATGTATGCACAGTATGTCATTATTTAGTATTTTTCTTTCCATTTTTATCGTATTTACAAAGTTTTGAAAATATACGTATCAAGTATTTGCACGAAAGGTTATTGTTTTGAGTAGGGACAAGGGAGAATATATCATTTCAAAACACGCGCGTTCGTAAATTTGCGCAAGTGCAGAGTCTTTAGGTATTTATTTATCAAACGGACACCATTTTGAACCACGTTGTAAGTCTGCGATTCACGTAGTGATGGATACGTTCAAGGAAATCTAGCTGAGACGCCACTTGTAAGATAAAGTCTGTTATCCGCTTCGTGAAAAATGGCCCCGGCAGAGATTTATTGTCAGATCTGTGGTCTATGGTCCTAATGTATACGATGTGTCTGAGCTGTTGTCTGCCATAAGGAAAAATAAGATATATCCGAATGTATATGAGTTATGGTAAAGCATGAAATGTGTGACAATGTTAAAGTACATGAGAAACGCAATAGAAAGCTAGGAAAACACACAATAGTTGCATTAATTAATATTCAAAACATATCAACTGAATAAATTTGGCACCCATTCTGTGCATTGCAACCCGAAAATAACTCATTGGGATCATGACAGCTTGGAAATTCATTCTCGTGAACAGAAATATTCTAGATATTACTCAGATTTCGAAATCATATTGTGTTGGCGTGGTCATTATATTGTGCTCCTAGCCCAAAGAACTAATACGCGTTAGAAATGAGGGCACATAAATTCATTGTATCTTCGTGAAAAATTTCTGTCTACTCTAATTTTTCTGGAATATTCTAAAACAACAGATCCTTATCTTTTAAGAGAAAGGGAAAAACATATTTTTTACCTTGAATGGCAAAATTCATCTCGTCTCTCTGATGACAGTTTGTTTCCTCTCGATGTTACTTCAACGAGATCATCTCCGAAGGTCATCTGATTACGTTGTCGTTGCAACTCTTTTTCTATTACGTTTCCTGGTGATCTTCTTGGGTATGTCTCAGAAGGAAATGGTTGGTGATTATTAAAGGAAATTTCTTTTGGAATTCATAGCACATTGTAATCTTTACGGTTTTACGAAAAGGAATATTTTTTCTTTCAATAGGAAAATTAAAATCACATTAATAATCAATTTTTGACATTCCAGGAAAAAAATGCATCTATACTTTTATCATGGAATGTATTTTATATGCATAGGAAGGTTCTATATAACTTTCACGTTGAAATTATTGAAATGAGGTATAAGAAACCATCGAATCAGTCCAAATCCATGTAAGAAAGCAGAATGGAAAACGTAACACGAAGGTACCAGTTGGCATTGTTCGGCGATGCAACAGATCATCAATAGAAGGCAAAGGGTAAAGAAAATGATGGGTAAACCGTTGGTCACAAGCGATGTTGTGGGGGGAGGGATGATGTTGAAAATCAGGGTGGCGTTGTTTGCCAGTGCCCCAGTCAAACAAAAAGATCATACAAAAGATGATAAAGAAAGTGATCCAGTCTTTCCCAACTTCAAGGCTCGAATGCGAGCCGATCTCCCCGTTAAAAAGTCTCGCCACAGAGAGAGAGAGAGAGATAGAGAGCAACAGGCCTACAACTATACAATTTTTCAATCATTATATTTCACTCATATTTCGAAAAATAGGTAGCGGATGGCAGCACTATAACAAGCATTACACAGAAGCAAGCTTCACGTTGGGTTCACAACACGGACACGCACATTCCACCATTGTACCAATTCGTTAGAAGTTCCGCAGAGGAATATGAAAGGTGAATCTGTGGTTTAGTAGTTATATCCAGTCGAGCAATATGTATCGGAAAAGACACAAAGCAATGTTGGTTTCGAACGATAGGGGGCAATTTGAGAAGAAAATGATTGTCCATGGCCCCCTTTCAACCATTTCTCATTCCTATGGCTCCCTCTTGCGAACATGAATAATTTTCTACCCCCCCCCCGCGTTTTTCCATTAGAAGATAGTTATTCAAAAATTGTCTGAAGTATATAAATATGTTTGAATCTAATTTGATTAATTTTTAATTTATGAAAATAACGAAAGAGCAAAATAAACGTAACAGGAATACAGTAAAAAAAATAGAATAAACTATTTTCATTCGATGTAAATTCTGCGATTGAAGACGGTACAATGTCATCAAGTTACTGTACGGGATGAAATTTGTATTATTTCAAATTAGTTTATTTTTATGTAAATTATTATGGTTTCGTTGAGAAAATGTCAGTTGTAGCTTCCAAAATACGCATTCTTGTAGTGATAAAAATCGCCAAATGTGATAGCAAGCAGTTTTATTAATTTTATTCTCTTCATGCGGATAAAAGTAGTATATAATGAGGGAGTAGCCACACAGAAATGAATCACAATTGAAGTGTCAACCATTCACTTCGTTTTCAATAATGTATCAAGGATATAGTAGGTCCATGTTGTAGCCGTACTATGAACTTAAAAAAATGAACTAAAATACGTGTGAAAAATTTTTAAATATTTGTCTGAAACATTCATTCCAGAGAAATCATGTACGCAGTCAGGGCCGGATTAACCATTAAGCAAAATAAGCACGTGATTAGGGCATCAGTACAAAAGGGGGCACCACAAAAAGATATCATATGGTATTTTTTTAATGCAAGATTTTTTTTTCAACATCGATCATCCGGTAGAAGATCCTGAAATTGAAAGAGCACTTGATTGTATAATTGAAGATCATTATCACAAGAATGACACGAAAGATGAGAAACTAATAATATTGCAAACTAGACCGCATTATTTTGCTGAGTTCTTTGATTAGCTTTTCACAATTTTCATAAAGTACGCCCAGGGCTGTCTTAACATTATCATACGCCCGCATACAAAGCGACTTTTCTGAAAGAGGCACTACTACCTTGCTGAAAATTCCTATCTACCTATTTACATATTTACTCTTAAAAATCGGAACCAGATCTAATTGTCACTTGGTTGCCAGAAGTGACCAGATGGGCCCAATGCAGCAAACCAAGTTGTACAGAAAAAGGACATGATTTTTGTTTGTCATTAGTGGATCAAGTGTGTAGGTTGATCTATAGAAGTAAAAGAAATGCTACCAGAGGTGTAAATTACAAACTTGACAATGTATCTAAAAAGAAAAAATAACCAATATATATATAACGGTGAATCGTCAGAAATAAGGTACCTATTGGCAGGGCCGCAACTGGATACTTGGTTAGCCGGGGCAACTACTTATTTAGGCAACCATCCCCCCCCCCTCGTAATGCTGAAGGATAGGTTGAATGGCTGAATTTGCGCCCCCTTGTGTAATGCGCCTGGGGCACCAGATTCGCCTGCTCCCCCCCACTAGTTGCGGCCCCGCCTATTGGTAATATTATGGCCATTATAAGATTCAATGGTTTCTCCTTGGAGTGTTGGTACAGCCTTTATCGATCAACCGTTCGTCCTAGTGGTATGGTTATAATTTTAAAAATTCTCAAAATATGACCAAAAATCACCCTGTACGAGTTTTGAGGATCAAAATACAGTGGTCGGCTGAAGTTGGTTTTCTGTGGTTCCCAACTTCAAGGCGCAAATGCGAGCCGATCTCCCCGTTAAAAAGTCTCGCCACAGAGAGCAACAGTCCTACAATGAAAAATCATTCAATCATAACACTTCACCCATAGTTGGAAAAACTGGTGGCAGATGGCAGCACTACACATAACAAGCATTACAGAGAAACAAAAAACTTCACGTCAGGTTTCACTACGCGTACACGCACATTCCCGCATGTACCGATCCGTTGGGGGTTCCACGGGATGGGGGGGTGTGTGTTTGGGCGGGGTGCATGTGTGGTGTAGCAGTAGTAGGTAGGGCCTCCAAAAAATGGCTCGGGGATCCATGATGTTCTTAAGTCAGCCACCTGGTTGGGCAATTTGCCTGTTGTGGCGTTGTATTTGTACACAAAGTAAAAAAATTTAAATTTTTGTACGATCCCCCCCCCCCTTTCTAATTTCCAATGAGACAGTTGTTGCTCTTTCTCTTCTGAACCCAACAAAGACATTAGATGTTTGTAACTGCATTATTCCCTGAGATATTTAAATTCAAAATCGGAGACAGGTCCGGGTTCGGAAGAATTTCGCGGCCCAATGCAACAAAAATATTTGCGGCTCCCTCTAAAAACATTTTATGTAGTTGTTCCCGACTTAAAAACTTTTCGAGTTGCGAACATAAATCTTGGAGGGGAATTTTTTTTCAGAGAGAACACATTTTATTACACTAATTTTTTTCATTATTTCAGGAACTCGTTGATAGTCTGGATCGCAATCAAACACGATCCATTGAGAGAGAATGACATTTAAATTAATTTTACAAAATTTATAAGTTATTAATAATAATTATCATGGTCCACCTGCTGACACTTCATCGTGGCTCGAATCATATTCAACAGTCATAAAATTTTGTCATACTTTTAAAGCGCTTCATCATCTCCTTATCAAATATACGTTGCAATTCGATACCAGATCATTTTTCGAATCTTTTATTGCTATTTTTGTGCAATTAATGTAAATTAATAGAAGTAAAGGAATCGAGCACTGGAATTCCATGACCCCCACAAGAGTAGGGCTGACAGGCAGGATCGTCATAACAGCATCATAGGTCCCCCGAGCCAAGGGATTTTTTGGAGGCCCTACCTGAAAAATTCTCGAAAAATTCAACTACGTCTCGTTTTTCTGAGGCACCTCTTCTCTTGATGACCTTCGGGCACGGTCCGGAGTGGGGGAAGCATGCGTTAAGACGGCACTACCTAAGGCTCGCACCAGGCGTCCTCCTTTTTCAGTTTTGAATCTGGTAACCCTATCTGAAGACCACATAATCCGTGTTTTCACTTATTTGTTTGATCATCCATATTGTCCGAATGTTTTTTATGGAAAGAAATAATTGAAATAATTATTTTTTCTACATAAAATCGGTTCTTGCAAATCTACGAATTTTGTTACCGAAATTTTCGTCTCATAAAAAAATTTCATGCCAAAAAATGACAAAGAGCTCTCTATCTCTCTTTCAACATCTCATGAGTTGCCTGAAATTTCGAGATTAAATGGCAGCACCAACAGTATATAAATCAAGCCTCTGGAGAGAGTAGGACGTCAGCGGTCTCCGCCTTGGCAGTGCTGAGAACTGTGTCCCCCCAATATCTTTCGTCGGAACATCACGTGACGCGGTGAAAACAAAAAAACGACCCCCCTCCCCGTTATTTTCTTATGGCATAAATAGGAGATTAAAACAACAGGTGAAAAAATAATTTCAGCATGGACGAGATAATTCCAAAATTAGTGAAAGTTATAATTTCAGCATTAAAAAAAGATAATTTCAGCATTAAAAAAAGATCATTTCAGCATTAATGGAAGAAAATATTCTAGAAATAATGTAAGAGATAATAATTACAGCAATGATAAAAGTTATAATTCCAAAATTAGTGAAAGAATTAATGAAAGAGATAATAATAAAATTAATGAAAGATAATTCCGGAATCAACGACAGAAATAATTTCAGCATTAATAAAAGAAATAATTTCAGCATTAATAAAAGAAATAATTTCAACATTAATGAAAGAAACAAATCCACAATTAATGAAAGCAATTATTCCAGAAATAATGAAAGAAATAATTATTAATAAAGGAAATAATTCCAGAATTAATGAAAGAATATTCACAAAATAATGAAGGAAAATTCAAGAAATTATGAAAGAAATAATTCCAGTATTAATGCAATAAAAATAATTTAATCTTTTTTCACCTTTATATGAGTTCTCCGTCCTTTTTTTAAATCTTTAAAATCCGATATTTAGAGACCGAACTGTACATTTCTATGGAAAAATTGCCCATAAGAGAAGATTGTTTTGACGTCACGTAATTTCCTTGCATTTGATGTCGCTGCAGTCGCGATGGCTGGATGCTCCCTCCAGTAATAACTCCGACCACTAATGTCGTCTGCTTCTCTCCACTTGTTTCGGGTGTCTCCTTGTGTCCTGAAAAAATAACCGAACTGGCAGTTCAAACTTCCAGTTCTGTTTGTGAGCTAAGCTTGTAGGGAACCGAACACAAACCGACTTCTTCTCTGTCGTCTGCTCATTAGGAGGCTCTTTGTTTTGGACGTCTCCTTACGCTCAAATAAAATAACCGAACTTTCAGTTTGAATTTCCAGTTCAGTTCACGAGCTTTGTTTATAAGGAACTGAGCGGAATAAAGAATATAGTTTTTTTCACTTTGAACTTCATCATCACCACATGAGTCACTTCTAAATTTGACATTAGATGGCAGCACATTACTATAAAGTGGAGCATGGAAAAATTTACTTTTTACGATCTTACCTGTCTTCTGCTTGTGTGGAGGACCTTTATTTGGATGTCTCCTTGGGTCTTGAAATTAATGAACTGGAAGTTTGATTTTTCAGGTCAGTTTATAAGTTTTTTTATAAGGAGCAAAGCTGAATTAAGAATTTATTTTTTTTACCTGAGCTTCGTCATCACCACATAAGGCACTTCTGATTTTGAAAGTAGGTAGCAGCACCAACAATATTTTTAAAAATGAATTTCTTACTTCTAAATTCTAGAGTATTAAATTAATTTTAATTCCCTTTCAAAATTGTTAGTGCCATTGTGACTCCGCGGCAAATGCTACAAGGCAAAACAGCTATTGGCGGACGGCGTAACATTTCGAGTCACCCGGTATATACGAATTTTGTCATTGCGTAACGCAGTGACAAACCTGTTCATGTGAACATATTAATGATTCATTATCAGGATTTCAAGCCCATCGGAAAATATAAATAAGGGGCCATTCAGGTATTACGTAAGCAGATTTTCAGCCATTTTTGACCCCCTCCCCCCTGTCCGCAAAATTTCGTCAGCAGCTTAGAATATTTCATATCTTCAAAAAGGGGTGGTTGATGACGTAAGCAACCTTCAAAACCCCCCCCCCCCCCTCCCTATCATCAAAAGTTAGCAAATCCGAAACCCCCTCCCTCCCCTCGATGATGACGTAATACTTGAATGACCCCTAATTAGATTTTCAAATAAGAAAATTAGCAGTTTGTTGACTTCAATTTCGATACGGTGAAAATCTGATATTTCATTGGATGACAAGCTACCTTCAAGCGGATTTTTGGTTCGTAATGTGGCCGCTCTCTCGCAGGCGAACGAAGCAACATGCGAGTTGATTTAAACACAACACAATATATTTCACATTACAGTCCGCACTATATTTAATATACAGGGCACATAGGTAACGGGGCATATGGTATTTTACTGGCGAACCATTGGTCCTAGAGGCATACTTCCAGTTGGAAAAAGTACCCGAATAATGTGTTGTACTCAGATATTTGATTCATTGGTTACATAGTTATTAAAATAAAAATGTTAACTTTTTATGTGGACACCCTGTGCCCCAAAACCCAATTGGAAAGTTGTTTCCCGGTCTCCAACAAAAAAAATTCATCGTTTCTAAGTGCAATATTCACTGAGATATCCGGAGTAATAATCTGAAATTTGACGAAATTTCTTTATTACTCCGGTCTCTTGGAGTTCATTATAATGGGGTTGACCGTATTCCCACCAAAAAAATCTGATATTTTTGCAATTTGATGTGAAAGCAGTCCTTTTTATAATGATTATGTCATTTTACTTTTATAAATTTAAGAAGGAAACAAAAGAAAGAAAGGGTGGGGGAGAGAAAAAAGAAAAATGGCCAAGGGGGCTCGGTTGTGCGTAAATGCCTTGAAATTTCATTTGTGCGCAAGGGGATTCGGGCCTCACTCTCAGTTTTATGACAATATTTCACATTTATGAGACGTTTGACTATGGTTACGATTAACCTCTATATATAGCTTTCAATATTAAAATATTTCATTTATACGAAGCACAATTTCAATTATTTGGCATTTTCATTTTGACTCGAAATCAAAATCTTCGGCATTTAGACATCATTTCTATCTCCCGGGGGCCTCAGAAGAAGAGGGGCCACACAAAAATGAGAATTAGTTCAAATTTTGGAGAATTTGCCTGGTAGGGCCTCTGAAAAATCACTTGGCCTGGGGGCCCATGATGCTCTTAAGACGTCCCTGGACACAGGAGTACAACAAAAAATGGCGACTTGAGCGCACCAACCTCTCGATGAGTATAAGAAACAAGCCTGCCGTTCGGAATCGGCAATAAATTGTAGGTCCCGGTCTAATTAGCCCTCGTGTGCGGAAAATGACCGTGGTGCGACGAAAATGATCAATGATCAGACCACTCAGTGCCGGTTGAAGATAGCTTCGTACTAAACTAGATGGCTATCCGTCTGTAATTGCATGGAAACGATAGGTTTTTTTACGCACAAACTTTCATTTTTCACCCATCTACTTCTTGGATTGCATTTGCTACCAAAAAAATTTCAATGACTGGTCAACAAATCTTTGTCTGCTTTATTTATGGCAGCCCTCTTATAATTTGTTGGAGGAACTGTAAAAGTTATTCCATTTTGCTTAAACCTCTTCTATAGTTTGTGTCAGGGCCTACTGTCACCCCCAAGTCGTAAACCTACCGAGAATACACGCAACACTTTTTCATTTCCTTCCTCATGTTAATGTTACTTGAATAGCGGAAAAATTGCGAAAAATATATTCTATGCATTTTATTTGAAATTAAATTTTTTTTAGTCAGAGTGACTAAAAAAATTTAATTCCACAAACTTCTTCGTGGCCCCCGTATCAGTAGCCGTGGCTCCCCTTTTGCTAGATTTTCATCCGTGTCCCCCCTGGAATATCCTAGGGCCCCCCCCCCCTGAGATCATATGCCCCCCGGTTGAGAACCACTGGTCTAGTCGAGCGATAGGTAGTTGTTTTTTTTTGGTATCGAGCTATAGGGGCAATAGACGCCGGCAATGACGAGTCGCATGATTTGAGTGATCCGGTAGAATGGTAATTGCCGGAAATGATAGCTAGCATTGTTGGTCTCGAACGATATGTGGAGTGTAGAATCGGTAGATGTTGAAAATAACGTGTGGCATTGTTTGCCAGTGCTTCAGTCGAGCCGCTGTGGTGGTCGAGTGGTCATAATGACGGACTCGCATCGCGAGAATCCGGGTAAGTTGAATCCGCTGAAGTTGGTTTCCTGTGGTTCCCAACTTCGAGGAGCAAATGCGAGCCGATCTCCCCATTAAAAAGTCTCGCCACAGAGAGCAACAGGCCTACAACGATTAATTATTCAATCATTACACTTCACTCATAGTTAGAAAAACTGGTGGCAGGTGGCAGCACTACACATAACAAGCATTACACAGAAACAGTCAGATTTCATTACAATTCGTTAGAGGTTCCGCAGAGGAATATGGACACGGTACATGTGGGGTTTAGTAGTAGTAGTGCTCCAGTCGAGCGATAGATACTTCCCCCTTACCAGCTCATGGCCTGCCTCTCTGTCTCAAGGAAGAGAAGCGATCGATACCAGAAATGGTAGATAGCTTTGTGCTCCAGTTGAGTAATAGTTACCGGTAATGATCACCAGCACGGTGGATAGGAAGCAATACACATCGAAAATGACGTGTGGCGTTATTTGCTAGAGCTCCAGTCGAGCGATTAATACCGGGAATTATAGGTAGCTTCATGGCCTCGAGCGATGGGGGGGGGGGGGAGGCAATAGATGATAAAAATGACGGATAAAACTATTTGCAAGTGCTCCAGTTAAGTAAATGTGTGAGATAGCACTGTTGTCCTCGAGGGATACCTGGACCAATAGACACTGAAAATGATAGGTGGCACAGTTTGCCTCGAGCGATGGAGAGAAAGATGCCTAAAATTACTGGTGGTATTGTCTGCGGTGCTCCAGTAGAGCAATATTTACCGGAAATGACAGCTGGACGAGGGGACACGTTGGATACAATTCAAGGACATAAAATATTTTTTCACGAATATGACAAATGGATTTTGACATCGTCGCTCTGGAACATGTCATAACCTTCAGAGAAGACTTCCTCTGGAGTCTTCCACAATTATAGGTGCAGTAAAATAATTTTTACAATTTTTAATTTCGCCACACAGTGTTTCAGAGACGTGATTACAGAATCCAGTCCAAAGAGCCTGATTCGTTTATGTGGACTAAACATTTAATGAGCCAAGGGTTGGCCTACACTGCATTGAAGAGAATGGAGATGATTTTTCAAAAATATTTGAAACACGTGATGTTGTTCATCCCTATGAGTTTCCATTCTGTACCTTGAAAATGAAACGTTCGATAATGTGAAGTTATTGGGGTAAGTTTTAATGGCAGGTCTGGTCCAACAGATCCATTTACTTATAGAACATTAAAACCTACATGACATCTTTGAGTAACAATTGGTTTCATTTTCAGTGCTGGACGCTCTAGGAAAACCTCCGGCAGGTATACTGGACGGGACAGGGACGGCCTTTGGCGACTACGACGAATGCCTAGACGTGTTCGCGGGGCCCTCAGCCGACGACAGGAAAAAGAACCGGCGAAAGAAGAAAAACGACGAGGAACTCAGTGGTCAGTACTGTATGGTACAGATCAGCATACCAGAAGCAATCCGAAAAGACGCCATTGATTACCAATCCGGAAATAAATCTTCTTCCCTGCTGGCCAATTCGAAAACCGTAAGTCAAATTTTACCAGAAATGTTTTTAAAGCGTCATGTACTAAATTTAGCGATATGTGAATTCGCTAATAAATAAAATCTCCAAATTTTGCAAAAAAATTCCAAATTTTAAATATCTTATTTGATAACAAAAATGAAAATATTTGCTTTTACAGCCGCAAAAAAAAAAAAAAAAAAAAAAAAAAAAAACATTTTGCATTCATCCGCAAAAATATTTAGCAAAGCAAACATTTTGCATTTATCGCACATAATATTTTGAAGATCAAGAATTTTGCATTCGTCCGCAAGAATATTTCTCACATCAAAAATTTCCCGTTCGTACTCAAAAACATTTAGCTAAGCAAAAATTTAACATTTATTGCAAAAAATAAAATTTGAAATTAAAAAAAAAAAAGCAAAAATTCGCAAAAATATTTTGCAGATGAAACACTTTGCATTGAACGCAAAAAAATAAGTCAAATTGAAAAAAAATCTTCATTCATCGCAAAAAATATTTTTCAAAACGAAAATTTCGCATTCAACGCACAAATATCCATCCCTCAGAGATCAAAATTTTTTCATATACATCCGTAAAAATTTTTTTCAAATTTTCAAATTTGCACTCATTCACAGAAATGAACTAAACTAACGACACAATTTTTTTTATTGTTTAATTACGAGGTGTTAAACAATAAAAAAAAATGCATTAAAGCATTCAATTACTGCTCTTAGATAAAAGTTCTGGAATTGCAAGAGTGCCAGCAAAATTACTACCTACTTTCGCTTCAAAAAGTGTATATCAAGATTTCACAGAAAAGTGGTAAAAATTCAAATTTTCTCATTTTTTCATTAAAAATGACTATTTGGCATTTATCCATTCATTTTGTAAATACGAAAAAAATTACGTATACGTCTAAGCACATTATAACAATGTTTTATGACCTGTATTCACAGCAATGACTCCATTAAAATCAATGGTTTTCAATCATGATTTTGGGTTTCTTGTCACGCAATGACCACTAAGGTTAAAACAAATATGGATAATTATAATAAATCAATTAAAGAACCATCTCGTGGAGGAAATTGTCTCCACATAACACAGGACGCGCATAGTAGTGCTTTCTTCTCCTTTCTGTAATCTCCGAGTTCATGGAAACAAAGTTTTTCAGTGCCTTTTTGTTGCGAAACTTCCACAAGCACCATTTAATGTTTCCATCAAGGTGAAAAGCCTTTAACACGGTAAATAAAAAGCTTGACTATTTACCCAGTTGAAAGCAAAAAGAAATAAACAAACAAGGACTATGAGAAAGATTCTGGAACGCATAAACGGAATCATGGAAGCACAACCTTTACCAATAACTGAAGTAATATTATGATCCCCCATATAATCGAGAGAAGAATAATATCCGATACTGGAAACAAGGTCAGCGAACATTGGATGCGAGTTGAAGGACAGCAGAGTCTTCTCATCGAGATTCTACATGGGTCATAATTGGAGGACATTCTCTGCTTCGGGCTGAAGGTCCATGTATAAATGTGACTAAATCCGTTCTCCTCAGATATTAATTTTAAACATGTTCCTTTGTTTTACTATCCTTGTATCGAGTTATGTTATAAATTGCGGCTAGTGCTAAATATCCCGAATGTTCTGAACATCCTCTACACGAAGTCGTATGTGTTACTCAACTGCTGATGTTTCTTTGTATCATATTGAAGCCAACACGATACAAAGAAATATCAAGTAGTATGATACAAAGAAACATTTTGGCAGCACGCAGAGGTTGAAAATATAATGGAGTTGCCCCCGTTCACCTTTTGTGGTGCATTTCAACGTTCGAAATATGACAATAATGTCGTGAGCGCAAAATTCCCCCTTAAAAAGTATGCATTCTAAAAATCCCACTTTTCAAATATACTGTACTAATCAGAATATAGCATATTCTTAAATTCTTCCCCACGCTTGGAAGTACCACATCGCATTCATTTTCGGGAAAGTCAATCCGGGCAAGCGCGCTACCCATATACACCAGAAGGACACATGTAAATTTTTTCTTTATTTACGCTATGTGCAGAGACGCACTGAAGTAAAGGTGTAGTAGTCATATATCGGGATGAGAAAAAAAAAAAAATCAAGAATCATCTCAATCTCGCTACTGACGCCACCTGAGGGACATTTGCTGCAGTTAAGGAGAGGGGGGATCTGCTATGCCTCAACTTCATCACGTCGTTCTACAGAGCCTAAATAAATAAGAGGTGGCTTGTATGTCTCCCATGTGTGTATAGGGATAGCACGCTTGTACGGATTGCAAGAGCACTGGGTTCGATTCCTGGTTCACCTCGTCATAAAATCCAAAAAAAAAGTTTTCCCTTCTCACTCAGCATAGTCACATGATTCAAGAGACATTCACGTCAAAAAACATTTCACTGCAATGCGAAATGTTTCATAGATAGCCCGTGTTTCTGTATAATCAACAAGTATGATGGCCAGATGAGGTACCTGAGAAACCATCGGGACAAATTCGTTATTAAAAACTTGGACAAAACCGGGACATTTTGAAATCCCTCATTTGGTGGGAACAGTGTAAAATTGTCAACTTACAATTGCAGACGAAAATACTATATCACACTACTTCTACGCAAAGGCGCAAAAACGGGTGAAACATCTGAACGGGGGGGGGGGAGTACGGTTTTCTGCCGTCCTTTATAAACGGGATTAGGTCATATAACCACATGATTATTGATTGCAAACGGAATTTAAAACGCCCGCGTTAGGATGGAGCTGGGGTTAAAACTTATGGGAAAAACAAATACTTATGTCTTATTCTTTAATGAAATACCCTCCGTTAAAGCTTCCGTAAATAAAAAATCCGCATATAAGAAGGTGGTTCTGTGTTTTTATTGGAAAACAAAAAAGTTGCTCTTTTCTTATAGATATAATGGCGCTATGTGTTGGAAAAAATTCTGTAGGTGGCATTTTTTTTCAAGGATGCTCGCAAATGCGTCCTCGTTTTGAAGTTTCTTAAATTCAAAAATGGGGCTATACAAAATTATTATTTATGCATTAAAACTTATGTAGCCATCTAGTGCACCGTACCTACATTAGAAGTTGACGGGCACTTGAGAATTACTAATTGATATTTTTATTTCATTTTTACAGCATTGTATGAAGTAGGCTACTACACGGTAATAGCACTGTATATATTTTAGCCTGCTGAGGATTTGATCATATTCTCAAGTAATTATCAAATATGCGGGATTTGATAATCACGAGCTGGAAAATATTCTCTGGAAGCAAATAATGTACAATGACACTAGAAGAAAAGCGGAAGAAAGTATTTCTTAAAAATGCATCCAAGTAGAAATTAGTGCTTCTCGTCATCTTATAAAATATTTAACGTTGATATTTTCATATACAGTCGTTTGCGTGTTTACGGGGGGTTTAACGGGCTATAGCCCAAGAAAATTTGAGGAATGAGTGGCCAAGAAAATTTGTAAAATTGGAGTAAGGCGGCAAAATTTGTATTGTTCACAATGAATCGTCCTCTGCCCAGCGAATGGTGGACTAGGTCATTGAGAGACCAAAAGAGTGACCTGTAGAGGAAGGGACCTAGACGACTAAAAGAGTGACCTGGAGCATGCACAAGAATGTGAGTGACCCTGAGTAGAAGTCTTCACCCCTTTCTCGAATAGCGAGCTCTACCTATTTATTTATACCGTACAGAAGAGTTTACAGATAACTCTCGTTAAAGCGGATACAACACTTCACTACTTTAGCAAGGACTGGATCCCAAAGACAAAGGATTGAAGAGGAAGAGGCCAAAAAAATTAGAATATCGAAAAAATTTTATTAATTAATTGCTATCGCGTAATGTTATATCCATCATTTACTTTATTTCCAGTTCCTGAGCAGCGTCGTGAAGATCGCACCATTGGCGAATGTCGCGGACTTGCGTTTAGGTGTATGCGTCCCGTCCACATGCAGCGTTCAGGACTTGCAGGCAATAATAAATGAGAGTAAGTAGGTAAATCCATACTCCTTTTTTTGTTCTATATATATATTCGGATTATTCTATATAGATCAGGACGAATAGTTTTCGGAAATCTATAAATATAAAATATAACCTGTCTTGAGATTGACTGATTCATCATCGCCGAACCGAAAATGCTGAAACCATAAGTGCGAAATTTGTCCAGTAGTTTCGTTTTATGATTTAAGGACTCACTAAGAAAAGGTTTTCTAAAATTCGAGGTTTCTCATAATTAGCTGGAGGGTCATAGGGGCATGGGGGAGGGGGGTTACAAAGATTATAAATAGAGAAATCATGCCGAGCCGAAACAGCTGAAACTATATGAAATTTGGCCCGTTTTTACATTTCATGGGGGAAAATATTTTTCAAAGTTCAACCGCTAATTGCGGTCATAAGAGGGGGGGGGGGGGTTCAAAGGTTGGATACAGAAATTGTCAGACGAAACTGCTTGAACTATAAATATGAAATCATGAGTATTTGAAATCTGAAACACTAGTAGTTTCATTTTATGATGCAAGTATTAACTAAAAGGGGTTTCTCAAAATTCGACCCCTAAAGCTTGTCATAAGGACCCACTAAGGGTGTCATAAATCCTGACCCACCACCATAATGCCTACCTACCCTGGGTTAGAATTATGTGAACTTACTTCTTGGGGGAGAGGGGCCTATGCATGGTGGCCTAAACATCATTGATCATAGAGGAAAGTGATGTTCTTTAACCGTCATAATTAGCTGGAAGCAGTTCACATATATGCACACTTACACTCGAAAATCATAGCAAGAACCTCCTCATGTAGCCCCTGATCATACCCAAATGGGCTCGTAGATTTAAATGACCTTAGTTATATGGACAGCTGTGCTAGAATTGGGAAGTAGTCAAATTTTTTCACACGATATCTTACTTGCAAGCTTTACCTCTTCATAGCACTTTGTGGCCCTCTCCACTACTTATCATGGCTTCTCACTTTTCATCTGATTTCCTCCTGTACCCCCCCCCCCCCCCAGAACAATTTAGGATCACAGGAGGGTGGCATAAGGTCCAGGTTGAGAATCACTGATTTGACCCATTCTTTTTAATTCATGAGAATTGATGCTATATCATCATTCGGTATCCATTTCTTTGCCATACAAAATGCTAATTTAATCATTTTGCGTGTTTTTTTCAGTCACGAGGGTCGTGAAGATAGAAGCGAGGACTCTGAGATGCGAGACAAAACAACCTATCAAGCTGACTACAGATCAAACTCTAATTCTGTAAGTATACGTTACAGTTAATAGGGCAAATTTTACCCAATCTGCCAAAGAGCCAATTCTGTGAACACTCTTCTAGACACAATCAGTCAGATTCACTATAAACTTGTCCATTCCATCAGCTTTCGATAGAGCATACAATAAATCATACCGGTGTTATAGTTTAGGAGAAATTCATTTTTTTTGTTTGCAATAAGTCACAAATTGGCGTTTGTCAAAGTAGATATTCGACGAAAATTTCTGTCACAGATTTTGATGACAATTGGATTTTACACTTCGCCAATCTCTCAGCGCTTGCAGCTCACCATTCAATCCAGATACAGTATCCTGGTGAAAATGGTGCCACTTTATAAGATTTTTTCCACAGAATCAAATTGTCACCGAAATCTGCAACCGCCAATTAACCGCCGAATGTTGAATATCTACTTCGACGAACTCTGATTACGGTGATGTATTCCAAATAAAAGGCTAAATTTCTCCTAAACTAAAACACAGATATGGGGTTTGTTGTAGGCTCTTTCGAAAGCTGGTGAAATAGACAAGTTTTTTATAAATTTCGACCGGTTGTAGCTAGAAGGGTGTTTGCGTTATTGGTGGTTACAGATTTTGGGGACAACTCGATTTTGCACTTCGCCAATCTCTCAGCGTTTGTGTCTTGCCATTGAATTCAGATATCCAAGTGAAAATGGTGTCACTTTATAGGATGTTTCCTGTTCTTTCCATATGTGTGCTAAGTTTGCTTGTCGATCTTTGAAAAACTTCACAAAATCAGGTTTTTCAGCCGTGATGCATTTTCCTCTTATCCACCATAACTCGAAAACGGTTAGAGGTAGGACGTAGTTGCTGTGGTGATTTATGCTCCACCTGGACTACACCAACCATTTGAATTTGGCAGATTTGGTGAAATTCACCCTGTATAACCTGTGGTTCGTGAAGATGAGTCAGATAGACTGCAAGCTACTGATTGTTGGTTCGAAGTACCTTCTCATGTGTTGTAAAACCTAACGTGAAGTTTGATTCAGTGTAATGCTTGTTATAGCGCTGCCAACTGGAGTTTGTATTTCGAACTATGAGTGAAGTGTAATGATGGAATATTTCTACCGTTGTAGGCTTATTTCTCTCAGTGGCGAGAATTTTCAATGCAGAGATTGACTCTCACATTTGAATATTAGAAGTAGCCAGCACGAAGCCGTTGTCTTTTCCGTCTCATTGCCTCCTCTATTAGTAAGAGTTTTGGTTCAAAGATTACCCATAAGCAGCCAGAAGCTAAGAAATGCTTTCAAAATTGCAAATTAATCATATTAATAAACTTATTCAGCAAACTACCAATAAATGCAAATTTATGGTAAAACATTTTTCAACACATTTTTTCAACATCATTCTCTCGCAACCCCACACAGTCCCTTCCCCGCTTGATTAAGAATCACTGATCAAGTATGTCAGCATCGTTCGGACTTGAAATTTGGCGATGACTTCACACGTTGATTCGTTTTCCAAGCGTATGGTGGATGGATAGATCAACACAATCGATAGCAGAAGGCCTCTACGAGAAGCTCGTAACGTCACTGAAGGTCATCATCACTGCTATAGCCATATCAGGCCGACGCGTGCG
This sequence comes from Pholcus phalangioides, assembly GCF_987345545.1. NCBI lineage: Eukaryota > Metazoa > Arthropoda > Arachnida > Araneae > Pholcidae > Pholcus > Pholcus phalangioides. The sequence goes on from NW_028301601.1 coordinate 29,606,946, forward strand.
CCAACTTTACCCTTTTTTTAGTATACTTAATGGCTATAGGTGAGATGACGTTCTTCAGTGATGTCACGAGCTCCGCGGAAGCCTTTCTGCTACAGACGGTGTTAGATAGGTCGATAAGACCTCTGTACCAGAAGACGTTTTTAGAGTTTGAAACAGGATCAGACCTTCTCTCAGAGTCTTTAAATCAGAGGTCTTCAACATTTTTCTAGTCGGGAGCACTGCCTGTACCCATCATCAAAAGTAGGGTATCAAATCAGGATAATTTCAATCCTTCAATGCAATTTGTACAACATGTTTCCGTGGGACGTTGATCAAGTTGCTCGCGAGCACGAAATTGAACATGAGCATTGAGCACCGTGGTGCTCACGAGCAACGGGTTGATGCCTGGTATAGAGGATTTCATCACTCTCAGAAGAAAATGAGTTTCTACTATAAAGTGATCAAGAAAGATCTCAGAAGGAGAGCGAACCTTAACTGCAGATTATCTCAATTATCTCTAGATAGGATTAATTATCTCTTAATTAGGACCAAAAAATCCTATGAGAACCCATATCCCACCTCATTATAATTTCAAGAAAACTCTCAAGAATACTAATTAATTGCGAAATACTAAAGGGCAGTGCTTCCACTTACTGCAGAGAGATGGCGCCGAGATAATTTCATAGTCTAATTACCCATCGTAAGCATGAAATGACTGCGTTGTGAGATAAAACGCTCATGTTATCAATGTTTAAAATCTCGTTGTCCCTGTTTCAATGAAAATTGTCCTTCTTTATTATATGCCGAATCAATTTCTTCATTTATTCTTCTTTTTTGCCATCAGGACCATTTTCGGACTGATTTTGTTTATTGTCGCACTGGGAACGGCCTACGAAACAGTTCTCAGACTTACATGTCATGATGAATCCTTCAGTTATAATCAGAAAAGTAAGTGAACACGTGGAAACTGTACATCATAAATTATTGCATTGCATTTCATCAATTGTAACTTCATGTTTTTTTTCTTTGAGTGAATCGGTTTTACCGTAGATGTGAGTTTACTCGTGACATGAACTCATTAGATATTTTCCATTTTCAGAAACGAAACTGGGATTCTTATTGGAGTTTTCAGCGAGACGAAACCTCGGGAAACTACTCTCGACTGAAGAGAGTCATGCCATCAGTTGTATGCATGGGATCAAATTCATTACTGCTTGCCTGTATCTTCTGATTGCTACTTACGCGAATCGTGAAGAATTCCATTTTTTTAAATATAGTGAGTTGAAACTTATATTTTTGATTGATCACATTATACGTGAAACCGTGATTTTAACCTGCTGGTGGGGGAGGGGGGGGGGGACTTACCATATTAAACGTTACCATGTCGAAATGAAAGAACCGTATCACTAGGGTTCCTGGACTCTAAAACTGGGAGAGGAAGATGCCTGCTCACTCACACTTGATAACGTAACTTTTCCCAATTTCCACAGCAGATTGCGCCACAATACTGGCAAAAAAGAAAGAAAAAGAATCCTTAAGAATTACAGACTAGGCGGAAGGGGGAGTAAGAATATGTTAGTCAAATAGATATACGTCTTGGAACTGAAACACGTTTTGATAGTATAAATTGGAGCGAAAAAAAAAAAAATAACGACTCGTCTCCCCTTGCTTATAATCAGGCCGTCTTAAGAGCATCATGGGCCCCCGGGCCAAGTGATTTTTTTGAGGCCCTACTAGGCAAATTCCCGAAAATTTCAACCAGATCTGAATTTTGTGAGGCCCCCTCTTCTCTTGAGGCCCCTGGGCCTTGCCCGGGTGGACCCATGCCTTAAGATGGCACTGCTCATAATGAATTCTTCCTACCATCTCTCTGGTCAGGTTTTATTTCTTTGCCGGAAGCATGGCGAAAGGTTTTCTTTCTCTACCTTCTTAAGGGTTTTTTTTTCAGGAGCGTTGCTTTTTTTGCCAGAGGTGATTAATAAATTGTCGTAGTAATCAACATTGAATGTGGTTTGATCCTATTTTCTTTATTTGTGAATGGATGACTTAACCCAGCTCCGCCCCCTACTTCAGTTCACAGCATTATCTATTTGTGAGCAAACGATGGCACAGTGTTCATAAAACGGATTTTGAGGTCTTCTTCCAGACCTCTCTTTTTTAAATCTGTCTTTTTCATATTATCCTGATGAAACTAGGCCGTGGTTAGAATAGCATCTGCCTTACTCTGAAGCAACTTTGGCTATTGTATTCTGGCAATTTTGACCGCCATTGGTTAAAGTGTGTAAACATGTGGAAAGACGCTTGAAATGATAAGAAATTGGAGGGCATATCTTCCTATGGCCGGCATTGCACTATGAAAGTTTTAGAAAAGTTCTTTTATAAAACTTGAAAAATGCAACCAATAAGATTATCGGTTAAATTTAAGCAAATTCAACCCATAACTTTATTGGTTGCATTTTTCAAGTTTTATAAATTAACTTTTATCAGACTTTTATAGACCAATCCCAGCCTAAAAACAAGATATCTTTAAACCCTAGGTACCAAGCTGAGAGATAAACAATTTTTACGACGGAACTGGTGTCGGGGTGCGGTAGCCCAGGTCGATAAGATACTCGCCTGAAGTACCAAAGGATGTTTAGAGGTGTCGCGAGTTCGATGCCTGTTTCGTCCTTGTTAGAAAACTTTCCTGACACAGGGGTACAGCAGAAACGGTGGCATGACCACAGAAAAAATTGCTACTGCAGGGAGTCCCCATCGAGGTGTTAGCGCACCAAAACCTCTCGATGAGTATAAGAAAAGGCAACCGTTCCGAATCATCAATAAATTGTAGGCCGCGGTTTGAATTAGCCCTCGTGTGCAGAAAATGACCGTGGTGCGACAAAAATGAGGAACTGGTGTCGCATTCAGCTCATTTAGGAGACACGTTCATTAGGTTTCAGAATTTTACATTACTTCAGAAGTCGCCTAAATATGACAAAGTTTGCTCACATCATGGGAAGTGACAGATAAATTTCTTCTTTCCAGTCCGATGAAAAAAAAAAGATTCACTCTCTCTCTCAAACGGTACATTATTATGTATCAATGGAGAAAATCACATTTCCCGGGATTCCTTTAGAACTCTTTCTTTTTTTATCCCCCTTTTTTGGCTCCAGCGACTTAAATTTCATGGTGACGTGCGCTAAACAAAAAAGTCATTTGCGGCCTCAGGTTCCAGAGCAGAAATTGCTTGTCTAGACGTGTTCACCGCTCTCATTTTGGCGACACGACAGAGTTCTGGGACAACATTAGGCGGTGCCAGACTAGCCATACCAAATGTAAAATACATATTCTTGCCCAAATATGCAGCCTAATTTTCATTTCTTCAGTAAAATGTGATTTTTTTTCCCCTTTTATTTTTTCTCAGGAAGTGTCTTTCATTTTTACAAGTTCTTTGAAGAATGGTGGTTCACCATTTTTGCCAATTCTCCCACTGCAGTGGATACGATATTTTTTGCGGCGTGAGTATTTTCCAGATATTTTTTGACTCTCTAGATTCCATTACTGCATTAGTGTTTCTCAATCTTTCTCAAAAAACAAAGACCAGTAAAATTTCTGAAACAATTTGAAAGACGACTTGCGTCCCGTATTACGGTACAAACCTATAATTTTAGTTCTTCCGATTTTATTTATAGACTTCCCCGTTCTTTCAACGACATTTATTTCAATTTGTAATTCTTACTAAAGTCGTAACACACACACACACACACACTGCGTTTTCATGACATCAATTATATTATGATAATTGAGGCAAAAATTATAAATATTCATCTCACATATATCTGAGGTTTAATTTTTTTTGTAGTTTTTGAGAATTTTAATTATGATGACAATTAGCGACGTCCCGTATTTTACAGATTATTATTTTAGATCCTAGCTTACCGTATTCTTCAAAATCATGAAATATGGTCATCAGATGATTTGAATATTTTTTTAGTATGGCACTGTATATTTTTTATTGATAAGATTTGCAGATAACTGCGATTTGCAGCAGTCGTTTATTTCCCACACCCTTCAGCAATTTTCGCAATAATTAACAAAGTGCATCTAAAGTGATAAATTGTTGGGGTTTTTTTTTACAAAATTTAGTGATATCCCGTATTTTAGATCGCATACATTCCTTTCGATGATGTATGGCGAACTTAAGTATGAAAGTGTAATTTTATTTGAACCCATATGAATATTATTAATATCAATTACAACGGATGAATAATTTTATAAAGTGTTCCTGCGGACCATAGGTTGGGAAACACTGCTTGTGTTAAACGTTACTGAAACTTTTTTTGCCATAAATATCTTTATGTTGCCACTTGATGGAAAGCTATTAAATGCTCCCAAGGTGACCCAGTTCAGAGCAGAATCTTATTATGAATGTATTTTTCCCCATAGAGGTTTGCAAATAACATACAGTATGTGGAAGAAGTATGGTAGTGGCAAAAAGGAGAAGATTAAGATCAACAGCTTGAGATTTCTCGGAATGTGGTTCACGAGGTAAATTCTTTTTCATTTTTCCATGTACAATATTTTTATTCTATTTGCTCCCTATTGAACTGGACGTTATTATCAAGTGTAAAGTTGCCAGGCCTTCCCGTGTATACAGAGAATTATGTGGTACAGAAGAATCTCGGTTATCCGGGCTAATTTTGGCGAAGGGGGAACACGGATAACCGAAAGACACGGTTAAACCGCAGGGAGTGAAAAAAAAAAAAACATAAACACCTCTCTTAACGGACACCCCTCAGATGCGGCCAAATAATAATTGTCCCTGGTATAATAAAACTAATAGGAACTATGCAAAAACCCTGGAATTCCTTTTATAACGAAATTTCGTTGTAATGAACTGATTTCTCCGGTCTCTTGGAGTTCTTTTAACGGTATTCGACTGTATATCAGAATCCTACCAGAGCCGGACCCAGGGGTTGGAAAAGGAGTGCTACCCCCCTTCCCCCCCCCTCTCAGAATGGGCTGCCACCTATCTTATAAGTTGACAACTCAGTGAGAAAATTTAGTCTCGTATTTTAATGCTTGAAATCTAGCAACCATAGCGGTGTACGAATGCTAGAATCATTAATTAATGAAGCCAGTGAGTTGACGAAAAAAATAATTGTTATTGACACATAATTATACTAATTATAATCTATTAAAATTTCTCAGGTTTGCGCTATTGCAGTTGCTGGTTATAGCTCTACTACTGCTTCTACCTATAATAGGCCGAGGACCCATATGGGCCGACATCGTAACTCCCGAAGTGGAGAAGTGTCGCTCAAAGTGGTGGATGAATGTACTTTTTCTGAACAATTTCTGGCCATCACAACAGACGGTGAGTTTTTTTATAGTCTACCCACGAACTCTATTGAAAGTTCAATCACAATAATTGTTAATCGGATGCCACCACCGAATTCAAATTAATTGACAGAACTGTACCTTTATTTTGTTAGTGTTTGTGGCATACCTGGATCGTGACGGACTTGATGCAGCTTTTCATATTAATGCCGGTGCTGCTGTACGTTCTGAGCAGGTCAGTAGTAAGCACCTGAGTATACAGGGTGAGCATAAAATAAATTGACTTGAGCATTCCTCCTCCTCCTCCTAATGTGATCAAATCAACATTGGAATTTGTAGAGAATACACTCAGTGATTTTACAATAAAATATTGTTACAAAATCACTCGATAGAGAGCAGGAACGTCTTAAGAGTATCATGGGTCCCCGGGCCAATTGATTTTTCTGAGGCCCTACCAAACAAATTCTCGAAAATTTCAACCAGATTTCATTTTTGTGAGTCCTCTCTTCGTTTGAAGCCCCCCGGGCCGCGCCCGTGTGGGCCCCATGCCTTAAAACGACACAGATATATTCACAGGAAACGCTAGTTAGGATAAAAAAAACGCTCTACAGGCCCACGTATTTTATGCTCATTCTGTACGTACACACTGAGACTTCACCTAGTTTTGGACAATTTCATATGTGGGTTTTTTTTTCAGAAAAGATAGAGAAAAGATACATACTATTAATCTAATTACAGGTGGCCAACGTTCGGAATTCTTTTCATCGTCATCTTGGTTCTGGGAAGCAGCGCTGCCGTGGCCATCGTCACTGTAGTCAATGAGCTACCTCCGTCACCAGCTTTGTATTTCCTAAGTTTCCTGTAAGTAGAAATGAATGGCATGTATTCATTGAAAATAGCATATAAATATCAAAATCCACACACACTCAGAGCCGTAAACAGGAAAGGGTGGCTATGTATGTTTACCTAATCCGGAGCCACCGGCGCAGTCCTTACTAGAAAAGAAAATTAATCTAAAATATTGTTGTGCAGGACTTCTCTGCGTCTTTAAATGGGCCATTTCCTGTATGAGATTCTACTGCTATGTATCAATCAATCATTGATATTGAGGGATTTCAAGGTGAGAATAATTCTTTCGTGGAAGGAAAGGGGATGATACTTTCACCAGCTCCATCTATGTGCGTGCACGTGACTAATAATAAACCGCACACGCTTCTCGTAAGCATTTCTCTTTGCAACTTTTAACGAATGCTGCATTTCGAAATTGTGTTGTTTAACTAAGATGAAGTTTGTTTCTGAGTAATGCCTGATAGTTGTTCAAGAAGCCACCTGCCTTCTGGATTCAGAATCTTTGCAGGTTATTTTGCCTTTTACATCATGAGTGAATTTTAAATGTTGTAGGTCTGATTGCTCTCGTTGAGAAACTTTTTTCAAATGGTAGATTGGCTTTCGAATCACATTTAGAAAACCCCAGGAAAACCGTTTCTGCCGACCACCGCTATGCGACAAGCGGGATTCGAACCTGAATCGTCCGGTTTCATTAGTCCAGACGTTGTGGCGGGTCACTAAGGGCCGTATTCACCGACATGGTTTAAACCTGTAGTTACAATTTTCGGATAAGAGATCAACATAGATTGGTTAAAACCCTGAATTTAACCAATGTGTGTCGATCTCTATCAAAAAATTGTAACTACAGGTTTAAACCATGTGGGTGAATACGGCCCTAAGAGACTAACCGCGATGTCTGATCGTTAATGAATAATCCAAAGGGACGGCTCAAGTATTTTGAATGTCCAGAACGATAATGGCTTTGCAACCCTCTGAAATGGTTTCTTCTGATTCTCCAGTGTTCTCGGACATTCAGGCAACTACCAAATTTACTAGCACTCGAAAAGGAGCCGAAAATCACCATTCGTCCTATATATACTTGACTCAAACACATACGCAGCTGGCGGAATGGTGTGTTCCGTTGTATATTCATAATATTTTTTTTTTGGGGGGGGGGGGGGCTCAGCCCACTCACACAAAATTTGTTGCTGGGGCCTTAAATGATCTCAGCCCCTAGGTTCTGACGCCTGAATCGTATTGCATGTGGGTGACCAAAGCAGTGTGCAAGCATGTGAGTGACAAAAACAGTGCGTTTAGAGACACGTGTGCATTTGCAGTAGGGCGGGCAAGCGGGTTATAGTAAAAGGATGGCGAAATCAAGAAAAGACAAGTCAAGAAAATTAAAACTAAAATGGGAGAAGGCTGGAAAAATTCGTGTAGTGTTCACAGGCGGAAATACCATAATTGGCGCAATTATGCCTAGAGCCGCAATTAAACACTTTTTCGGCAAGGGGCAAGCATGCAGTCCCCCCTCCCCGTGTAATTTTGAATACGTCGTTAAAGGGAGAATTTATTGCTCCCTCTGATCCAGTTCCCAGGGCCTAACCAGCTTGCATACTTGGCTTGAGGTCAAAACCGTAAGCTGTTGGGCCTCTCTGCTTCGGAAAGAATTTTAAGCTATTGCATTATTAATAATTCAAAATGTATAACTTGGTAAAAGAATTTTTATTGCGTTTTGGCGACCCTAAAATTTAGCGGCCCAGTGCAGATACGCATTTCACACCTACCAAAGTCCGGCCCAAAGCAATCCACGAATAAAGAGCGTTAACAAATAACGTGGAGCTTTAAGAAGCTGGGGGGGGGGGGGGAGAGAGAGAGAACGAACTGAGAAATTCATGCAAACAGGTTAAATTTCAATTCTGTCTTTAATGAAACAAAAAAAATATATATATTTTTCTGTCCACTCAAGGCCCCATATGCAGGCTGACCATATTTCCTCGAAGAAAAATTCGTGAAATTGGGCACCGAATTACAGGAAAATACGGGGCATTGCCAATAACCGCCTAAAATGATGCCAAAAGTAAGCAAACTCGCTAACTCATGCTAAAATCACAGAAATGTCGCCAATCAAAGGAAATAAAGCGCCACTTCAAATTGCAGTGAATTAAAAAAAACAAAAAAAACATGACAAATGTGTGAAATAAATATTCTTATTTGTAATCGTAATTATCGTAATGTAGTTTTTGAGTTGGGAAGATAATTCTAATTGTTGATTTGAAGAATAAAAGTCAAGTTGGCTTCATTGAAAACACGTGGAAAATCGGGACATTTTCTCAAAAAAATGTCGGGATAGCCAGAAAAACAGAAAAAGCCAGGACTGTCCAAATGCGGGACATATGGTCACCTAATACATACATATGGGTATTTTTTATACATACGGCAAATTGGTGCGGCTCACGTACACTCACCAAGTAAGAGCAGATGGTCTTTTCTTCCCGTAAAGACAGAAATTATTTTTGTGTCCGCTTCGTAAAGTAGAAAATTGTATATACCATTTTAATAAATTAAATATCTTATTTATACAGTAATCTGGGAGTCATATGGGACAAACTATTCATTCAAGCCTATGACCATGTCTCGCCGTTCTGCGTTGGTGTCTTCCTTGGATATCTCTTCGCTACGAACTGGAAAGTCCGCATGAGTAAGGTGAGAGGAAACATCATTACTCTCATTTGTCCTGAATACAATACGCATTTTATGTGATTTGCATGCAAGAACATCAGCTATGACATTTTTCATCGAAAAATATCATATTAATAATAATATATATATATATATATATATGTTTTTTTATTGCAGACAGTCGTAGCATCGGGATGGACGTTAATGGCGTTGTGCAACTTAACCGTTCTGTGCGGTCTTTACTGGTTCAGGAACGGCAATTCTATGGGAACGGCTCTGGCTGCGCTGTACGCAGCTGTCCATGGACTAGCCTGGTCGATGGGATTGGCGTGGATAGTGTTCGCTTGCCACCACGGATACGGGGGTAAGAGCATCTTTCCGAGACGTTTTCAATATGAACAAGTGAATCAATACAGCTATCGGTGTGATCATGGTGTATGTCACTGTTTCTAATTATGCAGGTGTCGTGAACAGCATACTGTCTTGGAAAATCCTCATCCCGTTGGACCGTCTCAGTTGCTTGGTGTATTTGCTCAGTCCTCTCGTATTCTACCTCCACACTGGACAGATACGTGAAAAGCTGTATATGGCGCACATCGACCAGGTACGTTCAAATGTGATTGGAGACACATTACGTCTTTCTGTCAGATCGTAACGAAATCTTTCATTTGGCGAGCAAATGAAGAATCAATTTCACAAAAAAATTGAGTGTCCATTCAACAGTAAAAGTCGCACTTCGACGCATAATTATGCTGCTCATTACATCAGTCTGTTAAAAGGACTGGCCTTTGTGATTATTTTTTCCTTGGCGTAGTTCAGCAATGACCAGTGGCGTCTGAAATATTTAGAAAATTCCATTAATACGCACGTAAAGTATTTACTTCACGTGCGCATTATTTTGCGTTAACGTATGAGCTCACCTGCTAATGGAGTCCGGAAACCTCGAGTGCACCGGCGACCCATAGCAATAGGTCGATTTAGAGAAGGTGACAATCACCCTTCCTCGTTCAGCAAAAAAACATTAGAAATAAGCAGGAGGGTGGACGTGGACATTTTTGCGCCCCCCCCCCCCCGTTCACTATGCGTATTCTCGGTGATTCCTCTTGAGCCCCCACCATTCGAGGAGCTTGTAATTCTCGACTGGACACCGACACTAGGATTTTTCGAAGATAAGTATTAAATTGGTAGGAGGGGCCTCAAAATATCACTTTGCCCGGATGGTTTTTGAGACAGTTCTGCCTCTAAAGCATAATTTCCCAATTTTTTTTTTCTTATCGCCCCCCTCGAATCAAGCTCATAGAATATTATACTAAACCATAGTCCCCCCCCCCTACCGTCACAGACCATTTAATCACTCCTCGGGTGTGATAATGCCCACTACAGGAAACACGGGGTTTAAAAAATATAGTTGGGATTCATGCCCCCAAGCTCTTTATAACGGCCCTGGTAACGACAGATAACTAACGTTATATTGTTGTCGGTTATTAGGGAATTACTTGCACTGATTGGCGATAGCAGGCTCTATGTCCAACTTTTGTCCAAACAGTGGCCAGTTCTCGAACGGCCGAGTGTCGTGGGGGTAAGATGTTCGTCTACCCCCGTGAAGGTTGGCATGACAAGTGCCCCAGGTTCAAACCCAATGAAGAATATAGAGAGGATATTTCACTAACGAGCTTGAGGCGACCACTGATAGATGGCATCTTCATTTCCAACCCAACTAAATATTGCAATATAGCGATATGGCCAGAGTTGGTGTTAGGTGGGGCAGTAGTTCTCCTGTATGTTATAATTGTGGTTTTTCGGCTTTCGCCAATTGGCTTCCTTTTGTTTTATCCATCTGTTGTTTTTGTTTTTTTTCTGATGAGCCAAATTTTCACAAATAGAAAGAAAGCTGCAAAAAAACCGTCTCATAAAAATACTAATTTCGAATAGCGATTTTTTTTTGTCAATTTAATCCGCCAAGCAATATTTTTTTTTTCATTATTATATTTCTTTCTTCAGGTAATGTGTGCAACAGCTTACATAGTTCTGACCGTGGCCCTGTCGGCACTGTGCTACGTGTTTTTCTGCCTTCCCTTCATCGCGGTCGAATCGAAGATCTGGAACTTGATCGACAACGGCAGCGACGACACGTCCGCCGTCACAGCTTGTTGCATCGAAAGCGGCAAGAAAACGTCAAAAATCGCCGAAAAACTGAAGAACCAAGTTACAAAATGCGACATGGTCCCGACAAATTTCATCGTCGAGACTAACCAGAAAGAACAGCCTCACACAACGAAGAAGGCAGATAAACTGGCGGAGGGTCCATAAGGCTTATAATGATGTGTCTCACCCACACTGTGGACGCTACCGATATAAGCTTATTTATTTTTTGCCCCTTCCTCTAAAACATGTTCCGCGATTTTCGAATCGCACAAAATCAAGCTGTGATCGTGTGTTTCATGTGGAGTTAATCTCCGACAAAACCTCCCCATCGTATTATTATGTACCATAAATTTAGCTCAAACTCGGCCAATCGTGATAAAGACTCTCCTGAATGGTGCCACATGGATTTCAATCATCGTCACCTTCAAAAACCATAATGGCCAGTTTGTATTTTGTGGATGAGAGATTTCTGACTTTTCTATTAATACTCCATATCTCCATGCATTCGTTTCGTACGATCACATATATATTCATTTTCGCTTTACAAGAAAATGAACTATATTACTATATACGAAACCTATGAGTACAAGTATATCTAGTCATAATATTAGACTCAGACGCAGACATATTAAGTGCAATGGGAGTGACCGCCATTTTCCGATTTTATAATGCTTGACAGACATGAGAACTAGGCGGGTTAGAACAATGATGCATAAGGGGACTCCGTTCTCTGCCCGGGTCGCATACTAACAAACCACCTTACATTGATACGAGAGTGGGAAAAAATTTTAGAATCCCGTATTTGGTCAATTATGAGTAAAGTAATCATACAACTTCTATTTCCCGGCACATTCCCGTATTTCCATGTAATTTTGGTCATCCTGAATTTTTTTTCTTTTTTTTTGCAATAAATGTCCCGTTTTTTCACGTATTTTCAATGAAGCTATTTTTTGATTTTTTTATTCTTCACAGAAATCAACTATTCAATTTATCTTCCAGACTCATGATTTACATTACGATAATTACGACAATAAATAAGAATATTCCTCTCACATAGTTGCGATGTTTTTTTCTCTTGCACGTTTTATATATAATTTGAAGAATACATTTAAATTCACTGCAATTTGGCAGTAGTGCTTCATTTCCCGCCATTCGTGACTTTTCGGTGATTTTAACAGTAGTCGGCAGCTTTGATTACCTTGGACATCATTTTTGGCGATAATTGGCAATATTCCCGTATTCGGAATATATTCTAAATCTAGTTCCAACTCGTATGAATGTAAAGTTTGTTAATATGCTCACGGGTAGGCCATTTCTTCCCTCTTATAGTGACTCATTTGGCATGCTACTTAAAGCTGTCAAGAAAAGTGACTTGACAAGCTTTCTTGAGTTGTGACTTTGGTGTTTGGTGCATCACAATACTTGCTCGTAACTGATTTTAGATCGACTATGTATGGTCCTCATGTCTCTGGCTCCTTTCCTGATGGATTTTTCGCACTAAATTTGAAAGATGTATTGTCTCTTGGTTCCAGTAGAAATGATTCCTAAAACAACAACAACCTGATATTATTCTTTACATAATTTTAGGAGGAAAGAGACGAAAAGTGTTGATTGTTTTTTTAAATAACCCAACAGCATTTATTCAATTGACTTTTTTTATAGTTAAAAAAACCCGTTTCTCTCTTCAATCTATTTCTCCCCATTCGAGACTAATGAAAAAACGGTCATTGAATTGAATAAATTAATATTTTTCAACCTCAGACCCTATAATTACCGTCACAGAAGGAAGCTGGAATATATTGGCTCAAAAGTGCGACAAGTAAACTCGTCTTCGTCAGGAAAGCGGTTGAATGAATGGAATTTTTTTAGTACACTCGTTGAATATGTATTTGCAGTTGTACGCTCAAGGGGTGTTTCAATACACATGCACAAGTTCCCCACCCACCTTCTCTTTTTTACTACGAATTCATTTCGGAACAAGAAACACATGTTGTATCATGTCTTGTATTAAGTTTTGATTATATGGAAAAATAAATAAATTTTGTTTATATCATATGTATCGTGGCAATATATTTCTTTTCTCTGTTTCACTGATATGAAAAATTATAATTATATGAATTAGTATTGAACAATTTTGCATCTTATTAGCAGGGCCGTCCTCAAAATTGCGCGGCCCGGTGCGAAAATAAGAGCGGAAATTCAGAATAAATGAACGAAGCAATTCCAGCAAACAAACAAAATAATTCAGAATAAATGAAAGAAATACTTTTAAAATTGATGGAAATTCAAAATAAATAAATAAAATAATTACAGAAACACATGAAAATTCAGAATTCCAGAGTTGATGCAAACTCAGAATTTACGAAAGAGATAATTCTGGAATTATTTCTTTCTAGACGAAAATTCAGAATTTCAGAATTATTTCTTTCTAGATGAAAGTGCAACTTTGAAGAATTGATAAAAACGCAGAATTCATGAAAGAGAAACGATCATGAAAATTCAGAATTTATGAAAGAAATGATTCCCTCGCTCATGAAAATTCAGAATAAATGAAAATAATAATTCCAGAATAAATGAAAATAATAATTCCAGAATAATTGAAAAATCAGATAAGTGAAAGAAATAGTACCAAAATTAATGAGAATTCATAGTAAATGAAAGAAATAATTCCAAAAAAAAAAAAACAAAACTGATGAAATTCAGAATTATAGATTTGATGAAAATTCAGAATTTATGAAAGAAATGATTCCATCACTCATGAAAATTCAAAATGAATGATAGAAATAATTCGATCTTCCATGAAAATTTAGAAAATAAAATAATTTGAAAAAAAAACAACAGTTTCATCAGTTTTTAGAATTACAAAAATGATGAAAATGCAGAATGGCAGAATTATTTCTTTCCAGACGGAAATGCAGATTTCTCCAGAATTCATAAAAACTCAGAAATTACGAAAGAAACGGTCATGAGAATTCAGAATAAATGAAAAAAAAAAAATTAAATAATTATTAAAAATTCAGAATTAGTGATAGAAATAATTAGAGCATCCATCAAATTTAGAAAATAAAATAATTCCAAAAAACTGATAAACATTTGGAATTTCAAAAATGATGAAAATGCAGAATTGCAGAGATAATGAAAAAAAATTCACAATTTATAAAAGAAATACCTTCAAAGAATTAATTCTTTTTCGATTAAAATGCAGAATTTTAGAATTATTTCTTTCATTTATTCTGAATTTTTATTAGTGCTGGAGTTATCTGTATCCATTTTTTCGATGTAGGAATTTTCGGATGCTACTTCCCCATCCCACAGAATATTTAAAATTGGAGCTCGAAATGATTACGGAGCCTCCTGCCCTCTAATTATTTTCGCACCGGGTGTCTGGTAAGGGCGGCCGTAATTATAATAATAATTGGCATAGGCGGAGATGGACTTGGAAGTTTGGGTGGTCACGATGATGATGATGTCAATTCATATACAGTCAAACCTCGTTAGTGCGTCACCCGGTTAACACGTCACTCCGCCTACCGGATCACTTTTTGGAAGTCCCAATTATCCTCATGCAGGAATTAGAACAGCTATGGCTTACTCGAGAGTTTAACGAGTCACTCCGCTTATCAAGTCATATTTTTTGCTCTCCCAAGAGTGACTCATTAACGAGGTTTGACTGTATACATTAGATCAGTCGACTCCACCTTTGACGATGGGGAAGGGGGCAATGCTCTCCACGGCCCCTCCCCGTATCACCGCCCATGCTAATTGGTGACTCTTCTGACGATAATCAGCTATATCCTGATTTGTTTTTCTTAAAATATGGTCAGTCAAATTCCTGTCATCGAACTCGCTTCTGCCGTCTATCAAATAGGAAACGGATTCATGAGAAAAATGAAGCCTCTACTGCCATCTATTGGCATTTATGAAACAGAGAAACTGCTGTCTTTCTTGAGAGTTTTCTTATCTTTCTTAAAGTCTTCTTATAAAACTAATAGATGGCAGCAACATATATACATTTTCTGACTAAATGTTATTTTTAGTACTCGTTTTCAATGAACATAAAGCCATATCCATCCATTTTTCTTACTTTCATAACTGTAATACTATGAATTTAGAGATTTTCCCGTAATCACAGCATATTATGTGGAAGAACCATCAGATTGTAACACTGGCTAGCCGATGAAAAGGCGAAACACCCACGTTCGTAATGTCGTCTGTAAACAAACTGAAAATGGAACGTTTTTAATTAAGGTTCAGACGACATTAATCATTTATATCAAGTCAAGTCAGTGGAATGTTTATTCACGACGTCTTCACGTAATTAAGAAGCGATTAGTTTCATAAGTGACTGAGAAGATGGAAACAGAAAACAAGGCAGCCGAAGCTCCTGCCAGCGCCTTCAGCATCCGTCCGCCTCCCGAGCACAAGTTCAACCGGGAGGCTGTCAGGGAGTGCGTCAAGCTGTCGCTGCACGAAGAGCTCGGCGACAAGACTTACGACGCGGCTGACGCCGAGGGATGGACCAAGTCCCTGTCCGAGTCCCTGCACTTCAAGATCAAAGAGCTCAGGTACGACCGCTACAAGTTCCTCGTGCACGTGGCCATCTCCGAGCAGAAGGGCCAGGGGATCAGGATGTGCAGCCGCTGCTTGTGGGACGCCGACACCGACGTTTGCTTCTCGGAGGTCCTGTGCACCGACTCGCTGGTTTGTGTGGTCGCCGTGTTCGCGTCCTACTATTATTGAGACGACTCTTTCCGTCCAGCGCAAGTTTGTTTTGTATCCATGTGTGTGTGTGCAGTTCTAGTCAAGCGCATCTTTATAAATTTGCGGTGTATTTATTATTATTAGTTGGATTTTATGTCATGTTGACACAAATGCACATAGTTCAGCTTTCGTGTTAAATGTTTTATTTTCTTTGGACATTGAGAATTTCGATAGTTTAAATCTGGATTAATGGTTGTAACGCCCACCTCTCATTCTAGTCTAATTTTCTTGAACGTTCAAATCCACAGTCCCGTGCTATTGACTCAGGGCCGGAAGTAGAGGGGGCACTGCCCCGGGCAGTAATTTTAGGTGGGAACAAATAACGTTATAAAAATTAATAAAATGTAAAGTTGCGGGGGGACTGAATAATGTTTACCCCGCATTGCAAAAATTCCAGTTAAGGCTCTGGCCCACACACCTGTTAATATGCCAATGTCTCTAAGCGTACACACACACACACTCTCTCTCCAGGTCTCTTGCTTGATCACTCACTCTTATACTCACACATTCGATAGGTTTCTTGTTTAGTCACTCACATGCTCTAGGCCAGTGATTCCCAACGTGGGCGTTAATGTCCCCTTGGGGGGGGGGTGATTGAATGTTCTAGAAGGACGGTAGAAGCTACGGGTATAACATAGGATCATATGGGTTAGATTGTGTTGGGATGAGGGCGATGGGAGAAAAAAGGTTGGGAAACTATGCTCTATGTCGCTGTTATGCTTACAGAATCTCTTGTTTGGCACTCTTAGCTTGCACATCCTCTAGGTCACTCTTATGCTCACACATTCTGTAGGTCTCTTGTTTGGTCATTCACATGCTCTAAATCAGTGTTATGCTCACACAATCTCCCTATGTCTCTCGTTTGGTCACTCTTAATACTTGCACACCCTGTAGGTCAGAGATTCTCAAACTGTGTGCCACGGCACCCTGGTGTTCCTCCAACCTTTGGCAGGGGCACTGCAGATCGATGATCATGACAAAGGTTTTTTAAAAATATGCTTTTTGTTAAACATCTCTGGGAGCTTGCGGATAAGCATTGAATAGGAAAAAGGAGTGCCGTGGGTGGAAAAAGTTTGAGAACCCCTGCTATAAGTCATTCTTATGCTGACACATTCTCTAGGCCTCTGGTTTGGTCATTCACATGCTTGCACACCCTTTAGAACACTCCTATGCTCACACTTTCGAGCAGATATTTCCAACTCCAAATAAAGCTGAGGTAGACATATTCAGCTTCAAATTAAGTGGAGGTTAGCATCATTCATCAGCTGTTAATAAGGCGTAGGCAGTAACCGTGTGCTTTGAATGTAATGGAGGCAGACACCATTCGGTTCGTTAAGTCGCACCATATTTCAAGAGGCAGATAAATTTTATAGAATTTTTTGGTTCTTGTGAGGGACGATTGTCTTCATTGTCCCCCCCCCTCGCTATTGATAAATATGCATAATGAGTTGAGAGCTAGTTGCTGAGCAATGCAAAATATTTTACTTTAGCGCATATACAATCAATCCTGCTTATCCCACTTAACCCCTTTGAGGGGCATTATATATATAAACAATTTTTTTTTTTGGCCGAACTAACTTCATATACTCTATGCATAGGACTCATATAAATCTATTTTGCTACTATGTTTTTATTTTTGTGAAAATCCAGCGAGCAACAGGTGGTCACACAGTGGGGACACTGTCCACCTAGAACACTGAAATTTTCCTTAAGGTGTAATGCAGGAAAGACAACGTTTTGTTGGAAAAATTCCCTTTCCAGGCCCAAATGAT
This sequence comes from Pholcus phalangioides, assembly GCF_987345545.1. Taxonomy (NCBI): domain Eukaryota; kingdom Metazoa; phylum Arthropoda; class Arachnida; order Araneae; family Pholcidae; genus Pholcus; species Pholcus phalangioides. Next base: position 29,624,432 of record NW_028301601.1, read on the forward strand.
CAACATAAGCATATTGATAGCTGGTACATCTCTTCCAGTGAGGTGGCTGAGTGTAAGGTTTTCCTTCTTGAGTGGCATATAAATTTGTTTGAAATGCCAAATTCTCCATCAGTGGCACTGAAAAGCAGAATAAGAACCTCAAGATTAATGATATACCCAGCATTGATAGAATTTCCTGAGATGGCCCCACACTTCTTCCTTGAAATCCGGATTTTGGTTCTTGTTTTTTTTTCTAGTGAACTACTGTTAAGATGATTCAGGCATTAGGGATTGTTTGCCTTCTTCATGAACATCATTTTTGTCATCATCCATGCAGCAAGCTTTGTTCTATTTTCTTCATCTGAGATATCAGATGCATTAGACTTCAGATCAGAGGGAGGCTCCGAAATTTAGTACAATATTGTTTTCTCTGCACTAAGGAAATTTTTGTGCATTTCACCACCAATAAAAGTAATAAATGAACGATATTCGGAAGCAAAAGAAATTGTTGGAAATAAAATGAAAATGTGGATAAAATTAAAAGTTAGTTGATAGAGAGAGCATAGGAATTAGGCCCCTTTCACACAAAGAGGATGTGGATGGGGGCCTGCACACTAGCACTAAAGATGCGGGCGTTTTGCCTGCTTCTTTAGTTTGAAATTCGTGCACACAAACAATTTTTTGGCAATTTTTGTAATTATTTTTCACCTTCATCCCTGATTCAGTGCCCATAGTCAGTCTAGAGCCATTCTTTGGTGGTTTAATCTAGAGCCCCCATAGAATATGGGTATAAAGATACCTTCATTCTGATCCTCACAAGTAGTCGATGGGGATAAATATCTTGAATGATTTTCAAAAAATTTTGAAAAAAAATTTGTCTTTTCGGAAAAATATGGAAGAAAAATTCCAAAAAAACTTTCAAAATATCTGTGCTTAGAAATATTCACATCACAATTCTGTCTTAGGCCGGGATTACACTATACAAGTTTTGTAAAAGCTTTGATAAAATTTAAAAAATGCAACCAATAAGATCACTGGTTGCATTTGCTTGAATGCAACCGATGCGCCTATTGGTTGAATTTTTCAACTTTCATAAAACTAAATAAAGTTTGTCAGCAGCAGCCACTGATGGGACCAAAATTATAAGCCGTTCTGTAATTCATTACAAATATAATTGACTACATACTTTAATAACTTTTAAATTTAATTAAAAATTTTTAATTTTTTCTTTTTTAAAATTTAAAAAATATAAATATTTTTGTATTTTTTATTTTATTATATATGCCTAGGATTAAGCTGTAAAGTATTAGTATAGTCAATTATATTCGTAATGAATTAAAAACGGCTTATAATTTAGGTCCCGTCAGTGGCCGTTGTTGACAAATTTTATTTAATTATATTGTAAAGTATGGACAAAAGGCAGTTAAAGTTGCTGTATCTCAGAAGGAAATGGTGGGATAGACATATGTGGGTATATCCTATTGATGAACTGGGACCTTCATATGGTGTTTTTAAGGGTATTTATGGCAAATAATTAAAAAAATTCCGCCAAAATCATCTTTAAAAAGTAGCCAAAGATGCGGACGAATTCGCTCTGCATCGTGTGAATAGCTCAGAATAACCTAATTGTCAAAACTTCTATGTGCAAATGTAGAGCTTGCCCTTAGGTTTTGACACATGCGAACGACATCCAGACCCGCAAGAACACTTCGAAGAGTGGGCGAATTTTGGCTCGTCTGTGAAAGGCTCAGTATATTCCAATTGTTAAAACTTCTTCCGGACCCGTATTCGCTCCATGTGGAAAGGAGCCTTAGTCGTCAGCAGTCACTGGAATGAAAGAATAGTTATCTGCAGGACAAAAAATAGCATGTTGTGTGTCTTCCACTCTAACCACTCCACAAATACATATATGAGATGCTTCAACACCATTGCTGTCGCCCATTTTCTAGTAAGGAAGATTGCTTTACTCAGAGAGGTGGTTTCATACTGATGACACTAGGAGTATCTCTGCTCTAGGTGTGCTGTGTCCTCAGTATGGAACCACCTTTTTAAAACTTCCATAATTTGATTTTAAAGTATTATTAAGGTTGTTCAATAGCTTGATTTCAACAAAGAGGGCAGAAACTATAAAAAAATCATCCACAATTCTTGAAAAAAAAACTTTTTTACTAGGAAATAAATTTTGAAACAAATCAAAACGAGAAAATTGTGGATTTTTTTTTACCACTTGCAAAACAAAACCAGTATGATGCTGCCATCTTTGATAGAAAATCTATATCTTAAGCTAGTTAACATGATTTAAAGGATTTCTGTGTGAATATTAATTATTTTTTAGTTGTTTTTTTATTGAAATGGTGGTTTCACTATGGGGGGCCAGCCAGAAAGGGTTAAGACATGTTCATACTAAGTACTATTTGAGCTGACAAATTGAGCCAGTAGTACCACAGCAGGCAGTACAGTGGGTGCCACCATTATTTTATTTTGCACATTGATGTTTTATGTGGGTATTCTATTATTTCAGAAAGCGTTTGCAAGATGAAAAGTCCATCACATACAGCTATCACCCTTATTGTTATATACATATACATGGTCCCAACTCTTATTAATTCTCATTTAAAATTTCTTGTTTGAAGCATTTTCCCATTTGCATCATTCTTTCATTACAGTTTTTTAGAAAATTATATGAGATCCATTTTACACATTTTACGGCCCAAATAATTAAGTTTAGTAACTATATGTGGGTTAACAATATGTCATCGAGAAAAATATTGGAAACGAGTTCAAAAAATACGCGTCAGATCACCAGTTGCTGCTATAAAAATTACCAATTAGCACTGAAATATTGTCGATGGTGGGAAATGTGAAGGAATACCGGAAAACACAAGTTAGAATGTATCTCACATATGCAAAAAAAGTTTATTTTGACGAATAGGCCTTGTGCGATGAGAATTTATAATTACAGCCAGGATTATATAATCATTGGTGTAAACTAGTATCCAGACCATGGGGCAGCGTGCCCCTTCCTTGATATCCTCCATAATTTCCGTAACTCCTCATACAAACTAAGCCAGTAGTACTGCAGTGGGCAGTTCAGTGGGTGCACAGATATTTTATTTTGCATATTGATGTTTTATGTATATGCTTCTATTGTTCCAGAAAGGGTCTGTGAGATGAAAAGTCCAGCACCTACAGTTATCGCCCTTATTGTTATATATCTGGGATTTCTTGCCCTTCTCATACTTTTTGGGTGGGGATGAGATAAAGGGAATGGGTTGGGTTTCTGTGCCTGATAGGGTGCTCTGGTCTTCCGTGGGAGGTTTGACAGCTTTCCTGAATGCCCCCCATACATTAGAGGTTCCTGTTAGAATTTTAACGTTGGAGAGTGTGTATTTCTCAAATATTTTGTAGCACTGGCCTAAGAAACTCCTCCAGTAGCACAAAAATATAGATTCATGTCATAAAATTTCAGTTTCAAATAAGCATTAATAGATCAGGTTTTACAAAGTATGTTCACAGCATATTAAATTGCTTCTAGTGGGCAACCTTAATTTCTTAATCTATTGCTGTATTTGTTTACATCTACCGAATAGGTGTGAAATGAATAAAATAGATTTTTTTGCAGCATCTACTAATATTAGATGGATGCAAAAAATACTTGATTAAACTTATTCAAAAACTTTGATTAGCCAGTTAAGAATTTTAATCAATTTCCAGCCCTAATAAGAACCTATGCATGTGATTCAACTTTTGGAAGATAGGTGGTGCCATTTTGTAAAATAAAATATAAAAAAATTGAATTCAGTATTTCAGGGCCAGGTTTGAACTCTGTTGCCTGACAATTTGACCTCGCCAGCCTTTCCCAATCACACCACCACAGGACTACCTACACATTATTACAAGTTTAAAACTAGAGACGTAAAATTCTCTAGAATTATCTTTTGGAGAATATTCTCATCGAGGAGAATATTTGAGAATGTTCTCTGGTAGGACTACTATTATAAATTACTGGGGAATATTCTTATAGAAAATAAGAATTATTCTGAAGTTAATAATAGTCCTTCCAGAGAATATTCTCGAATATTATCCTCGGTGAGAATATTCGTTAGTTACCGCGAAATCTTTCCAGAGAGTATTATCAAGAATATATGTAACAACGTGTTATGATAAATAATCTCGACAAATAACTTAAGAATAATTATTTTTGAAAAGAATATTCTCTAGTAATTTGTAATAGTAGTCCTCTGAGCAAATATTCTCAAGAATATTCTTTGTCCCCGTCAAGAAGATGGGAATATTGAAGTTTGTAGACCACAATATTAAAGTCTGAAAGCAAGAAAATTAAACCAACGGGGCTGAATCGCACAACTTTTAAAGAAATGTGAGTGATACAGAATATTTAAGTGTATGTGCATTGAAGAAAATAACAGTTCTGTATCTTAGAATGAGGGTGATTATATAAGAATTGCTTCCTTTATCAATCACCTTTGGTTTAATTTCTTTTGTTGTGAACTTATTTCTGAAAATTCATCTAATTTTAAAATTTTTTAATGTTTTAATTTAATAATTTCTAAAATCTTTATAACCAAACTTTTAAAACCTCTCGCCACGACCTGGAGAATATTCTCAAACTAAAAGTTGTCATTGGGGGTGATTATACCAAAAATTGTTTTGTTGCAAATGTTTCAGGCAATGAAAACTGATATTTCACAATATAAACAAAATGAGTAAAAAAATTTAAATTATTTAAGAGAAAAATGAATATTCTTGATTATTCTCCAATTTTTACATCCAGGAGAATATTCTCACCTCACATCTCTATTTAAAACTAACGATGACAACATTTTTTTTTTTAAAAGAAGAAAGTAGAAGAACTTATAATTTATAAAAAGAAGAAAGGAGGACTTTTAAAATTCCTTTCCTTTTTCAGTTCAATGCATCTTGAAGAATTTACTGCATATTTTTTAATCATTGACTGATTTCACGATCCTCTAATCTTCCATATAAAACATATACAGTAATACATGGATTCAACCTTAGGAGCTGGAACCTAGGGGCTGAGGCCATTTGTGCCCCTCCCAAATAAATTTTGTAAGAGGGCTGAGACCCTCCATTAATTTCTGAAAAACAATGCAATGCACCCTTCTTCAGTGTATGCGCTCGAATCCTGTACATATGGGACGACCAGCAACTTTCAGCTCTCCCCCCCCCCTTTCTGCTAGTCAATTGTTTTCTTCATGTCGGTGCCTCTGAATGTTTTTGATATATCAACACATATTTTATCATATAAAAATCAAAATTTAATCAGAACAATTATCCATTCAAAATTGCACCTTTGACTTTAAATTTTCTCCAAATTTTTATTTGAAGTCATTTTGCACTTAAAGAATTCTTTGAGTTCCTTATCAATATTCATATGTATCGCTAAACGATGCTCAATGATTAGGTCCACATAGATACTTTATTGTTTGGTAAAAGTCATTGAAAATTATCTAAATGATATAAATGATTTATATCTATAAATGCATGTTATAAATGTTATGCATCATATTCATTGATTCATAGCTGATTATCATACACAACTCTATATCAGTCGATATCATGACAACACCGATCTATTCTAATCTTCATCGTTCCTACACAGGGTCTACGTCAGATTCACAGTATGGGATTTATGTCTCCTAAGGTAGATATATCTTGAGAGACAGTTCTATATCATGAATCTTATGTAGATCTTTTTGTCAGATTCACAATATAGATTTGTATTTCAAACTGTATTAAAAAAAAAATTAATTCATTGCTTCAAGTTGTTTTTCTTCAAAGCAAAGATTGTTCACATGCAATCAAATACATATTCAACTGAAAAATGAGACTTAATTATAATTAATAGCACAAATAATTCACATTATATAGGACGAGATTGTCATGTATCGTAGTCACGACATCTGATATTCCTCTGACATTCCAATATATAGTAATATGGTCCAGGTATTGTACTATGTCGTTGGGCTACTGGAGTGCAGAATTAATTCGCAAATCAAAACCTCCGATCAAGTCCAAACCTGATTATCAAGTGTAGGATTCTAACCCTCCCCCTCTAAAATCCGTGAGCCCCTCTCAATATTTCCAATATAAGTTTATGTCTATGGTAATAATTATGACTAGAAATACTTCTATCGTCATAATTATGACTAGTTTTCAGTTTTCGAATTGTGATGAATAGATTTTCAGTTGCATCCGTCCTTTGAAAGGTTCGAAATAACATAAGTGAGGGAACATGGATGCTTCTGGTTCTTCAGTTTTAAAATAAGCTTCACACACACACATTCATGATTTCAACAGTTATCCCTAATTTGACTGAGCTTCATTTAAATATAACGGGGGGAAAAAAAAAACCTGGATATTTCGATTAAAAAAAAGAATTGAAAGGATAGCCAAAATTATGGTAAAAGAAGAGTTTATGGTCACCGCATAAATCAGCAGTTTGAGTGCGCGTCACGCACTGAGCTATAAGTAAAGCTCAGTGGCGTCACGTGTCTTGTAGTGCCATCTTGGTGGAGTTGAAACTATAGAATGGATCTCTGCTGCCATGCAATGAATGATAAGAGCACTTATTTCAGTTTCATGTTATTTAAAATGTGTGTAGATGGCGCGCCAATTCGAATTAGATAAGAAAATAAACGCACGAAATTTAAAAACGTATTGGCGATTTATAAAACATTTTCATTAGTAAACAGACATGTCTTTATAAAAATAATTTTTTTTTAAATTATCAATAATTCCATCAGTATTATTCATGAGAAGCAGCATGCAATGAGAAAATTCATTGGAGTAAAATTACTCATTAATTTAAAAAAATTGGAGGGAAAATAGCATTTTTAAATTTTATTCTTTAGGACGAGTGCACAAGCTCCGGCCCGCCGGTTAAATGCGGCCCACAAAGGAGGGGGGGGGGGTATCGATACGCACAACACGATAAATACATAGGCGGACCGTATTTTCTTGAAAATACAGGAAATTGGGATCCATACGCGATACCAATAATTATTATGAAAAGTTGCCAATTGAAGCCAGAAAAAAAAAAATCAAAGGCAAGAGTAAAAAATGTTGAAATAGACTCAAGAATCCTTGGCTGAAAGATTTGTAAGACCCTTCTAGGAAGCTCCTGTGCGCGCGCGCAACCGACCCCGACTTACAGCCAGGGATTCTTGATTTATGGGTCATGAACTAAACCTGATTCACAGGGTCTTATATTCTAAGAGTCTTATAAATCCACTTAGTCTTGTTATGCCCGAATTATCCCTAAAATGTCCTTATTGCGACACTGGTGTCATCAATTTCGAAAAACAGAGCCCCCCCATGGGTCGCGAAACTGATCTTTCTTGTTGAGTTGATTTTTTGTTGACACTGGTGAAATAAATTAAGAGAATTTGCATATTTTATCGAATTTCATGAAAAGAACTGAACTGAATGTAAAACCACTGCTTCTAGACAAAAATGCAAATCTTGTACGTCAAATACGTAAGCGTACACGTGTGTGTAGGCGGAGCCAGTAGAGAAACAGGCTTTATAAGCGCGCGTAAGTTAAGATGCATTTCGTTCGCTAGCACACCTCGACGAATTTCTTGGTGTTATTTTGCAGCAATCGGTTAATTTCAAATTGTAACAGTAAAAATGAGTAACCACCAACGTTTAGATGATGGAATGAGGTGGCAAATTGTGGGGAGGCTAGAAGCAGGGCAATCTCAAGTCCAGATTTGTAGAGAGTTCAATTTAACGCCCAGCGCCGTGTGTAACTTATGGAAACAGTTCCAAGATACCGGATCCATCGAGAGAAAGCCTGGGCAAGGTCGTCCAAGAGCCACAACGGCCAGAGAAGATAGCCATTTGTCGATTATAGCGAGGCGTAACAGGAGTGCTACAGCTTCTCAGCTCTCTCGTGACTTGTATGCAGCCGCAGGAACCCGTGTATCAAGGGTGACTGTTTCCAAAAGACTTCATGAGAGAGGGTTGTTTGCAAGAAGACCTGCTGTTTGCGCCCCGCTCACTTCTACGGACAGGAGAATCCATTTATCATGGTGCAGAGAGCATAGAGATTGGAGTATGGATCAATGGGCGACCGTTCTCTTCACTGATGAGTCCCGGTTCAGCCTAAGCACCGATTCTCGCCGTACGTTCATATGGAGAGAACCAGGGATCCGCTTCCTACCCTCCAATGTCCGCGAAATCGACCATTATGGCGGAGGAGGGTGAAAAAAAAAAAAAAAAAAACATTTAGGCCACATTACGGGCACTTATCCTGTCTGAGCTGAGGATAATGAAAGTTCTCCAACATACCAATTGATTCGAATAGATCTATATAGCACTATATAGATCTATATAGATGGATGTGCACCGCAATAAACGAATTTTCCATATATTTTTAGTACGCGATTGGTTACGCGCATCTTAGAGTGTTTGCGTTTTCTCTACAACAATAACACTTTTTTTTATATATAACTTCGAGATATTATAATTTTGGAACAGACATTAGTTTTTCTATAACGGTATTTATAAATTATTGTTTGAAAAATATTTTAGACCATTCCAGAGATTGCAAAAAAATAGTATAAATTTATGATAATTTATAAAAGAAAATACCATAGGCTACTCGAGAGAATTTTCATTCGCGATATCGTGAAACGCAAACAAGGCTTTGACATGTCACGACGTGAACTGGTTGCATTTCTACTCGGGAAAAGCTTTTTTTCATTGGTCGCAGGATCGATCTGAGAATTTTTCTAGGATTTATTTTTAGTTTTTGGTGAAACTTCGTGCTCTGTTTTTGAAATGCAAAACGGGAGAATAGTGTATGCATATTTGAATAAGACGTTGTGTGTGGTTGCGGGAGACGCGTTTTAGGACCAAATCCGCTATAGAATGGACCAAAAAATAAATATTGCACCTACTGGAAATGTTGATTGGGACTGAACGTTTCTTTTTCCCCACCAATATGTACTTAAAATTCATATTTGTTGATGTGCACTGGCGTAAGCAACGGGGGGGGGGGGTCTCTTATGGTTGCCTTTGCCGCCTTGCGCCTTGCTTCTCTATGTGAGAAAATCCTGCGCACGCTACTAAGTGCAATATATATTATTGAATGTACGTACTGTTTTGTTCAGTCGAGAGCGCCATTATAATTACCTCCTACTTTTGACATCCACTATGTGTGTATGTGTGTAGCTCATGTAATGACATAGGAAACGCGTCTCGAGTTTGCTTTATAGTTGCCAATAGCCGAGGTTAAAAAAATTCAGAAAAACACGAAGTAGACAGAAATAATAATAATAATATAGAAAAAATGGCTAGGAAAGTCAAAATTCAGAAAAGGGCAGAGGGACAAAATAAAATTTCAAGGACCAGAGTATTGAGCGAATCTGCAATGTGAAATCAGGAACCTCTGTGGTACAAATACCCCAAAAGGCGGGGTTTCTCAAAGTGAGTATCGTCCCATTCCTAGGGGTGTTGCGGCAACCTGCAGATATGGATGTGTGTGTGACTGATTTGAAGTTGTTCTTTTATGAATGCACAATATCTACTAAACTATTCTGGGAAGCCGCAGTTTAATCATGAATAGGGTGAGGGATCCGAGAGTAACAAAAGTTAGAGAATCACTGTCATAGAGATACGTCATGAACCGTTTAGGGGGGGGGGCGGTGTCCGAAAAAGAAAAAAAACCCCAGAAATTACTGAAAATACTAGTAAAGCAAAGCATTAATTGTAGCAAAATATGCACCACGATATGGTGTTTAATATGATTCCATGGCATATTAGCATATCCAGAAACGCACACCTACCACGTATCTTTAGTGGAACGCAAGCATCCTTCTTACTCATTGCTACGGTCGATAGTAGGCAGTTAGATACAGGGCCAGAACTGGAGCAAATGGGGGCAACTGCCGTGGGCGGCAAACTTTCAAGGGGAGCAAATTTCAGTGAGAAACAAAAATAAAAAATAAAAAACATTGCAATAAAAGTTTGGAATTTTTAAAGTTGAGGGGAGGCAAAATCACGTTCGCCCTCACTCATAAAAGTCTCAGTTAAGTGGCACTTCTTTTTACACATCCGTAAAAAAAACCTACTAAGTTTTTTGATAGGTACGCAACATGCCTCATAAGCATTTATAGCAAAACTCACCCAATGTGTCTTGGGCATTACTGGTACTCAAGTCCATCAAACATATCCACTGGGGATACTTAAAAAATGGAAGGTTGGTAAGTACTGAATTGGAAAACACTGCATCGAAATTCGCTTTTCGTTATCGGCGAAAGGCTTGTCCAGATGAGTAGTTTTTTTTTGTAATAATGGATGCTGAAATTTTATGAGGCGAGAAAACTCCGAGAATAAATTAAAAACAGTAGAGTTCCCGATATAACGAATGCATCATCTGATTCGTTCAGTCGGAATTCCAACTTCGAATGATTTTTTCCTACTGGCAAAAAGTAAAATAACACGCGACAAGAGCATAAATCCATACATGAATCGAAATTACTAAGGAATTCCACGAGTTACATGGAATTATATATACAAATTACATTAAAAATTCCGTAAAATAATTAGTTTCAAATGTATTCATTTTCATATGAAGATGATTTCTGTAAATAAGTGCTGTATATGCTTCGATTCACCTCAGGGAAAGGGTAATGTTTCAAAAAGTTTCGAATGTACGCTGAAAAAAGAATGCACGAACATCCTTGAAATATAATATTCGTAGATTATTACTTATTCCAACGAATATCGAGTCTAGAGAATTTCCAATTTTTCTTCAGTTCTTTCCGTTCGAAACAGAGAAAAGTTTCACACCCAGCATATACACACACACACATACAACATTTCGCTTCCTTCGAACACCTTTAAGGTAAGAACAAGTTTTGAAACACCGAGAGGGAAACTGTTTTTACTCTTTTTTTTTTTTACCCCCTCCATTAGACTTTCAAATGCCCATTTTTAGTCTGTGTGATCGTTTTTGCTCCAGGAAACTCTCCTCTTCCGAACATAAAGTTTGTTACTTAGAAATAACTGTAGAATATAATACACAGAAATAGAAATACGGGAAAAATATACAAGTTGGCTATTTGATTCGCCATTTCTTATTTTCCTTTCTCCTTGGAAGGCTTCGAATATTTAATGTCGCATTGATCTGGGCATCTATCAACAAGCACAATAGGTGAAAACATCAAGCGAAAAAAATATCATCGCGTGATAATGTTTGATCTTCGTCAAACATAAGGATGCATTTACTGGTGCTGAGAGCTGAATTTTTTGAGCTTTCCCCAGTAATGATTCCCGAAGAGAACAAAATTTGATTCTTTTGTCTGCCACTGAGAAAGCCTGAATAACTGAGTCCTAAGAAATAAGACTATCATACTGGTAACTTATTATAGACCAAAAGAAAAAAAAAACAAACCAACGCGTGGCTTAAAAACGCCACGTAGACAAAAACCAATTCTACTCTGCAGATTAAAAAAGAAATAAATGTGGACCAAGGCAGTCCTCTTGCTCTTCTGCAGAAAAACATATTAACTTGTTGAAGACACCACGCAGATAAAAGAAAAAATATATATAACTCATTTTAACACACCAAGCAGAAGAAAGTTTCCTTTTCCCTCCAAAAAAAACAACATTCTGTGGATTGAAACACCAAACAAACAAAGGCCACATTACTGTATTAATACATGTATATAGTAATGTGACTTTTGTTTGCACATTATAAGTCCTCCCCATATAATGCGGTTTAAGACAGAGCAGACAGAAGTTTATTCTACCCACCAGAAAAAAAATACGGCCTGAGAGACCAAGCATACAACAGTACCTTCGACCTTCCAGGGGAAAAAATTTACGTGTTTTAAGAGGCCAATCAGATATACGTCCATTCTACCCTCCAAGTAAAAAATATAACGAGACTAAGACATCAAGCAGAGAAAACCTCTATTTTTCTTCGAGCGAAAGAAATGCAGAAGCTTGAAACACCGTGCACACAAAAGACACATTTACGATTTACTACCATGAAATAAAAATAAAAATATATGTGGCTGAAGACACCAAGCAGACGAAAAAGAACCCTCGTCTCTCAAGGAGAGAGAGTGGGTAGGACGCTATCAAGACACAAAGCTGAAAGAAGTCCATTTGCCCAGAAAAAAAAATTAGGTGATTTATATATAAGACACAAAGAAGATAATACCATAAAAGGAGGAAATACCATACTAAAGAGGGGAGATAAGTCCGTTCTACCCTGCAAGGAAAAAAAAAATGTATTGCGGATTAAGACACCAAGCAGAAAAAAAATACGCATCTTGAGACACAAAGCAGACAAAAGTCCTTTCTACCCTCCAGTTTAAAATAATAATAATAATAATCAAAATAGTAATACTGCTCGAGAAACCGAACAGACAATCGTCTTCTCTACCTTCCTAGAATAAAAAGTACTTTTGACCCCCATAATTACAGTACGTTGACCTCCATAATTATTATAGCAGTACATTTAGATACAGTAATTTGCAACATCAAGTAGGTGAAGGAAATCTTAAGGCCATTATAGACAAGAAATCCGTGAAAGGAAAGCCGGTGAAGAGATAATTTTTTTTTTATGGTATTGTTTTAATCGTCATTTTGAAAATTTCAATTCCCTTAAATCACTTAACAAAAACTTTGAATTAATATAAGAAGGTTTATACGTAAAAAAAAAAAAAGAAGATAAGAAAGAAAAGATATAATGAAAAGATAACAGCATGTTTCCGTGACAAAAAATGTCGGACTTCACACGCGTTTTTCATTTTTTTGTTTTCGGAGAGAGAATTTCAGTAAAAATGGAGGAAGGAGTAATCGTTATTTTGCATGTCTCTTGGTTGAATGGAAACACGCGTGGATTATACGTATATATATAAAGCACACTACATACAATTTTTGGACTTTTCTAGCGTTTTTCCCGAAAATGGCGTATTTCCCAAAGCTGCGAGAAATGACTTTTCTTGTTTTTTTTTGCTGGAGCAATGAGATCAGAGATGGATAACATCAGAGTTGAATGATTTTTCGTTGTTGCTCTCAATGTCTGTGGATGGTCTGCAAATATCCGCAGAAGCGAAAGAAAAATTTTACTTTTTCATTTTTTCGGGTTTTTTTTCATAGTGTTACAAGTCACATTTGGTGAAAGAAAAAAAATAAAAACAATAGAAAACTATTGTGGTTATGGGGGGGGGGGGAGGTATGAGCAAATGGAGAAGGAGGAGAATATCACAGATTTGCATTTCATGAGGAACTGTTTCCATTCTTGTAGAAAGAGGAAACGAAGTTTCAGAATAACATTCGGGGTATTTTGAATCATTTGTTGCGTGAAACATTTTCGCAATGGTTTTTGTTTCTTTTCGCTTCTCTGAAATGGAATTCTTTTTGACATCTCTCGGCTATATTTCTTTTTTTTAGCCATTCTTGATTTTCCTATAGTTATTATACAGTCGAATCCCGTTTTAACGAGCACAGTTATAGCGAAAATCTCGTTGTAACGAAATTTTCTAATCCTTAAATAAGTTTGCATATTAAGAATGTGTTACGAATTCCAATATAACGAATCGAAAAATTCGTTATAACGAATGCAAAAAAAAGGTTTCTGAAAATCAACGAAAGATTACAGAATGTCCTAAAATTGATCCCGTAAAATTGGTTTCAGAGAATTAACTAGCTGAACTGTTGGGGAAGGAAGGCTGTGTTCTTCTATGGTTTGTGGGGATGAAACATTGATCAATACGGTGCGTGGAAAAGAAATAAAATCTGTGGAAAGCCACTGCGGGAAGCCATCTAAAATAAAATTTCCTGAAGTAAATTGCCGAAAAACCATTACACCTACATGTTCATCTTATGACATCAATTATACATTTAAAATTCCCATAGAAAACACGTGATTCTAAATGGTCTAATAATTCCGATAAGTTTATTCGTTAATTCTTTAAACTTTCTTGACGGATCCGTTGATTTCATTGAGGCATTATATGAAATCCTATTTTCTTCAATTTTAATTTTAATTTACTATGTTTTATACTAAATCTACTAGGCTCGTTTGAAAGCAGCAATGGTGAAATGTTCAGTATTAATTCAAGGTATTATTTTGATGGGAAAGAGGGTGGATGGCTTCAACCTTAATGAGGTGCTCGAGAGAAAGAGTAAAAATGAAAAATATAACAATAATATATCTAACAGCACACAAATAAACAAGCCAACGGGAGTAGAACTCGTTAACTGGGTTCTGTGAGGGTACTTTTGCCTGTCGAAATTGTCCCTCAGGGATTCCGCAGAACATTCCGAACAATATAACACGGGGCTCCATTTCCTTATCGGGTCGTTCTGGGTCGTAAATATGGAAAACGAAACGAGTCTTTTAATCAGATAATGATAAACGTATTAAAAAAAGAAAAGAAATCGAAATGTCAAATAATCTTGATGCATTTCATTGCAATTTTTGTTCGAGGGTACGCTTGGTATCCTCTGAGGATAATAATGTACAGCAGTGCTTTCGTTGAATTTAACGAACCGTATAACTCTCAAAATGCCTGTCTTAAGATAAGACGGTATTTAAGTAGGACATACCTTAATTGGATTGTATTTGTATGTATTTTTGAATTAATTTCATCAGATGTTTTGTTATGCTCATGGGAATTTGTATTTGAGCCGAGCATGATATTAATGGTTTTCTCGTGCTGAGCACGGAACGGGAGCAAATTACAGCACTTGAAACTTCAATTTTATTTTAATAAATTAGTTTATCTGCTTGCATTAATGTGAACTTGGATGGATTTTGGTTTTCAAGAGAGGCCATAACGAAATAGAAAATCACATTAAGATTTAAGCACGCAAGTATATTTTATAGAGGAAAGCGTAAAGCAGTGTTCAGGTACTGGATCATCCGGGATGACCCGGTTCCAAGATCCTAATTTTCTGTAAATGGAATAGATGCATCCGTTCGCCATGTAAAAGTATCGGTACGATTAAATGACTTAGAACAATGTTTGCCAATCGCTAGTCCATCCTACCGGTCTACGACACATTGCGCCGAATTTCTTGAATGTACTACATGGTTGAAGAGCTGCGTTGTTGTGGGAAGTTGTAGTGAGAAGGGTGCTTTTTGAAATTTGTATTTATGTAAGAAAAATTGTTCAGCAGTGTCAGTCATAATCACTGTGGTGGTCGAGCGGTCATAGTGACGTAGGTTCGAGCCCATTGGGCGGAGATACGGGGGGACGTGAGGGCATTACCCCTTCCCAGCGTCAAAGGCGCAGCCAACTGATTAAATTCATATGCATATATATGAATTGTTATCATCATCATGGCCCCCCTCAGCAATCACCATAGTGCCTCCCCACCCAGACTTCCTAGTCTATGTTCACCTATGTTTGAGCCCCACCATCGCCACAGTGGTGGTTGGCTGAAGATGGTTTCCTGAGGTCTAAAACTTCCAGGCGAAAATAAGAGTTGATCTCCCCCTCCCCGTCAAAATGTCTCACAAAAGAGAGCAACAGGCCTACAAACAGTGTAAATATACAATCGCTACACTTCACTCACTTCACTTTTGAAGTATAGATGGCAGCGCTGAAAAACCAGACACAACACTATATACGTATTCAGACTGTTAGGTACGCACAATCACATTGCTGGCACAACTTACTCGGTAGTAAATTGCCCATGGTGACAGACCGTAGTTGCGCTGAGTTTGAAAGAAATGAAATGTCAGTCATAAAATCTAAACAAAAAGTCCGGGGTTGTGAGCGGTTCTGTCTATCTATCTATCTATCTATATATATATATATAATTAACAATGAAGCAATGGATGTCCAACTACTAAGAAATGTAATTCGGTACCACGAAAAATAATTGGTGAGAATCTGCGGTAAACGTAAAAATATAGCAACCGATAATATGGCGCATAAAATTCACATCGGTATGCAGCATGGGAATTAATAACATATGATATCATATCATTACCATGTGTGGTTTATTTTACTACTGCACACCGGTTTAAAACTAACAGCCAATTTCACTTGAACAGAAAGAGCAAATAGTTTCGTTTGTGTTTTGACGCTTATTATTAATTGTATACTATAAGCATTACAGAGAAACAACAAAACTTCACGTCAGGTTTCACTACACGTACACGCACATTCCCGCATGTACCGATTCGTTGGGGGGTTCCGCGGGGGGGGGGGGTTGTGGGCGGGGTGCATGTGGGGTGTAGTAGTAGTAGGTAGGGCCTCCAAAAAATGGCTGGGGGATCCATGGTGTTCTTAAGTCAGCCACCTCGTTGGGCAATTTGCCTGTTGTGGCGTTGTATTTGTATTTGTATTTGTATAATAAATGCATCGTGCCATTGTTACATCCGAACCACTACGGCCATCAATAAGAAAGTAAAACTATGTGCATCTGAAAATATCTTATGCTCATTGGGTTCACGATCAACTATATTATAATTTATCACACGAGAAAGGAATTTGTGAAATTCTGTAGAAAACATACGAACATAAATGCTGGTATTATAAAGCATAAAACATAAAACTTAAACCGGTGTGCAGCATAAAAATGAACGCCATATAGAATAATTCAAAAAATAGTTTATATTTTCACTTTGCAAACCGGTTTTAAACCGATAATTAGTTTTACTTCGAGAAATACGACTGATAATTTCGATTTCATATAATGGATGACAGCAGGAATGGTAGGTCAACGAGGTTTCTCGCTTGCATAAGACGCTATAGAGTACAAAATACCATACATAACAAGTCAGAAGGTTGAAACTTTCCTCCTATTATTACGATTTCTTTTTCTGCTGGTTCGCAAATCATTTGTCCCATTCATACCGTCCATGAAATTCTTTACTTAATTTCAATGGCCCTTAAGTAGAAAAAGGTTTAGGAACACTGTCTTACAAGGAAGGAAAGGGTCCCAAGTTGACGTCTTCAAAGTTTGGAAAAATTCCCACTCATTCTACTCAATTTAATATGCACAAAGACATAAAAAAAAATCTGGGGGGATTATTATGGGTTACTGTTAATTTTTTAAATATTAATATTTTAATCGCCAAAAGAAACAATATAAAAATCTCCCAACCCCGGAGTCTTAGAGTGGCATCGACATACGATCGGGTACAGTCAAAGAAAGAGAAAATAAAGTGCGAAAAACCAGTTTCTAGAAGAAAAAGCTGAAGGGGAGAAAACAAAAAACGTAGAAAACGGTGCGTGAAATGGAAAAATGAGATCTAGAGTGTGAAAAAATGTTTTTTTTTTATAGATATCGCTAAGAAGCACGACAGGCGATGAGTAGCCAACTGTTGTCGTTTTTATTACTTTTTGCGGCTTTAATAAATTAATTCCGCCGCTAATTTTTGGTTTTTATGTATTTTTAGGTGAGATGAATTCACTTGAATTTTTGAGGACGACGCATTGTTAGACTCAAGTTTAATATACAACGTATCCCATACTTCTGGCAGGATTTAAATTTGGAAAGCAGTCTCAAGTCGAGTTGCACGCATACCAGAAAAATGTTAAGTTCTGCCCGTATAAAGGCAACTGACAGGTCAAACTGGCTGCTATCAATTATTGAAATGTTCGTGAAATTTTTATTATGTATTATATGGAGTTAGCGGACATTACAGTTCTGCGTCATAATTAACTCTGTTATTTCATGAAAGATATCATGTGTTACTGAATTCTCTGTGAAGATTTGGTTGAATACCACGTGTGGGACAATATCTGATCATACAGACAGTATCAATACATAACATAATGCTTTTACAGCCGAATCAATAAGAATACAATTCCGTCCACACGCCTACCGAATGTGTATACTTCATGTCTTGATATAGACTTTGTCTCTTTCTAAAGCAGTATAAATTCCATGTTTCGCATGGAGATGCTTGGATACGCCGTCGTAAAATATGTATATGTAATGTGTAAGAAAATCTCAAATGAATTTTTTATGATACGGTGTCTTTTTTTATAAGATGAGACTTTCGTTGAAAAATACAAAAGGAAATTCAATAGGAGGTATAGATTACGTTTCAAATAGAGTCAATCAAAAAATATAGATATGACACAGATACGGATGCAATCTTGAAGTACATGCCATTTATATTTAGTCTTATCTCATTCACTGAAGATAGACTTTGCATCACAAGTTTCGCCTCGAGCACAATTCCTGCAATTCAGCAACAGACTTCAATAGAGTTGATCGAAAGTGTTTTAGATAGCATTGGCGTAAAGTAATACTTCACTTCAAAAAGTCAAAACTAATTTAAAATAACTTTAAACAGTATTGTTTCCTATATTATGAGATATTTCAAAAATTATCTAATGTAACCACATCGATCAGTATTTTGAATGAAATTTTAGGTTATAATATGGGTCTGGCAGACGCGTACGCAGTCTTTTCAACAATAATTATAATAATTTTGAAGAGTAATTTTCACTCCTTTTCAAAATTTTAAAGGGTAGTTTTTTGTAAAAAAAAAAGTGTTTTATCATCAAACGGAGAAATAACTCTTTTTTAAAAAAAATACCTAAAACTTTTATAAAAGTATTTGCACTCCTCAACGGAATTTGGAGGAGTAAAATTGAATGTCATCAGCATTTAAAGATGCGTATCGGCGAAAACTGCGCGTGCGCATGAACACTAATAAAGCACCCGTGCAGAGAGTTGCCAAGTCAAACAATTTTCAAATTAGATTTTTCCTCAAACACAATTAGATTCTTCATCGAAGACAACGAGTACACAAGAAACCGAGCTTATACAACCACAGTTAATTTTAGTTATTATTTAGATGACCATGCATCCTGTATTTCCCGGGACATTCCCGTATTTTCACGCAATTTAATAATAGACTACTACTACACAAGAATTTTTTATAAAAAAGACTAGAAAAACATCTAGCAAAAGCAATTAAATGTGCCTTTTCCAACTAAATGGCCGAAAAAAGACCATATCTAGTTGGAAAATAAATAAGTTGACAACACTGCCTGTGCCTCCCCATTGGACGATCAAAAATTAATAACATTTTTGGTCAAATATTGTTTGAAAAATATGTATAAAATATTACAGAGATATATTTCATAAATATTTTCGATATTTTTCCGTACGCCCATGGAGTTTAGGTACAGTTATATTGAAATTTTTTTTTATTCCAACTACGCACCACAGGGAGTCTATATAAATCAGTGTTTCCCAATTTTTTTCAGCCCGACGCATCACCCTGAGTCCACACCTACCCTGGGCTAGAATTCAGTGAGCTTTTTTCTTAGGAGGGTTTTACGAATGATTTTCTGAACAATATTTGTTCTCGGGCAAAGTGATATACTGGAGCTCCATACTTATCTGGAAATAACAACCTACACATATTTATATACGAGTACATTTGAAATCATAGTACTAGATCTCATCATATAGGCTTGCTATGGATATTAAGCCCCGGGTCATGCCCAGATAGGCCAAAGGTGGTTCTGGCTACATGGTCAACTCTGATAGATTCTGAAAGTGCTCACATCCCCCCTATAGTATTTTACTTGAAAGCATCATTACTCTTCACTGCTCACCGTACGCCCCCCTTTCACCACATGTTGTGGATCACCCTTAGAATATCCCTGGACCGCAAAGGGACCATATGGTCCCAGGTTGAGAACCACTGGTCTGAACTGTTCTATATTTACAATTGATGCATTCACTTAAACTTAATTCGCCAACTTTTAAGTAATTAATGTGTGTGGGGATTTTTTACGATTAGTGCCTGAGGGAAAAATTCTTAAGACTGAAGGCTGAGGAAACAAGACCACAGTGAAATTGTGCTGCTATAATCATAAATTCATTTATAATAAATTAATTCATCATAGAATTTATTGTTTACAGCTATAGTTTATTGTATATTGTTTATTTATAGTTTATTGTTCTAATATAAAAATTTATGCATTTATGCATTTGTTTCGTTTTTTCAGCGATACTTGTTTAACTTCTTAATATTTACTACAGTTGTGACTATACATATATTCATTATATAATCATAATCATGATTATAACACAAATTATAAATATTTATCTTACATATTTGTCAGGTTTAACACGTTATGTCCTCATTCTTATTTTACTTTTAATTAGGATTGATGATTGTGCCAACTTATGACAATGATTTTGATGGCTATTGCCGTTATCCCGTATTTACGGATAACTATTTACGATCACAATTTATGTGTTTTTCTTCAATGAAACAGATCATGAAACAAATGATCCAATGACAAATGGTCATTGGATCATTTGAATAGTTTTTCGTGAAACACATGTTTGTGAAACACAATATCTAGCAGCTTTTTACTTCCACACTCTTTCGAAATTGTAGCAGTAATTAGCAAGTAGTTACATTTAAAGCAATAAATTGCAATTTTTGGCAAAATTTCGCGATATCCCGTATTTAGCATCTCAATTTCCTGCATTATTCTCGATGATACTGCATGATTAACCTAAGTTTGAAGGAATGATTACATGTGTACCCATATGGGTTGACTAACATTAATTACAACGGGTGAATAATTTTACTATGTCTGCCTGTGGAGCACATATGACATCGCTGTGGACAACAAAGAAAAAAAAAGATTTTCATTTTTGGTGAATTTTTTCCGGAAATAAATTACAAGTCAAGGGGTTAATAAATTAATCAATTACAATGTTTTTTGCGGTAATAAATATATAAAAACGCATTTCCTGGTGGTATTCACAATGTCAATGTAACAAAGATGACAACAACAGCATAATTTGAAACTAACACATAAAGATTATGTTGCCGCTCGATATAACGATAATCCTTTTACAACGTTGTTTTTTCTTGGTCCACAAAATATCGTTATATCGAGGCTTCACTGCATCAAGAAGAAAAAAATTGACTTCTTTCTCCCCCACTATAAAAATGATTTTATTGGAGAAAGGAATTCGTTCCCTTTCGAACCATTTGAGAAAAGAATAAAGTGTTTTGTCTGAAAACTCGTTCAAAGTGTCAAAGGAAATGAAACATCAGTTACAACAAATTTCATGTAACGCCATCTCTTTCAAAGAAAAAGAAAATCATGAGCTGCGATTGGATTACTTTAGCTTTTGACACTCTCTGGAGCCGTTCAGAAATGGTAAATGAAATTTTGTTTTGTGGTATCAAATAAATTCTATAGTTTGACGTATGACAAAAGAAGAATTGCACGAATAAGAGTTTTCACGATATAAAATACTTCTGTCGTTGTAAGACCGCCATTCAAATACCGTATTTTCCAGCGTACGATTTGCGGATCATACATTAAAAAAATCTGATTTTCCAAATGCTGATTATATTATTTGCAGTTTTTGATTATGAGAATTTTGAATATGAAAAAAAATATTTTTTAAAAATTTCAAGAAATTAATTTTTTGAAGATTTTTTGATGGCTTTTTAGAGAAAAAATAGACATTTTTTCTACAAAAAAAAAACGTGACTAAAAACCTCTTCCATTTTTAAGACTTCTCTCTCATTGTTTCTATGTAGTTCGGATGCAATAAATATGGTGCAAATTTTCTAGAAAACAAAGTGCACAGTCGCGAAGCTAAAATACAGAATAGTTATTTTGATGTGACGCAATTTTGACATGAGAAGTAAGTATCAATTGCAGAGGAACACGCGAAAAAACTATTTAGCGTCACGAAATCGGTTTCGTCTGAAAATAGTTAAAAAATAAACGGAAAGTCATTTTTTTTATACCGTAAAAGTTGGATGAAAACTTTGATGCAAAAAGCAAAATACCTGTCGTAACTGAGCATCTATTCCAGGAACCATTTGAGAGGCCGCACTTCCTGGTTATCAAGTTCCAGATTCAACTCCCGATATAACAATTTCTGTCATCCCGGAAATTGAATATTGCAAAAAATTGTCAGAAAGATCACTCGTCAGAAATACGGACGAAAATAAAAACTTGTAGTGTTGTCTTGGATAGCTTGAACTTATGTTAAAATACGGAGTGAACTGAAGGGGATTTCATTTCAAATAAAAGAGGGTGAACGGATATATCAGACATATTTATTTAATAATACTTTTGATGCATGAAAACATGAAAATGCAAGTATATAGTTATTCATTTATATTTAATTTTTTTACTCACATAATATGAACTGCAGGCAGCATCGAAAATACATATGAGTTGTGTATGTAATTTTAAATATGATAAATCCGGTTTTTATACATAATAATAATTATTATGAGTAATCGCTTATTATTTTGGTAAGGGTGATAAATTTCCCCAAATTTATCACTTTTACCTGCACGTATGCAGAGTACCCAAGCGTCGTTGGTGAAATGAACAAGTACTAAAAAAAATTATAATTTTTAAAGGGAATTATGCAAAATACTCAAGTGTCGCGTCGTTGGAAAACATGATAAATAATACCATATGATATACTATACATGATAATTCATACATGTATTGTACCATTACGTAGGGGTAAGATCGTAAAATTTGTTACCATTATATCGGGGTCCGACTATATATATTCATCATACATATTAGACTCATTTGGAATTTTTTTTTTCACATTTATCAAATTCGTTAATTACACTAGGGTTTTATGCATAATCACAGATAAAGACGATAAATTTCAAATTTTTATCAAATTTACTAACGTCAATTGGTTATTATGCATATTCGCCGGTAAAAGTGATAAATTCATCAAACTTACCAAGTCGATTGGTAAGCAGTGTATAATAACAGATTTATCGTATTCATGTGATCACATCACATGTGTGATATTTAAAAAATAAAGTTTTAGCTGACGGGATTGAACATTGAAGGACCGGACACACCCCGCTTCCCATCTCAAGGAGATATCAAAGCGTTCCCGAAAGATGGGTGCATCCGGAATTTTATTAAATATGTATATGTATATATATCTATATAAATTTCTATAGGAGAATAACAAGACATTTTAAAAAATAATATGGAATACATCGAATTAATGATTAAAGTTAGGGCAATTCTCGACAGGACTTAGTATGCCATATCGCGTGCTTTGAATACGTGAAGAACCACTATACGCCCTAATTTGAAATATCAAGCGTTGCAGGATATAGGTATATTAAAAGCAGATAACTTTTCGATGTGTAAAACTGAAAAATATTGCATTGTAGTGAGTATATCTTGTTGATTTCAAGTCTATATATCTTTGAAATAATGGTGGGAAAATATTTATTGAGCGCCACCGGTGCGACCTGCAGATCCCAAATGAATGGGAGTCCAGTTGTAGAGAGCAAATTAAAAATATCAAAGGCCCAGTTGCGGCCATTATGCAGTGAGGGGGTGTTTTAAAAAGGCATTCTAACAAATCTCGGAGAGTCGGAAGCATTAAAATTTTATACCAGGAAAAAGAGTGTATTGTTTAGAAGAGAAATTGATTTGCGTCTGGTGGATTCAAGTCTAAGAATATAGCTAATTCACCAAACACCAACTCTGACCATATCGCTATATTGCAATTTACTGCCATTAATGAGATGGGTTGGAAGTGAAGGCGCTGGCTATCGGTAGTCGCCTCAAGCTCGTTAGGGAAAATATCTTATCTGTATCTTCCCTCGGGTTTGAACCTGCGACCGTGACAACACCTTACCACCCTGCCACTCGGGCGCATAAGAATATAGCTGGGCAATATCTGGATGTTGCGAGTAATTTGAAGAGAAACAAGTCTTAGACTTTCTCAATGTGTAATCAGTGATCCAGTGACCAGATTGACGCAGCATAATTTATATCCAGAAAATCGCTTTCTTCGAATTAAATTCTAGTTCAAGTTTTAATATGAATCGATTGACGCTAAAAAAAAAAAAGAATGATCTCAATACAGCAGTACTAAATAGATGTCACGAGATGGAGCTTTTTCTTCTCCGTACGAGCAGCAGGGTATATTATATAACGTTAAAATTTTTTTTTTAAATTTCGACCTGTGCTCAGTGGAGTGTTTAAATGACTCGAAAAAGTTATTACATTTACATTAGTGGAAGCATATTGTCGTTTTTTAAATGAGCTTTCATGTTTCGAGATTATTCAACCCACCTTTTATATAATAGACAAGAGAGAGAGGAAAATCGGCGCATTTCGTAGACAGAATAAAAACACGCATGATCGCATGCAGACCGGAACAACGAAACTACAAAGATCACCCATGGGATGGGAAGTATCCATTCCGTACTATAAAAGCCATTACAGAATGCTTCCCTTCCCAAGAAATTCGATTCTAATCCATCATCATATCAAGAGTGATTCGCGACATTATTTCATTCTCATCTGGAAAAGGTGTCCAGTATCGACAGTAACTCCGAGTGTAACAGTAATAAGCGGTTTCCGTAACACTAGTTGATTGTGTCTCTCTCTCTATTGGGGGATCTCTAGAGAATCACAACTATAAGCAAAAGTTTTCCTAGACTACATATCTCCCTCTGTGGAAAAGATTGCTATTATCTTGACATTCCTCTCGACGGTCTCGGATCATTATGGTGGAAGACACTACTCGAACCGAAACAGAATATTAGATGACGTGTTCCATTCAGGTCACTGGCATGCATATCCACTTGTAAGGGTAAAATAAAGCTCAATTAATTCAAATCGAAAATAGATGACACATAGAAGCATGAATACAGTGAAACCCTTCTTAATAGTCACACCTATTTACGGCCAAAAGATAATTGCATTTTTCTAAACTCTTCACTAACAACTCCTTCATATGCGGTCACCCCCCCTCTTTTAGGCCACCTCGTTGGGCATTTTGCCTGGAAAGAGCGCAAACCATCCCAAGGTAATCTCTCTGGGCGGTCATGTCTGTCTGTACTGCAGATAATAATCCCATTTCAGGTATTTTCGACTTCGTTTACAGCTATTGCAGATGTGTTAAAAAAGAAATAATATCTTCTCTACTACATTCGACGCATCTTAGAAGGGAGGGGACTGTAATTCACAATGTAATTTTAGAGGGGCCAGAAATTCAAAAAGGAGCAAGAAAGGTAAAAATTCATAAATAGGTTAAAGTAGCTAGAAATTCAGAAAAAAAGTGTAAAAGTGACCAGAAAAGTTCAGAAAAAAGGAGGAAGATTAATAATTCGGAAGAGTATAAAATGCTGCTACTACTACTACTTACCGAACATGCACCTCGTACACATTCCTCTTCGGAATTTGTAACGAATCGGCGCATGCCGGAACGTATGTTCTGAATGTGTGGCCTTTAACGTATCTATGCTGTAAAAATGCTAGAAATTCAGAATACGGTAACAATTCCGAATTTCCGGTCATTTCACACTATTCTGAATTTTCATCCATCCTGCTTTTTTTTCTGAATTT
Source organism: Pholcus phalangioides (assembly GCF_987345545.1). Lineage (NCBI taxonomy): Eukaryota > Metazoa > Arthropoda > Arachnida > Araneae > Pholcidae > Pholcus > Pholcus phalangioides. The sequence continues at coordinate 29,649,796 of NW_028301601.1, forward strand.
CAGGAAAAAGAAATTAGAAAAAAAAAGTAAAGGGAACATGAATTTTGAAAAAAAAAGGGTAAAAATTCAGAACTTTTTTAAAAATTTCTTATATTTCTTTTCACATGAAACTTTTCACAGTTTCATAATTTTATTTCTCTCTCTCTCCCCTCTTAACTGAGGAAAAACATTTTTCTTTCTATATTATTATATCAAGTTTTGCTTGATGAATATCACTGATATCACGATAAGGTAATAAATACGGATATTCTTTCAGGATTTTTTGTTCTGAAACTTAGCTATAATGAAAAATCCATATTCATTAGCTCATTAGCTTGTAGCGAAAGTAGTTTCCGAAATATTTGAGTTGAAACCAGCGAATATATTCCTGATTAAAATTTTCCCACACTTTCCTCGAAAAATATCCGGCTTAAGACGGCACATGCCTAAATTATTTCATTCAGACGTAAATTCCACCTCACTCTCTCACGAATTTGTGGTTCCGTGACATTCACGAAAAGTCAATTGGAAGCTCAAGTGGAGCACAACAAAGTCTGTGACGAAAACAACACGTGCGTCGCCTTACGATTGGGAAGACAGTGGTGAACAACTGTATCTCATGAATACAAGTTGTTCCGAATGTTGAGAAGGAAAATCCAATGTTGGGCTTAGCTGGGAAGTGAGATCAGAATCATAATAACCTCCCAACAATGGCCACTAACGGGACCGTGGAAATGTGTCCGCAATTGGGAAGTGGCCGTTTTATTTCTGAAACGGTCCCCCCCCCCCACTAAAATTTGTGATCTATGTAAAATTTAAAATAATAATCTGTTCCGTAATCGATTACGGTAATTATATAATTCATTATATAAGAATGTATTATATAAGAATTATATAAGAATGCATTATATAAGAATATATTATATAAGAATGCATTATATAAGAATATATTATATAAGAATGCATTATATAAGAATATATTATATAAGAATGCATTATATAAGAATATATTATATAAGAATGCATTATATAAGAATATATTATACAAGAATTATGTAAGAATACATCATCATATTGATACTGAATATTTTGTATTAATTGATTAATTGACAGGGCTTCAATTAGAGGAGGATCCAGCAAGTCTGTTGCCCCGGACGAGAGGGGAGAATGAGCGCAAATGTCACCCTTTAAACTCTCCTTCAACATTACAAGAGAACGCCAAAATGTCTGCTTGCCCCAGCTGACCAAGCATCTAGTTGCGGACCTGTAAATCGATCTACAGCGCTATTCTGACAGCCTAAATAGATAGAACACAACAGAAGTGAGAAAAAATGATATGGACCACGATAGTTGCACTCTATAACAACCACTCTAAATACTTATTTATTTCACCCACGATAAACTAGACCCACACATGCTCAACCCATGAAGTGCTGGTCAAATGTGGCCCTCGGACTCATCTGATGTGGTACGAGATCTCAGTCCTAATTTTGTAAGAATGATCTGGGGGAAAATTTTTTCAGATCATATCAGTTATTTACAGTTCACTTAAAGTGGCCCACGGGAGAACTATAAATCGCTTAAGTGGTCCCGTTTCCCGCTTCCAATGTGTGTACCCATATACTTCACCAAACACCAACTTTGGTCATATCGCTATATTGCAATTTGCTTCCTTTAATGAGATGGATTGGGAACGAAGGCGCTGTCTATCAGCGGTCGCCTCAAACTCGTTAGGAATGTATACCCTCCTTCGGGTTTGAACCCGAGACCGTGATATCAACCTTTACTGTTGTAGACGAGCATCTTACCAACACGCCACTCGGGCGCCAAACGTACCCATCTACCATTTGTACCCAGGAAAAAAAAGCATGCATAATCTCCCCCCCCCCTCCATAATAGAGTTCCAGGGGGGGGGTGCTCCCATGAAAGTCAGCTGGAAAATTATTTTTCTCATAGAGATAAGGCCCCCCCCCCCCCCCCCCTGCCGACTCCATGGATAAAGTGGCCGTTGTTGGGGAGTAATCTGTAATCTGTAATGTTAAGTCTAAGGCACGTGTTGGGTTCCAACAAAATATGACTTGTGTTTGGAGATTACCGTTGTTCGGAGGTGGCCGTTCAAGGAGTTTTTACTGCAATAAGCTTCATCTTAGGATAATTTTTTTTTACAATCTGTATATTTTTGTATTTTATTCCCAAAGCAAATATCTTTCTATTTTTCGTGATGTTCAAGAAAAAAAATCAATTTGATAAGTAGAAAATATTTTGTTCGTGTATATGGGGTGGGGGCTCTGATTAATACAATAGGAGGAGGGGAGAGAGTCAAGGGGAGGGAACAGAAGAAGAAAATACGATTTAAAATACGGCTACGCGGGCAAATAAACAATTTCAATAAACACAGCTCGAGAGTCTTCAACATAGTTTCCTGACTTCCTGAGGATAGTTGGGAAAAAAAAACAGCATCACAAATGCTGGCAAAACTATTTATCCGTATATACTTAAAGCTCTTCCCTCCCCAATTTCCTTTTTTGAATTCGAATGTCTCAGTGAATAATCGCGCTTAGAAACGTGGAACTGTTTTTAGTTGGTATCAGGAGAGGTGGGGCAACAACTTCCTAATTGGGTTTTGGGGCATACGTGGAATGTATAAAAAGGTTAATTTTTATATTTTAATAACTATATAACCCCTTGCAACATGAATGACATATCCGAATGTCACACGCTATTTCTAAACATTTTCTAACTAGAAAAAGTTCTAGTTAGAATTTTTTTTTTTCTAAAATGTTTTTTCTAACATTTTTCTCTCTTCCTAGAGGCATACATCTAACTAGAAGTATGTTCTAGGAACAACGGTTCGCCAGTAAAATGTCATGCTCCCTGTTACCTATGCACCCTGTATATACAGGTTCATAACAATGTGAAAATGATCACTGTTGTAGTAACTAAACTGGAGAAAAAACTAAAGTTGGCAAAGAAAAAGCTTTTGTAATATACGAGGAACTTACTTATTTAGTTATACAAAAATGCGCTCTTTGAGCTTCATAATGTTGTGAATGTGGTTTTAATTGCTTCCTAAATGCCGGCCGGAAAACTTTTGGCTCGTGATTAACGCTATTTTTATTTTTTTTCTTTTAAAGTAAACCCATTCTTAAAGGACTTCTTAATTACAGTCTAATATGTCACACGAGTTAAAAATAACAACAACTAAGGTAATTAAATAAGGGTGTTCATGTATAAATTGAACTTTCTTACGTTGGAATTATTTTAATAGAAAATGTTCTTGGTTTTTCGCCTTTCAACAAGGAAATGAAATACTGTTATGTCATATATTTAACAACAGCCTTAGGTATGCTGATGACAAAACTCTGATGGCTGAATCTGAAGTGGACTTGAAAAACGTTATATCAAGAGTAAAAGGAGAAAGTGAGAAGCTCGAATTCTATCTAAAAAAATAAGGCCATTATTACAGCAGATATACAGTTTCAACTAGATTTCGAAAGTTCTGAGATTGCGTACAGATTTGACTTCCTAAGATTAAGAAAATTTAAAAGACGAGTAGTTCTGGACAAAACAGCCATGAGGAAGTTTAATATAATCATGAAAGACAAAGATATCTCAATGAAAACAAAAATTAAGACTGTAAATGCATTTGTCTTTCCTGTCATAATGTATGGATGTGCGGGGGGAGGGGCTGGACACCATGGAAAGCAGACAGAAAAATAATCGATTCCTTTGAACTTTTGGTGCTGGAGAAGGATGCTCTGAACTCCATGGATAGCTTAAAGGACCAACAAATCAGTTATCGAAGTCGTCAAAGCTGGCTGCTCTCTTGAAGCAAAAAGTCACTAAACAGGAAGAGGTGTTGCAAAGCACCGGAATGAAGCTAGCACAACTGAGATGCGGTGAATGACAGACCAACTTGGAGAGGCATGATCCATAGGGTTACCAAGAGTCGGAATAGATTCGATGGTTCCTAATAACACTTTACTGATATGCGAGCCATTAGGGGCAGCAAAAATCAACGAATGCGAATGAAATTCGAGATATAGGTGTTACAGAGTATGCGCTTGAGAATGAAAGGAGGAGCAAAAACCGCCCTAGCTGTCGTGGTTACGGTTACAGCATTTTATTTCCACTTCATATCGTACACCGCCCAGGCTCTATCGATAATTGCCAATTTTAGCCACTGCCGCGGATGAGGGGCTGGACGGTGTCGGGACATTATGTATGTATAAATTGCAAATGTGTTAATGATATATAATGATATATAATGATATCGATAATAACATACATTAAAAAAAAGAGAAAAAGGAAAAAATTATATTATCATATTTATCGCATATGTGTTCCATCTTTTTTGTACATGTAAACGTTTTTTTTTATACAAAAAAATATCCATTTCTATTTAATACTAAGAACGACGGTGGCGGTCATTTTGAACCACTCTATCGGAAAAAAATCGACATAAAATATTTTTTGGCGCAACTTCTTAAAACAGTATCTATTCAGACTTTTTGACCTGTATTTGTAATAAACCCTTGTTTGTACCGGTTTTCTTTGGATTTTGCAAAAACGGGGCTTGTTATGACAAAGACTAATCAAATTTCAAATTTCCTTTATTTAAGATTTTTACACACAGTTACAAAACATTTAGGGGATAAGCAAGCTTGTGAGCCCACATCGTGCCATCTCGTGTTATCTTACTTTAAAAATAGTTTGACTATGATTTTTTTTTTCAGCTTTTGTAAATCGTGGCTTCATTTTCATTTGGCAGTTCACTGACGATGTTTGAAGTATAATACCCTTGAGAGATTTGCGATGAGATTGCATGAGCGAATGAAAAAATCGTGAATGGTCGCCAAATTCTGAGCAAGGTAAAATACATAAGTAAGAAAGCTTCTCGATGCCAATCTCATTTCCCACTAAATGAACTGTACTTGTTGAAATCTCAATGACACACTAATTAGTACAACTTTCAAATATTTGATAATTTCTGGCAGAAATTTCCTTTGTCTACGATTTCAATTTTTTTGTGTGTATGTTCCTCAAGACCTAAATTTTCTCCGTTTACCAAATGTAAAATTTATTTTTGCTCAATCAAAAGCATGCCACGTGGTGAAATAATGGCTCGCCGCATCATCCAGCAGGACCCCACCCACAGGCTGGGATCTTTTATGGGGACCTCTCTATAGTGAATTTATAGTGTGAAGAAACCGAAAATGATAAGAATCCGTTGGGCGCGTGGACTGAAGCCCCGTCCATAGATAAAATCGTGAAAAATGAAGATTCTTTGGATTTGCTCAACAAAAAAAATTTTCTTCCCATGTTTTTAAGGAAATTTTATAGGTTTTAGAATATATTTGGGTTGCTGATTTCGAATCTGGCATTGGCTTTGTCAGATTGGTTCTAGTTTTTGCCATAAAGTGAAAATTAAATTTCAATGGTAATACCATAAGTAGTATACAGATCACCTTGTTGATCACAATACCAGATTCGGAATCAGGGCCCCAAAATCACCCTAAAATCACTGAAATATCTTTGCCAATGATTTTCTGTATGCAATTTTTTCTTAAAGTGCTGCTGTGAGTTTTTTGGTATTTGAATTTTGTTCACTTTTTATTTAAATGTGTTTTATTGTCATGCATGTTTTATATCATACATTTGTAATTTATACCTGCTTAATAAAGTACCCGATACCGACCAGACCCTCACCCGAGGCAATGACTAAAATTAACAATTGTAGATAGAGCTTAGGCTGTGTTACGAAATGAAATGCATTTATAACACACAATTTTTCAATGTGATTTGAATGTTGGTTATGGTATTACCATTGAAATTTAATTTTCGCCTAATCTCAAAAACTAGAGCCAATCTGACAAAAACAATTCCAGATGTGAAATCAGAGTTCCAAAATCATCCTAAAATCACTGAACTATCTATGAGTACAAAATCAGTGTTGAGCAGTGTTGTCAAAGGTAGGAAATGGTCTCATGTAACTTCAAGATTTTACATTGATCTAATTCATTAGAATTCACAAGTAATAAGAACCAAATCGAGCGTCCAACGAGACACGGGCACGCGCGTCATTTGTCGGCCAATCGATCATTATGATGGTGCACGGGAAAACAACTGGTCGTCAATTCAATGACGTCGTTATCAGGAAAGTTGTTCTAGTTGCAGCCGGTGTTCTCGGAAATGCTGACTCGAAGATTTTCCCTGAAACTAAACAAATGATCTGTGTGTCGCTCATTAGATTTCATAACGATGTGCGTTGCTCAAATCTGAAAACTAATTGGTGCTCCAGGGACCGGTGATGGAAATCTTGTCCCATCACAGGCGAATAATATTCAGCCGACCCTCAAGATGTCAGAGTTGCACTTACACAGCCGCTCTGGTAGTAATACAAATAGAGAAATATACTATTTATTTATTATCATTATTTTTGAAATAACACGAATGTATCTACTTTTCGCATATAAATGATATAAGAATTTACCAGAAAATTACCCGTCAAGATCAGGGGCCTCGCGTTCGGTAAATGCAAGAAAGGAAACAATAAAAAGTTGCAAGAAATAGACAGATAGATATAGAACCGTTCACACAACCCCGGACTGATGCAAAGCACCTTACTTCCGTTACCTCAACAGAGGCAGAGTTGTGTCGGAAAAAGTTAGCAAAGATTTATAGTGGTGCACTCCCCCCTACCCTGCCCCGTGCTCGCAAGTATCGAACCACTCGCGTCGTTCTCCCCATGAAGACAGCCATCAACTTGATGCAACGTTCATGCCATTCGACTAATATGGATAGCCGAACTCAATGACTAGGGAGAAAAATTGCACGTGCGCCCAGTGGCTCATAAGGGCCGGAGATCTGGATTGGGATTTAAGAGCCTGGGATTTCAAAAGAAGTGTTGGAATGTCTTGTGGGAGCAAGTAAGAAGTTAGTTGCAAGATATACGTAATTTCTCTTAGACTGCTGTATATTCCACATTTCAATATATGAGCACCTTCTCACCCGTTTAGATGTAGCTCAACAGGGTGCGCATATTGAAATGTGGTAGTTTCCGTGTAACGAAAATCGTCAGAAAAGAATAATCATGTTTGTGTCGTATTTTATGGGTTAAATATTAAGTTTTCCATGATACAGCGCCGTCTGTGAGTGACATTTTGCTATTCATAAAAGAATTTAAAAAATTAAAACTCGACGCCTTGATAAGTATTTTTGTGCAACCCGTACTTTTTTTTATGTCAAATAGTTGATTTTTTTTATATTAATTTTTTAAATGTGCCCAGGACAATACGCCCACCTGTATCTTTTTCCACCTCTTCTATATTAGTCAGACCTTGGTATAACGTCTATTATTTCAACGTCACCCTGCCAATAACATCTGTTTTTAAAAAAAAGGTTGCCAACATGATCAGAAAAATTGGCGTACACATGTAGGTTACTTATTACCCGTTTATAGGGGACGGGGGGGCCATTGTTTATTATGTTCTTTGTAATGACATCTGGCAATAATACAGTCGAATCCCTTTATAACGAATGCCAAGAGACCGGAGGAATCACTTCGTTAAAACGAAATTTCGTTACAAAGGAATTTCAGGTTACCTAGCATTGTTCTTATGTAAACTTATTTTGGCGATTAGAAAAGTGTTCGTTAAAACAAGATTTTCGCTATAACGGTATTTCTTAAAAACAGGATTCGACTGTATAATGTGTATCCGGCAATAATATAATGTGTAAGCTAAATTATTACAAGGATACAAATACAACGCCACAACAGGCAAATTGCCCAACGAGGTGGCTGACTTAAGAACATCATGGATCCCCGAGCCATTTTTTGGAGGCCCTACCTACTACTGCTACACCACACATGCACCCCGCCGGTGGTCAGTGTTTTGCTGACTTTTGCTGACAAAATCTGCTTACATAATACTTGAATGGCCCTTTACGAAAAATATTGAACACTGACACTTAAGATTAATTTCATATTGCATGGCTAATCAAAGTTTTTTACTAACAGTAAAGTTACTCCACTGCGAGTGGATTTCTCTGGACTACGTACGAAACTCTGTCGGATGCACTCCACGTTTCCGTCTGACATGCGGGGACGGCCAGGGAGATTTCCCTTTATACAGACGACCCGTGTCTCGGAAGTGTTTATAATCGCTTAATGCTCTGAGCGGTAGGAAGTTCAAAACAAGAGTATTGTCGACGAAAAAGCGTGAGGAACAGTTGTTGCGGACTCACACTTCGCGAAGCTTAGAACACAAACCGATTTCTGCTGTGCAGTCGCTATCTTGACAAACACTGAAGTAGTTTCCGAAGGGAGAACGTTAGCGCTACCTGTCGGCGACTGCGTGAAATTCGAGATTTCCCCTCTTTCTACCTTACATTATTCGATCAAAACGGTTTAAAAGCTGAATAGTTATGATTTTTTTTTTCAAATCGGATGATTCTTTTTTTTTGAAACACCCTGTATAACAAAAATAGATTTCACAAAAATATTATAGAAAATGAATTTGTTATATTACAGTCTTTTGGGAAAAAAGTTTGAAACTATCTAAAAATTACCATTAATCTCAGTATTGTTATTTTGTAGCATAAAATTAAGCAAAAAAGTTTCATAAAAGTGGGCCAAAGTAAAATCCCTTTTTACGGTATTTAACTTAATTTTTCGGCCGAAATTCTGGTATAAATTCCATATACGTCGACAATTTTTACATCCCCTATTCATATATGCAGAATGTGTTCAACGATGAAACTATAGGATCAAACATATATTCAGAACATTTATCGGAATAGGCGAACACACATTCCATTACGTGTACATTCTGACAGTCTAAGAGAAAATTATTGAAATTCGGAATTTCCCTTCTGTTAAGTTATATCTGTATGATATTCCGAGAGCGGTTCTGATTTATTCATACGTAACCGAAAACGGCCCATTTCCAGTATATAGTTTTGCCTATTTCACGACATGAATATCTAAACGATTGGAATATCAGTAACCACGAGCATATATCTCTCTCTCAAGAGTCTTTCAAAAACCATTATTTATGCAACATTCCTCACTATGGTGGATCCGGTTGATGATCCAGGGACAAAAGTGTTGTGAAGCAACCAAATATTTAATATAATATTACGCTTTACGGGACATGTTTATTTGTCCCGACCCTTTATTTGATTAATACTATCTGAAAACTGATATTTCGATACCGAGTTTTCACCAATTCACGGTATTATGTTGTTGAGAGACCGCAACAGGATATTCGCAGAATTTTTGGCTCATCCTGGAAATTAGATATAAAACGGTGTATTGTGTGATGGGAAACGTAGGAAAATGATTGCAGATACAAAATACAGGGTGCCTCAAAATTGGAAAAAAAAAGATAAAAAAAAACACTGCAAGAGCGATTGAAGTGCGATTGAAGCAAGAGCGATACACATTATTTCCTTCAATGGTGCTTACAAATCTGTTGTAAATTTTCATTCAGACACAGTTTCAAATTAGTTTTAGTGCTGCATTCTTAGGAATAACTTGAATACGATATTTTCAAAATATACACTATTTGCAGCAGCTACGTGACCTAATCTCGGAACGAAATTCCCGGAATTGAATTCCGACGGAATTTCGAAATAATTTACAAAGTTCGTGAACAGATGGCGTTGTAGTCTGGAAAACTCTATAGATCTTTTTTTTTTTTCTCAAAATCCCACACAGGCGAGACGTTTGCACGGATTTCTACGAATTTTGTTCTGTAACTATATATAATAACCATGCTGCTTTTGCAAATGATAAATACCTAAACAATATTGTACTTTAGTTTTTTTTCATTCTACTGCCATCTGTTGTGAAAACTCGGAAATAACTTTGAAATTTTGTCGGAAAATGTAGTTTTCCCGAGCACCCCACCGAGAAGCAAAAGCATTTTTCTGTCGTATCTGATTTTTTTAAAATTATTTTTTCAAATGTGCTCCGTGAGTTTTGGGACACTCTGTATGCTATGTATGAAATCGTTGGATGTCATTAGAAAAGGCTGAAATATCGAAGATTGGCATTATCCGGAGGTGAGGATATTTATCTGATATTTAGGGGGAAGAAATAATCTATTTATGAAACTACTCCTATTTGAGATTAAGAAGAAAAAACCACACAGCAAATCTTAAAATGACCGTTCAATTAACGAGCAATTAGCGCTGCAATATGCTTGTAAGCGTTTGTGTGAATTTAACTCTTCACGTACAAACAAGCATTTGCAACAAATTTGGAAGATCTTTATTTAATGACTCAGCGATAAATCTGGCAACATTGTCCTAACGAACTGTACGTTAGTAAATGGAAGAAAGGTTATGAGAAAAAGGGAAGAAAAAAATAATATATAATATAATAATATATATAGATAGAACCGCTCACAACCCCGGGCTGATGCAAAGCACCTTACTTCCGTTACCTCAAAAGAAGAAGAGTTGTATCGGGAAAAGTAAGCAAAGATTTATATATATATATATATATATATATATATATAGCTGTGGATCCCCTTGCCCCGTGCTCCATGAAGGCAGCCATCAACTCGATGCAACGTACAAGTCATTTGACTAAAATGTATAGCTGAACCCAATAGCTAGGGAGAAAAGTTGCACGTGCGCCTAGTGGCGCATAAGGGGTGGACACCGCAGCCTGGGATTACGAAAGAAGTGTGGGAAAGACTTGTCCGGCAAGTAAGAAGAAGAAATTGGCATGTTTAGCATTTACCGAAGTGCTTGGTAAAAACCAGAAATGTATACGTTTTTCGGGCTTTTACCAACTCGACTTGGTAAAACCTAGGTTTTACCACTCTGCGTGCTTTTACCGTAACATATAAAAAATATATATACAGTGCCTCCACTGTGACGGGAAACGAAGAAACAAAGATTCCGTCCACAGCGCTGGGCAGTTTTGTTTTCCTTTCCTTTCACTAAAAATGCAATATACCCACACACACACAGAAAACACACAGAGCCTCCACTGCGACGAGAAGCATCAAACAGAGCATCCATTGACAGTGCTGAGCATTCACATTTGAATACTCACATATATTTTATTTACATTATATAAATTTCCCCTTTTTTATACTATTGGGAATGCACATAAACATTACTATGAAGGCAATATATATAAGAAACAAATATCACCATGAGCTCATAGTAATGAAATACAGCGAAATCTCGCTACAACGATAAATCTCCCTCTGCTACGATATTCTTTCAAACCGTATTCGGAATTGTCGAAATTCTAATGTTAAACTCCTCTCGATACAACGATATCCTTTACTACGATAAATCCCTCTATAACGATATTTTTAACGATATTTCGAAACTGCTAAAACGATATTTTTTATACTCCGCTCAAAATGACCTATATAATGTATTTTCAAATTTCTCACCAGTTTCTGCTTTTTCGAGGGTGTCTAAAAGCATCTGTGTTTTGCACTATCTACTCTTTAGAAGTGTTAATAAAGTTGCCTAGATATTTTCTGTGGAGCCCGGATAGCTCAGTCGGTAGAGCGTTAGGCTTTTAATTGTGCCCGAGTGGCATGGTGGTAAGATGCTCGTCTACCATCGTGAAGGTTGTTGTCAGGATCCCGGGTTCGAACCCAAAGGAGGATATAGATAAGATATTTTCCCTAACGAACCCGAGGCGACCACCGATAGACAGCGCCTTCGCTTCCAACCCATCTCACTAATGGCAGTAAATTGCGATATGGCCAGAGTTGGTGTTTGGTTAAGTAGGTATTTTCTGTGCAAGTACACAAAAGAGTTACTGAATGAAACAACTAATTGAGTTTCATTCATCGATTCCATATTTTTCTGTGAATAAACACGCATATAAACAATTCATTTTATAGTGGTAGTACCAATGCCAATTTAGAAGAGATGCCAACAATTGTATAAATTTGGTGGCACCTGAAGATACCTCTCGATGTAACCACAACCTCTCTACAGCGATATTTTTTCTTGATCTCCTCGATGTAACTCTCCGTAACATCGAGGTTCTACTGCAAACCTTTTCCGGGAGAGAGAAAGTTATGGATCGCGAAAGCTGGAGAGTATTACCGATAACTTGAAATATTTTAAGGCTTTTTCCTCTCTTTCATGATAGAAACATCAAATGACTTTCGAATTCTTCGTGGTATTTTTCGATTATCTAGGCATCATTGCACTTTCAACCAAACCGAAATTTTCCTCGTACATGCAATGAAAATCCCTAACGAATCTCAGAAATAAATGCGGAATGCACATTCGGTATTAAACTCTGTATTGAATTCAGTACTGTGAGACGTATGCCTATCTTATTTTCCCTTCCAACCTCACAACACATCTTATTCAAATATTATGTACATTCTCCAGCTATTTTACATCTGAAAGCAGAGCACGCAAGCCTTCGAGAATAAAATAATGCAAAGAAAATATTCACTTCAATATGAATTCTTTCAAGCTTTTCAACCAGTTCACGTCGTAACATGTTTAAGCCATGTGTGTGTGTGTGTGTGTGTGAGTGAGCTTTTCCTGAATTTCTCCAAGATATCGCCATGGAATTCCTACGCTTCGATGAGTGCTGGTACGAAGGTAAAAAAACGAACGTCATATTCAAATGAGATAGAAAAAACGCTTTCTTTCTGGAATTAATATGCAACCTAACTTATACATGGGAACGTTTTATATATTGAATAGAATATTTTTCATTGCTTTAGGCTAAAATGTTTTGCGTGATCGTCTTTTCTTTTAGCAACTTTCATGTCTCAGGTTGTTTCGAAATTTCTCGGATATGTAATTCATTTACCCGGAAAAATACAGTCCACGCCGCTTACTATGATCATATCGAGACTCGAGAGTTTCTGATAACAATAACCGAATTATAACTATATTCGAAAAGCCGTCTCCTTCATGAATATAACGACCATACGTCATTCGGCTGAACGGGGCGGATGGTAAATAGGTATACCGCAAAACGGGACAACTGTAATTGGTAGCAAAATGTTGAATCTCCACTCGAGAATAAACCACTCTTTTTTGTTTAAGTTTAAAAGTAGCAGGGCCGTGGCTTCGAGAAACAGCCCTTAGTATATGACCTTAATTTGAACCTGGATTCTCATTGTCTGATGGTCCACACAATCGCACGGCAGATATAATAATGATCACCCGTCCCTCACTGTAGTAAAAACTGTCGTTTAGATATAACATTTCAACAAGTAAATTGCGTCAAACACAATTTTAAGTAAATTAACGAGTGCGTGTGTGTGTGTGTGCCGTGTTTTGCAAGTTATGTGTAGAATGAGTAGATTCGAAACGAAGAACTGACGTTTATTTCACTGTTGGATTAGGGGTCATTCAAGTATCAAGTAAGCGCCAAAATAAACATAAAAATACAAATATGCAAGCCAGACTAATGACAAAAATAATTTTGCAAATAATTCAGTATAGGGGGAATACAACGATTACAAACTATTGTAATTAACAAGATAGTGAAGCAGGTGCACTCTGTTCGTCAGAACAATGACGTCAGCTCACACCGACCCGGCACATACACCCCTTATCATATAGCCCTGGGTTTGAAACTCGCAGACAACACCGAGGTGATCAGCTGAACGTGGTTTTCTGCGTTTTTGAAGGTAAACCGGTGTCCAATAAGAAAACGTCTCTCCGCAGAAAGCAGTTTTCAACACGATATTATCTTAAAACACGAGAATTCAGGCATCTGCCGCGTTAAATTTCAGCGGAGGTGGGTTGTTATTGAATGTTGGTCCAATGTATAGGTACAGATCTATGGAAGAAACACTACCGTTCAGGAAAAATGCACAGAAAAGTGGAAAAAAAAGGATTGTTGCCTTCACATGGAAAAGATCGGAACTGGCGAGAATATGGAGACATTTTAACCATTTCTCTTACATGTTCATCTTATTTCCCGTATTCTTAAAGTTATAAGAGGATTCCAAATTTATCTCAGGGAAAGAAAAAAAAAATGATAGTAATTTTTCCCGCTTTCGAAAGGGTTGCGCGGGTACATGATAGCAGGAACTCTCGTAAAGTGCTAGAGCACCATTTTCTCGAGAATACATCACTTACCCGTTCCGTATTCTCACACTGGTGAGCTTTCAAATCCAGAACCTCGAAGATGATGGAAATTCTTGTACAAATGGTTTTCTCACAGATTGAATTCTACTGTATGTCTGTTATACGGCTTCGCATACATATACGCGAATGGCCTTCGAAAGAAAGAGAAGGAGCCTAGCGAACACAGAATGCATAAAAGGAGGGCGGTTAGAGAAAAACCAACATTCCCAGATTTTTCGAATTCAAATAATACTTACCTGCATATTCGTGAATATATCAGTTTTTTCTCAGCTGCACGATTGTATTACAGATGGATTTTTTTATGGGTCTTTTGCTCGATTTCATTGAAATGACTTGAATGCCTTCAAGTAGAATCTACCATTACACGACGACATTCCGTTGAAAAATGCCTTGAGAAAAAAACTAATATTAGCCGGTATAATATGGAATTTCATAGTCATTTTTGTGAATTGAATACCAATTTAAAACGTAAATATGTTGCTCTCAGTTTCAGATTCGAGAGAAATGGAAAATGATAAACCATTTAAATTCCTGAAATTTGAATCAATATCGAGTATTGAATGAAATGCACGAATATGTACCGTCCGATGCTGTTGATTTCCGGCCTGGGAAAAAAATGCAATAGTATCGAGTGACATTCTGGTATATATTTCACATTGCCGTTTCTTCCATGAACACTCTAATATATGTTTTTACTATTATTTTTAAAATGAATAAAAACATTATTATGTGTATTGATATCGCCATGAAAACGTGTTCCAAAAAACTCGCGAGTTTATGTTGTCGGCAGTTTTCGAAATACGGCGATAAAACCGAAATATAGCGTGTATTCTAGAGAGACAGAACTGGATTTTGACTATTACTAGCGTGTGGTGATATTACGTGATCCCTTGTCGGAAACCATTTTCAAAATGTGGTTCCGGTTCTTCGATGTTGGATGGATTTATTGTGACACTTCTGTAATTTCCAAAGCTCAGTGCTCTGTGAAATGCCATGAACTACCAAAGCGCCATAAAATGAACTACCTGACGTTCTTTGATCGGTGGATTATGGATTCTCGAATCGTTGAGGAATTGGCACCATGTGATTTTTCCTATTATTTGTGAAGTGAATATTGGTCTTGCTACACATATAAATTAGAGGGAAGAAATAGTTTTTTCCCCCTATATTATTTCCATGAAAATATGAGATTTACGGAATTGGGATTTTTCATGAAAGTATTTTTTCTGTAAACTGAAATAAGTTATTTTTTTTCCTCCAGAACAGAAATAAGAGTTTCGAGAAAACTCTTTCTGTAAGGGATTAAAACTTTCATATGATGTTTCCGGGTTGTTTCTGGTGATATCTCTGTGACGTTCCACTGAGTTCGCAATTGAAGTTTCAGTTCGACGGGCTTATCTCTATCAAACTCATTGCTTCGAAAAATTGCTTCGGGATATAACGAGTTTTATCATGTTTTTTTCCAATTCCCCTTTTTTAGACCGCTATACGTATGCTATGTCCCGCAATCACGGAAACAGCAATAGAAACATAATTTTTTTTTTTCCTGTAATCAACATTTTAGTTTCATAATACGGTTTAAACATTGACTATGTAGCCTAATGATTTATGATAATTAGAATCCGGAAGTTTAGGCAATAACAATTTTCAAAATAGGCAGGTAAAAAAAATCACCGAAAAACGCCCAAAATGGCTATTAAAAAATTCCTTTACAATCATTGGAAAAAAGGGAAGCTACGATATTAAGTTTGCGAAAACTGACCAAAAATTGACTGCATTCACTGAATCTACTATTTCAATGATTGATTAAAATAATTGGCGTGGAAATGGAAGAAAAAGTATAGAAAATACTTAGCAAATGCATAGAAAAATAATGCAAATAGAAAGTCCACGCAAATGGAAATGGCACAAGAAATTTACAATGCGGAGTTAGTTCATAATCACGAAGGATGATCTCCAGAAAAATAATGCAGTTGATCCGGCTTATAATTTTTTTCTTCAAAAAACCACCATGAACAAACATTGAAGACATTTTAAATGAGAAATTTCAGTGAATATTAATGGAAATTGAGGTCACGAAAATAAGTCGCAATAAGCGAGAATACGTGCAGTGGGAACGTCATAAACGGGATCATATGTACACAATGGCGACAAAAGAAACGCGGTGAGAAGTTTTTTTGGAAAATCATCCAAATAGCTGTGGTGGCTCTTGTTACAAAGTAATTACTGTAATCAAAGTGGCTCTTGTTTATTCTGAAAGAATAACAGTTAAAAATTGGGAATGTACAGACAATTTATCCCAGCTCTGTTTCCTACGGTCAAAACATAAACACAAGAAAGACTTTAATTTTATAATGGGGAACACACATTTTTCAATGTTATTTTAAGGATTCAGGTTCATGAAAGAAGAAACATCGCAATAACCAATATTTCACCGTATTTGATTATTTTATAACTGGATATAACTTATCAAAATAATCAATTATTCTATAAATTATCGAGAAACTGATTTCATGGATGAAAAAAAAAACCCGATCGAATGTAAAAAAATATGAATAAAACTTATTCTGTATTTGTAAAATTAGAAAGTAATATCCACAGTCAAAGATAGAGGACGCTAAAAAACAAAACTTATTTACGCGCACAAAATCAAAACTCGAAATGAAATAAAATTTGCGCACTGATCAAATTAAAAATTATATTAACCAATATTAAACCGCATCGAACTCCCCCATAATTAAATTAAACTGTTATAAATTATATTAAAGTAAAAATGAAAAATATAAATTTCTCTAAAAGAGTAAATAAATATATTCCTCTAACATTCATTAATTCAGAAATTAATGTTTAATGTCAACAACAGAGGACGCTAACAAAAACATTTCTTTCTGGCAGGCGAATCAACATATTTTCCATCGCAATTTCGATTTCCTAACCAAACACTGCAGATGATGTTTTTACGTATAATTACTAGATACTTAAATAAATCGTTTGAGAAGTTCGAAAATCGTGAGCCCCCCTCCCTCCCTCCTCCCAATTCCATCACCTACAATGAAAAAAATAGGACTTGTCTTGTTGCGGGAATACGTGTGGACATCTGCGAATTGTCGCTCAACTTTTCAAAGCTGCAGAACACGTCCACACTCCTATACAAAGTTTGTTTCTCAACTTGTTGCCGAGTGTGGACGTACCTTAAGAGTGGAGTCATTCAAAGAACATCCGATCACGTGCAGTAGAGACAAAGGAAGAGAGATAAAGTAAATAACTAGTTTGTAGAAGGAAAAAAAACGCTGAAGGAGAAAAATAAAAAGGAGAAGAGAAAAAATGTGAGCGCTATAGAGTGTAAAATTTATTTTTTTTAATAGATATCGCCAAGAAGCATGAGAGGCGACGAATAGCCTGCTGTTGTCATATTTATTAGTTTTTTGCGGTTTCAGTAATTGCATTTCTCCGCTGTTTTATTCTTCATGTATTTCTGGATGAGATAAATTAACTTAAATTTTTCCATAATTTATGGAGAACGACATCTCTGGACCCTTTCTTTGTAAATTCTACAGAATATGACCTACCAAATTAACGCATTGACATAAATCAGTATCGTATCGAAAAATTAATTACGGCTGGAAAAATTAAAAAAAAGGCATTTTTACAAAAAAGAAATGTTTGAAAATAGGCAAAAAAAACAAAAAAAACAACACATTCATATCATTTTGCTTGAACTTCCGGGCTCTGATGATAAGAATATTTATGGATAATATGTGAGGACGAGGTGGATAGTAGTATGCTCTTGACTGCCTTAATATCGAAAACGTCTCCGAAAAGGCGGAACTAATCTTTCTCGAACATGAGGTTAACGAAAAAACTGCATTCTTCCTTCAAGGAACGTAGATGGCACCTCCGAAAACATGTCTTTGCCATGTCCTTCTTACCAAAAACAGTAATTCAAAGGTTTTTGTGCAACAGGAGACGGGTGGAACATGCAATTAAACGCATAACACCCCCGATTCAGAATTGCGTGGGCTTCGGCAATTCTCATGAATTGTATGCATGAAAGGTCAGTACTGTAAGTAGAAAATCCAAACACCAATTTTTGTTGTAGTGATTTTGTTAAGTAAAAACACAAATGCGAGCCGATCTCCCCGTTAAAAAGTTTCACCACAGAGAGCAACAATCCTACAATTATTCAATCATTACACTTCATTAGAGATTAAAAAATATATATATTTATATAATGGTAGACGGTAGCACTGCACATACAAGCATTAGAGAGATATAAATTTCACGTAGATTCACAACACGTACACGCACATTTTGGCATGTGCCATTCGTTAGTAATTCCGTAGAGGAATGTGTACTAGGCGCATGTAAGGCTAAGTAATAGAAAAAAATTTAATTTTGATGTTTCATGGCGACCCCAAGATCATGATGCGTAGAAATTAGATGTTTTTCTTGTACATAAGTGTTATGAGAATTTCGTTTTCAATTGAGAAAAAAGTACAATTACAATGTGCAAAAGTACAAGTACACTGTTCCAGAATTCAAAGTTTCAATTTTTGAAAATATTGTTTTTCTTTCCGACTAGAACTATCCGCGCCACATTACATGGACAATTTTTCGACGATTATCTACCATTTAATCATTCGAAATTAATGAATTATGATTATTCTTTTCCCTCGAGAAACATTCCCTTTACTCTAATGTTATCAGATAAAATATTCTGTTCGAAAGACAACATTTTTGTTGCGTAAGCGGCAGAATACTTTTTTATTTTGTTTTGCTTCCAGAGATTTATGAGAACTGGAAATTGCCTTTTATTTCTTCCTGTTTTTCCCCGAGATCGCATCTTCAAAAGGAAGTCATCCCCATTGTCTTTAATAATATTTTTTTTTCTCAGTTTAATACACGTACATATGAAATTCGCACATAAAATTATGGATAAAAGTAGAGATTTCCCACTAGGCATATAAATGCAATTGGGAAATATTTTTTATGAAAAGTCAATGAAATAAAATGTATTATTGACAACATATATTCTGACAACATCACGCATGTTCCAGTATGTGGCGGTTGTTTTTGAAATTCATCAGAGGCATATTTAAAAGGTGTATGTACACTTAAGTAGTAGTAGTATTAATAACTCTATGGACTTTTTATTTTCAATTACCAAATCTTTGAAGAATGAGAATCAGAATTTGAGGTAAAGGAAAGACAAAGAAAGAATGAGAAAATGTTGACAAAAATTACATAAGAAAAAAAGTCAAATGAAGAAAGAAGAGAACAGATGGTGAGAAAGAAAGAGAGAGAAAAAAAAGATGAAAAAATTGCAAAGAATGTAGAGGATGAGATGTAAAGATGAACAAAAGAGGGGAAGAGAAGACAGGCAGAGAGCGAAAAAAGAAAAGCAAGTGAAAGGAAAACGTTGAATATAAAAGACAGAAAGACAAGGAAAAACAGAAAGAATATAAATAGCGGGATGATAGACAGGAAAGAAAGAGAAATAAGAAAAAGGAAATGGATGTAAGACAAACAGAAAGAACAACGCGGAATACAGTCAAGAAAAAGATGAAAAGGAAGACAGACAGAGGGAGAAAATCGGACAAGGAAGAGATGAAAATGAAAGAAAAGAAAGGGAATGAGAGAAAACAGCTGGAAAGAGATGGAAAAAGAATGAAAGAAAAGGAAAGAGACAGATAGGAAAGAAAAGGGAAGGAAGACAGTTAAGAAAGAGATAGGATAAGAAAAAAGTAGAATAAAAATAGAGAAGAACGAGAGGAAAAGGAAAAACGAAAAATATTTAAGACAAAACAGAAAGGAAAAAGACAACTACGGAGAGAACTAATATTTAGTTTGCTGACAAAGGGGATAGAAATTAACAGGGTGGCAACTAAATACCTTGTCACCCGGAGCAAATCGGCGCTTTGGTGTCCCTTGTCATGTAGAAGAAGCAGTTGAAAGGTGGATTCGGCACACCTTCTGGTCCAGCACCCGGGGTACCAGTCCCGTCTACTCTCTCCCACTTGTGGCCCTGGTGATTAAAATAATTGCATATATTTTCATGCATCACACACATGTAAACAAGGAATGCCTAGTAGAATCTCACTTCATAGCATTAAAACCACTCAATTCTCAGCTCCCGACAAGAGAAAAGCAGAAACGCACGTATGAGCAAGTACGAGCTTCCACGCACGTACAAACACTTACAGCAGCATGCGAGAAACGAAAACTGTTTTCCTCATGCTATATATTTTCTTCTTCTTTTTATCTGTTTCAGCGGCAAAAATTTTCACGCTGTTTCTTCGAAGCATGCCCCGAAACTTTCACAAATATTTGAACACGAACGGTTGTAGTTTTCGTGGTGGTACACGAGTCTTGGTGTTGTTCTTCTCTCCCTATCTCACTCATCGTGGTCTCAGCTGGGCATCAGGCGAGAAACCAAACACCGCTGTGGAATCAAGTTATTACTTCGACAAACTTTTCAGCCGTGGATATTTGAGTGAGTTCCTCGAAAAACATTCTTGGAAGAGGTTATTTTCATTTTTCAAATCTATCCTAAAAATTTTTGAGTGCATCAGAAAGTTTGAAAATCAAATGAAATATATCGGAAAATGAATTTATCCGGAAGATGAAAATTAATCAAACAAAACATCCCATTTGAGGTTGAATGCAAGACTAGAAAATCCGATTGGATTGTAAGCTCTATGTTTTAAATCCCTATTTATATGTATGATGCTATTTTTCTTCGCATTCAAATTTTTTGAGAATACCTATTTAATTATCCAAATATTTTAATTCCTTATCTGATTTTCTATTTTATTCGAAACCTTTCGAACATGAACATTTCTCTTTAATTATTCCCATTTTCTGGTAACCAGATTATAGACATCGTCTAAGAACCAGAAGAAACCTAATAAGAATACAAAGGTAAAATTTCCAGTCAATATGCCGGTTGATACTAAATGCAAATTACTTTTATTTGTTTCGAATGCGATATGCTCGTAGATTGTTTTTAAGCAATAAATTTCACCATAAAAGACGATGTTAATGTAAACAAGGGTGAATTTTTAAGGCAGAGAATAATGTGATATTCGCGAGAAAAAATATCTTTAAGGACCATAATACATAAAATTATGATTTCATTTCAATTTCTTTCAAGAACCGATCTTAGTAAGATATCATTTGACAACTTTAATCACAATGAAAAAGAAAAATAAAGAAAATCAAAAAAAAAATTTGGAATAACATGCAAGTTTCATCATGTGGTAGAAACTCGTTCATTGAATGCATTTTCGAGACTTTTCTACCTCGGTAATCACTTGAAACGTGTTAACTTTATGTTTCACCACATTTATATATATACATATATCGTTGTAAATATTTAGTTAAATTGCAAAAGTCATTAATTTATTCGGAGCAATAGAAAATAAAATTTTACGTACGTCAATATATTTTGTTCTTGGGAATTTACGTGAGTTACACACCAATGATTATAATATTTTTTGTAATTTTTTATGTATGTGCAGAGTTTGCATGTTTGTTAAAGTCATTTAATATAGAAAGAGTGCTTTGAAATATTTTACGTGTTTACTTTTTCTTAACCCTTTTAACGTCTAAAATGTTCCCGATTTGGAACAACGGTTTAATTATAATTCGATTTTTTTTTCATGAACACTTGATTCTTTTTTATGAAGGTGTGAGATTTCAAACTTAATTTAAAAAATGAAAATTTCATTCATTCCAGCACTTATATGTCCTAAATTCAATTTTTTTTTAAATCACCTACTCTCGAAGAAGAAAAAAAAAGGACACGGGAAAGTCAAGATAGCAAGTCCAATACAGAAAAACGTTTTTTTCATGGAATGTATTTTTCAGTTGATAGCTCGAAACTGAAGGATCAGAAGGCGGAAAATAAATGGAAAAATATGAAAATGAATGCAAATCTTTATTCCGCCTGTAAAAGGTTAATTGATAAGAAAGAGGGCAGTGGACCAGCGTGAGGAAAGGAACGGAAGGAGGAAGAAGAAAGCATGATAAAAGGAACGCGAGAAAAAGAAAAGAGCGAGAGACATAGAGAAAGAGGGAGAGAGAAACAGAAAGAGAGTGAGATTGATAGATAAAGAGAAAGAAAGATAGAGAGCTAGAGATAGAGAGAGAGAGAACGAGAGATTGATAGAGAGGGAGGAAATGAGATTGATAGAGAAGAGGGAAGAAAAAGAAGAAGGTAAGGAGAAAAGAATGATAGAATAATAATGAGAATGAAAAAAAAGGAGGAGAGAGACAGAAAATGTTGGGAAGGAAAGCCAGAGAAAGAGTAAGAAACATAAGAGAAGGAATAAAGAAAGAACGATAGAGAGGTGGGAGGAAAGAAAGGAAAAAGGAAACGGAGGAAGGCAAAGAGATGGGACAAGAAAAAATAAGAGATAAAAGTAGAAAGAAGAAGAAAAGATGGAGAAATAGGAAGGAGAGAGGAGGGGAAGGAAAGAGAAGTAGAAAGAGAATAAAAAATACACAGGGAGAGAAAAAGCAAGAGAAAGTAAGGGGGGACAAAGATATGTTGAGATTCGTGGAGTTTCTTAGGGAAAAAATTATTATTGAAACGTTGAATTTAATTGGTAAAATATTTTTATGTAGAAAGAAGTTTGGAATCCAGGAAAATGAAGATTCTAACATTACATCGGAACATCCGAGTACGCTTTTCTTTCTCATATTGCGTTTCGGAGAATGAAATCTGAACAAGTAATCAATAATCATTAATCACACATAAAACTTGTTATGTCTACATGTAATATCAGTTTTGATAAACATTGCAGTATTTTGTACATAAATACGCTGAAAGGGTACAAAAATAAATCGATATCCTTGCACAAAACCCAGAAACATCAGAAGAGTCGTTGCAGAATTTGATGCATGGTTTTCAAACGAACCTCCCGTTTCAGTTATTTTTTCGATTTCGTACCGGATCCGAGCCATCCAGTGTTCTTCATATATATATATATATATATATATATATATATATGTGAATTAATATGAATAGAAATCAATTTTCTCTTACAAGAAATCTTACTGTTGCATATAACGCATTTAGTATCGTAAATACGGGATTTTAGAGATTCTCGAATATATTTCTCATGTTTCCGCCTGCAAATGCATGCGTTATTCATAGATTATTCTGCCAGGAACAGCACCGAAGATTGATCGATTTGGATTGCATTAGAAGAAGGGCAACTATTAGCGCAAAACAGATTTACAATGGAAATTCAGGATGAAAATTCACAATCCATCGATTGTTTCATTTTTCAGAGTGTAGGACAATAACGAATTGCTTCTGTAATTGTATTTGATATATGCGTTTTAATGAATGGCAGACAGGGCAAGCCATTTTAAAACAGATGTACAGATATTTGTAGAATCGTACAAATAACATTTCTTTGAAAGATAATAGTATTTCTGTTTCTCTTTTTTTTCAAACATTTTTTTCAAGTCCGTTTTCTAAATACAATGGACTCATAATAAACTTATACAGTAGATGGCGAACGTATATATATTGTTTTTTTTTTTAATTATTATTTCTATATTTTCTAACAGATTTGCTTGTACTACTAATGTCGGTTGTTTGTGTGAATGACAGATGGAGCGACTAGGTGATTGAGTGTATAACAGAATGAACAACCTATAATGAGTGACGTAGTGAGATGAAAAGGTAGTGATCTAGTGTAAATGACAAAGTGACCCAGTGAGTGATTGACAAAGTGACCCAGTGAGTGATTGACAAAGTGACCCAGTGAGTGATTGACAAAGTGACCCAGTGAGTGATTGACAAAGTGACCCAGTGAGTGATTGACAAAGTGACCCAGTGAGTAATTGAGTGACTTATGAAGCAAGTGAGTGACCTAGTGAGTAAGTGAGTGATCCAGATAGTAAATGAGTGACCTAGAGATTGAGTGAGTGACCGGCTTACTGAGAGAGCGATTGAGTGAAATAGAGAGCGACATTGTAAGAGTGAGTGACCTGGCGAATAAGTGAGTGACCTATGAAATAAGCGAGTGGCCAATGGAGTAAGTGAGTGACCTATGAAATAAGCGAGTGGCCAATGGAGTAAGTGAGTGACCTGGTGAGCAAGTGAGACCCATAGAAAATAAGTGAGTGACTTAGAGAGCGAGTTATATACTTAGCAATCTAGTGAATTAGCGATAAAAAAAAATGAGAAACCTAGTGAGTGAATGACATAACGAGTGACCCAGTTAGCGATAGTGAGTGATACAATGAGCTAACTAATGACTAACCTTGTGAGCAAGAGCGAGCTATATCTAGTGACACAGGCCAGTTTCACCTCATTCATTCACTCACTCACTCGTTCACTTGCTCACTCGGATCATTTATTCATGTCGAACTGATGTCGGTGAACTGTTGGTCCGTGAACTTTCCATGCACGCTTCATTGAACAGAATACTACAAATACTGTATGTATGTATGCATGCATGTACAGATCCCCATCGCATGTAACATTCTCTCCAACATTCCGCGTATAATATTTCGAACGAAAGTGAAACATCCATAAAATTTAATGTGTGTAGATCCCTATCCCACTGAATATCGAGCCCGGAATTTTTATCCCTCAACGTCTAGTTTGAATCAAAGGATATTTAAAAAAAAAGAACCGCACGTTGGAGCTTTCCGCCCGCAAGTATTCGTACTAGTATTCTGCGCAAAGTACATGTATTTCGTAACAGCAACGCAAAAATTGTCTCTCTCTCTTTCCCTCTTTTTTTTCATTATTTTCGTTCAGCCATTAGGCTTTGAAATGCCTAGATAAGCCCGATTCTGTTGGAACTCGTACAAATAGTGTATATACTGGCTTTACGTAACTCTTCCTTTTCAAACAGCGCGTTCGTTACTTATACACTGGGATGAAATAGAAAAAGGGGGCTGAATAATTTGATTCACCATTCCCTCGGCTCTTTTAGGTCGCATACGAACTTCTAGAGTATTTCCCCCCCCCCTCCCAAAAATAAGAGAAAACGTCCACTAAAGCAGTAATGACGTTGATAACGAAGCGGAAATTTCTAGAAATTAGTAAAGATTTTTTTTTTTAGGAAAAATAAGAGGAGCTATATATTTCGTCCTTGATACTCGCTGAGTTCGTAATAAAACAAATAATATTCGTTCGACCAGTGAATGGGGGTATTTTTTTAATGATTCGATTGCGATAAGAGCATTCGAGAGAGGGGAGAAATCGATATTTTTTTACTTACCTCTGATGATTAATACTAAAAAATAGAAAGATGAAAATTCTCTGATGCAATTTTTTTTAATTTTTCAATTTTTTTTTATTTTATTTCTCTGTAATGAGTGAGGTTTAAGACTTGATGAAATCTTTTTTGCATTGTTATTGATGGGTAATTTGATTCTTGAAACAAATAAAACCTACACATGATCATCGTTGTTTGCTAAAATTGTTACCAAATCGGTAACAATTAATGTATCAGACTACGTTGAAAACGTCATTTTGAACGGAAATATCGATTTTTATTTTTCGTGAACGACCTGCTTGTGCTGTGATTCCACAACAAGGCTTGTTTTGTTAACGTAATGCTTAGAATTGAAGTTACGTTCACTTTAGTGTTGCGTTTTTATATACAAGCATGGATCTTATATTACTGGATGGAACATCTCGAGCCGCTGGGACGGGGTCAACATCGAATGCAAGGAAATCACGTCACTCGGCAAAAACACAGTTCCTGCCTGGAAATTTGCCCATAGAAATGTACAATTCACTCTCTAAATATTGCGTTTTATAAATTAAAAAAAAGGATAGGGAACTCATTTTTAAAGACAAAAAAAATATTAAATTATTTATTTCATTAATGCTGGAATAATTTCTTCCGTTAATGCTGAAACATTTCTTTAATCAATTCTGGAATTTTCCTTCATTAATTCTGGAATTTTCCTTCATTAATTATAATTTCTTTCATTAATGCTGAAATAATTTCTTTCATTAATGCTGAAATTGTTTCTTTCATTAATGCTGAAATTGTTTCTTTCATTAATGCTGAAATTGTTTCTTTCATTAATGCTGAAATTGTTTCTTTCATTGATTCTGGAATTATTTCCTTATTAATTCTGGAATTATTTCCTTATTAATTCTGGAATTATTTCCTTATTAATTCTGGAATTATTTCCTTATTAATTCTGGAATTATTTCCTTATTAATTCTGGAATTATTTCCTTATTAATTCCAGAATTATTTCCTCACTAATTTTGGAATTATCTCTTTCATTAATTCTATAATTTTTCTTTCATTAATTCTATAATTTTTCTTTCATTAATTCTATAATTTTTCTTTCATTAATTCTATAATTTTTCTTTTATTAATTCTATAATTTTTCTTTCATTAATTCTATAATTTTTCTTTCATTAATTTTGGAAGTATCTCTTTCATTAATTTTGGAAGTATCTCTTTCATTAATTTTGGAAGTATCTCTTTCATTAATTCTGGAATTTTTTCTTTCATTAATTCTGGAATTTTTTCTTTCACTAACTCTAGAAATTTTTCTTTCATTAATTCTAGAATTTTTTCTTTCATTAATTTTGGAAGTATCTCTTTCATTAATTTTGGAATTATCTTCCATTAGTTCTAGCATTTTCCTTTTATTAATTCTAGCATTTTCCTTTTATTAATTCTGGAATTTTTCCTTTTATTAATTCTGGAATTTTTCCTTTTATTAATTCTGGAATTTTTCCTTTTATTAATTCTGGAATTTTTTCTTTTATTAATTCTGGAATTTTTTCTTTTATTAATTCTGGAATTTTTTCTTTTATTAATTCTGGAATTTTTTCTTTTATTAATTCTAGAATTATCTCTCATTAATTTTGGAATTATCACTTTCGTCGATGCTGAAATTATCTCTTTCAATAATTATAGAACTTTTTCTTTCATCAATTTTGGAATTACCTCTTTCATTATTTCTAGTATTTTTCTTTTTTAAAGAAAGCTTTTGCCCCCCAAACTTTTCGTGCTCCCTCCAGTAGTCGATCCCGCGCACGCCCCTGTCCGGACGGGTTAAATATTTTCGTATAGCTTTTTGTTCCGAATCCCCATGTTCGTAAATAAGTTTCACCAGCAAAGCAAGTTCTTGTAATTCATCGTCATAATCCCTGATGAAGAATTACTAATTGAAACGGTTATGCCGGAGGTGTTTAGATGTTCCACGATGAAGTTTCAGTAATTTGGTCGCATGCCTACAAAACATTAGCATAACACTACAATTTCCATCAAAACTACCCTCTGGCGCTCGGTGATCGTGTAACTGGTTTTGCTTTTTACTCTAAATTTCTCTTCTATATCTTTATTAGGATGTCCCCAAGCTACGCCATAGAGATGTCTGCAAACTCAGTGAGACTTTATCGTGAACTTTTTCCGATGATGGATATGAAATCAAGTTCAAGGCGAAAAAAACAGCAGCAGAAACAGCTAGAGAAAGCTACGGGAGACGTTCAAAAAACAAGCTTTGAGCTCAACAAGATTTCTGAAGAATGATTTTCTATGTATAAATTTCGCGACATGTAAGAGTTTCGAAGAAAATGAAAAATTTCCCCTCTCTTTGTCAGGGATTATACTTTAAAAGTTTGATAAAAGACCTTACACAAAACTTAAAAAGACAACCGATAAGCCTATAAGTTAAGCGAATGTAACCGATACGCTTATAGGCTGCATTTTTCAAGTTTTATAAAATTACTTTAATACACAGTCTAATATCGTATATTAAAATCGACACAGCAACTATAGATACATATCAACCACTACGTACATAATACTTTTATTAAATGAAGCATTCAAAAATCAAGTAAAATATGAACAGTTGAAATGAAAAATCCAGCACTAGTGTCCTGCAATGTCAAAGTTACATCGTCAGTAGATTTGATTATCCTGTTTCATTTTTGTTCTTTGTTATTTTTTGCCCATAGGGGGTGCTAACTTTCCCAATGCAAGAAAGAAATCATAAAATATGTGCACAAACGCCATGGCTTCTTCATGCTATGTCTTAAAATAAAATAAAAAAATAAAAAATTACGTGAAAAGAAAGAATTTCTGTTTGTGAAGCAGATTGAAATTTTTAAATGATATAATAATGGTAATAATAAAACTGGAATTGCCGAAGAACATATGAATTTTTCAAGCTTTGTTATCAAGCATTACAAAAATGTGGAGGAAGATTTGCGAAAGAACGGAAGTTCTCTTCATTAAAAAACGGAAGAGAACAATTGCAATGGTTTCAGGCTGAAAAGCCAAAAATGCATAAATCAACCTCGCTGTGATTGGGCAAAAAACAGAGGAAATTGTCAAAGATTGCGAAATTTCCGGAAAATATAAAAACATATAATACGATATGATAATTATAATTCCAATTTGAAACGTCATTTCTGTTGGTTTTATCTCTTAGCATTGGGCTGATTTGAATTTCTTTCATCGTATACTGTATATAGCACATTATATATTTATAACTGCCTTTGGCGCTGATATTGACAGTTGTATTATATATGAATATTAAACTTAAAATCTGATATTTAATTCATTCTGCTCGGATAATATGATAATTATATATATATATATATATATATAGGCCTATGTGTGTTACGGTAAATGTGATAAATCGGTTATGATACATAATAATTGGTTACTATGCATAATTTCCAGTCATCTTGGCAAAAATTGGTAAGTTTATACTTTTACCGGAGATTATGCATAATACCCAAATGTCGTTGGTAATTTTGATAAAACATTTGAAATGTATCACCTTTATCTGTGATTATGCATAATACCGTAGCAAAGTTGGTGGATTTGATAAATATGCAAAAACTTTCAAATGTATCTAGAAGGGCTGGATGAATCCCAGGTCACCATGGCGACTAAAAAATTCGTATTGGCGTCTGAAATTTTTTTTGTGTGGTTACTAAATTGTAGGCTAGAGCAGCATAACATGTTTGAGATTTTTAGCAGCATAACATGTTTGGGATTTTTAGTAGCATACCTGCCAACATGAAAGAGTGTCACTATGTCCTGGAAAAGTAAAAAAAAGCAATATTTTGGACCATTTTACTTCAGGTAAAAATTTTGTGACTCCTAGACTTCTTTGTAATTTGCCCAGCCCTGGTGTCTACTATCTGTGATGAATATAATCGGACCCCGATATAATTACAACAAATTTTACGATCGTATCCCGATATAATGATACAACGCATGTATGAATTATCATGTACGGTATGTCACATTGTACGATTTATCATGTTTGCCAACGGTGCTATGCTTTACAAAAGCATAATAACCCGAAACCGACCATGGCCCCCGCTCTGTCCCCATAGGGGATATAAGAGCATAATAACCGGTAAATGCATAATCACGGGTAAACAATAACTTTTTAGTAATTATTAAATTTACCAATGATGCTTGGGTACCATACATAATAGCCGGTAAAAGTGATTCATTTTGGGAAACTTATCAAATTTACCAAAATGCTTGGTGATTATACATAATGACCAAACTCATCGCATTCACCGTATAACCGTAACATATACAGTATATATTTTTTCAATATAAAATCTATACTACGGTACGAAACTGCAATCTAATTGTTCCCCGAATAATCTGATTCCCTGGTAAATCGGATATTATGTACAGGGATCGTTGATGTCTGTTTAAACGGGGCCGATTGTACCTGCAAAAAGTGGAAAAGATCCCAAAAATAATAAGAATTAGTTTCTAAGGAACTGAGAAATATGTTTTTAGAAAAACAAGAATTTGTTAGTTGTTTCTTTCAGCCTATTATCCTGATCGGTTCCCAGTTCCCAGTCTTTTTGCAGCTATTCCCGTATGTGAGCATGTGCAGTCCGATACTACTACTACTACACTAGTAGCAGTGGTCATATACTAGAAATACAGTCGAATTCAATCAAAGAAAAATGAAACATGTGTAAGAACTTTTGTTATCTACGCGAGTTCGGGATTCAAAAAAGAGCACCAGTGTCAGAACACAAAACGCTTAAGGGAAATGAGTGTTGTATCTGGAGAGGAAAATGGTTGCTTTGGCACTTTACTAGTTTTCCTATCAAATACCGCAATCCTATAAGCAGAAAAATTTTATTTAACTTTTTTTTCTCGATTCAAAAGAAAAACCGAATTTTTCTCTCCGATGAGCAAATACATGAAGGTTTCTAAAATTTTCTTTGCGTGAGAAGTTATCCGTAAAAGTACACTCAGATTTTCAAGAGCACTTATAAGACTTCTCTTGAGTGCAACGTTAAATTTGAAATTTCAAAGATATATTACATTTTCCTGTTTCTATTATTATTTCCAAATGAAAGACGCTTATTTTGGTGATTTCATAATAACATTAAAATGTA
Source organism: Pholcus phalangioides (assembly GCF_987345545.1). Taxonomy (NCBI): domain Eukaryota; kingdom Metazoa; phylum Arthropoda; class Arachnida; order Araneae; family Pholcidae; genus Pholcus; species Pholcus phalangioides. The sequence continues at coordinate 29,680,282 of NW_028301601.1, forward strand.
TGAATTTAATTAAGGCCGAAAATGGCTGCGTGTTTATTTATCAGACATTTATCTTTATTGAGAACTTATCAACAGTATTTTAGACTTTAGACAAGACTATTTTAGACTTTAGACAGGACTATTTTAGACAAGACTATTTTAGACAAGACTATTATAGACAAGACTATTATAGACTTTAGACAAGACTATTATAGACTTTAGACAAGACTATTATAGACAAGACTATTATAGACTTTAGACAAGACTAGTATAGACTTTAGACAAGACTAGTATAGACTTTAGACAAGACTAGTATAGACTTTAGACAAGACTAGTATAGACTTTAGACAAGACTAGTATAGACTTTAGACAAGACTATTTTAGACTTTAGACAAGACTATTTTAGACTTTAGACTTAGACGTTTGGATAAATTTATTTCACTGCTTTAAGAAGAAATGACAAATCATTACGAATTTATACTTTGCATATTTTCGCAGAACATCATTTCCAAATATCTGATTTCCGTCTCCAAGTATCTTATACAGGGTGGATACTATCGACCACACCCATAAAAATCCCTACCTCTTCCTCAAATACAACACTTATACACTTACGCGCGTACTAGGAAACGCATGGTCATGTGCATTTCTTCAGTTTCAAAACTAAGAGATGTCTTAAAAAAATTAAAATAAATTTTCACACAAAAACTTGTTTTTTTTTTTACCCTCTCTCTAATGATTGAGATTGAAGTTTAGAGTTGACGAAATCTTCTCTGCGTGTTTCTTCATGGATAATTTGATTCTTCGAACAAGTAAACATATAAATGATAATGGTTCTCATTTGATAACACATAACTGAGTTCGATTGAAATGAAGCTCTTCTCAATGGCAGAGGAAGAAATCTATTTGTAATAATGTCATCTATAATGAAAGTTTACGTGTTCTGAGCTGTTATCTACAGCTTTAACTACCCCTCGGAAAATTATGAAAGCTCAGGAGTGTTTTAATGTAGATATGAGAATTTTCAAAGAACAATTTTTCACTTTGACATTTTTAAACTATAATACTTGGTTAATTCCGCCACCTCGTTGGGCAATTTGCCTGTTGTGGCGTTGTATTTGTATTTGTATTTGTATTTGTATTTGTATTCTAATTCGTCGGTCTTGGTTAATTCGAAATCCAAAATCACTGGAAAATAAGTAGAAATTATCCAATTAATATATCCTGGATCTGTAAAATTACTACAAATTGCCACTTAATCTTCAACATTCACGTAGGGTAATAATTATCATTCATAAAAATTTTATCATGTACGAAACTGTTTCCGAAATATTAATAACTGATCTTTAACTGTTATATTATATTCCATTATTCTCAACTCGGCATTATTGCAGAATTTCTTAACCATGTTCAAAGCCTGAGTTACGAAAACAGTTCATGATGATTTGTTATGAAATTTTTCCCAAAAATTTTGCTTATCATTCTTATGCTATATATATCAAGAAAATATTCTTTCATATTACACAATTCGAACTTTCCGATACTTTCCATACTCTTAATGACTACAAAAACATTAAGATTTTGAATGGTACACTTTAATCCATAGATTCCAGAGCATAATCGGTATTAAGTGGTACGCATTCTCGATGCACTTGTGATGAACAATGTTAAAATGGGCATTAAATAATAATAAAAAAAGAGTAAGGGGAAAATAGATTTTTCAAACTTTTAGTCTTTAAAAATTAGTTGTTAAACAACTTCATCGAGAAAAAAATATCGTTTTTTGTAGAATTTTCCCAAGCTGAATTTGCTCATATAAAAATCATGATTTTTTCTCCTAACTTCGAATTAACCAAAAAATTCGAAAAAGTTAGAATTAAACAAGAAATTTTCAACATTAAATTAGAAAACTCAAGGAAAGTTCGTAAAAGTTCGAATTATCTAAAATTTGAATCACCCACGTTTCAATTTACCATGTTCTACTGTACATGGAACCCTGAGGGGCCATTAGAGATTGCTAAGGGGGCTTACAAGATGCACAATAGTTAATTTTTTTTTTTTCAAAACTCACTCGAAAAACCTTATGTTTCCAAAAAATCATATTCAAGTATGCATAAAAAAATAATTATCTTTTTTGTCCAGATTCTTTTGATCCTGGAAATCAATAAAAGGTTCCAGGACATAAAAAAATTCCTACCGCTTCCTCAAACACAAGGCACTTATACACTTACGGGCATACTAGGAAACGCATTGTCAAGAGGATTTCTTCACTTTCACAACTGAGAGATGTCTTCAAAATTTTCTTTAAAAATGGAATTTTCAGAATACAATGCCTATTGTTCGTCTCTTTGGGGAACCCAAGCATCTTCACTCCCTCTTTTATTCAAATAAGAAAAGAAGTTTCAAAAATAAATAACACAGAGAGAGAATTTTATAGTTCTCTTTTATTTCGAGAAGGTACATGCTTGTCAGAGTAATTATGAGAGAATTATTGATCAGGAGTCTAGAGCCGAAGGGTCGAACTGACTTGTGGGTAATACGTTTCATCCTTACTTATTATTATTTTCAATTTTTGTGAAAACCTGTTGGATGACATTTTTATCGACAAGAATTTGCCGATCAGGATGATTTTTTTTTGCTGATTCAGAAACTAAACGCAATAAGGCAAAAAAGAGTTTCTTGAATTGGATCCATGGGGACAAGTATCATGATGGATGATTTTTCGAAGTCCTCGAGTTCCGATTTTCAGAATCGAATTGAATTCTCATCGATCTCTGGAAGCGCAATCGAATTTCCGATATTGTGGTCCTAAGCGAAATCCCTAAATTGAGGAAAGCTAGTCTAAAGTTCTCAGGGATCGAGGTTTGCTATTTTCAAGTTCTTTGACATATTTATTTCTCTATTAATCTGCTATCAAAATCAAAGAAATTCAGTTTGAATTCGCTGACGAAATCAATGCCATCACAATCTGTAATAAGTAAAAAGTGTAATAAAAGTGCAATTTTCTGCAATTATACGAATAAATGGACTATTGCTTAGAGTTAATTTCAAGGATTTAGTTTCACCTTAATAAAATACATTCTTTGCGTCCAATGTCTCATTATATTGAATCTTATGGAGTACGCAACATCCGACCCGAGGACAGAATGCATCCTCCCAAAGGGTGGGTGGATTTAATGGTGGTGGTTTACCCAGCTCCAGAAATGTGTTCCGGTAGAAAAATATCGATACTACACCCTACACACTATAAGTATTCATAGGATAACAAAATTTCCTTCATGCAAATATGGGAAGTCCTGATCCCCAATTATGTCTAAACAATTGTCAAGGTTAAGTAAAGTTGTCGCAACTATCACTAAGATTACTGAAAAATCGCCAATGGCAAGATTAATGGATTAAAACTGAATTCACATAGACACCTTACATGTGTGACAAACATGGGAGATGTACAGCTGGACCCCAATATTAAAAAAAAACAAACTCTGATTTAATAAGTTCCTCGATTAAACGATTTTTTTCCAGAAGTTTCTGATCATATATCTGTATTAATTTCAACCTCCACCTCCCCCCCCCCCCCTATAACGACTTTCATCGAATTCAACGAATAAGAAAATCTTTTTTTATCTGATTCGTTAAATCGGGGTTCAACTACATGTGTATAGGACTACAACTAATTATGAAAAGAAGGGTCATAATTATCATGAGTTACGAAAATAATCTTAATTCTTGATTTCAGTAAAAAATAAAAAGTTAAGTAACCTTCAAGGAAAAGTGGGATATTCAAAAACTTCAGGGTTCTTCAGTGAAGACAGAAATTTGGAGGGCTCTCCACGGGAAGTTTTAGAACTATCAGCCATTTGGAGGGACTCCAGACGAAATTCCTGCGTTTTAATCCCCTCTTCATAGATCATGTTTAGAGAAGACCAGACCAACAATAGGGAATACCAAACGATTTCCTCAACTTTTTAGTAACCTCAACAATTTAGTAAGCACACAAAGAAAATTTCAGACGCCAATACCAATTTTTATAGTCGCTATGGTGACCTAGGATTCATCCAGCCCTTCTAGATGCATTTGAAATTTTTTGCATATTTATCAAATTCACCAATTTCAATACGGTATTATGCATAATCGCAGATAAAGGCAATACATTTCAAGTGTTTTATCGAAATTACCAACAACATTTGGGTATTATGCATAATCTTCGGTAAAAGTATAAATTTACCAATTTTTGCCAAGATGACAGGAAATCATGCATAGTAACCAAACAATTTCCTCTCGAAAATTTTAACGGATGGTTTTACAAATAGAGGAATTTTTTTGTTGTTTTTTCAACAATAAAAAATCCCTCTATTTGTAAAACTATCCGTTAAGATTTTCGAGAGGAAATTGTGTGGTTAGTATGCATGATTTCTTGTCATCTTGACAAAAATTGGTAAATTTATACTTTTACCGGAGAGTATCTCACCGGCATTACGTCTGCCAATGTCCACACACATCAGCGTTTCATTTTGGTCAGATGTCACATGACGGCATTCAAAAGAAGAATACTAAAAAGTCCGATGAACTTCTCACGCATTCAAAATTTGATTTAATTTTTAGACCGTAACCTATATTTGCTGCACGACAAGAAGGGTGGACTACGGAAGAAGCAGGATGAATTTCAGCCTTCCAGACCAGTAAAGCTGATACCAGGGCAAGTCTACAACTTGCGGCCACGTAGGGGTACTGGGAATTCACGAAACTGATACGTCGTTGAACGGCGAACTTTATTGGAGAAACTATAAACACTTAATATGTTAACGTGGTGAATCAATGCCCCCCCCCCCCCCATAATCCAGCTAGCCAGCCGATGTAGCTTCGGGAATGATGAAAAATCTCCTAATTGCCCAGGAGAATTAAGACGTAGGATGGTTATGGAACAGGAATGTGTGCCTAGAATGAGTTAAAACATCTGGGTGTCCGAACATTGGCTGACTTGGGCACTTGGACCAGGACATGTGACGCAAACATGACATCGATTCGTCGTTGTACGGCCTACACGACTATAACTTGTGACATCCAACGAACGTGGACGGACCGTCACCAACGGAATTTGATTATCGAGTCCGGACGTGCCAAGGACGCTATAATATCAATTTAGATTTCGATTCTTAGATCATGATTTATCATAATTATTCCGTTGATTTATACTCCTGTAATTGGACTTGTTATTCTGTTATACAAATTTATATAGATATATATACATATACAAATTTATATAGATATATATACATATACAAATTTATATAGATATATATACATATACAAATTTATATAGATATATATACATATACAAATTTATATAGATATATATACATATACAAATTTATATAGATATATATACATATATATATTTAATAAAATTCCGGATGCACCCATCTTTCGGGAACGCTTTGATATCTCCTTGAGATGGGAAGCGGGGTGCGTCCGGTCCTTCAATGTTCAATGTTGAAAAAACAGAGAAAGCACTTTATTTAAAAAAAAACTGAAATTCGAAGGAGTATTTTTACGCCTCAAACGAAATTTATTGGAGGAAAATTGAATTTTCCCGTAAAATAGGGTCATATGGCCACCCTACATGTACGTTTCTGCAAAGAAAAAGAGATAAAAAATACCATAAAAATTCTTTAAGGTACTGTGAGCGAAACCAACACGAGCCCTAATTTTTCACAGCTATGTAATATGCCGTACTCGATGCAAATACAATACTATATGGACTGCACTGTAAGATGTACAGTATGAATCACTCTTAAAACTCACGATAAGAGAAGAATAATAAGAACACACATAAGAATATATATAAGAAAACGCATAAGAATCACTCTTACTCATGAGAATAAGTAATGCTTTCTATTTATTCTATTTTAAAAAAAAAGAAACTGAGTGATTACTACGTTTTTTCAGATGAACCGAAAAATATTGTCGGATAAAATCTATCATTTATCTTAGTTTTCAAAATTTCTATTTTTCTAAATCATAGATTTTTGAAGTTTTATGATTTGCGATTAGATAGAGAAAAATCATGTTGAATGTTACTAGTTTATCATGTTTGTTTCGGTTTCTGTATTGTTTGAGCGATTGGAATGGAGAAACAAGTAATCGTTATTTTGCACGTTTCTTGGTAGAATAGAAATGCACGCGATGTATCATACACTCAAAAATGCAAGATATCTGAAATTTTTAAGATTTCTTTTTATTCGAAAATAGTGTTATTTTTAAAAACTGCGAGAAATGACTTTTCTTCTCTGTTTCGGGATATATGGGATAATGATATCGGAGATGGATCGCATCAGAGTCGGATGATTCTCTGTGGAGCCGTTCGATGTCTGTGGATGGTCTCAAAAAACGAGAAAAAACTAAAAACGGAAAGGTAACCTCATTTTTTTTTTTTTATTCTTCATCTTTTACAAGTCACATTTGGAGAAAGAAAAGAATAAAAACAATAGGAAACACTATTGTGGTTATGGGGGAAACGAAGATGAAGGAGGAGAAGGAGAATACGCAGATTTGCATTTCATGAGGAACTGTTTCCATTCTTGCAGAAAGAGGAACGAAGTTTCAGAATAACATTCGGGGTATTTCAAATCATTTGTTGCGTGAAAAATTTCCGCAATGGCTGCCTTTTTTTTTTCATTTTCCCTCCGTTACGTTGAAACTTTTGGCATTTTTCGGCCCCTTTTTGGTCCAACTTTTAACAAGATTAATACTCGTAATAATATAATATCACGGCGCAACTATGTCGCAATACGGCGCAGTTATATCATGCTTGGAAGCAGTGGCGCATTTACGGGGGGGGGGGGGCTTAGAGATAGTCCAGGGCACCAAGTTCAGAGGGGTGACAAATCGGAGGATCTAGCATCTAAGAAAATTTGTAGAATTTGAGAAGGGAGGCAAAATTTATATACATTTAAAAAAATCCACCTCTGTCCAGACAGCAAGGGTCGAGGTCAGTGAGTGACCTGCAGAGTTTGCAAGCACATGAGTGAGCAAAAGCGTGACTGAGAACGTGAACAAGCATGGAAGTGACCAAACGAGTGAATGGCCAAAACAAGGAACTAGAGTGCCTGCAAGTATGTGAATGACCAAAGGAATAACCTAGAACATGTAAAATATAAACGTGTAAATGATCATAAAAGTGACCTATAAAGCAAGACAACATGCCAGTAGGTGATGATCATACGAGTGACCTAGATCGCGTGCAAGTGAGTGAGTAAACAAAACAATGTGCAAGCATGTGTGAATGACTAAAACAGTGTGCAAGTATGTGTGAGTGACCAAAACAGTGTGCAAGCATGTGTGAGTGACCAAAAAATTGACTTATAGAGTGTGTGAGCATGGAGTACTTACAGGAGTGGAGGATGCCTAGCTGGTTATAGTACGGAGTGGCAAATTCGGGGAAAGAGTAGTCAAGAAAATTAGGAATTTAGGACTAGAATGGGGGAAGGGCGGCAAATTCGTGTAGCCTACAGGCGGGAAAGTCATAAATAGGCCTCTGCTTAAAAGTAATTTTTTTTTCCTCAAGTCTTCCAGAATTTTTCTAGAATTTTGTGAAGCTAATGCCGTATTTTTGCCTTTATCATCGAAACTTTGGCTGAACGCCTAGAATTTAATTGGCAAATATTTCCGATATTGACTCAAAAGCCATCGCTTAGTTATCAACACATCACAAGCGGGGAACTGAGACCTCAGTTCAACCTCGTCTGACAACAGTATAAACATCAGTCTTTAGGTGTAGAAAGTTGCCGCTGTGGTGGTCGAGTGGTCATAGTGACGGACTCGCATCGCGGGGATCCGGGTTCGAGCCCCACCGTCGCCACAGTGGTGGTCGGCTGAAGTTGGTTTTCTGTGGTTCCCAACTTCGAGGCGCAAATGCGAGCCGATCTCCCTGTAAAAAAGTCTCGCCACAGAGAGTAACAGACCTACAAACAGTACAAATATTCAGTCACGACACATCACTCACTTCACTTCTGAGATATAGATGGCAGCACTGAAAAATCATACACAACACTAGATACACACTTAGACTGTTAGGTACACACACACTTACACTTCCGGCACAACTCAGTAGGTAGTAAATTGCCTATGGCGATAGACCTGAGTTGTGCTTGGTTTCAAAAAAAAAAAAAAAGGTGTAGAAAGTTTCCGAGTGTAGAATTAATTTTTACAGTTTTGAAACGAAAAAAAAGAAACGGTTTTTCTCGCTTCCCTTGTCTTCGTCTAATTCGAGTGAGTAAAAAAATAAATAAAATAGGGTGGGGGGAAAAGCAAAAAACTAGAGAAAGAGTGTGTGTGAATGAAACAATGTTCCCTTTACAGGGTTGCAATATCAGGCGAGTGTCGTGGCTGAAAATAATTTTATCATGACAGCTGAAAATCACCCTCATAAGAAGCGTTAACCTCATTCAGTATTTTATCATTCTGTTGAGAATTTACCAATTTGTTTTCAGGAAAAACTATTTTACCATTTGTTTACGACATTTGCAGATCAATTTACAGGCAGTGATGGGACATTCTTGATTTACTTAACCCTTACAGCGGCAATCCCAAGATATCTCGTGTTCTTAAAACCCTTTGATTTCCGCAATCCCGAGCCCAGCTAGCTCTGTATAAAGAACTTTTTTTGCCTTATAAAACATGTTTTCCTTTCCCCCCGTCCTGTCAATCAACTGCTATTGCGAAGGACCAACTCTTGATGTAGTTTTCAATAGTTTTTTTTTTTTTTGCTTTTCTTTTGTTTTTTTACTTTGTTTTACTATTAATATCTTCGGCTTGAGGTGTTGGGCATTAATCCGGTCACGCAATCGGAAAAAAAAAGTATTCGTTTTGAAAATAGATGGCAATTTCTAGAACCGTGGTTCCCAAAATGTTTTGACTCGCGAAACCCCCATTTAGTATACAATTTCCATGGTAGAGCAATGCAAGTGTATTTTTTGAGCAATTATTTATTGAATGCATTTATTTATTGTAATTCCAAAATTATATTAAAATGTTCTTACAATTCCCTCTTGAATCAACCAATCGGGTAGGTCCATTTCGCAAACAGCCAATTAGGGTGTTGCAAAAGACTTACACGCATGTGCTCCGCTCCATTCTGGTCATGATGTTTGACTCGGACACACGTTAGCATTTTCCATTCAACTGACAACCGGGATTTAAGATTTGGTAATCAATCCAAGCGGGATACTAAGTCAGCGTGATATTTTCATCCCCTGAAAATGATATCCATAGCGTGTCAAAATGCATGTGGAGTTTTTTATTTTCTTATATTTACCTTATTCATTGGTGATTTCTTGAGTATTATGAAGCGCACAAAAAAAGTTACCTACTCTGCCAAGAATGTACGTAACGTCCTCATTCTGATGCACGGATATCTTTAAGATAGATTCGTTGCCTGCTGTACTGTAGATCAATATATGTATATATATATATTTTTTGGCAGAATTAGTTTGAAAAGCATGTACTTATTCTAGAAAACTGCGAACGGATACGATGTACTCTTCCGATGCCGACTGCGATTCCAAAACTTCTTTTCATATTTTGAACGAAAGAAAGAGATGCTTAGTTTTCAAAGAGAAACACAATAGCCTATTGTGTAGCAAACTGCTTTTTTTTTAAAGATGTATCTCACTCGAAAGCGAAGAAATCAGCTTAACAAAGCTTTTTTCCGGTATCCTGATAAGTGCGTGTGTATAAGTGTCGTGTTCGACGCAGCGGTGGAGAAAAAATTTATGCCCTGAAAGCTTTTGTCAATTTCCAGGATCAAAAAGAGTCGGGGAAAAAGAAAGCTTATATTCTTCATGTACATTTCTATTCTTTCCATATAAGGACTTCCTTGTATGGCCTGCGTCTTTTGGTTATTAATTAACCACGATTTTTCTTGTTTGATGGATAAATTAATGCTTATAATTTGACTATATGGCATTGAAATTAAGAATTCAGATTGCAGTAGAAAATAAGGTGTCTCTTCTATCTTTCTAGAATTGGTGAAACAAGTAATATAAGAATTAACGTCTTCAATACAATAAACAAATAATGCGAAATATGATCATATTAGATTTAATGGAAAATTGTTTTATAATCAACATAATTAACTAAGCCAATTATGAAATTATTTTCCATTGAATCTGAAATCATATTTCTCATTGTTGATTCATATTGAACAAAAATCTCATTATTTCACAAAAATCGATTAACTTAGTTAATTAACTTAAACAATTTATTTTTTGTTTAACTTAATAATTTTGTAATTATTCAACTTAATTATTTGATTTTTTTGAGTGATATTTAATTCATAAATAAAATCAGTGGCAGTATGTGTGCAAAATTTGAAAATTCAGGCATTTCCCATTTCTACTTGAAAATATGTAAGAAAGATGACATCACCAGTATAACAATAAACAAGCACAAACCTAATAACGTTAACACGGTAGGGCCACGCATATACACACGTGTAAATTCTTTATCTACCAATTTGTCAGAAATTTCCAGGACATTCCTCTAGGGGCAGAGGTTTTTGTTCGCCGCTGTGGTGACCGAGTGGTGATAGTGACGGGACGGACTCGCATGCTTCGAGGCGTGAATGTCTCTCCACAAAGAGCGATAGGCCTTCACAATATGGCACAAATATCCAATCACTACTCACAATTTGAAATATACAGATAGCACAGCACTAAACACTATATACGCACTGAGATTATTAGGTGCGCACACTCTCACACTTCCGGCAGAGCTCAATTGGTAGTGAATTGCCCATGGCGATAGACTGAAGTTGTGTTCGGTTTGGAAGAATGATGAAACATTTTTGTTACACAACCCTTTCCTCAGAAATTATTATCTCCTACTGCAAGCTGACCTATAAGATCCTATGTTACAACCACAGCTACTATCCCCTCTCCCTGCACCATTCTATCGCTCCCCCCCCCCCCCGGGGTGATATTGCCCACGTTAGGAAACACGGCTATAGAGGCCTAGAGGAATGTATACGAGGTGCCTGTGAGAATAAGTAATAAAATATGTTTTTCTATAAGTAGTAAAATGTGCAAAACTTACCAATATGTGCAGTAGTATTTCTCTGATTACACAGCTATTGTAAAAGAATATGATATATGAAATATATTGTAGTACAGCTTATAAATATACAGAGTTACCTTGAAGTAGCGTCAAACTTAGGGGGTGAAATTAGTCATAAAGAAGAACAAAATAGCCATAGAACATGGTATTGCAAACCACGTTTATTGGGTAAAATTCGCAAAAATAATTATGAAGGGTGTGACGTCGAGTGGGACAAAAAGGCCAATAAAATAAGTAGAAAAAACCTTTATTTGACAGCATGATTACAACGCAGCCTGTGGTGTCAGAAGCTCCTGTAATCACTTCTCTTCATCCACTTTCTGACATTGAACTGTGCTGCACAGTCTGCAATGTAATCATGCTGTCAAGTAAATGGGTTTTTTTTTTTGTACTTATTTATTTTACTTTTTTTTCTTATTATTGTATTTGATTTTGTACACCACAGGCTGTGTTGTAATCATACCGTTTAAATGTTTTCTCTACTTATTATTCGCCTTTTTGTCCCACTCTACGTCACACACTTGAAATGTATTTTTGCGATTTTCACCGATCAAACGTGGTTTGCGATACCATGTTCTATGACAATTTCTGTTCCTCTTGATGCCATATCACCCCTCTGAGTTTGTCGCCACTTCAAGGCAACAACCTGTATAGATGCATTTTTATACAAATAAATCAATTGTTTTTATAGGGGCCGTTCAAGTATTACGTCATCATCGATTTTTCGGAGGGGGTTTCCGATTTGCTGACTTTTGATGACAAGGGGGGGGGGAGGTTTGGATAGTGCTTACGTCATCAACCACCCTTTATGAAAATATGAGTTGGATTCAGAGAGGCAGAGCTGATGACGAAATTTTGCTGACAGGGTAGGGGGAGGGGATCAGCGTTTTCCGGAATTTTGCTGACAAGGGGGGGGGGTCAAAAATGACCAAAAATTTGCTTACGTAATACTTGAACGGCCCCTTATTTTGAAATAAGCAAATCTAGGTTTAATATTTTTCGGGCATGTAAAATATAGATTCATACATCTATTACTTTAGAGATTTTTTCCAGCCCAGTAACGCAGTTGAGTTCAGCTAAAGATATAGTAGACGATCGATAAATGTTTCATTGTGAATGAGAATACTTTAAAACTGAAACCTGTGCTGCGAAGCCCTAAACACGTCCTTTTACGTGACTTTTAGGGTGTACTGTCGCTGACTTTATTTACGATGTCATGTCTGTTTATTGAAAATTATAGCGCTGAGGAAAAAGAAATAGAAACTGTTCTTTTCCAGCGATTCTTCGAAGTTGCCTATTTGTAGAAATATATCGAAGTTACGTGAAACGGAGGGATTTTTCGAAGGTATTTTCCACGCTGAAATTATTGAAACCCTAAAAGCTCAGACAAATCGATAAATGCCCAACAACTTTTCTGGTTAGTTTTCTATGATGTCTCACACAAATATAACCATGGCTTCGTCGTATTGTGACCACTATGTAGAGAAATCTCACGATTCCCAATACTTATAATAAAAAGAAAAAAAAACATTTCTCTGATAATAGACCAACAGAAGAATATTTTGTAATGGCTGTTTCATTTTTCAACGTAACATTTAGAAGAAAGTAAAATAGAAACTTTCTCGAGAAGAATACAGAGAAATTTTCCGGATTTCGCGTATTTGTTCATCTTAAGTTATAAAAGAATTCGATATTTCTTCCCAAACAGAAAGCATAAAAAAAATCAAATAACTTTTTCTTCGCTTGAAAAGCATTGTGGTATTTGGTAAAGAAAAAAAAAAGGAGTAGAGTGCAAGAGCACCATTTTCCCGAGATACATCACTTACTCGTTTCATATTCTCACACTGATGCGCTTTCAAATCCAGACCTCTAAGATGATGGAAATTCTTGTATAAATGGTTTTTTTTTTTTTCACAGATTGAATTCGTGTGATGTCTGGTATGTGGATGTACACACTCTCTCAAACACACGGCAGAGAAGTATTTGAACGTTCCTTGTGACCAGAATGCATAAAATAGAATGCTGAGGAAACCAGCATTGCAGGATACATTATGGTATGCATATTGGTGAGTATATATGGATATATCAGTTTTTAGCCATAGGATTGTATTACGAATGAATTTCTTTATTCTACCTTCAATTTTTCTCGAAATGGCTCATGTATTGAATTTCTTCAACCATCGTCAATGATCTGCCATTGTGTAACATCTGAATCAAATATTCCGTGAGGAGAAGTTATTATATTGGCTAACGTAACATGAAACTTCATAGGGTTTGATGTGAAGCAATTTTTAAAATGGAGTACTCACGTATTTCTCTTTTTTTTTTCCTTTGGAAGCTTAAATGTGAGGCAGTTAGTTTCAGGTGTCAGATGAGTGTAAAAGTATGTGTATGGTTTGTGTATACATCTTTATTTTTAGTCTCAAATAAAGAAGGTGTTGAGTAAGCTCTGAATAAAGTGTGTCCTATTGCTTTTCGCTACGTCAAGACCAAGCGCCATTGTTCCACTTATCGATTGGTAAGATATAACTCCAGGTTGTGGTGCCGCAGGGAATTTCTCTCTAACTGGGTTGTGAGTAAATGGAATAGCTTAGACTCGGGTGTTGTGAATTACACCACAATTGATACAAATACAAACAAAAAAGCCACAACAGTGCACACTGAAACTTTGGTTAACGAGCAATTCGCATAACGAGCAAATGGTTTGAAGGTATTTAGATTCGGTTGACGAGCGATGATTCGCATTACGAGCAAAAATTTTGCGCTTTGTTTATTTATTTTTACGTTATCGCAACTGAGCTGATGGTTTTTTGCTTTTGCCCACACGCGTGTTATGGAATTTCGGATAATATTCTCCCGTAAGTCTCCGGTAAGCGTGACTCACTCGGAAAATTAACACACGTTCGAGTGTGAATATTTACGATATGGAACTAGATGTAGCATTGTAGCCACGCGTACATGCGCATGAAGTTCTGTTCAAGTTTTGCTTGGAGAAAACTGTAGGCTCATTTGCATTACTGAACGTGAAGATAATGAATAGGAGCCACTACTTGTCGAAGAGATTGTGTGTTTGGGGAAGATCATGGACTAGAGATGCATGAGGATGGCATTCAAGAACTAGTGGTGAAAAATATCTAGGAGTTGCCGGTAGGTGAAGTGATGGATTTCTGTGGCGAGACTTTTTAACGGGGAGATCGGCTCGCATTTGCGCCTCGAAGTTGGGAACCACAGAAAACCAACTTCAGCCAACCACCACTGTGGCGACGGTGGGACTCGAACCCGGGTCCCCGCGATACGAGTCCGTCACTATGACCACTCGACCACCACAGCGGCTTTAAGCCTAAACTATAGTCCTCCTCTCTTTCGTCGTTTAGAGTAAGTTAGTAGTCAATAATGTTTGTGAACATTATCGTACTGCATGTTTATTTATGGCGTTATTTATATTATATATATTTTATTGTATTATATTTTATTATTATTGTGTTGTATTATTGATTGAATGCCGTTTTCATTAGTCATTTTTGTGAATTGTGGAACAAATTATGCGAGTGTCCATTATTTCTTACGAAGAAGTTTGATTCGAATAACGAGCTATTCGGATAACGAATACGTTGGCGGAACGAATTAAGCTCGTTAACCGAAGTTCCACTGTATATTGATATTGGGATATTGAGACTACCCATACTTTGATTGAAGACAGTCATGATTTCTTATGGACAATGTTATTGTATGTTACTTGTAGTTTTTCCCATGAAAATTGATTTTTATTTTGAGTTGCTGAATTTTTGAATGTATTTCGCATCCATAATTTTTCTAGGCAGTTTGTATGTTCTAGATTTCGTTTTCGTACTCATATTTCGAAATTTCAGACACGCCTGTAATCTAAAATGAGAGACTCTCTCCATTGTAAACTTCGGAATAAAATGACGTGATAGGTGACTATAGGTATATTCTAGGCAAAGGCTGCTGAAGGCAAATTTTATTCATGTGAGATATTGTTTCGAGACCTCTCTGGTGAATAAGTCACGTCAGTAAAACGACTATTGAAACTCGGACCTATGATCCCAGCTAGATGAAATGCATAAAAAATCAGTTTCCTCTATGAATCATTACATTCGTTAATACATAGTTGACATTTTAGACAAAAAGCGCATTTTTTTTTTTCTTAATGTTTCTTCAATATTTTCCCCCTTTACCTATCCCAGATTTGGTGAAACTCCTACAGAAACACCTTGGAGCCGCTCCTGATTCTAGGGGAGGAAAATACTGAATGACATGAAACATTAATATTGAAAACCTTGACCGTTAATTGTTTTTTCTTCTTGTTCTCATCATGGTATTTGTCTGTTGAAATTATCAAAATACTCGTTTGTTAAATTCGAATTAAAGAAAAGTTTATTCTTTTTACTCTGGGGTATAGTAATATTTTTTCTTAGAAAATAAAATAGACTTAAACCCGGGCAGGAATTTCGGAAAAATATACTTTGAAGAGATAAAAGCTTAATCCCTTGTGAGATTTCGGGAAAGTTCTATTAAATCGTTGACGGTTCCATTGAGTTCGCAATTGAAGTTTCATATAAAGAGCTTATCTTTAACTGCTCTCATTGTTTCCGGGTAATTTTTATGCCTTTAAGAAATTCCAATTTATATTCTCAATAACGTTCTCTATAACAATATTACTTATTAATGTATATTTTAGACTTTATGGCTTCTATTATGACTTCTTATATCTTAGATATAAGAAGTCATGTGTGCGTGTGTGTGTGTGATTTTTATATTCAAAGGGTTGCTATTTTCGTAACATACAAGAATTTTGTTCAGTTTCGGGTATTGACATCACTGTACACACTTATATGCATACACAAAATTACCATGCCCCAGTTAGGATTAATTTTATATAACTACACGTGTGAGAATATAATGGGAGGTAATGCGACATTTGAGCATAACGCAAAGAATCAGAAATTTTTACTCCAAATGAGCTGATTTTGACAATTGTAGCCGAAAAAATGTCATTTTTCTTCTCTTGGACTGAATTCAGTAATCATAATTCCTTCACGGTAATTGAATATTTTATCTTTAAAAATGCACTAACGCTGATGATTTTTTATCTTTTGTGGTGACACAATCTGCATGTGTCATACTTTTCGCGAATTTCAGTTATCATCGGACCGTTAAAAAAAAAAGAACCATTTTCTCTTCACTAGCGTCATCAGATGAAATATACTGCTAGAAGACAACTTTTTGTTGCGTAAACAGCAAAATGTCCTTTTGTCTTTTTTTCAATGAGTAATTTGAAAGAAACGACGATGAAAATTGCATTATTTTTCATGTTTATGCCCGAGGTCACATCTCGAAAGAACTTATTCGGTATATTTATGAGTGTATTCTTTTTTTTTTAATTTCGTTGCGATGCATTTCCCACCAAAACAAAAAATATACATATTTTGCTTATTTGCTAAACGTATGAATAAATACATAAAACCGCATTGTTGGCTTTGTTTAATTTTTTTATGTTCGTCTTTATATTTCTAGGAATTAGAGCTACCAAAGTTATACCATAAGCTAAATTACAGCTTACGCATTTATGGTGGAATATCATTCTCCACCTACTACTTTTTGCATAAAGAAAGGTTCATAGCTTTTGGAATGGTTGACAAACAAAATTGGGAAAGTTAGAGACAAAAGAGAAGAGGTAAATATCGGAAAGAATATGATAATGGGAATGATAGAGCTAGAAAAAATATCTGAAAGGACGGAAAAGAAGCCGATAGAGAGTAAAAAAAAAAAAAAATCGGGTGAGATAAGTAATGCAGAGAAACAGTAAAGTAAATAGAATGTAGAAAGTGGGGAGAGTGGAGTGGAAAATAATCGAAAAAGGAGAAGAGAGAAGATGTAAATAAAGAATCTGGAAAAAAAGAGTTCAAGGAAGAAAGGAGAAAAGAAGAATGGAAGAAAAAAGAAACTCAAGTAGAAAAAGAATACGAAAGAATAAGAGATAATGAAGATAATGGAGAGATAGAACAGAAGAAAGGAAGATGGGGAGAATAGAGGCAATGGAGTGAGAGAACAGATAAGGAGTGGAAGAAATAACGTCGACAGAATGGAGACAAGAAGGGGAGAGAGAGAGGGAGAGACAAAGAAATAAAAGACAAAAGAGAGATAATTATATGAAAAAAGAGAAAGATCAAATATGAAAGAAAGTACAAGAAAAAAGAGGAAAGAATGAGAAAAAGGGTAAGAAAAATGAGAAAGACAAGAGTGACAAGGGAGAAAGGGGGGGGGGGGAAAGGGGAAAAGAGAAAATACAGTTGAGAAAAAAGAAGGTATGAGGTAATAGTACGGAAAAATGAACGAGTGAAACATGAAGGGGAGGAAAAACAAGTAGCGAAATGGGAAGAAAGATGGAGAAATGACTAAATGCAACAATGAGGCAAGCAGAAAGATGGTGAATCAATTTTCATTGATTCCAAGTGACCGCAGACACTCACAGCTCCAGTTATGCATTGACATTCTGAAAATTGATACAAGGATCAATCGTTGAATATCTGGCTAACCCATGCTATTATCACATAAATAAAGGGTGTTAACCTAAGCTAAAAATTGAAGGACTAAAAAATTATTCCACTTACTCTTTTTCTCCGTAAAGTATTTTGTGAGTTAAAAGACCCCATTTTTTTCCCCCGAATCTATTTCTATCGAATTTCTTTTAATACATCCTCAGTTTATTATTTTAATTTACACAAAAGAAACATTTTTTTCTATATTTGCCTCCGACAACGAAAAGAATGTCGTCGTGGAAGAAAATGACACAAAAAAAAAAAATAAATAAAAAAAAATCAAGATCAAGACAAATTTGGGAAGAAGATGAAGGCAATATTACAAAGAAGAAGATAAAGAACTAACTAGAAAGGAGATAAAAATAGAAAAATAAGATAAAGATATTAGAAAAATTAATGTTGAGGTTAAAACACGCGACAGATTACAGAGACTAAAATAGTGCCGTACCTAGCCAACTAAGATCGCACACATAGTAAGGCAACAAAGAGGTGCAATTATGTACTATAGAGATTAGCGAAGAAAACAGTTGTTTTGTTTTGTTCTAAATCGCTGGTACTCGGGGATCGAGACAAAAGAGAGAAAGGGGCAACTTTACGAGGTACCCAACATGAACAAACAAGTTTGTTTTTGCCCCAATGTGTTGATTGGTCCGATTTTTCACTTTTTTTCTCTCTTAAAAGTAAAAGTTTCTGCGGAGAGATCATGATCATCACACCCTTTTACATTTCAGAACCCTTCTGGCCATTTTCTCTCCCTCTCTCCTCCTCCTGACTATGTGTGGATATCTCTTTCTCTCTTCTACACAATTTGGGATATTTTCTTCCCAGACGTGGTTTTTGTACCTCGTATCTCTTCGCCTCACCATGTGTGTGGCCTAAGATGGTCCCGTTTCTGGAATCTCTTCCAGCCTAGTTATAATAAAGAAGGTAAAAATAGAGAAAAATACGAATATTTTCTGATGCGAAGATGAATTCGGGGATTACCTCTGCGGAAAATCGAACTCAATTCTTCTCACATGCAGAGTGAGAGCGCTAGACCACTACGCTACAAAAGCAACGAATCTTTTTTCTCAGAGCTTGCATACGTTGAATTGGACCGTACATGGACAGTCAGACCTCAATCAGCCAATAGCCTGCAAGAACTGTCACGAGATGATGTTAGCCTCCGATGATGTCAGTAGCGGAGAGTGACATCCTCTTCAGATAGAGATAAAAGAAAGTTGTCAAGTAAGATGGCAGAGGGAAGCGAAATACTTATAATGATGAGAGTTAGTAGATAAAGTGTAAGAGAAACAGGATGACCTGATTTTTTTTTTGTATAACACGACCAGCTATAAAAGAAGATATTAGGAAAAATGAAAATAACTACAAGCTTACAAGCTTTGAAGGAGAAAAGTGCGGGTCGAAACTATTCTGGAATTTTTCACGTACAAATCGGTATTTATGCTTCTGCTAAAACTCGTGAATCGATGGTCATTCTGAGCATGGCAACAATATAATAGATGTGTAAAAGCTTTATATAAAGTTCTACACATCACTTTTTATCTTCCTCTTTTTTTTCCATTTTTATTTTCTCCCAGGGACACACTAGAAAACCAATTTCCGTTTAGGTGTATATCAGGAAATATTTTTAATGCCCGTGTGTGTTTGTGTCATCTCGAAGATCGCGGCGTTCTTTAAAGACCATATCAGAGAAAATGACGATATTATTGTTCTTCTTGAGAGAGCAATTTTTGTAAGCTATCATTTGACAACTTCAATGAAAGCTAAAGAAAACAAAAATGTTGAAAACAACCCAAAAGTTTGAAGAAGTCGATGATAGATATTTTTTTTAATCGTTTACACTTGTAAGGAAAATTACTCTCGAATATTTTCCAATTTGCTGATGTTGACTTGAAGTTTCAGATATCACATTTCAATTTTAATGAAATTATTCTGTAAATTTTCTCAATCACCTTGATTGTGTAAGGTCTTCCATGGATTAATTTCAATAAATAAAAGAAGAAAAATCATTATATTTATAGTAACTGTTTAGTTTTGTGAGTTTTCTTTTTGTTAATGTTTTGTGTTAATCCAGATATCTATTATGCGTTTAATCATATATTTATTTGTCGATGAAAAATTTTCACTAACAATTTCTCAAAAAATGAAGATTAGCAAGGAAGTGTTCAAAATAAATGTATTTGTATACTATAACATTTATCTTGAGATTTTGTTTTTTACTTCAAAAGAAAAAATATTACTGACATTGTAATTGTAAGTTAACTGAAATATAAATGTTTTGATGTTAGAAATTATAACTAATATACCAAATATAGTTTTTTCAAAGAGGAATGGAGAGAGAAGATAGGGATAGCCGAAACAAGAGAAAGAGATGGAAATAAAAGAGAGAGAGAGGAAAAAAATGAAAGAGGGAAGGTGGCAATTAGGGGAGTTATATAGAAACATCGAGAGGAAAAAAAAGGGGGGAGGAGAAAGAATTAAGATTGCAGATAAGGAAGAGAGAGAGAAAGAAAAAACAGTGGGGTGGGAAAGAGATGACAAGAGGGGGGGGGGAGAGAGAGAGAGCAAGGGGAAAGCAAAGAATAAAAACAGAGAAGAAAAGAGAAAGCGACAGAAGAAAGTGGGGAGGAAGCAAGAAATTAAAACGGAAGGAGAAAGAGAAAGTAACAGGAAAAAATAAAAGAGCGGCAAAAGACAAAAAGAAAGCGGGGATGATTGCAAGGAAGAAAAAGAAATGTTGGGGAGATAGAAAGCAAGAGAGTGAGAAAAACAGAGAGAGAGAAAGAGAGAATAAAAGAGAAAAAACCGAGTGGAAAGACAAAAAATAGTGAAGGGATTATATCAAAAATGTAGAAAAAGGGTGGAGGAGAAGAAACAAGAAAGAAAAACGGAGTGGGATCGTGAAAGCAATAGAAATAAGAGAGCCGCAAACAAGTAAAAAAAAGACTGAGGGGATGACAGCAAGAATGAAAAATATAGAGAAACAGAAAGCAAAATAGAAAACAGATGGGGAGAGAGAAGTCAGAAGACAAATTTATAAATAGATACTCATTTTTACATATTGCAGCGCTGAAATCGGTTGCTCATCAGTATTACCATAATATTAAAATGGGAGAAGACTAAGAGAGAAAGATACAGATTTGTGCGTTAGAGATAAGATCGGCAGGGAAAGAAGCAACGAGAAAAACAAATGCTTTCGGACGAATTTCATTATTATTACTAAATTTTATATATTCAAAAACAGAGAGAGAGAGGAAAAAGATTGCAATTGATTGATGATCGGACTTCAAAGGAATGAAATTTCAACTCCACCTCACATCCCAACATATAGAAATATCTACGGTGTTTTGCATAAGTATTTGTCAGAACGATTCAAAAATCATTTAGTCACGGATTCCATTTCAATGAATTTCCGATTATCGAACACTTGAAATCCATATCTGTCATTGAACACCACAAAAAGACATGTAGGCATTTTGGAATAGCATGATACTATACCGAAAAAAAATATTTCAAATCAGAAAAGCAGTTTTTAATTTAAGAAATATACAAAAATATTTCAGGAAGAGTTTTTCCTGGATTTAAAATATTTCCTCTGATGTATATCGATATAAACTTTCCTTGCGTTTGGTTTAAAGATTTCTCCATCGGCTCAACGATCCCTTTATTCAAACTAAAAAGCCATTCATCTTTCATCTCCACAATTTTATTTTTGGTCCATAGAATCTTGGAACTTTTGGCCGTAGCCATACCGAGACTTTCCTCTGGGTGCTGTATCGAAGACTTTATAAATACTCTAAAAGAATACAGGAATGAATCGATTTCTCGATAACGAAAAAGAACGAAACCTAGAAACTTTTCGAGCTCTTCAACTGTGGATGCATGATATATGATTCCTAAGGAGAAGAAGAATTTTCCATTTGAGTGAGTTTTTCCGTTTTTAAACGTATTCAAATCTTTCCTTTTTTTTTTTTTTCAAGACGTACAACGTCATTAACAGGAATTAGAAATCAATGTTCTCCGTATAAGGAATCGTACACTTTGTGACGCATTTCCGAGGTAAATACAAGATTTTAATGCTTTGATGTTGTATGCGAGAAACATTTATCTCTCAGTCTGCCAGAAACAGTTGCCTCGAAAACATTGATTGTTAACTAGGAAGTTGCGTAAACAACTTCCAATTGTTTCACAATGGAAATTTATATTGATGGTTGTACATTTAATACATTATAAATTTTTTCACTATTCTTTGTGTCTGTTTTCGGGTTATAGAAAGCGAATTTTTACCGTTTGATAACAAATGGTTTGACAAGAAAGCTGTAGAATAGTGGTTTTCAACCAGTGGTCAACGGGCCACTTGAAGTTCCTTGGAGAGGTTTCATAAGGTCTATAAACTGCGAAGAGAATCAATTGATTTTTTGTTTCCACATTATTTTGTGGTGAATATTATTCCGGATAATGTCTTACAAATCCTTGAAATGAGCAGAGGATGAAACAATCTGCAGGACGTCACAGATTTATTCCCACAGAACAGCTGTTTTATACGCATTTAAAGAATTTACACTCCCGACACGACTCTTTTCTCCTGTGATTTTACATTTGTCAACAACATTGGAAAAATCTGTGTCGGTTATCATTCCGATTTTTTGCAGTACACTTGAAGCTATGGCAGCAGTTGTACGATCGGATACTCAAAATCGATCAGAGTTTAACGCTGTTGCGCTCAGTTTGACTCTCATCAGCCAATGGAGTTTTTGGACGACGTAGTTTGTTTAAATTCTCCATCCTCGTCATCCGAAACGTTAGAAGGATAGTGCTCTTCAGGTTCTATATAATCTTCAGCTTCGATGTTAGAAAATTTTGATTCACACCGTGCTCGCTGAATCTCACGAGTCTTTCGCTTGATACTTTCATATAAGTTGTTTGTTCCTTTCAAGTTCAAACATCCAATTTTTTCCAAACCATATTTCCTTTGAAGAAAAATAAATTTCAACTCAAGGAAAAGAGTCTTTTTTGCTTTTCTCGCATGAGCAGTTGATTGAAATTGCACATTCACATGCACCGCATATATAGTGTTTTTTGGGGTTTTTTTTTGCATGTGCAGTCTACAGCAATAGCACATTTACAGGTAGCGACATCTAAAAGTGATGCGTGGCACAGTTCCAGAGCACTTAAGCGGCCCGGACACATTTCCAGATCATTTGGATCCGCGAAAAATTTAGAGATCACTAAAGTGGCTTTGTAGGGCACTTATCATTGGTGGGCGGGATGTTACTTCAAGTGCCCACAAACTATCGAAAGGTTTTTCTTGTTTTTGGCTCACCGCCATAAAAATATTTCATTTTTCCATACAGGGTGGTTGATGACGTAAGCATTATCCAACCCCCCCTCCCCCCTTGTCATCAAAAGTCAGCGAGTCGTACCCCCCCCCTCGATGATGACGTAATACTAGAACGGCTAAGCATTAATTAGTTGAACTGTTCTATATTCGGACACCGTAGGGACAGTTGCTTTGTCGTACAAACGTTCAATTTTTTCCGCCTCTGTCGTGGTTAATTAAAAAAAAACAAAAAAACTTACGTTCTTTTTATTTGTCTCAATAGACAACTTGAATCTCTCTTCAAAACAGCATCGGATAACACACTCATGTGTTGGTAGTTTGCTCTGAAGAAAATCTCTCGGGTGACCAAATATAGGACATTCAAATGCCTGTCTATTAATTACCTTCTTCGACACATAAATCATTACGTGAGGTTGTGAGTGTTTTCAATAAACATTACACAGGAAACACTAAAAAAAGCTGTGACTTACCAAGAATAAAAAGAACAGCAACAAATTTATTAAGTCTACACAGTAGCTAATACAAAAATAGTAAACGCACGCACCGTAAACAGTACAGCACCAATACATACACAAAACAACACACAAAAAAGCCAGTGGCTGGCTGACCACTGTTGAGTCACGACAGGAAATTGCGGAAACGAGGTAGTGCTACCTAGGAACCACCGAGCGAACTGCGCAATGTAACGAAAAAAATCTGGTCGATTCTCATTTTTTGAACATATTTCATTAACATTAAAATATTAATATTAATGACGTTTTAATTTATTTTAGGTTATTGAACCATAAATTAAGCATAAAAATCTGTAACGTGTCGATCGTAGATTTTTAAGCAATATTAAAAAATTTAAAAACGATTTTCAATTTCGTCAATTTCTATAAACTTCAAGTACAATGCGCAAACGGAAGATATCAACCGATTTTAAAATTGTTTAAGTCATTTTTCTTCTTATTAAAGGAGGCAAATTTCTCGCACTATATATATATATACATATCGATTTAAAAAAAAAACAACTTTTTTTTTCGACCTACGCAACGCTACTGTCTACCTCCCTCTGTCCCGTGGCCATTATCGTTTCATAGACACGGGGAGTTTTTTAGAGAAAATGATGAAACTTACAGATAATTAATTCTATTTCATAGATTATAGTACACCGAATTGGCGGTGCGACTTTCTTTTCGAAGAAGCCTTTCACAACGTTCCAGACCAATCGCGTGATTTCTTCTCTTTTCCTCATGGATTTGTTAACTTAAGGGGTTAAAGTTAAATTTTCAACAAATTGCGCTGAAAATAATTTTCGTTATAATATTATTCTGTAAATGTGTCCGTGACATACATGTTATTGACGGGAGAGGGGATGGACTTCGTCTTATTGGCTCAGAGGATCGGGGGGTGCTTCTGCGGTCAGTGTATTTACAAATAATTTGTAAATTTATTTTTGACAATCCACATATTATTTTTCCTATTTATCTATCATTTCCGTCTGTTCCTAAAATTATTTATCCTAATTATTCATCTTTCGCTGGTTCACAAATTATTCCTCCTATTCATTTATTTTTTGCCTGACTGCAAGCTATGTCTTTCATATCTGCCGGTTCGCGCTTTACTGTTTCCACCGTAGGTGTAAAAACGTTCACGTACAATGCTCTTCAATTCCCTATTATGAACCAGCAAATTCAAAAATTTCCCTTGGACTTCTCGAAGGTCTGAAATGCAATATTAATTTTTTCATAAGTATTGAGACGCATTATTTATAAGCAGGTGGACGTTCACGTAGCTTTTTCATTTCAGGCATTTAGGACCATTAACTACCCGAAGGAATAAAGCACAAGCTAATGAGACACACAAGTCTTCTCAAGTCATCAACTGATTTACTTATAATAATTTAATGTGTTCTACTGAGTGTGTCTGAAGTTTTGTGTCTGGTGTGTGTTAATGCATAGCTAATAAATCATCATCTGAGCTTTTTCTAAAAGAAGCTTCGAATATCAAATAAAAACATTTATTAATGTATATTTTGGAGGTGGCAACATGGCGGCTAACGATGAAGACGCCAGTTTTCATGCCTCTTGTAAACAGTTGTTTCAGACGATTGAAAACGCATTGTTATCGAAGTGTAATATGAATAATCAAACAAGGGAAGATGGAAGGAATGCTTTAAGTGAGTTGAAAAGCTTGATTACCATTAATTTTGAGCGATTAAAGTCTGCTAATTTTCGCAAGGCTTGTGAAGAGTCCCTTCTCAAGGCCGTTGAGAGTCGTACCTACGCTCAGGTGTGCACTGTGCCGCCATCTATCGCGCCTTTAGAAAAACAAGACCAACGATCGTCACAAACATGCGATTTATTTGTCAGTTCAATTGAGGGCCAGAAATGCTCTTCGGACGAGGTCAAAAAACTTATCAAAGACCAAATAAATCCGAGAGAGATGGGGATTGGAATCCAAGGACTGAGAAAAATTCAAAATGATAAAGTTGTGATTAAATGTGTTTCCGAAAATGACAGAAATAAGCTCCGCGAGGCCTTGACGAAAAGATGTTCCAACTTGGTCTCAGAAATACCGAGGGGCAGACAACCATCGATCTTGGTCAAGTATGTGCCGAATTCTGTCAGTGATGAAGAGCTAGTCCAAGTAATGTTTGACCAAAATCCGGAAATATGTTCCTCTGACAGTGACAGCAAAGAATCGAGGTTCAGATTTGTGTTGGGGAAAAAGTTCAATGACTCGAGACATGTTGTTGTCAATGTTCCTGCGGCAGTCCGAAAGCGATGCATACTACAAAAATGTCTTAGATTTGATTGGTCGATGTGCACTGTTGAGGACTTTGTTGTGATGAATAGATGCTTCAAGTGTTTGGGTTACAATCATAAATCTAGTGAATGTAGAGGTGTTCTTACATGTTTTAGCTGTGCTGGCCAACACAAAAGTGTTGATTGTGATAAGAAAAATAAAAATGTTTGTGCCAACTGCATTCGTTTTAACGCAAAAACCAAAAATCCATCCAAGTGTGTGGATGTAAATCATAAACCATATGACAGCTGCTGTCCGACTGACAATTTTATGAGAAATCTTACCCTTTCTCGAATCCATTATGAATAATAATTTGAATTCAGGATCTTGTCTGCGAGTTGTACAAATTAATTTGCATAAATGTAAGAGAGCTACGCAGCAACTTATTTTAAACATGGAATCTGATGACATTGATATAGCTCTTATTCAAGAGCCGCATTTTTTCGCAGGCAGTCTTCCGGGGTTTCTTCCCTCTTACACAGTTCATTTTCATCGGTCAGCGGATGTGGTGAAGGCAGCCATCGTCATCCGATCTAAGAAAATATTTTCTTTTCTGGATGTTCGTAACACTGACTTCAACATGGTTACTGTACATATTTCAGTTGAAGGCATAGATTTCTCTCTTCTTTCTTATTATTTTGAACCAGCTAAAAACATTGATTCGGATCTCGGTAAACTCTCTTCAACTCTCTCGAACATAAATGTTTCTCGACTTATTTGGGGGATGGATGCCAACAGTAAATCAGATCTGTGGCATAGCTCTAATACTGATTCTCGAGGACTCAAACTCACAAACTTCTTTTGCACATGGCATCTTGTTGTTGTAAATGAGGACTTTGGCCCAACTTTTGTTGGTAATCAAGGAAGCAGTTACATCGATGTCACTGTTGTCGGTCAAGAAATTCTTAGACAAATCATAAATTGGAACATTCCAGATATTGATTCAATGTCTGATCACAGAATGATTGCTTTTAAAATACTTCTCTCAAATAGAAGAAATCCGCTACCTCCTTTGATGACGAAACTCTTTGACACCAGGAGAGCAAAGTGGAGCCGTTTCAAAACCTTTTGTTCACATTTTGAAAAGGATTTCGTTCGAAGTCTACAAGAATGTTCTGATCCTGAACTGTTGGAGGTTCTAGTCGAGAGACTACAAGACTTAATCATCAGTGCAGCAAATGATTCTATCCCGTTTAAGAGAATAAGAGAACACATTGTTCCTTGGTGGACAGCTGAAATTTCTTGCCTGAGAAAGCAGCTTAATGCCATTAGACGAAGATTCCAAAGAGAGAAATCTCTGCTTATTAAAGATATCTACAAGAGAAAATACCTTGAAACCAGATATATTTATAACCTCAAATTAAAGGAAGCAAAACTAACCTCCTGGAAGAGATTTCTTTCTGATATTGACACTCATAATGTTTGGAGTAAAATTTACAAATCAGTCAAAAACAACTTTTCGAGGACCGTTGAAATATCTGGTATTGAAATTTCTCCGGGAGTCTTCACGGCAACGTATGGACAGTCCATCAGCGCAATCATTGATAAGTCTTTTCCTCCAGACGAGAGAAATGACGATGATGATACTCACAGAGCCATCCGGTCCGATGCTGCACTTCCATTCGAAACAGCTGATGATGTGCCTTTTACGCTTGATGAGGTGAACGGTGTTGTTAAGAAATTGAAACTGGGGAAGTCTCCGGGTCCTGATGGAATTGACAATGACATTATTAAGCATTTCCACCAATCTTTCCCGACGCTATTGCATCTCTTATTCAACAAATGCTTACAACTCGGCGTATTTCCTCTGTCGTGGAAAAGAGCAAGGGTAGTACCTATACCGAAAAACAGAACATCTAAAACTGAAATCAATAATATCAGATGCATCAGTCTTTTGTCTTGCCTGGGCAAATGCCTGGAGAAATTATTCACTGTGCGTCTGAGATGGCATTTCTCGAAGACGGGTCAACTGAGTGATGACCAGTTTGGATTCACTCCTCAGCGCTCAACGGAGGACGCCGCTGCGCGTTTGTGTGATGTCGTAAAGAAGGGAAAGATGAAAAAGATGTATACAATTTTATGTTTCTTAGACTTCAAGGGAGCTTTTGATAACGCTTGGTGGCCTGGGATCTTGCACCTGCTTAGGAAAGGTGGAACTCCAAAGAACATTTACTTGCTGGTCAAAAGTTTCTTGAAAAATCGTTCAGCAGAAATTTCTCTAGGCAATGCTTCTCGAGTCTTTTACCCGGAAAAAGGATGTCCGCAGGGATCGGTATCTGGACCCCTTCTGCGGAACCTAATAATAAATGACCTCCTGCGTGTTCTTTCAAATCACGAATACTGCTCAAAGATTGCTTTTGCTGATGATCTGCTTTTGATTGTTCAACGGAAGAAGTTTACTGATGCTTGCGGAACGTCTCAGGTAATTCTCGATCTGGTTACTTCTTGGGCCAAATCTTACAAGATGGAATTCAATCCTGAAAAAAGTAAAGTTATGATGGTGCATAAAAAATGTCCGGATGGAGGTGGAGTCAATGTAACTCTGGATGGCGTGGCAGTTGAAGAAGTTGAAGAAATGAAATATCTAGGAATCATTGTCGACAAAAAATTCCAGTGGAAAAAACACATCACATACCTCTCTAGGAAATGTGAAAGTGTTTTGAATGGCCTTTTGAGAGTATCTCAGAATACATTTGGATTGAAATCTGATGTCTTGTGTTTAATATACAATCAGGCCATCGTTCCTATTTTTACATATGCTTCCAGAGTTTGGGGTGATTCCCTGAAAAAGAAAATAAATCGTAAGAATATTCTGAAAGTTCAGCGGAGATTTCTTTTGAGAATTGTTAGAGGATATCGTTCAGTTAGCTACGAGGCACTATTTGCTATTTCTGGGCAAACACCTATTGACATCCTTATCCTCTACAATAACGAGGCCAAGAACATATTTTCAAGAAATTGTGATGACAATTCCCTTTCGGGTATAGTACCTTTTTCATCTCTTCCGCACCCAGCGACACGAGCTGCTATCGCACTTGTAAATTACAATGAAGAGTCTTTTCCTAAGTACGATCTCATCTGTTACACTGATGGCAGTAAAATTGATGGCAAAGTGGGTCTCGCTTACGTTGCTTATAAGCAAGAGAATGAGCTCCTGTTTCGCCAATTCAGATTAGAAAATAACTGTTCTGTTTTTCAAGCCGAGCTCCTCTGCTTGAATCTTGCCACCAAGTGGATTTCATTTTGTGTTGGAAACGATAATAATAGCGCGCTGATATGTTCAGATTCTCTCTCTTCTTTGCAAAGTCTACAAGATATAAATTCTACAGAAAAACTTGTGGTGGAGACACAATGTCTTATAAATGATCTTAAAAAGAAAAAATATATAATCGATTTCACACATGTTCGAAGTCACTGTGGCATCATTGGGAATGAGAGGGCAGATGATCTCGCACGGTCTGCTACACTTCTTAATGTCATAGAAAATGTGAAAGTCCCAAAATCTCACTATAAATATGTGTATCGACACAAATCAATCCATCAGTGGAACACAGAGTATGTCAGTTCCAAAAATGCCAGGCCGGTAAAGAAATTCTTCCCTTCGATTCCGGCGAGAAGGAAGTGTTACCATTTCTCCACAAATTTCCATCTGACCCAATTTATTACTGGGCATGGGAATTTTCAAAGTTATCTCGCGAGAATGAAACTTGCCAGTAGTTCGCTGTGTATATGTGGAACCAATGAAGAAGATCCTACGCATCTTCTTCTGTCGTGCAAAAATCTAACGAAGGAGAGGGTTCATTTCAGAAAAGAACTTAAGAAACTGTCTATTTCTTGGCCGCCTGCATTGTCCGATTTGGTCAAATCAAAGGAAGTCCTTCGCATTCTAAAAATATATGTACAAAATATCTTTGCGAAAAAATAATTGGTTTCTATTTTATTTTTTGTATATACAATGTGTACATTCTCATTTTCCTTGCAAGTGCTGTTTTCGATTCTTGAATAATTAATCAAAATTTCCATTTAAGTACTAATTATTATTATTATTATTGTTATTATTATTATTTTTTTTTTTCTCACTATCTTTGTATGTATGTATTGGTGTGTGTATATATATGTGTATGTGTGGATATATATATATACTTATGTGTGGTCGTATATTTTTTTATTCATGTGTGTGTATTGAATTTTTTTTTTTTTTTTTTTCATTGCATTGATACCATATGGCATTCACTGGTGCAATATTGCGCTTTGAAGTGCATTCGTATATTGTTATTGTACATACTGATCTGATTTTTCCTTTCTTTTGTATTACGCTGTATTGCAAATTTTGAGTTTCTTGAACCGTATATGTTTGTTGTTGTTACTTACGTTTGTAAGCCTCGTGGCATACTCTGTGGAACACGGGGAGTTGTTTCTGAAGGACCCAAATAAAAAAAAAAAATGTATATTTTCTATGTATTTAATGATGTACAGATATCCGAACAACAAAACTGAAATCCCTAACACTTTAAATGAAAACCAAAGATATTGGTAGTATTCGAATTTCCAATTCTTTATTAGTTCCAAATGGTCTCCAGAGAAAACGTGCGTGCACAAAGATCATTAAAACTCGCACTGGTAAAAATTATGTTTGAAATTGTTGTGAAAATAGGAAACTTGTGTTACCACACGGTTTCCGTTCAAAACGACCAACTTATGAACATCCTCCCTAGAGATTAATTATTGAATAACAAATAGCGCTAGCTCATTTGAAATTTCTCAAAAGCGTTTTGGGCGAGAAGGTGTGTTTCTAACAGATAAACCGTGAGCAACCTTTTATGGTCTATCAGTTTGTGTTCGGATAAATGGTTATAATTGGTTTTAAGAATCATGCATGGACGCTATTCTGTTTCGATACCTGGTCAGCGAAAATCACGTGAGGTCGTAGTTGAAATACACACATATTTAACAAGTGTTAGAATTGTCATGTGATTCGAATGGAAAGAGCTCAAATGTAAGGGTGACCAACAGTTTCGCGAGTCCTACCGCTATTAAAACCACATGCGATGTGCATGTCGATCCAAATTTTAATATAAGAACTACATGCTCCGTTTTTACGGAATGATATCTTACGTTTTTATATATACAGAAATTCGGTTGGCCTGTCGTTTCTGCAAATACCTTCAGTTTTTCTTTTGAGAAATTCGCGAGACAAAATTCTAAAAACTTCGCAATAATAGCAATTTAATAATAATAACACAATATAACTTACATTTCAATTTAACAATTTAAAAATACCGCAGGGATTGCACAGCATACTTCTAAATATCATTGAGGAGCTCAGCCCTGATTACGATGAGTGCATTACATAAACGATTTCAGCACTACGCTTACACAATCTGCATTGCGATTACCGAGAATTTTGACTCGTCATTTGTGTAAAAAGTACAGCTATAGAAGCTGTAGAAAGAGTTGGTTTCTTGTTGGTGTCATTTTTTAGGAGCTGATGAAATTTTACTTGTTCAGACATTTATAAAATTACACCAAATTTAGGGTACTGAAAATTGAACTGTAGGTATAAAAAATATATCCATTGCTAGACAATATTTTATATGTAAAAAGACAACATTTAGATCCAGGTGAACTGCATATTTTCCTCTCAATTAACTATTTTGGCTAGTTAAAAAATGACCCTAATTTGTTAAATTCCTGTGCTGATGTATTATGGGGTCAATCACAGAATGTTGAATAGACGCATAATCTATACATGAGGCACTTTTTTTCCTATGTTTTTTTTTTTCTACCATATTTCTATATATTCCGTTTCCCGGAGAATTTCACAAAAATCAATTCACTCTGGACTTTTAACAACACAATACCATGCATTGAGGTAGAGAAGATGATAGTAATAGGTATAGAACTCGAGTATATATTCAAATAAGAGAGGTAGGACAATGTTCATCAAATAAGCGGCTGTTACAAATAAAGCGTTGGTCGGAACTATCAAAGTATAACGAAACATCAAATATTCGGTTGTCCCCAGATAATCGCAATAATCTATCAGAGTACGGATGTTGCATGAATGATGTATTTTAAGTGACTTCTGATGTTTCCTTGAAAACACTGATATTCGAAAGAATTTATATATTCATATCTTTTGACTCGGATAAACCGGCTTTGTATCAAACCAATGAATAAATCAACATTGCTTTTGGGATTTTAGAAATCTCATACAAGTTAATGGGGGTGTATTTCCTAATCGAAATAACATTCCCCAATACAATAGTTACCATATTATGCATTCCCACAAATCGATGAATGTTTTAGTTGTATGTTTCTGCGGTATAGGATCTAAGTGTTCTGCAAGCTTTTTACAACAACGGACCGATGATAATAGTTAAAAAATTTCACGGACGTGTAAAAAAATTGTAGAAAATATTTCGAACTAGCAGTATATAAATAAATAGAAGAAATAACTTGCAGACCAGAAAAAATAAGTAAATGTGGGAAAATAATTTGAGGATCAGCAAACATAAGTGTGAACAATTTGAGGACCGGCAAAAAGAATAAAAAGTGTAAATAGGAAAAATAATTTTCAGTACCAGCAAAAAATGAGATGAAAAATTTTTCAGTCCCGCAAAAAATGAATAAATTGGGATACGAGAAGTAATTTGTGGACATGAAAAATATAAGAAATAGGGGAAATCTTTTTTTTTGCAGACCGGTGAAAGAAATAGGATAAAATTAATAATTTGCGGAAGGGCAAAAAATTGATACGAGAAATAATCTGCGGACCGAACAAGTGGGGAAACTAAACCGGACCGACAAAAGAGATAAATGAAATCAAATAAATGAATGGAGGAAAAAATCAAATTGGTAAACTGGCATAAGAAATATAAAAAAGAAAAATATTTTGCGAACCAGCAAAAGATAAATACAGTAAAACTTCTATTTTGCGGACATAGGCTGACCGTATGAATAACGGTCACCACTCTTGATGCATACTACTATTATGCATACATCCCTCTGAATGCATACTTTTATCATCAAGTGGAAATTATTATTTGGCCGTAAAAGAGCGGTAACCACATCGTAGGAGTGTCTTTAAAGAGGGGTTCGACTGCAAATAAGAATAACATTTTGCTCACCGCAATAGTTAAGTACAATCACACCCCGATTCAAAGCCATCATTTGGCAGAATTCTGGCGCTATAATGAGTTTGGCGTCAAACTCAATCCATAGTATAGCAAATTTGTTGATTGAAAATTTTTGGCGCGACATATCGTGCGACTGTAAATGCAGAAAAAATGGGTGAAAAATATTTGACGAGCCGGCATAAGATAAATAATTTTTTTTTCCAACTAGCAAAACATTAAATAAATGGGGGGAAAATATTTGCAGACCAGCTTACAGCCAAACTGAAATAAGAGTTTAAATATAGACATTATTTTATTGTTATTATTTATTTATCATTTACCTGATTATTAATCTCAGCGGGTTCTGTAAGAGTAGCACTGAAATGTTTCGCCGATCAGTGGTTGAAGAACACAATCTAAGTAAAAAAATTTTAAACACATTTTGCAGGTCTTTATTTTAATACAGCGTTTCTCAACTTTTCGTGCTCAAGAACCGGTTGAATGTTTGCAACAATTCGACGGGCGGCCAACTTACATCTGAGAAGGTTGACTATATTGCCGGTGTTGAACGGAACATTTTTGATTTTCGGTTGTACCGACTTTTTTTATACAATTGTCCAGTTCCTTCACAAAAAAGCTTGTTTCACAATTTTTAATTTCTACTGAAATCATGAATGAACTTTCACAATTTATGTGTTACGTTATTATTATTTATTTATTTATCTATCAGACAAAACATTGCAAAAACATACAAGACAGAAAGACAAAATGAAAACTACAGAACAAGCACTATTTGACCCAAAGGGATATAATTCTTCCACGGGTCATAAACTGTAAAGGAAATGGGACAGTTTTCCTGGAAACCTTGAAAGTGTATAGAAATAATATTACACAATAAACTATATAATGTACAATATCCAAATTAACTTTTTTAGTTTTTGAAGAATACTATTTAAAAGTTTAAACGTTACTGTATCTCTCAAATTACAGTAATCAGTTAATTATCATTAATAAAATCACCTGCTTAATGTCCGTTATTTCAAACACGGAATTTACTAAAGTTTTTTTAAACTTATCAAGTTAACATCTGTTATCTGTTAATTTCATTAAACTCATTGCATAATCTTGAACCAAGAAAGCATAATCAATTTTTATAAAAAAAATATTACGATAACATGTTTATAAATATTCATTTCACATATATTTGCCGCATGTTTGATGTTTTTCAATTTCACTGGGAAAATAGGAATGAATTTTGTTTTTGTTTATTTTGCACCCAATGGAGCATTTTCAGCAGTTATAGCAATAATTATTGATTTTTCCGACACACGTGAGGTTACATTTAAACATTTCGACCTCCCATAAGACATTTTGCGATACCCTTTATTTTGTCGAATTCAAGAACTATTTCCCTGCATTTTCTTTAAAAAAAATATTCACGTTGTTCATGGTGAACATATTTTTTTTATATTGTGTGAAGTACATGCACAACACTCGCAATCACCCTTTTGATTTTCAGTAAAACTAATTTTGTTGACAATTTAATTTTTAGAGACAGAATTACAATATTCCTTAATCTAACTAAACTACGTGAGTAACATATCGTATTTTTTTTCTCGGTCAAATATGGTGGTCAAAACGCTTTAATTTTTTTTAACCCTAAGAATATCACTAATATCAGAGATTCACAAAATTGTTTAATTTCAAATTCAATTAAAATTAAATTATCAAGTCATCAGACGGATGACTCTGATCCGGGACCATAAATTGATAGACGCTAGTCTAATATGTTCCCACGCTATAAAAACATACTATACGCGGATTAACAACTGGGAGAGTTAGGCAAGATTCTTCGAATTGTCTTATTCAGTCATTTTCATATAATGGAGGTATTGTACACGCTTTCCAAATTTAGAGCCCGGCTATATGGGCTATCAAATTTTTAATGCCACGAATGCAAGTGTGAAAAATACGCTAATTTCTTACACGAAGGCATTTTTTGTTTTTGTTTATCGTAGCCTGTCAATGAATTTGAAGACGCGTATGATGGATTGCTGGAAGAGAATATAATGTTTCGAAAGGGAATAAATTAGGCCGTCATATCCGTCTTTCTCGAATTTCCCTCGGTCACGAATTGGAACTGAGAATAAAAATACCTAACCTAGGCATTTAAATATGTAAAATATGTCCCCCTCCGATACTGCAGAATTGAATAAATCGAACGATTGATTCAGTTATATTTGAATATTATTTTTTTATCATGTTAAATCTCAGGCTAAAGTACGGAAATTTCTTGTGCGTAAGCCGTGGATTATATATACGTACATTATATAATATGTTGAAGGAAGAGAGGGTGGATTCTTTTTTTACTTCACTAATACAAACATGTGATACACAAATTCATACATATGTCACACGAATACAAATATGCGTTACACAAATGCACACATGCGTTACACAAATGCACACATGCGTTACACAAATGCACACATGCGTTACACAAATCTAGACATGCGTTACACAAATACAAACATACATTACACAAAAAATACATACACACATATTACAAACAAACACTTTGTAGCCTCAAGGGACTGAAACGTCCTTCCAGCTGGCGCCTAAAGGAATAAGCTATAGAATAAACGCTTTTAAGCTGTTTAACCCTTTAAGCTATTTTTAAAATTTTCCTGATGGTCATTATGTCTGCCACAGTGAAAATCACTGAACCATCTAGAAATTGACACCTATTTTAAAGAAGAAAAGTTTTTTCCCCCATTACGCGTGAGCTAATAAATACTTTTCCCACAAGAACAAAAAAAATATATATATACAAGCAACAGGTAAAAAAAATCTATCGTTTTATGTTATTTATGCTGTACGCATAATCTATAATACCTCGAAGAGGAAGGGAAGACCTCCTTTCTCCACCCCTTCCTCTTATCAGACTTTTGACAAAAGCTGATTCCTCCCAGTGGCAGTTGATTGACAGGACGGAGGAGAAGGGGTGGGGGAAGAAAAACATGTTATCAGGGAAAGCTCTCTGCACGGAGCTAGCTGGGGTCGGGATTCCCAAAATGAGAGGGTTTTTAAGAACACGAGATATGTCGGAATTGCCGCCGTAAGGGTTAATGAAGATTATACAAGTTGTATAGCTACCAGCGCGCACCGCATTTTTCTGGTGGACCGTTGATCCTAGAGGCATACTTTCAATTAGGAAAAGATCCAAATAACGTGTAAATCTCAGATGCGTCATTCATGTTGCATGCGGGTGTGCAGTTACGAAAATGAAATAAAAAAAACTTTATATATGTTCAAGAAAACCCAATTAGGAAATCGTTACCCTGCATCTTCTACGTTTATTAATAACAATTCTACGTTTCTACGTGTAATATTCGCTGAAACATTTGAATTGAAAAAACGCAGAAAAGGGGAAAAACAGCATAAATAAGGGCAAAAAGTGTTTTTCGTAAGTTTTTTTTTTTCGCCCAACTTCTCTTTTTTATTAATTGTTCAAAAACCAAATTGAAAAGTTGTTGTCTTGTCCCTCCTGATGCTAAAAAAAAAACAAATCATGTTTCCAAGTGAATTCATTGAGATATTTGAATTAGGAAAAGAAACGAAGAAATGTTACGGAAAAAAACAATAATTGGGAGGGCTCCCACTCGTCCTACTTTTCCTACTTTTTGGTAAAATGTCCTACTTTTGCCCTACTTTCTCGGTTTTGTCCTACTTTCTGGTTTTTGTCCTACTTTTCCTACTTTTTTACGGAATACTATCTAAAAAATTCATTCGTGTAATGTTTCAATTGAGCAGGACGCAATCAATAATATGTTGCCAAATAGTATAAATGTTATAGATTGCAGTTAATGATCCTGCCAAAGTAGAAATTGTATCATTTTCAATGTTATTTGGGGGGGGAGGGAGCGATTGTGGACAATTTGGTTTATTAATTTTTCATTTGCTTAGTTTGAGGGTTCAACAAGTAAAGTAATCATTAAGAACTTCGGTCTGGAGGGAAAAACAATTTGTACTTACTTTGGTCATATATTTGGTCAAAATAATTTTGTATTTATGGTCTTGGACAGTAACTATCAATAATCATACAAAATTATAGTGCAAATTTTGTGTATAGGTGAAACAATAGTTTGCATTACAAAGCAGTTGGATACACAGGCGTATTGGAGATTCTGATGCTACCCAATAGCATTCCATTGCCTTCTGTATTTTTAGGGCATGCAGAGGCATAAACAACGTATACAATACTTCAGCAAAGAACTAGAAATGAAAGTTCTTCATTTTTCAAAAACAATTACTCTGGTATTGAACAGTGAAATGTAAACGAATCCCTTTAAAAAAAGGATGGCAATGCAATTGATTTATATATTATTTACATATTTTGCACACTGTGCTTTTGAAAATGGTTTCGAAGAAGCATCATTCTTTAAAATCATAATTTGCTGTACATTATCGAAGAGAGTTGACAGTTGGACTGTGTAAGACTCCAAAAAAATTTATAATTTGAGGAGAACAGAAAATAATTTTCTGTGGATGCTCGTGCACTGTTTCGGCCAAAAATTGTTCAACTTCCATTAACTTCCATTTGTGCAGAATTTCTGAAAACGAGGTGAGCACCATTAATTGTTATTAGTAGTAGTAGATGTAGTGAAGATTGTAAAGAATTGGCGAGTTTTGGTTTTGCATCGTACCGGAAGATGTTTATTTCAGTGGACAATGTCACTCCGGTTTCCATAAGGAACTTGGGGTTACTTGATCAACTCTCTAATTGCCATTTTGTCTTAGAGTA
This sequence comes from Pholcus phalangioides, assembly GCF_987345545.1. Lineage (NCBI taxonomy): Eukaryota > Metazoa > Arthropoda > Arachnida > Araneae > Pholcidae > Pholcus > Pholcus phalangioides. Next base: position 29,717,989 of record NW_028301601.1, read on the forward strand.
CCAACTTAAATGTTATAAATGAATGAAATGTAACAACTTAAATATGAATTTAAACTGTTCAACAGCTTCAAAGAAACAGAAGTTTATTTAAACGCGAGATTCACTCTTATAAGAACAGATCCAAAGAGAAAATAGCCTGTCGTTATTCATGATTTGTTCCAGGGTGGACTCATGAAATTTCTGTGGGAACCATTCAACCTGTAACTGTTACTGCCTTAAGTCGTATGTTTCGATTTCGGATTTTCTTTTCTTTTCCAAATCTTGCAAGGTTAGATTTACCGTATTTTCCAAAAAAAAAGAATACGTGCTTAAAGCTTTGAACCGCGTTAAGTGGTTTTTAGTGTATAGTAACTTATATTGCAGTGAAACCATCTGTGGATTTCTCCCTCGTTCCCTTCGAAAAATTCGAATTTTAAAATCCCTTTTTCCAGAAAGCTACATCCCCATGATAACGAATGAGGATTAGACGTATTAAGAAACGAACCAGAAGACGTATTAAAGAAAGAGCAGAATTGAATTTCTCGCAAAAATGCCTATCAGCAGATCCGCTGTTAGAGGTGTGCGACAGGTGCGGTTGCATCGGGCCCTGCGTTTCGGGAGGGGGGGATGGCGCCTTTACGGTAAAAGTAATTTCTTTCATATACTCTTAATTTTGATCAATTCTGAATTTTGATCAGTTCTGAAATTCTGAATTTTGATCAGTTCTGAAATTCTGAATTTTGATCAGTTCTGAAATTATGAATTTTCATTGATTCCTAAATTATAAATTTTCATTGATTCCGAAATTATGAATTATCATTGATTCCGAAATTATGAATTATCATTGATTCCTAAATTATAAATTTTCATTGATTCCGAAATTATGAATTATCATTGATTCCGAAATTATGAATTATCATTGATTCCGAAATTATGAATTATCATTGATTCGGAAATTATGAATTATCATTTATTCCGAAATTATGAATTATCATCGATTCCGAAATTATGAATTATCATTGATTCCGAAATTATGAATTATCATTAATTCTGTGAAAATGTTTTATCTACTCATGTCTACTTCTTTCATCAGTTCCAAAAGTATTCCTTTCATTCACATTCTGAGTTTTTATCAATTCTGGAAAATTTTTTGTAGTTATTTCAAGTTTTCGTGAGTGCTGGAATTATTTTTTTTTAATATTTTAAATTTTTGTAGGTTCTATAATTATTTCTTGCATTTATTCTGAATTTTAGATTCCCTCTCTTTCACAGAAGAAGAAAATTGGGGCTAAGGGGACCGACCCACTATTATTTTCGTACTCGGCTACGCGTCGTTGGTAAGGGCGACTCCTACTATCCGATGACTCCATTAGCTTCTGTTTGCGCTGCGAACCTCTCGAGATATAGTGTAAAACATTTACGTTAAGAAAGAGAGCATAGCAAGTCTCGCTGCTCTTTTTCTTAACGCACAAGTCTTGTGCCCGGACTAGAAAAGAGGTATTAAGACCAGAGTGTTATCATTGAATTTTGTCTTAACGAGATCTACCCGCACACATACAAAACACAGACATATTCTGAGTACTCCATGACATACCTTTCACATCATTTTGTGAATGCACCCTATATCTTCAGATGATTTAAAAGATGTATTTGTTACGGTAAATGTGACAAATTGGTTATTACCAATTGGTAAGTAAGCCTTGGTAAGTTTGATAAATTTATCATTTTTACCGATGATTATGCGTAATACCCAAGTGTCGTTGGAAAATTTGATAAATAATTGGAATTTATCGTCTTTATCTCTGGTTATCCATAATACTCTAGTGTAATCGATGCATGTAAAAAATATGAAAAAAAAACAAAAAAAAAACAACAAATGAGTCAGTTGAATTACAATGAATCATCTAGTATGTGTGATGAATATTGTCGGACCCCCAATATATTGATAACAGATTTTATGATCGTACCCCGATATAATGATGAAAAATTTCGTGTTCTTACCCCGATATAATGATACAATACGTGAATGAATTGTGATGTACATGTAAATGTATCATGTATCATGTAGTATGATTTATCATGTTTACTAACAGCGCAACGCTTGGGCATAATCACTGGTAAAAGTGATAAATTTTGGGAAATTTATCGTATTTACCAACGGCACTTGGGTTCTATGCATAATCGCCGGTAAAAGTGATTACTTTAGGAAAATGTATCAAATTTACCCACTTGGGTTCTATGCACAATCACCGGTAAAAGTGATAAATTTAGAGATATTTATCAAACCTACCAAAATACTTGATAAGTATTCATAATAAACGGCCATCATTAATAGTAACCGCATTTATGATATTTTCCGTAACATAGTCACGTCAAAAAATCGAATCAATGTAAAACGGAAGTTTTAGAACAATTATATTCTGAAATAAATGAATAAATGTAGTATTGATGGCAATTCATTTTCCCTGCCACTAGAAACTTTACACAGTAGAAAGGTCTAATTCAAGTAACCGATGTTTTTCATCACTACATAAACGACGATTTAATGACTTTTATTCAACACAGATCATGCTTTAGCGAGTGTATTATTTCCCCGTTGAAACGACAAAAAAAACGGACATTCTCTTGAAAGGAATCCAACGCAAAAGGGCTTTCTTTATAAACTTTCTTATCTAATTACCTGACTTTTCAAGCAAAAAAAAAAAAAAAAACTCATGTTATAACTAACCGGGAAGTATTTTTATGACGAGGAGTTGTTTTGAAAGAAGAAACAAAATAGCGTAAATCACGAGCCAAAAGTTTTCCGGTTGGCATTTGAAGAGCAATTACAACCACATTCACAGAATTGTGGAGCTCAAAGTGTACATTTTTTTGCTGTTGTGTAGTATCTTGTATGAGACTTGGCAGCATGTAATCCTGGGATGCATAGTTCACAGTTACTGCATAGTAAAATAATTGGGAGACCCTGTAATGCGAACCAATCCTTTACATTTTTTATAAAAAAAATGCCGTTAATTTCATATAAAAAATATTCTGTATTTTATCAGATATTTCAATGTTCACGTTTCAATTGTAGCGTTATAACCCCTTTCACACAGTGCTGTTACTGTACTTACATATTCTACAATGTTTGTCACATCTATTATTTGAATGTACCCCCGTAATGTAGTATTGTGAAACGGCGTATGAATTAATTGATCTTATTACATATATCGTACGGTAAATGTGATATAAATAGGGGTTATTATACATCATAACCGGCGATTATGCATAATACTTAAGCGTCGCGTTGTTGGTAAACATAATAAGTCGTAGTGTATGATATACTATACAATGATAACACTGGTCAACAGTTTTTAACTTTTTTTTTCCCAACATGAGTGGAAGAAGTTTTCTTAAACTAATTTTGGGATGCTGAATTCAAATATGAATGCAAAAAATCTCCAACACTTACAGTTTTCTCTGTATGCATGATGGTCATGTTTGAAATAATACATATATGCTATGAAAACGTTACACATCTTGAAAATAGAGAAAAAAAAATCATATTCCTAATAACAAACTATAATACATTTATTACGATAGTTATTTTATCGTATCCATACATCGTTATTTATATGAAATAACAAAATATTTTGTTTCCTCATACACATACATACAATATCGATAGAGTGCGCATGCTCAAACACAAAACGAAATGTATACTAGTTTTTCCATTATTATATAAAAATTATTCTTTTTTTTTTCTCTTACGTATTGTGTTGTCTGCTTTCTGCAGAGACCTGCAGTAATCACTCATCATCACACCTGCCTTGATTTTCCTAAAAAACCCTTCATTACAGATGCGAATATTTGTCATAAAGCGAGTTCTATGTGAAAAAAAAAATCACTTGACAGTTTCCTTATATTCGAAGACTTACACACACAGATGCTTCTTCTTTTAGTCTCATTTAATTTCGGGAAAAAATGTTTTAGTTGCGAGGAACCTTAGGCCCCAGATTTGTCCATAGCCTTCATAAAGATTTCCATCGGCACCTGGGGGCGTGTGCAGGATCGACTTTGAAGGGGGTCACAAAAGGGGGTTCACAAAGATTTTCTCCCAGATAAATTATTAATTATTTACCATCTAAAACATTTAAATTTATTTAAATATGTGAAAGGTTTCGATATATATTATAATTATTTTTACAAGTATTACTTTTTTACAAAAATATTAACAAATATCTTTAGTTTTTAGTCGTATTGGGAGGGCAAAAGCTTTCATGCCCCTCTGCGTACATCTCTGATCAGCCCCAATTTAATGTGAAGTGGTGGCAGCAAATTATATAGTGAAACATATTTGGAACCTTAATTCATCTGTGGCATTTTTCGACTAAAGGGAGTGTACATAAACATGGAGCGCGTGTTTCTCTTTCAATGTAAAACAAATTATAATCCGGTTGCAATTAGAGATAAGATCAGTGTTGCCATTTCCTGAATTTAGATGGCAAAAAAAAAAGTGTGTGTGTGTGTGTTTTTTAGTGTCATTTCACACGTAAAGCCTAAATATGTAAAATTTGAAAGTTATTCAAATTTGAATGCCATATAACAAAAAAAATCAATTTTTAGATGTGATGGCCATTTTCTAAGGTCAGATTTAAAATCAGCATCCAAAAATTAATTAAGAACTCCCAAATTCTTCCATGTGAGGAAAACCTTGTAGACTTGTGTAATTCATGCATGTACTGGAGTACGATCGCAAAATTTGTTACCATTATATTGGGGTCTGACTATATCCGTCACACATACTAGACTCATCTGGAAATTTTTCATGTTTATTAACTTCAACAATTACTTTTGGGTATTAGGCATAATCACAGAAAAAGGCGATTAATTTCAAATATTCATCAAATTTACCAATGACACTTTATTATTATGCATAATCGCCGGTAAAAGTGATAATGTTTCAGTATTCATCAAATTTACCAACGACGCTTCGTTATTACGCATATCCGCCTGTTAAATTGACAAAATGATAAAATTCACCAAGACGATTGGTAAGTATGCATAATAATCGGTTAATTTAAATAATAACCAATTTATCGCATTTACCATAACATATTACTATGGGATTTTTTCTTGTTGGAAATTGTGAAGATCAATATTATTATCCTCTCCTTTCTTAGAACCCAGTGCTTTTAGTAAAACCAAAGTAGTCAGTTGGTAGTATCAAAGATGACGAGAACATTCACTCCTATCGAAGTTTGGTAGATAATATCCACAAAATATTTTATAATAGATGTTTCACACCAGCTTAATTTCCATGCATAATGCAAACTTTAACAAGAATATTAAGCTGATTTTCTAGAAAATTCCATCGTACCTTGAGATGAAGGAATTTCCCTCCTCTTTCTCCTCATTATCACAGGCGATTACAAAGTTTTCGTAAGAGAAAGCCCAGATTAGTTGACTATACTCTTAAAGAATATGCTCCTCCAATATCGAAAGGTGGTCAGATTAGCCTCAGTAATGACGTTAATTGACACACGGATCATTGAATCACAGACACCGGGTTATTCGGCCGATCCAGAATAAGATTTCCGAAGGGTTTCTTCTCCCCGAACCCTCCCCCTCCTTCGTATAAAATTATCCGTAGTTTACACGCTTTTGTTGCCTAAGACAATCTTGATAATGATAGAATATTCTGCATTTAAATGATGGGATAAATTCCATTCTCTCTCGATGAATTCCTTAAGATATAGGGCACGGATTAGATGATGGAGGAATAATGGACGTCGTATGATGTTCTGGAATTTTCTTTAGGGGGGGGGGGAATGAAGCTTGAATGAAAGTGGTTCTGCTTTCATTTGGAGAATCGAACGAAAAATTCTGTGATGAGGAAATTTGAAAAAACGGAGAGGATTTGGGGGAAAACAACGTTGAACGCGGGTAAAACGGGTTTTTGCACATTCAGAGCTATTTTTTTTCTCAACTTTCCTCCGTTTTTCGAATATCTCAGTGCCGCCTGTCAGTCGAGTGGTTAGGGAACTAGCTTCTCACTGGGCAGGTCTGGGTTCGAATCCCGGTTCGGGCATGGATGTTCACGAACACTAACAAATTCCCTGGACGGATCATGCTGATCCCTTGGGAATACGTGAAGATCACGTTATTATTAAAAAAATATATATATTGCACTTATAAACATGGAGTTTTTGTTGAGGTAAGGAGAGACAGGGCAACAACTTTCTAATTGTGTTTTTGGAGCACACGGAAACTGTATGAAAAGTTATTTTATTATTTTAATGACTATGCAATCCCCTTGCAACATATCTGTGTACTACACGTTATTTCTAAACTTTTTTTAATTGGATGTAGACCTCTAGAATCAACTCGGTTCAACAGTAAAATGCCATACCCGCTGTTTGCTATGCACTTTGCATATGCCCTGTGTAGTTAAACCTAATTCCAGTGGAATAAAAGTGCGGCTCAGAAGTCATTTACAAAAAAATTTGTATCATTTAATGCAATATTGATGGAGATATTTGACTATAAAGTTTATAGCATTTGTCTCAAATGATTGAGGTTCACAAACCACGGAACGCAAATTGATTTAATGTTTTCAAATTCTCTATTTTTCAAAATAATAGTAAATTATGAAATAGCTATTTAATGTAAATAAAATAATAAAACATGTTCGAGTTAATTGGCCTAAAATTAGCAATTTTATAGCCAATGAAAACTTGCTAGCACAGTGATAAGTTGCCAAAACTTTGTGATTTGATATATTTGGTATCTCGATAACTGTTAAATTTAAAATTTTGAAGTTTTTCCAAAAGACTCGGAGCGCTATCTACATTTCAATATAATTGGAAGTTTTAGCGCATGGTGAATGTATAAAAATTTAATTTCTGAATTTTCTCATGAATACGACCCCTCAATTTTACGAATTTTGAGATTTGTAGTAACGGCACGTTGTTTGAAAATTTTTTGCAACTGAAAGTATATTTCTAAAGCCAATGGTTGCAGAGATATATGCTGCGCAAACAATTTGGGTCAGCCTGTTTGAATTAATTCAGATGGATGATAATGCAAAGACGAAAATTTTCATAAAATATGAATAAGAATTTGAGAAATATATTATTCTTATTGCATGCATGTAGAACTGAAATATAGGAATTGCTTTTCAATTTATATTTAACTTTCTAGGCTTTTTATACCTGAGTAGGCTCAAGATTTCGTAAATGAAGGACTTAATTAAATTGCTAAAATTATTGATATGCGACGGAAAACTATTAAATTTCATAATTTAAACAGGGAAATCGGCTCTTTCGGCATTAATTTATATGGTGACCATACTGTGCTTCTCCCTGATGACGCCTATGCGAAAAGCCTTCTTGCTATTTTATGCGATACACGCTACTTTTATTATATAATCATTTGATTTCGCCTAGCCATTTTACACCGCTAAGTGGCCTAGCTTTAGAACAGGAGTTATGTTTAGCTTTCTGAGTTGTGTCTATGGTGTACCGGTTGGCGCACTTGCCCTGTATACAAGAGGATTTGGACAATACGGGCTAGATTCCCGGTGGAGAGACAAACAACTTTCTTTTCCGAAGTTTAGCTCAGAACTAATATCTAGAAATCCCTTTCTTTGATATTTAGCGCTTTCTCTGCTCGCAATTCTTTTCTGGACTGAAAAATTTTCCTATGCACCCTGTATATTGTATCTTGAAGCTCATCAGCATTCTACTCTCTTTAAATTTATCTCACAGCATAACATTGATTTCTTTCTCTCGCTTCGACTGGATTTATCTTTATTAAATCACACATCGTTATTTACTATCACGAGTTTATTTATAAACCAATTCACGTTCTGTTAGCTACAAAAACCTAAATTTTTCTGTTCAGACTCGCAACTGACATGACATCTCGCAAAATCCATCAACCACGAATTATTCTATGAATTTGTTCTATTCATTGGGATTCGGCATTTTAAAAAAAAGGACATCATAATTTCTTTTTTTTTACAGTTTCTCATCCAGCCAGTTTATTCTTATATTCTCTATATAATTTTATGATAGAACAATTTTACTTACTAAAAAATAGATAAAATACGAGTTTTGTATAAATTGCTTTCATTACAAGGTAATGAATATGGATATTTCCCCCAATATCTACGTAGTTTTTTTTTTTTTTTTTCGCGCTTTCTAGAATGAAAAATATCTGGGAAAATATCCATATTCATCACCGTAAAGCGAAATTAATGGAAGTAAAGTAAACATAACAAGGAAAAAATATTTTATGGAAAAAAATTGTGCCGTGTTTCAAGAGACAGCTGTGACACGGCAACTTCTGGAGTTGAAAATAAATCATAAATTTAGACAAGAAGCTTGAGAAACCAAAGCTCTTGCATTTTGGGTTCAACCTGTGAAGGAGATAAAATTGTAGGTCCCGAACAACTGGGCAATCTATGAGTGTATATATATAATTTTTTTTTTAATATATATTTTTATATATTTTAATTTTGTGTGTGTGTGTGCTCGCGCATGTTCTCTATACAAGTCTGCAATTTTAGACCGATTTTCGCCAAATTTTGCAAATATCCGAAACAAGACACGACTTGAACGATAGGTTACATTATAAGTTTGTCAGTGCTGGGCGGCTAATGCCAGAAATGGGTAAAAATCTGTCGGGCAACAATGGTTTCTGAGCCTCAACAATGACTTTTAGAATGCTTACTTTGGTTACCGTGGTTCCCTAACTAGCGTTTTAGATATGTATATGCCCTTAATGGTTTGCAATTTCTTTAAGCTGCTACTATTTGTATAATAATTTATTCATTTTAAATGACCTCGGTCACATTTTCCATCCGCTCAGTAACTGAAGAAAATCCGGGCAGCGCCGGGTACTATAGCTAGTGATGTATATATTTGTGATTTCAACTTCTAACTCATGTAATGTCCATATGCACTGACGATTGATATCATTGGCACCACCCGTTTCATAAGTTGTAGCGTCTTCGCTCAGCGGTACACACAGAGGGTACCTCATTTTGAATTAGTGGTTTTAATGGTTATTTTTTCAAGTTAAGACCTGAGGTACACATGTGTGTTGTCTAAACGCAATTGGTCCTAGTAAAAGTATCGCTCCCATATTAATTAATTAATCAATTTTTCTAGAATCCTATTTTCCATATATACTTGATGGTCCCATGATGCTCCTAAGACACTGTTTCCTGAAACTTTCTAACCGCGGAACATGAAACGCATGGCACGAAACACTCGTAGCCAAAGCTACTAAGAATTAAATCTTGGAAGGAGAGGGATGCAATAAAATGGAAAAAGAATGACTGGGCTCGACCCTGGGATCAAACTTTTAATTTTTTTCCAAATTTTTGTTCGGAAATCAGTATGCAGTCCTGAGCGCTCGAGTGGCGCAGTGGTACATTGAAATACATTACGTAACAGAGTTATTCATGACCATGAATAATCATGAATTATCCATGAATTCGTAAATAATAAAAAAATACTGAAATTGAATAAATTGTTATACAGGTTGGGCAAAAAGTCCGTAGAAACTTTCAAAATTCCCAACAACTGGAAAAATAACCGGAATAAAAACGATTTGCAGGATTAGCACCGCTAGGTCACGGAATTTGTTTAAGACAGGAAAAAAACCTCAAAAAACAGCCGATAGGTAGCGCTGGTACGAGCGGCTTTTGTGGAAATATGCAAATGAGACGGTTATAAGAAGTCGCGCTCCAAATCCACAACCAATTCACCGTTGTAAACAGTGTATGTGAACAAGGATGCTGAGTGCGAAAGATAAAGCTTTGTTGGTGCAGTTGTTTTACGTGAACCAGGAATCAGCGACCATTGCCTTGCTTAAATTCCGAGTTCAGAAGAATGTGAGGACTTTAAAGGGGCCTTTAACACAGACAGGACTTGTTTAGCGGTTTGAGGAAACTGGAACGCGCTGGAGGATCGTGTAAGTGCCAGACGACCATGTTTAAGGAAGGCACGTTCGCTGCGTGTTCCAGCCAAGATGGAAGCGTTAGCCGCCGAATCAACTGCAGGGACCAGCAGTGCTCGTGAAGCTGCCAGATGCTTGGGCTCTACACCATCCTCGATACGCAATATTTTTCATGGATTCCTTGATCTGCACCCATACAGATTGCAGTCGTGCCATGAACTCTTACCGGTGGATATCATATAGAGGGAAGCTTTTGCGAGGTGGGCTTTTTCCAAAATCGAACAGAATCCCACATGGGTCTTTAACATGTTGTGGACAGATGCAGTTCATTTTTCCGCTTCATGGCGACGTTAATACCCATAACTGTCGCATCTGGGTGACGTCTAATCCACGTGAGTACAAGCAGAAACCATTGCATTCAACAAAAGTGACAGAAAACAGAATGAACCGAGCACGTCCAGGCTCTATCGCTATTGCAATTTAAGCACAGTGTTCATAAGACCGCATACGCACCGGGAAAACCTATTGTTTCAGCCAAGCGAAGCCATCCCAAGAAAATCCAAACCTCCAGGGCGCCCCTCACTAACTCTCTCGTCACCCTGCCTCCCTCACATTCCCAACGCAACAATAGCCCGGCATCTCCACCCGGCACCACCAGGACGTTTGCGCCCCCAACTCCAACTAAACATCCTCAGCCCCAACAGCCGCCACCCGACCACCCAAAAACCCACATCACTCCCCACGACTGAATTCTCCCGCCCCCAGAGCCATCCCGCCCCTTCCGGAGCTTCATTGTAAGTCTAAACAATAAATAGTTACACACAAAACATATTTGCAGACATCTGGATGCTTCACAACACTGGCCTTCACGGCGCATCCGTTTCGTTATAATGACAGCTCCTCAGAAATTCATTGCATTGCGTGTAGGGCCCTTATGGCGTGTCTACACAATTATCCGTCTTCTTCACGTACAGGGCCCCCTGTGGCCAGTCCACGCGGGACTCTTTCTCCTTCTCGTGCAGGGCCCCATTGGCCTGACTACACGGGTATCCAACTTTTCCACTTGTAGGGTCCTCATCCTAATAAATCCTCGAGTGGAAACCGGTGGGCTTATGGGCCTTTTTCCTTTATTGGGCCGGCCGAGCTAAATATCTTATTTTCCCTCTTGTTCATCGTCAAGGTAAGATCTAAGGATATGCCGGTGAGCATATTAGCCTTTTTCCAAAAGGGCCAGCCCTGTGTAGCTTCTTTTCCCTTCTGTATCAAAGGTCAGAATACTTATTCTTACACTACTATCCCGAAGGTGGAAAACGGCTACACTGAATGCGCATCGTTATCTAACGCGTCTGCGCGAGAAGGTCATGCCTTGTTTGCGTGAAAGAGATGCGCTTTCTACCGTCAAGTTTATGCAAGATGAAGCAACTAGTCACACGGCTACTGCGGTCAAGGCATTCCTGATACAGACGTTGGGGAAGACAAAATCATTAGCAGGCGTCGATGGCCCAGGTTCCCATGGCCTTCTCGGTCTCCAGATTTGACACCGGCAGACTTCTGGTTGTGGGAATATTTTAAATCCCATCTTCCAGTTCCGACAGATTGCTTTCTGTCGGAACTGGAAGATGCCATCCGCCGAGATGTGTCATGTATATACATCCGGAAATGCTGCTCTCTGCCGTTGATGGATTTGTGACTCGACTGTAATGTGTTATCCCCTGTGGTAGTGGTCATGTGTAACACATACTGTTATAATACTAAAACAATTCATTGGAAATATGAAAAAATAAAGAGTCTCATAAACTGCAAGGTATACTATTACCAACTCATTTCTGAATTTTCTTGTTATTGGTTCTTAAATAGGCTTTTCATTGTGATGTCGATTTTGGTGAAAAAAGCCAAAGTGGTGAAGCTGTTTCTCCTCAGCCATTAATCGGTGGCTGAATCTTTACGAAAGTTTCGTGCATCTGAGAGACTGAACAAATGCTCAGGTCCGATCGCCCCTGCCAGACTGGTTTCCTTAGCTCCTCTATCGACAAAAATTTGAAATAATTTTTTCAGCACAAAAAAAAACAACAATCCCCCCTTCGTGAGAATAACTTTTTTGCCCCAACCGCATTCAGATTTTCCCCAATCCTTTAGTTTTTAAGCTAATCAGGTATTTACTGGACACCCTGTACATATAGCGGCACGATACATGATAACAGAGAAACATGCAAGTTTCGCTCCTCTATATATTTCGTGCCTCTGTTTAGTGAACCCCCTTGTAGAAATTAATCTAAACATTGGAACAAATATAATTTGAAATGGAAACAAGGAGTTTGACGCTAGAAAGAATTCCTCAAAGCACAAGAAAATTGGGCGTTCAACACATTATCCGGAACATCCCTAACGAAAGTTTTAGTGACATTACCCAACACTTCAATTACCCTTCACCCAGGCCAAATATTTTTAAAAAAGTGCGTTAGAAAATTTTTGACTGTGAACCACTTCTTGCACGTCATATACAGAGACAACCCAAAATTCATACGCCATTTAAAAACAGTTGACCAAATAAATAAAAAATTAACTAAAAGTGATCAAAATACTCACTGTTTGATGTATAATTTCTAATCCGACTAAATTTCACAATTGGTTACAAACTTCGGCAATAGATGACGATGCAACCATTGAAATTAAAATGCAAATAAATTACGAAATATCCAAGCATGATGCCCATTCTTATCCGCTATCCATTCTTAGGTTTTTAACGGCTGGCTGATGCGATGATGAATTTAGTGCGTGGTGCTCACGTGGCAAAGAAGAGGACGTGGTTTCGATTCCCCACAAGAGGGCATAGCTCAATTTTCTTTCTTTCCTAAATTCATCCTCGCATCAGCCAGCTGTTAAAAACCTTCGTATTTTGAAAATATTCACCATTTGCTGCAGAACGAAATTCTCAGAAACCCGTACAAGTGTCTCAGCCGGGATATGACTGGTCCGAATTTATATAAAATTCCGAAAACTGTTACAGAACTTATTAACAGATGACGCTGCCGTCTGTAAAAAGGTCTCCATATTTCCAAAATCCCGACTAAGCACTCAGAATGTCTGACCACTGAATGTCTGCAACTTTTGTGCCGCAAACAGATTTCGCTAATCCCGTTGACACGATTCAGCAGGGAATCTCGTTTGTGCGCGCTTAGTGTTCATACTTTTGTTTACCGAGAAGCACGTGCGTCAGCTCCTGATCACCACCACATCTCGTATAATTTTCATTAGAGTTGGTATGTTTATTTTGGTTAGTGTTTATTTATTCAGTGCTATCACGATACATATAAAACATCATTTATCATTTCAAGTGTAACTTGATATCTTTATTAATATTTTTTAAATAAAATTTTAAATTTGAGCAAAAATATAAAATGTGAAAATGTATCATTGCATTGCGCGCAGGATTTAATGAGTTGGTATCATTTTCACAAAATAAAAACAGATTAAAAATGAAGAGAACAATTCATTTATGAAAATGAACAAAAATATTTAAAATCAATCGACTCGATGATATTCAAAATCAAATATAAATTTTAAAATATGCCAAAAAAATTTGTTAAAAAAATTATAAATCGAGAATTTTTTTATATGGAAATATCTGAAGTCTTTTGATTGATATTCATCATTCTCTCTCTCTCTCTCTCAGTACTTATAACACAGCGAAATTTCAAGTAAATTGGTTAATTAGTTTTTGAGTTATCGAGCGCGTGCGCAAGCGTCAAAAATGTCAATCTTCGGAAATCGCAAAAAACGAAAAAATTGCACAAAATATGAACTATTCACCATATTTTTTGATAAAAAAACGTCAACATTCTTTTGCAGCAAATGAAACACCTTCATTATTGCTTAAATTTTTATTCGCGACTTCAAATATTATTCGTTTCGTCCGACGACACGCTTTAGTGCTTTGGAGCACCCTTACCTCAGATGTTTTCACGTCGAGCTTCAACAACACACATGCATTTAGTAACATTTTCTCCAGTTCTAATTTTGAGGTTCTTCGTGATTTCTAGTCTCCCGCGAAAATTTCCATCATTATACGATACCACAGCTTTATTTACAGCGATTTCAACAATTTTGCGACCCACACCTGATGTCTTCGGGCAATGTTTCCATACTAAGCCATTGAATGATTCGTTTGCATTTTGAGTCCTGCCTCGAAGACAACTGGTAAGCAATTTTGGATAAGATAAGTCATTAAATATAGGTTTTATAGCATTTGTTATAGCAACAGGAATCTCTGTTTTGTGTCGATATGTTGAGAGCTCGTTATTTTCAACGGCCCTTTGGTAGGAACAGTAAGAATCAACACCTCTGGGACAAAAGTTTTGAGTTGGCTCACTGTCTCTAGAACTCATATGAAAATAAATGGCACATATAGCTTTGCGCATATCTTCCAAGGAATCCCTATGCTCTCGAATAGCATTGGCATAGTACATTGTAAGTTTGTCTATCAGTTTGTTGGTTAAGCGATTACCTACCCGAGTCCTTTGAAGTCATCCAGTTTCTTCCCAGTTGAAGTTTGCTTCAACTTTCTAAGACGTGTGCCGAAATGCTTTTGAACGTGACCAACGCATTCTATTTTCTGGATGCCCACGTCGCTTCCATATGGCTCGCTCTCCATGATGGCTTGGTATCCATTTGTCCCGCAGATCCAACGTGGTTACGTAAACATTCTTCGGTGTGACCATGTTTTCATTCGTCATAGGCTGGTGATCCTTTGCGTTCCTCCCAGAACTCACACGATTTGCAGTAAGATGACAAAAATTAATTTAATTAAATTTAAAGCTTGAAAAATTTTCAAATTTAATTATCAAAATTTAATTCTAGGTAAGATTGGCTCAATGAAATCTCAAACTTTTGCTTTATTTCATGAACCGAACAGTTTCCTTTGTTACATTATGTCATGCTTGTCCTGCGTGCAATCAGTTTTTATTGCATTTCATGTTTTTTGAAAATTTACAAAAAAATAAGTATCCAAGATATGTAAAACTTTATAACAGCATAGGATAAGCACATACAATCAAAAATATACGTTGATAATTTGGAATAAATCAATGGTTAAATAGCACATTTTTTTAAGGATATTTTTATTCCAGCGAAGTTTTCACTATGTTAAAAGATATTAGACCTCAAAATAACTCCGATCGTCTGGAATCACATTTTATTAATTAATCTAACATATGAAGATGTGATAAAACACCAAAATACATTTGTTCGTAAGATGGAAGAAGCGGGAAAACTCCTTACGTGATGCAAATTTTCTCTTAAATATATATATTTTTTGAAGAAAAGGCCTACGCCCTACTTTTACAGAGAAAAATATTTTTTCTTTTGTTGTTTTCCGAGGTTACTTTTGATTAGTTGTGAAAGTATTTTTGTCCGAGGGCGTTAACTACTTTGGAGGTATATCTAGATAATTTCTCCGTGAAGATGATGACTGTTATCAAGAAATGCTTCGCAATTATTAGTTCTGTGAGTGCATTGATTCTTATGATGGTGTAATGTATAGACCTCTATGGTTCAACCCAATGAAAAAAACCGCATTATAATTTATTTTTTCTAAAAACCAATAAATGTTGATGCTTTCAACATATTTTTAATTCGAATAGTTCACCGACACACCAATTTTATTAGTGTGAATATTTCAATTTGCTAAAATAGCGTATAGTTTTTCTTGATTTTATAATGTTATCTGTAAACAGACAAAATCTTGCTTAGCAAAGGTGAATAATTTTTACCTCGGTATTTATTTCCAGTCGCCTTAATTCAGCGTGATTTTAAAAATCTTTGAATACGTGAAATTTCAGCAGCTCTCACTAATGATATTAGCGTGTAAATAAATAAATAAAAAATGGCCGCTGTGGTGGTCGAGTGGTTATAGTGACGGACTCGCGATGCGAGGATCCGGGTTCGAACCCCACAGTGGTGGTCGGCTGAAGTTGGTTTTCTGTGGTTCCCAACTTCAAGGCGCAAATGTGAACCGATCTCCCCGTTAAAAAGTCTTGCCACAGAGAGCAACAGTCCTACAACGAAAAATCATTCAATCATAAAACTTCACTCATAGTTTGAAAAACTGGTGGCAGATGGCAGCACTACACATAACAAGCATTACAGAGAAACAAAAAAACTTCACGTCAGGTTTCACTACACGTACACGCACATTTCCGCGTGTGCCGATTCGTTGGGGGTTCCGCGGGGGGTTGTGGGCGGGGTGCATGTGTGGTGTAGCAGTAGTGGGTAGGGCTCGTAGGTAGGGTAAAAAAGGGTTCGGGGATCCATGATGTTCTTAAGTCAGCCACCTCGTTGGGCAATTTGCCTGTTGTGGCGTTGTATTTGTATATATATATGTGTGTGTGTGTGTTTAAATAATATATAAAAATGATATTGACACGGAATCAGCTCTTTCCATGTAAAAAAAATATTGTATTTAAATAGTTGTATTTTGTACTGGAATAATACTAAGGCCGGGATCACACCATAAAAGTTCGATAAAATATCTTTTACAAAAAGAAACAACCAATATGGCTATTGGCTACATTCGCTGGAATACAGAAAATCAGGATCCATACGGGATATCGCAATTTATGCCAAAAACATTGTCAAACATAAAGGTACCGATTTCAGCAAAAATCTATTAAAGACGGATAAATTTTTCAATCACAAAAAAAATGTCAAAGGCAAGTGAAATAGCCAATTTAAGCAAAAAACAAATTGCGAAAGGCAAGCAAATTTGAATTTGCAAGAATTTTTATCAAACTTTTTCAGCTTAATCCGTACTTAAGTCTCTTTGAAAACAAAGAAAAAGACCGGAATGTTTTTAATAAAAAATTTAGGATGACGAAATTTACGCGAATGTCTCGTAAAATACATGTCATATGGTCACTCTATATATACACGTTTCTAACCAGTGAACGGCAGAAATACTGCGTATTTGGCCCGCGAACTGAAAAATTTGTGCACCCCTGTCATGGGGGGGTTGAATTGGTTTTTCGTTAATAATCCCACATGCAATAGCTGCAAACGTAGTGAAAAATTGTGTCTCGAACAGAAAAATCCTGTCGAATATTGCCATTGTTTCATATATATTGTATTGCTAAAATTACTTTACGCCTATCGGCAAAAGTGAATGTCATTGGTTATCAACATCCGTGTCAGGATCACGTTATCGAATAATCCGTTTGCGATCGAGCAGTCATTCACCTAAATGTTCCGAGATTGTCGAAGAGATTATTGAAAGAATATCAATCTTATCCGTAGAGAAACACATGTAGCCTAGGAAAACTTTTCCTAGGAAGTTTCGTTCAGTTTCGAGTCTCTCTAGAGATTTCTGAAGAGGGAATGATGCGATCAACTAGTGTTAGAGGCCATCGCTTATTACTATTACACTCGGGGTTTCGATACCGGACACCTTTCGAAATGGGAATAAAATGTTGTTGCGAATTGCTCTTGATATTATGATGGATTGGAATCTAATCTCTCGGGAAAGGAGGCATCCGTAATTGCTTTTGTAATGCGGAATTGATACTTCCTGTCCCATGGGTGATGCATGGGATATACGTTTCTCTTTACTGTTTTGCCGATCCGTTCTGACCTTACGATAATGCGTGATTTTATTCTATAAGTACCTATGAAAGCTTGCCGATTTTGTACTTTTCATCTAGGGCATCAAATGATGTGTATATCAAATGTGAAGGGCCGAGTATTTATGGGAGAATCGACAAATTAAGAAAGCTCATCCGAATATCAATAATTATTCTCTATAATCGTTGATGATTATCATTCTATCTTTCGTTGATGAACTAATTTTCGGCTCATCCAACCCACCATCGCAAACGATGTAATGAAGACTTGGATACACGTGGAGCCTGTAAGTGCTCCAAAGCTCATTTTGGTAATAATATTAAAGTTCAGGGAAATGAATCAGTTTCTTTTTAACTCAAAAGTCACTTATGAGTTTTCTTTATATTTCAGAGTTTTCTCTTTACATTATAATCCCATATTCTATATACACAATATACTCTCTTTTCTTCCTCTGTCATTTTCCAGACGTCAGTGTCATGGTCGACGAAAACTACTTCATCACTGACTTTGTTGTTTTCTTCGAGAACTTCGTCATTATCATAGTTTTTGATGGTCAAAATGGTTATTCTCGGCTGCATTACGCCTTTAAAGGTACTAATAATTCGTTCTGAACCAATCTTCCAGACACATTTTGAAAATCATGTGAAAACGTGTATTGGGTTTGTAAAAAACGTGTATAAAGTATCGTAAAAAACGAATTAGTGTAAAGACACTAATTCGTTTTTATTACCAAAAAATGAATTTATGACCGAAATGACTCGTATTTTTCAGCAGCACTTTTAAAGTAGCCTCAAATTCAGCTGCTGGAGCAATAAGGAAGCTCAAGCACGTGGGTTGAAAAGGAGGGGAGGGGCAGTCCACTTCACAAAGGATGAAGAGTATCTGATCCCCGCACTTGTTGATACAGTAATTGCTTCTTTCTGCAAAATGTGCATGGTGAGATTTGTGGCAATGAAAAGTAAAACAAACAGTACAGAATAAAACAACAAAATGTACAGTGATAAAAAGATTTATTTGATTAATTATTACAAGAGTTGTTGGAAGTGGTGGCCGCTGACATCATTGCACAGTCTACAACGGAGTAAAAACGATTCCAGGATGCGCTCGAGGATACCAGATATGCTTTTGATGTCTGCCGCAGCGACGACAATTCGCGCTATGATATCCTACGGTATGTCCACAGGCGTCGCATAAACGAGTTGTTTAAGGTGACCCCCATAAGGAAAAAGTCACACGGATTGAGATCCGGTGAACGTGGAGGTCAAGCAGCGGGTACAACGCGACCAATCCACCTCCTTGGGTATGTAACATCGAGGTGATTACGCAACTCTCAGGAAAAATGTGCAGGGGCACCATCATGCACGAACCACATGCCGCTTACGTCACATATGGTGAGTGAACCCACCAACGCATTCAGCGATCAATTGACATCCACCTTTCGTCTCCTCTCGACTGAAAACCTGCATGCGTTTTTCGCGATTTTCACCTCTACGTGGTTTGCGATACCATGTTCCATTACAATTTTTGTTCCTCTTAATGCCTACTGACCAACCTCTCAGTTTGTCGGTCCATAAACAGAACACCCTGAATATATATTGTTTCACACAGTAACTAGATTTGCTCTTTTTTGCTGATATAAATTTTTAACATTTCACTTCAATTTTAAACCGAAACTTTTATTACTTTCGGGTAGTTTTTTGTTAAATATACACAGAGATCGAAAGGCCTAAACCGGTACAAATCTGCAGTCATTAAACTTCAATCATAGTTCGAGAAATAGATGGCAGATGGCAGCAATATAACAAGAATTACGCATTAACAAACTTCCTATTAGGTTCAAAATACTGACACGCACATTCCAACATGTAATAATTCGGTAGAAGTTCCGGAGAGGAATATGTACGAGGTGCATATGTCGTTTAGCAGTAGTAGTACTAGTCTTTGTGATAAATACCCCGTTTATTTCGAATTAGAGCTATCCTTTAAAAACATCGATATCGATTCAATCGACACTGTTTCAGGGTCTCTTGAAGATCCTTACAACAGAGATTCACTGTGCTCGAATTAAGAACTCACCGGAGTATATATCAAATGAATAATATAAACATTCCTCTTCCTAAACTTCATTAAACATGACATGACGTTTTCCGTCTTCTCACTCACTATTTTGACAGAAACTCGACTACACGAAGATGAAACCTTAGATTTCCGTTTTCGTCTGAATATACGACGAGTCATCTCTCTTTGAAATCAAAGCAATTTTTCATTTCCGCTGTGCCAGAATTTCGTACATTAGGGGAAAGGTGACGAACTGGATAAACAGGAACTGCGGCATCTCAAACGTCTGGTGGATTAAGTACTTGGTAAAACAATAGAAATATTTGGAAAGTTTTTAACTAACATAAGTACTCCATCACCAAACGAGAATGCCTTTTTACTCTCGGAGATATTTTCATGATTATTTACTTTTCGAGACGTGAAATACTTTTTTCCCGCGTGGTTCTTTGAAATTTTCAATCACCTGACACATCAGGGGTGCTCAACAACGTGGAGAAAGAGTTGTCATTTGTGTGAATTGTGATTGCCACTTAGAAATCACAAATATCATTGTCAATCCAGTCAGTTCGAGTAATTCAAAATCCTGGTGCATGTCACTTTAATGACATGGTAATCACTATCATTTGGCATCATTTATTGTATACCTTTTAATATCACGAACCACTCTAGTGATCTAGCGCAGACCACTCGAGTAATTTGGTCATCTTTAACAGGCCATTCGAGTGATTAGGTAATCTTTAGCGGTCCCAAAATGTTAGGATTTGTCAATATTTCTCGAGCAGTGTTCTCCAGTACGCATCTAGATGCGTGATTCAGGCATCAAACCCAAAATTTACTCCGAATTTCGTTACGGAGTGAATATATTCTTTTTGATCCAGTTATTTTGCAGTTTTTCATAGGAAAAGAATATCCCCTCTCTTTACAAAACTACCGCAAAAAATTGTAGAAAAGTGAAATTATTCTTATAAACTATTTTTCCGAATAGTACAGGCCATTCGAGGGATCAGATAATTTATCTCGGGCCAATCATATAGTGATTTTGTAATTTTTCACAGGCTAATCGAGTGATTTTTTAATCTTTCGTGGGCTACTCGAAATGATTTAGTAACCTTTCTTTGGCCTCTCTGAAGTGATTTGGTAATTTTTTACAAATCATTCGAAAGATCAGGTTTATTGCGGGCAACTCGGAAGATTTGGCAATACTCCGCGATTCACACGAGTAATTAAGTAGTATTTCGTGGGGTCACACTCAAGTGAATAGGTAATTATTCACAAGCCATTCGACTGATATTTTATGGAGGGCAACTCGAGAGGCCACTTGAGTGGAAAAGCTGCACTGAAATTAAATTTATTATGAATATGCAATACTGAGGAAGCCAAATTGAAGTATTTAAAATTTACTCGGAATGCTGCAAAGCACTGGATGTTAAGGAATTTTATTTTTGTGATTTAAATCACAGACCTTTTGGCATCCATTTGTGGAAAGCTCCAGGCAATGGAAGACCCGTAATGAAAATGCCTCGGTGTTGGATAATCACTATTTATTCACCATCACATAAAAAAATACAGAACAATATCATTTTAGAACTATCATTCAGTTTATTTTCATATAATCGGTTTTGAGGTCGCGGGCCACCAAAAAAAGAGTCTCCTATAGTCACATTCGGTCCACGAGTCATGGGCTGAGCATCATATTCACGTCATTAATATCTAATATTTTAGCTGAGAAACCGATTATCCCTAGTAGAAGATTCTCAATCTACCATTCTCCACGCCCACAACGAAAAAGAACCGTTATCTTCGAAATTGAAGCGAAATTTCCACCGAAAACTGATTCCGTGATGATGTAATCTACATTTCACGTGTTTAAATTCAATCTTCCCCCATTTCCTCTGTACACAAATTCTCCAAACAGTTTTGGAGGAATTTGATTAATTAATTTATTGTAATTCAGAACACGGAGAATGAAATGTATACCCTGGTGAATCGGATTGTACACACATGCTGAGGATATGGTGATTTGTTTGCCGTAAGTCATTTACCGTCGGCAAAGCGGTTACCAGGAATATCTGTTGTATGTGGATTCGAGGTCAGACTGATCCGTATCTGTCATTGATGCATTGATTTCGAGGAACTCTGAAATTGAACCCGTTGGAGGTTCACGGGAATTCCATCGGCATCAATTTTCTTTGGTATTGAAAATCCTTTAAATTGATTATGCAACGAAGTGTCTGGTAATGGAATGTGATTTAAACCTACTTTAAAACGTTGTTTCAACTGGGGATTTATCATAGAAAATAAATTGAATTCAGTGTTTTAAGGAATTACATTCTCTCTCTCTCTCTCTCCTGCGAGCTGTTAATACACACCAACTTCTTTTTTTTTCTGTTCCTTGCGAATCAGAAACTCGGCAAATATTTTGAATAGTTTCGGTAGATCAACGGCATACAACTCGTAGATACTTGCCTCATTCTTTTATCTGTCAAACTGTGGAATTTATTTGATACCGCAAAACAAATTTTCATTTGCAATTTCTGAATGGCTTGAAAGAGTGTCAAAAATCCAGCGTAATTCAATCTCTGAGTTGATGCTTTTCTTATCATCTCTTCGAAAATTGCATTTTATTAAATTTGTTTGAAACAGATGTTTCATTTCTTTTGACACTTTGAACGAGTCTAAGACACTACTCTTTATGGTTTTTTTCGCGAATGTCTCCGAAGTAAATGATTCAAAGACTTATTTTCGTGATCGCAACTTGGTTGCCACTCAATATTCTTAAAAGGAATTTCGTTCGTATTTTTTGAAATTTGATTTTTATTATTAAAAACGATTTATATAATTTATTTCGATACTCCTCTCACCGAAAAAAGAAAAAAAAAACGCAATCAGAGAAAGCATCTAGGAGCTGAGAATTTTGGATTGTAAACTAAGAATATACAAATCCGAAAGTTTTTGAGAAAAGAGCATTGCTAAAAATAGAACAGATTTGATGTCATCGTCATTTTTCCATAAAAGATATGCTAGACAGTGTTTCTTAACCTTTTCAGCTTATGGCGGCATTTGGATAGTATTTTATTCTCGTGATCTGTGTTTCTCAGAGCTGATTCCTGTCTTATCTCTGGGCCTTCTCCCCCCCCCCCCATCCAAGAGGGGGGATTTTATTTATCTAATTCAATTACAACTTCATTTATTATAAATAATAATTTTATAAAAAAAGATCGATCTATGCAATGTTAGCGTACCAACCCTTCGACGATTATAAAAAACAAGCCTTCCGTTCGGAATCGGCAATAAATTGTAGGTCCCGGTCTAATTAGCCCTCGTGTGCGGAAAATGACCGTGGTGCGACAAAAATGAATGAATGATCAAATGATCTATGCAACCCTGATAAAAAACCAGGGCTATACAGGGGGATTCAGAAAAACATCGCCAAACTGAATGGATAATTCAGACATATGATAATAATTGAAAACCACATATGAACATAGATGCGCAAACGCCATCCGGAGGCGCTACAAGGAAGTTGTTGCGTCAAGCACTTTTAAAGCATTACCGGACTCAGTAAGCATGAGGTCACAATTATGACAAGATAAATACGTTAGGGGGCTACACATACGCTCAGAATACACATTCCGGCATGTATCAATTCGTTAAAAATTCCCCATGGACTGCATGCATGCTGCTACTACATATTTTTATGGGCATCTTTTTATCAGCCACCTCGTTGGGCATTTTGCCTGTTGTGGCGTTGTATTTGTATTTGCATTATACCGTACATGCGCCTCGTACACATTCCTTTGCGGAATTTCTAACGAATTGGTACACGCCGTAATGTGTTCGGAATGAAAGTATGGTTCCTAACGTATTTAGGTTGCGAGTCCATGCTTACAGAGTTCGGGATTGCTTTAAAAGTGTGTGACGCAACAACTCCATGTAGCAGCTGCAAATGTCGTTTGCGCACCTATGTAATTTTTGATTGTTATCGTATGCCTGAATTGTGCTTTCAGTTTGACGATGTTTTTCTGAATCATCATGTACAGTTAGGACAGTTTCATCCATTTGAAGCCACTTTTGCTAACATTTGCTAACATCAGTAGGCGTGGTCCATCCAAACGGTCTGAATTTTTTTAAATAACACAGTTTCGTCAAAATTCATGAAAAAGCTCAGCTTTACGATTAACAGTGACAAGAAATATATTTTTCGTTGCATGCCCTCCGAGCTGCAGAACTTCTAAGGGTTCCATGACTTTTGATTCCGCGGAACCTCAAAAGAAAAAAAACACTCTCGCGAAACCTTAATGTCACCAGAGCATCAGGTGGGAACCAATGATCTAAGTGACATTTAATTATTAGCAAAAAAAAATCAACCTCTAATGATCCGTGTGGTGGAGCTGCTGCGTGACGCCACTGCTCTCATACATTTTAGCACCTGCTGCATTTATATATGGCTTATTTTACACTTTTGTTGCTTATTTCCCTGTTCAAGTGAGTGAGTTCTCGTTCATGGTGATGATTTAATATCAGTTGTAGGCTCGTGTGGCATTTTGGGAATTGAATTTCGTACTATTCATGGTGCTTTATCACAAATTCTTTCGTTAATTTGTGATTAAAAAAGCATGAGTTTGATGCAGTCTTGATGCACGGGCTCACTAGGCCCTGATAAAAATGCTCCTGAAGAATGATGTCAAACCCCAAAACATGACATGACACTGTCTAGCCAGGCACGAATTCAGGTCAATATGTCAGGGAGGGCGAATTTGTGGAAAGAAAGGGTATACGGTAAATAAACGTTCTGCATTTTACGTGATAGAACGATTATTTTCCGTTGCCTTTCTGACACTTGGAGGAGTAGGGGAAGCACTTCTTCACCCTCCATGACTGTTTTTGGACAGTGAACGGTTTCCATATCACACATCTGGTAATAACAAAGTCCACGCTTCACACTGCATGTTACACGCCAAGTTCCACCTTATTCAAATGAAACCAAAAAGACAAGTAAAAATTAAAAACTCGTACTTGAACTGAAATGGATCCCAGAAAAGAACTTTTAGGTGTTGTTACCTCATCAAAAGTAACAAAATTTCTTCACTTAAAAATCTTAAATGGTGAAAAAACAAAAACAAATTAATGTGCAGATACTAATGAAAATAATCGAAAAGATGATTTTGGAAATAATTCAGTGAAATGTGGGCAGTATAGCGATCACAAAGTATCGCAATTAACAAGTTAGCAAAGCGTCTTCTTTGGTTCTGTCAGAGCAGTGACCTCATGCATTACGTCAGGTGGTACGGACTCCGGCGTGAAATGGGACAGCCCTTGTAATATAGCCCTGGAGGCCAGGAAATGATCCAAATGGTGGGATATCATACCTCGTAAGAGCCGAATTATATGGGGAAAACAGGCCGGCGTGAAATACGGTACGGTCAATCGAACCTAAACAATAAATATAACCTCTGGACACATATCTCTGGGTCCACGTCTATCTGGCCAGTTCGGTGACCTTTCTTCTTGGGGGAGGGGGAGGGCGGTTATGCATGGCTGTCTCACTATCATGTGTTTCCGGACAAAGTGATGTCCTGAGATCTTCATAGTTAGCTGGAAGTAACAGCTTATGTACTTAAAAAAATAAATAATGTTTGAAAATAATAGTACAATATATCATCGTGTTGGCCCCGGGTCACGCCCACATTGTCTCATGGATTAAGATGTCACGGGCTCTATGGACAGCTCTGCTGGATTCTAAGAGTAGTAACATTTTTCCCTACGTTATTTCCCTTCAAAGCTTTATTTATTCACAATTCTCTGTGACATACTTCACAACTTACCGTTGCATACTTAGAAGACCCCAGGACTGCAACTAAAACATTTAAGGATTAAACCAATAAACATTTTTTAACCTTTAAGAAAACATTTTATACAGTATCCCGATCCTGAACGCGGCCGTTGCTAATTGGTGCGAAGTACCGAGCACTCGTCTTCTTCGTCTTGGTTTCTCTACTTAGGTAGAGATATTGATCAGTCAATGGCAAAATGGTTGCTTAAAAACAACCATCGGTAATTTCGTTATTAATTATATATAACCCTTTATATTTTATATATAACAATATCAAAATTTTATATTAAACAATATCAGTATACTGATTTACATTGTTAACAGTTTTCAGGGGTTAAAACATCTTCTACCCCATCAGATTACACTTACTTTCAAAAATAAATCTCGTATAGATTGCAAATATTCTCCATATCTACAATATTAAACGAATCAGTTTCACAAGGTTTCTTAAAATTCTGAAGGCGGATCCTAAATCCTAAATATGACATAGTGGCCTGTGGGTTCCGACTGAAATTGGCAATCAGTGCATACCCCTGAGTCATTTCTTAGCCATCCTGGACTAGTAGTGCTATTTTCGCCATGGTTGTATATGTTTTATTTTTTAAACTACTTAGAGTTTAATATTACCCATATTGGGTTATTAATCTAGGGGGAAAAGAAAGCTTAAGTAGGCTGGAGGAGAAATAGAAAGCAGAAAGTGTCACTCAACAGGGCAGTGACAGAATGTCACTTCATCAGCCTGTTAGGACGTCATTAAGTTATAATTAATGCTATTCTTTTAACATTAATCATTCATCATAATGCATATATTACCTACTCTCATTTTTATGTTCAGCGTCAACTATAGATCATATTAATAAATGCGATTATATGTTATTAAATGCAGTTAATTATGATTATTTGATTAAATATATATTATCTACAAATTTGATATTTTGCAGTTGGTCTAATTATTTACACTATATATAGTTGCTTATATACACTTTTCACAATCCCGGTACCTCCGGTCTTTTCATAACCAGAAAGTTTTTGGGTCTGGAAAAAGCTGATATCTGATCTTTTGGGTAAGTGGATATTTCCCTAAGATGTTGGTATTCTGACTCTTCAAGAGTTTGGAAGAGATTATTAGCCAGCTTTTGAGCAAAGGCGTGTATGGTTGGCATTCCTATATCGTTTCTTATACTTCTATTCCTGATGAACCAATTGGCTCCCAGCATAGCTCTTATTGTTTTGTTTTGATATTGTTCTAATTTAACCATGTGTTGATTGCTCGAGTAGAGCCACACTGGTGCAGCATATAAAAGTATGGATCTGATAGCCATTTTGTATACATTTAATTTGTTCTTGATTGTCAATGTTGATCTGCTTGCAAGTATGCGTTTTAAAGTGTGTTTTGCTACGTCTGCTCTTCGTATTACATAATTGCGTTGTTGCACAAATGTCAATCGTTTGTCAATTATTATTCCCAGGTATTTAGTACTTATAACAGGTTCAATGAATTTCCCCCCAACCACTATTCCGGCATCTGGGGGTAGATCTAGTTTTCCTGTGATCCACATAAATACTGTCTTGTCTGCATTAAGTTTAACTCTGCTGTTTTCGCACCATGTTTCGACTTGATCAATTAATTCTTGTAAATTACTTAATGCCTTCTGTGGTTTTCTATCTGTACAAATTATCATTGAATCGTCTGCGTACAGCGCAGTAATACCCTTAATTGCCACTGGAAAATCATTCATGTGATAATTGTGGAGGCAAGGTCCTATAACACTGCCTTGCACTATAGATGATCTAATTCGTCTAGTTGTAGATATTGTGTCATTGATTTTTACATAAAAAGTTCTTGCTGCAAGATAATGACGTACAATTTTAATTATGCTAAAGGGTAGGGCCATTCTAACCATTTTATAGAGCAACCCCTCATGCCACACTTTGTCAAATGACTTACTTAAATCCAACAGTGCAACTGCAGCTGTATCATGATAAATTCTAGCTTCTTGGAGTGTTTCTATAACTCTTAATAATTGTGTGGTTGTAGAATGACCGTCTCTAAATCCATGTTGTTCGGGCCCAATTGTTGGATGAGACTTTTCGTAAGTGTTGATACGTGTTACCACCACTCTCTCGAATAACTTTCCAAAATTACTAAGCAATGAGATGGGTCTCCAATTGCTTGGAAAGTGCAAATCTTGGCCAGCTTTTGGTATAATTTTAACAATTGCTGTTTTCCAGTTAGATGGGAAATATTTGAGCTCCAGCAATCTATTAAAAATTTTGACAATATATTCTAAAATATTATTGGGCAAATTCTTCAGTGCCATATTTGAAATTAGGTCATGCCCAGATGCTTTCCGAATTTTCAAATGTTTTATTATTGTTTTTAATTCATTGATATCTGTTGGAGTGAGAGCTGTTTGTGTTTCAGGTGGAGGATTATCAAAATATTCATTAATAGTTCTAAGCACTCTCTCGACCTGAACATTTGAAGTATTAGTGTTTGGTGAGAATTGCAGTTCAAAGGTATCTGCAAATACTTCTACCTTATCTTCATCTGTATATACCAGTCCATGCGGGCCATGTATAGATGTAAGTCTTTGGCAACGGGGTTTTTGTGCTCTATAAATTTTATAGAACAACCCATCATCACAATTAGCATCTTCTAGGAACCTTAGAAATCGTTCACTTGTAAATTCCCTGATTTCTCGACGTGTATTGTTTCGTAATGTTGTATATCTGAGTCTATGTGTAGCATCTCTGGTTTTTTGCCACCTTCTTCTAGCTCTATTCTTTTCTCTTATCATTTCCCTCAGATATCTGGGGAGTGCTAATGGGTTGTTTTCGTTTGACCTTTCCCGAGTGGAATTATTAACAGTGTCCTGCAATTTTTGTGTTAATGAGTTTATTTCATTTTCTATATCTATGGTACACTCACTAGCATTATCTGGTGTTTCAATTCCTGTAAGCACTTGCCTATATAGTGGCCAGTTTGTAACTTTTTTGATTTTTTGTTGTATGGGAATTTCGAAATCAACATCAATAATTGTTGGAATGTGATCTGATGTAAGTGCTGATATTACCTCTACTGCTAAAGGAACACTGAGGTTTTTGACCAGTGTAATATCTAGGACGTCTGGTGTTCGGTTGCTGTCATCCGGATAGTGTGTCGCAGCACTTGGCCCGTATGTAATAATATTTTTATTTCTGCAATACTGCTCTAATATACGTCCTGCTGCATTGTAATTATTTGAATTCCAAATTGGTGATTTAGAATTTAAATCACCGCTAAGAATTGTTGCATAATTGCAGTCAAATATATGATTTAACAGAGAGATATCAAATTGATTATTTGGTGGTTTGTATAAAACACAAATTCGGATTTTTCTAGTGCTAGTGAGGTGCAAATCCACTGCCAACGCTTCGCAATCTCGGGAATGTGGGAGGTCAACAATGTCATAATTTAAATGCCTTTTGATATATAAGGCTACTCCCCCTCCTCTTTCGTGCGTTCTATCTTTCCTTATACAATCATAATTTGCTATCTTAGCTGTATAACATGGTTTTAAAAATGTTTCGCAAATTAACATCAGATCAAAATCTTCATCTGCAACAATTTCTCTTAATTCTTGGAGATCACGAATAATACCTCTGGCGTTCCACGCCATGATCTTGAGATATTTTATTTGTTGTGAACTATTATTGAACATTGGTGAAGTTTACCGATAATAGTTTCATAGATATTTCAGTAAAGCTATCAATAAATACTGAGTATTTTTCTTGATATGTCTTAGCTTGTAATATGTTATTAAAACATTTTCTCATTAGACCCATTAACTCCTGTAAGGGGAATGATATCTCATTATTACCGGTATTCACAATCTGGGACACCTCCCCATCTATCCTGTTGGGAGGGATCTTTGCGGTTACCTCATTATTTACACTTTCCCTACGTTCAACTGCAATAGTTGATGTGGGTATAATTTCTGGTACAGAGTATACATTATTGTTTGTTTCAGTCATGTTAACATCTTTTGATGTCATTGTGTTTTTGTTAGTTTCTATTTTGTTATTTTCCACCTCTTCGTGGACATTTGCAGCTTTTGCATATGTCTTATGCCTTCTTGTAGGTCTATTATTTACTTCTGTTGGTTTTTGCTGTTGAGGTAATTCCTCAGCTTCAATGTCTATTTTCTCAATTTCATCGTCACTTGAACTTGTGACGGAAAAAAGCCTGGGCTTTGGTGGTCTAAGTTTTTGTGACCCAGTAATTGCTTTAGGACCAGATTTTTTAAGGTTCCCCGGGTACCTTTTACATCCTCGGAAACTCGCCGGATGATTTAAGGAACAGTTTATACACACTGGTAAGTCCTTACCCTTTACCTTATCACACTGTGATGTGTGATGTTTTTCTGGACATTTGACACAGCGGGCTTCGTTATAACAATTTCGGGCTGTGTGCCCATTCCAGGCTTGACAGTTGTAGCACTGCGTGTACCCCTTCCTTCTTTTGTATGTTTCAACCCTTATCTTTAAGTAATTTAATGAAGATATTTGATATATTTCCTTGCTTTTATCTGTTCTTGGCAAATCAATGAGCCATAATGGTATTGGGACCATAATCTTTTCACCATCTTTATGACGGGGGCTCTTTAGCTGTACCACACTAATAATTGTGTAACCCAACTCCTCGAGAGATTCTTTGATCTCATCGCAAGATGTTGTTGTATCCAAATCCCTAATAACCACTCTTATGTTTTTGTCTGACTTTAGTGTGAATGTGCTAAAATTTACTCCCTCTTTTTCAAGCATTTTAGTCACAGCTCTATGATCATTTTCTGTTGTTACGTGTAATTGCAATGTTGTGCCAGTTTTTTTGGCATCAAAATTTGATTCGCAAACACCCCTAATTTTAACTGAGAGTTCTTTCCAGTTCTTGTATTTTGTCAGATTTAATGGGGGTATTCTGACTTTTTTCTTCTTTTTTTCAACCAACTGCCACTCATTTGTGTTAGTGGGATCTGGATCATTTGTATTTTCTTTTTCAACATTTTTACTTATTGACTTTCCATTAGCCCTATTGGGCAAACAATTATCAGGTTGCTTAGATGGGCCAGCCACCTGATCATCTGCTATGATTTTTGTTTTTTCTTGTTGATTGTTTTGGGAAGCCTGGGATTCATCCGCAGTCCGAGTTTCCTTTTCAACAATTACCTTATCGTTGACAATAATGCCATGAGTTACTTTAGTTTTCTTTTTACTTCGCGTCCCTATCGGATATTTTTTGTCATCCCTATCCTTACTTAAATACAATCCACATTTCTGGAAATCACAATTGTATAATTTTTTCATACTACAGAGAATTTCGGTACTAATTATTTTATCAGACGCAGCATCTTTTGAATTTTCGTAGTCTCCAACTAATTTTATAATGGTACGTAAGATACCATTAGTTTCACATTCACTATCAATTTCACATAGCCATTCACTGAACTTATTATGATTTATGAACTCTTGAATAATTGGATCCAGTTCATAAAAAATAAACTCTAAAGTGTCCTGAAGAGGTAGCTTTTCATCATCTACAGTTTCTTTGATCTTATCAATTATGTTACTAACATTTAACTTATCATTATTTAGCAATACACTATGCGCAAAGCATACCATCATCTTATTTTTACCAACCATGGTCCGCGACATTTGCACTACTATTCACAGATGAAACTCGGCCAAAAAGAAAATGACAACAGAAGCAGCACTTACCATTTTGTCGCCGCTAATACAGTTATCCATTCATCTAGCCGATATATATCCAATAGGCACTAAATGTCTCGGACGTGGAATCCAAAGTATCAAAATTTGCAGAAATACGTTGGTCTCGTTAAGACCTTCCCGCGCAAACACTTTTCACCGTTACAATCTCTTAGTCACCCCGCCACACACACGGGCGTCACTGCCGTCCCCACGCAAGCTTGACCTCTGCTTCTTGCGATGTATACAACTCAGCACTTAAGTTGACAGCACTGCCCACGCACATCCGCTCTCTTCGAAGTTCACCTGTCTTCTTATTCACCAAAACTCAAAACATCTGGACCATATCTTCCGAAGGCGGATGTGAAATGACAGAGGGTTTTATACAATATTTCTTTAAAAAATTTATAACAGGTATGCACATCAATTATTAATTTTGGAATTGAGCAAATTTTTGCTATCAAATAATTTTTGAAAACTAATTATTACATATAAAACAACGTTACTTCATGTTACACGTGGAGCGTGTCCAGAAAGTAATTAACTAGACCCCCCCCCTCCCGCTTTCTTTTAAATCGTTGATCGCACACAAAACTTATAATTGCAAAAAAAAACTATATGAATTAAATATTCATATAATGAATTTATATGAACAAAACTATTCAGAAAAATTACAAAATTAAACTGTTATTTCCCTGGTGTCCTATAATGATATGTAGAAAAAGTTTGTCACCTTGTGAAGTATGAAATACTAGACCAATATCAACCGAGACATTTAAGGGGGAGACTCCTACCTTTTTTTTTAGCATAGTGAAAAACTATGTTCTTGTAGAAATATAATTAAAAATACTTTTACAACATGTCTCTATTTACTTAACGGATTCGGAAAATTTAAAAAATATGCATTAAAAACAGCTTGCGCATGATAGAATAGCATTAAACCAATGTGAATGAATAAAAAATTATTCAATAAAAAGAAAACTGTTCTGTTCAATTCGTAAAATGGAGTAAAATATTAACATTTCATTGGCTCATTCTGAATTAAAATTAAAAGATAAATAATAAAGTTATTCATCTTTTATCTTCTAATTTTTTATCTTCTAAGATAGAAAATTAAAGATAAATAATGATGTTAAAATTAAAAACTAGTATTGAAATAAAAATAAATACTGGCGAAATTGAAAAAAAAATGTTAAAGTTGAGAAAAATTTTTAAAAATGAAAAAAAAAATTTAATTTAATTTAAACGAGACTAAGCCAATGAAATGCAAATACTTTGCTTTATTTTATGAACTGAATAGATTCCTTTATGTTTTGAATTAAATTTGTTTCAGTTACATTGATGTCATGTTATTTTGTCATACGCAAATGTAACCTGGGGAAGAAGAAACAGTATGCAAATCTGCGTTACAAGGAATAAAAGGCGCGGACGCCAGCCCTGTGAAGTTATTCCAGCGTGCAACAGTTCGAACAGTTGCAACGTACGGGATAATGGCGTACTTTCGTAATACTTTAAAAACCAGACTATGCATTCCATTTACGGAGCTGCAAACGGAAGTACCACAGAGGCAGCACTTCTTGTTTTTGAGTGTACTACCAACTCTTAATGTTTTTCCCATCCTTCTTGAATCACCTTGTATAACACACAATCAAAAACATTTTCCACTTCTTAAAAAATTAAGTATAATTAATTATAAAGCTTGTGAAGCCCTAATTATAAAGCTTGAGATAGGATTCAAGGGTTTTTGACAAAATGAGCAACCCAAATAGTTAAAGTTCAACCACGTGAAAGTGGCCCTCAGGTCCACAGGTTCGATCCCAGGAAAGGCTACGAAGTTCTTTCTTTATCGGAACTGATTGGAACCACCGACAGATGGCGCTTTGCTTAATACTGTACGTTAGTATCGTTCGCCATTTATGACAGAGGGACTGAGTCCAGTGTCCTGGTCAATCGAGCGGGATGAAGTGGGGATGCCCTTTCTCCAGGGCAGTCAAAGCACTTCCACCGATCCCATCTTCGGCTCCCGTCGAGCCCGAAGTCTTTGCTGGAGGTTTCCGTCAAAGATGAGGACGGAATTATATAACACTATTTTCTCTAGAGAGAAAGCTTCCCGGACCAAAATCGAACGGTAGTAAATTGCAGTACGGTAATATGACCTGAGATTATGAGCGGTGGAAAAGCATTGAGTGACTTTGTAACTCTCTTGATATTTTAAACTGTTCTTACGTCATTTTTATCAGTACAATTTGATTACATTAATTTCATTCGTTACCTTATCTCTATCCTTCCTCGGGTTTGAATCTGGGCCTGTGACGGAAACCTTTTCACGGTGGTAGGCAAACATTTTACCACCACGACACTCGGGCGAAGGTTTATTTATACAGTGTCCGGTAAGCGTTGATGCGGCTTTTATCCCATCAACAGGCAGCGGTAGAGGTATGCGATTCAGGTAATTTGCAAAATTCTCAAAAGACATTCAAAAATTGTCCTGTACCCGTTTCGAGTGAAAATGCAATGCATAACAAAATAAAAACTCTATATATTTATACGCCCCCTATCCTGTAACTACCAATTAGAAATTTTTTGCCCTGCATTTCCTGAGGTAAACAAATCAAAGTTTCTAAGTGCAATATTCGCTTATATTCAGCAGTCGCTTGATATTCAGCAGTCGGAGGTAAAGTGAGAAAGGACAGCATAAATGAGGACGCTGTACGTTCTTTCATAACTTTTATCCTATTTTTGAAGTAAAATATCTTAGCGAATTAAAGCACTTAAAATTATAGAATTTTTACTGTTTACTTCAGGAGATACAGAGCAACAGCTTTGCCACTGGCAGTAAAAGAATATAAGTGGGGGGGGGGAGGGCGTATGTATAAAAAAATTATATTTTATTTAGTTACACACTATATTTTCATTCTCAAAACCGCGTAATTTTTTCAATGCGTTTTGAACGTTCTTTAAATTGGAATCGTACCTCTACGACGGTTCCTCCGTCGGACGGTTTGATGAGATAAAGGCAACAATACAGTCGAATCTCGTTATTACGAACTCCAAGAGACCGGAGAAATCACTTCGTTAAAATGAAATTTCGTTATAAAGGAATTCCAGGGTTTTGCATTGTTCCTATGCAAACTTATCTGGCGGATTAGAAAAAAGTTCGTTAAAACGAGATTTTCGCTATATCGGTATTCGTTAAAACGGGATTCGACTGTATATAGCGTTTTCTCTACAAGGGAAATTTCGGTGCCTGAGGATTTTTCTCATTTTAAGCGGATTACCCGTTTATCCGTAACCCTATTAAGCTGGGCCGACGGAATGTGTTTTTTACCGATCCCTTGATGACAGCTAAAAATGGCTTCCAAATACCAAAAAAAACTTGCAAATTTTGAAATTAAACATCTCGTTCGGTTTTTCGTAGTTATTTTATTTGTCATAATGCAAGAATAAACGGTTATCCTGATATAGGGATTTGGGAAAATATAAAAAGTTAAATTTTTATTATTTGTCAAAACTTAGTTAACGTAAAATCATCATAACATGAGTATTTACATAATCTTCAAGATTTTTGTGATTGCAATTTTTTTATCTACGTAACAAAAAAATATCCGGGACTTTCTTCTGAACACACTGTACATACCCCCCCCCCCCCAATTTCTTCAGAAAAACACGAAAAAAGACGGAACAGTCTTTCCTCGAAGAAGACGAAGTTTTTCTCCCACTTAAGACTATAATCAATGGCATTTCCAATCGATGAACGAAAAGTCGGAAAAAAGGGAATTTTAAAAAAAAACTAATAATAAAGTAGAAAAGTTTTAAAATGAGTTTTACCCGGAAATCAATTTGACATATCGTTTGACTGATGATTACGCCTTCTTAGTATGGCGTTTTCCCAGGAATAAGGGAGGGGGCGGCGGAATTGTGACGTATTAATCGTGTTATCAGGTTACCGGGAAATCATCTCAGGTTCCAGGAAGAAGCAGAAATGAGAGAGGATTGATGTAGGAGTTTAGCAATAAATGCTTAATATTAGGCATGTCGTGGTTTATGCAAATCAGATTTACATTTATTGAAAAAGGAAGAAGTTCCTCATAAACAAGAATTTGATCATCAAACGGGTCTTTTCAGTATAAATTTAGAAATACGATTAAGTGAATTAAATCTTATTATTAGATTCCGGGAATTTGTCTCACTGTTGGCGTTGTGGTGCTACTACATATATATATTGTAATTCATTTAAATGTGGTGTGAGTTAATTAGAAGAGGTTATTCTAGTATTTAATGTAATCACGGTGTTAATTAATTTAATTCCGTGAAAAATTTGACATTAGAGTAAACGGTTTGTTCCTTCTGGCGTGTTTTACGTTTTTTACATTGCTTTGATTGTTTTTTTTGTTTTTAATTTTGCTTTTATTTATTTCCTTTTTTATGAATTTTCTTCAAGTTATCTTCCATCGTTTTATTTTACATTTTGCACGTTTTTTTTGTGCTTCTTGTTTTTTTGTCATTCTTTTTTCTGTCATTCTCTCATTTTTCCCCCGTGTAATAATATACATGTTCATAAGAATATAAAATTTCATCTTCATTACTCTCTGTTTTTTATTTTCAATTTTTCATTTTATTTTCGATTTTTTTTTTCTTCTCAATCAAATGAAACCTTATAGACATTTCAATTTATTCATTTTTTTTTTATCTTTTCATCATGCATTATATATTCATCATATTTCGTTCACTTCTATTCTATTTTCCCCTCCCTTTTTTCTCTTTCCGATTTTTTTCAATATTTTTTTTTTGGTTCTCTTTTAATGATCATCTACGTTTTTTTCGTTATATAACTTTTGATAGTGTTCTTAAATTCAAATATTTTTCTACTGTGATTTTTGAATTTTCTCCATTTATTTTAAATATTTTTCTTTTGCTTTTCCAATTTTTCTCTTCTTCAATTTTCAACATTTAGTGTCTCTTCTTACAATACTTATCTATTTTCATCTTGTATACTCATTTTATTCGATTAATCTTTCATTCTAATTATACTTTTACAATTTCATCATCTCTCATTCCCTTGTGATTTTTTGTTGTTGTTTGTCTCAAATTTTCTTTTTGTTTCTAAAATGTTCATTCCTCACACATTCTTCCCATCTAATTTGCACTATATTTATTTAAATGGAATGATTTTTTATTATTTATAAAACATTTCAGAACATTATTTTCATATCTAAAAAGCAAAATTAAACTTTTTAAACAATTAAATTTTGAATTAAGAAATGCATGTATGTTCAAAAAAAAAAGGAAAAAAACAACATAGAAAAACAGACAGGTCCCTAGATTTTTTCGAGATGTTTATGGAACTAAGGGATATTATGAAGTATTACGAAATTTGTATTTTCTAATAACATGTTGAAATATTTTGGCAATAATACAGTATATTGTTCTAACGAGTAAATATTAAACGCCTCTACCATCTCAAACTGCTACCATCGTCAACTGATGATTAGAAATAACATTAATTTCCAGATGTCATAGGTGTTAGAAAGTTCTTAAGGGTGTCTCTTACTTTTTAACATGGCGAAATAATATCCTCTAATAGAAATAAAAAATAATAATACTATTACTACAGTACTTAATACTAAAATAAAAATGCTACTTGAAAATTGATTTATTTCAAAAATATCAAACATGGTTTTAATTTATGTGCTATCTTATATAGGTAAGTATAAAGTTTTACTTATCTCCGACTCTCGACATTTTGTAAATTTTCAAAAAAAAACATTAAAAACAGCTTGCGCGCATGATAAAATACCATGACATCAATGTAATTGAATAAAAATCAATTCAATATAAAGGAAACTGTTCAGTTCATGAAATGAAGCAAAGCTTCAAGATTTCTTTGACTCATTCTCATTTTAAATTAAATTTAAAAATTTAAATTTCAAAAATTTTACATTAAAATTAAAATTCACTTTGTTTTTTCGAATAAAATTTAATTTAGATTGAGTAATGAAATCTCAAACTTTTGCTTCAATCCCTGGACTGAACAATTTTCTTCAGTTTTATTCAATTACATTGATACCATGGTATTTTTCATTATACACTCAAGCTGTTTTTAATACATTCTTTTGAAAATATACAAAAAATAAAGTATCAAAGATGTGTAAAATTTTATACTAGCATAGCATAGCGCATACAATCAAGAACGTGTAACAAAAAATCGAAATAAACCAATGGTTAAATGGCATTTTTAATGATACTTTTATTAATGTTTCTCACCATGTCTTTAAAGGTATGAGACCTCGTGACATAGCTTATAGATTGTTCATCGATACACATCTGTTTCCTTTTTTTATATATTACTCTTAGCTAGCCGAGACGTTTCCAGAGCTATCTTTGATTTCATGTGCAGGCGCCATCTGTCTTCTTGGGCGGGAAAACATGCTGGGACATTAAGAAAATTATGTTTTTACGCGTCTAGGGAGATAAATTCCACGTTATATTTGCAGTGAGAAGATCAAATATAATGCTTCATATAAAGGAAAAAAGTGCAATAATAATTTGATTTATGGCAGCGTATGTGTGTGTGTATATAAAAACTATTAAATTAATTCATTAACAAGAATAAAGTGCAGATGAATAGATCCAGGGGCACATGCAACTCATGTCAAGCATGTATCAACAGTTGCTTCACCCTACATGTTTGTTACTTAGCAACTACTCTTCATATGCAAAGAAACAACCGCTAAAAATGAATTTGTTGTAGAGATTTATGTACGCGGATACAGAATTTTCACCTCTTACTTTAATGTCACTTTTCGGGTTTTCTCAAGTTTAAAAATAAAATGAATTATTGGACGGGATCCCCTCCTCCGCGGCGCTGACTGCCAAGTAATCACATGATCACTCGTCGAAATTCCCATCCAATCAGGTGCGTCTGAGGTTGTTTCGGGACGCCTCTGCTTTCGAGATTCGAAAATCAAAGCGTGCTCCTTTTCCACTCTCGGGATGTCAGCTGGTGCCAGCTTAAGGTACTTTCCTCTGCACTCTATCAGATTCAAAATAATTATAAAATAAGATAGCAGTCGGGTGTTTGTTAATCCTTCGTTGAAGATAACAAAGGAAAATGTTCGTTTGAAATTACTGTTATTTTAGTGTTTGTCAAATATTTATATGGAATAGTTTAAAAACATAATAAGCTGTAAGAAAATTAGAGTTGACTCGAACTTGGAGTTAAAATCGAAACTTTTACGAGACTGTGAGATACCATATTACTTTTCTCCGATATTTGCCTTCTTTAAGCAATTTCAATTAAGGTAAGAGACTTCCGAATTTTTAATGAATTTTTTTAGTTATTTCCTTTTGTTTAAATGTTCTTTCTTCTACAATATTATAATATCCTTCAAAATTCCATTTATTGTGAATGAATTATGTATTGTTAGATACGACAGTTTCTTTCAAATAATGCTGTCGTCATAAAGAGTACTTAATAACATTTTCCGGATGACAAGATATTTAAATAACTTTAATTTATTTAATTTTATAATGCATTAGAAGTGCAATCCTTTCGTTGGTAGAATTTCATTAAAGAAATTTTCAATATCTTTTGCAATGATTATTATCTTTTAAAGGGATTATATATATTAACATATTCTTGATTTAGTTTTTTTTCCCCTATAATGTAATAATCAACCATTTTTCCAAATTACATTGATTAATGATTGGTATTATTGAGTTATACTGTATTTGCTTTATTTAAATTCCCCATAGTTTGTACTTGATAATTCTCGTGTCACATTATTACTATTAATTATTTTTCATGGTGATTATAGTTAAAGTTCCCGTACTCTGACTAGTTTTTCACAAAATCTTTATCCGAATACAGCCAAATTTTTAGGATATCTTAATGAGACACAATGGGAGAAAGATTTATGAAATAAAAATTAGTTCAGTTCTCTACCACTAGGCGAAAATGGAATTTTTTAATTTTCCCATGGACCAGTATAGCATATATACCGAATTCCAATGGAATGCGTCCTCCAGAACGGGCTCTATATAGGTCGGAGTAGTGTAGCTACATTGGTCTGAGAAGTGTTAGTATACTGAAACTACTCAGACCTATATAGTACCCGTTCTGGTAGACGCATTCCTTTGAAACTTGGTATATAAGCTGTATGAACTATGGGAAAATGGAAAATGGTGGTTTTTCACCTGGTGGTTGAAAATCGAACTTTATTCCATAAATCTCTCTCCCATGGTCTCATTGAGGTATACTAAAATTTGACTGTATTCGGATAAGCAGTTTTTGAGGAAAACTACTCAGAGAGTTAAACGGAAATTTTATTATAATCACCCTGCATATTAAAATAATTACATGCTTCATTAATTTTATTCATTTTATTATTCCTTCAAATACGACTTTTCATTGATAAAATAAAATAATAAAAATTCGAAACTGAACTAAACTGAAATTTATTAATATAACACACACGCGTACATGTATATATACATGTATATACATATACACATACACAGTGCACTTCCGTTGTGCCTAAGGGATCGGATAGGATAATAATAAGGCAAACTCTATTTTTTTTAAAGATTTATGCAGAAGGCAAACACGTTAAAAGCCGTATCATAACCTTAAGAATGGTTTTCAAAATCAAATTACAAGCCGGTTCCGATTTCACCGTAATTAAAAAAAAACTTTTTAGTTAATATTAAACTATATTCTTGATTTTTTCCTACTTAATATTAAGCTACATATTCTTCATTTATATAATTTTTTACTAGTTAATATTGTTACGAAAATTATGTAAATAGTCATTATTTATCATTTATTATGCCATCGTTCACGTGTAAATAGTCATTAACGCATCTCTCTGTAAATCTCGCCGAATTGAGGACAGATTTGGCGAATTTAAAAATAGCTCCGGTGATTTGGCGCTGTCAGGTCGCCAAAAAAATGGATGGGATATCGCGAGAATATCGGAGAATGTTCTCGTAATATTTCCTCGTATGCATAAAAGCTCTACTAGAACGGAACTGAGAGCAGTTTGTTGAGTTTCGAAGACGAGGTCTTTTGTATGTGAAAGAAGCCACTCTATATTTAGCGTGTTTGGTCAAATCTCTGCTTGTGAATTCGTGTAAATAGCTGTTCGAATTTAATCTGTGACGTCCTGTATTTTATTTCATTCTCTGATCATATGAAGGACGTGGTGTATTTCTTCGGTTATCGGCCGCTGAAGTTCGACATCAGCTGTCTTAATCTTAAACATCATATATTTGAAATAGAAATAAATTACCTTTTGGTTGAGACAATATAATAATATTGCAGTTCATCCTGAGTGGCGCAGTGGTAAGATGTTTGTACTCTACTATGTAGGTTAGCGCCAAGGTCTACGGGTTCGAATCCGGAACATCAGAAACATGTTCTTTACCTACCAAGCTTAGGGCGACCACCGATAGATGGCGCCTTCACTTTGCAACTTCAACACAACTCCTTTGGTTGGAAGTTGCCGTATCGCGATGTATGACTGGAGTTGGTGTGTGATAAAGTAGTACCCACATAACGTTAATAGTTGTTTCAAAAAATAAAATCTGTATGACTATGATCTTGCATCATCCATATATGTATTTCTGGTGCGCTTCGGGCACCAGAAGATATGAATTGGATTTCAATAAAAATATATGCAAAACTAACACACCCAGCAAACAACTTTCCCACCCTAAGCCATAAGTAATTTTCGATTTTCGATTTTTTAACTTTTCGATCCACCCTAGCGTATATAGTGTATATCGAATCTGTTATTTAATAATAATAAATCCATAATACTTCCGTTAGAAGAGAGACGATCATTGGCGAACGCAAGGGAAGAGTGATCCCCTTGAGCCAAGATTATAGGGGTACGTTGCAGGAAAAAACGTAAACCCCCCCCCCTCATCAGAAGGAAAAAAAATCTGAACCCCCTCGAGAAAATTCTGCGTACGCATATGCGTACATACAATTCTCACTGACGAGCAGCTTGGGGTTTTTTAACATCGTTCAGCAGCGTCTTTCCCGCTCCCCATTAAAAAGCCTCGCCACAGAGAGCAACAGGCCTACAACGATAAATTATTCAATCATTACACTTCACTCATAGTTAGAAAAACTGGTGGCAGATGACAGCACTACACATAACAAGCAGTACACAGGAACAAACTTCACGTACATGGTTTCACTACACGTACATTCCCTCATGTACCAATTCGTTAGAGGTTTCGCAGAGGAATATGGACGAGGTGCATGTGTGGTTTAGTAATAGCAGTGGTGTCTTTTCCGAAGCTTAGTTCGTCTTGCAAACGTAAGGTTATGAAAGCCGTACCTGCAGATTGAAATAGATTTGGTTGAAGGAGTGCAGAGAAGAGCTACGTGGGCTCTTGGAACACAAGGCTTGAACTGTCAAGAAAAACTTGATTTCTCCAATATGTTCACATTGGAGGAACGTAGGCGTCGGGAGGATAGATATGGTCGAGGTGTTTAAAAATTTCAACGTGATGGATTGGATGGACCATGACTCATGGTCCATGAGTTATTAATGCACCGTGAATCAACTGCTTCGGCAAGGGGGACACCAATGTCGTTTAGTAAGAGAAAAATCTAGGTTGGGGTGTCTAACGGAGTTTTTACTTTAATAGGAGGTTGCTAATAAATGGAATAGCTTACTTTCAGGGTTGCGAATGAACGCCATTGATGCGTTCAAAGTGAAAACCAATAAAAATTTCCACATTCTTAGATAAGACAAAAATCATAATCTTATTTATGGGCAGTGCATTATACTAATATACAACCTCTGACAATAAAGTTCGGTGAATTGTCCTGTAACATTAAGGTAGATGAAATGTTAATGAAAGTTACCTTAGTGTCCTTCGAAATAGTCACCTCCCGTTACTATGCACCGCTGAGATCTCCTATACACGTCCTGGAAACTTTGCAAGAAGTCTTCTTTTGGGATGGAGTTCAAAAGCCTTGTAGTGCGTTCTTATCTGTATAGATGGCGCACCCTCCTCACGCTCCTGGTGATTGTAAAAAAAAGAAAAAATGCCAGTTGGAATGCTACCACCGATTTGTATACACGTGTCATCCTTCTCGTTATGTTTCCTTCGTATATTAAATCGTTAAGTTTTCATTACGTTTTATGTCGTCACTACAAGCATCGGATTAGCCTCGTCACGTTTCGTTGGATGTCAGGAATATCGTCAAATCTCTTTCCTTTCAAAGCGAGTTTGAGTCGTGGGAATAGGAAGAAGTCTGGAGGATTGAGAGCTGGTGAGTATGGTGGATGTTCAATTTGCACCACCCCCTTTTTTGCCAGGAACTGTTTGACAATATTGGCTGTGTGAGGGCGAGCATTGTCGTGAACAAGAAACCATGAACCTTGTTGCGCGTACTGAGGTCGTACCCTGCGTAGACGTTTCATGAAACGGGTCAAAATTTCAATGTACCTTGCAGCATTCATCGTCGTTCCCTCAGGTAGAAATTCCTTGTGGATTTTCCTCATCATTTTCCTGTTCTCAGTTAAGAACCAACGCACTAAACAAGCACTTTGTAAAAAAAGTCTTTCACGGAACACAAACGACGCTCAACAGCTGCCGCTACGCATGTGCAGCGCTTTGCTTCGCCAGTGTTGCCAGATCGGTCGTCCTGACTTCATTCACCAAACTTCATTGTCAGAGGTTGTAAATAAATATATATCTAATTATTATTTTATTATTATTTTTATTGAAAAAGACTTTGTTATTGCGTATATTTTGGTTTTATTGCGTATATTTTGGTTTTATTGCGTATATTTTGGCTTTATTGCGTATATCCATACTTTTTATTGGCATGCATTTTTCAACCACGTCGTTGGGCAATTTTAATGTTCTGGCCTTTGCATTCGTATCATGATATTTGTACGACAATTCCGATATCTAATTTGATTATGGATTTTATTACTGCACTATTTACACAATAGTTTGTTGGCACAAGTACCGTACATTTCCAAGATAAAATGCATATTCCTTAATTAATGTTGTTTTTTTTCTCGTTATTCTACAAACAACACATATCTTGCCGAAAATGTTTGCTAATTATACAGAACAAATTGAAAATTCCGAACTTTATTTGATCAATTCGAATTATAATAAGGTAATGTTCATAGAGCTTATTAAAACAAAGAACTAAGGTAACAAGAGTGATGTTAGCTTAACAAGTGTCTCCAGGATCATTATTTATTTTTACGTGAGTGCAGTGGCATAATAACCGTCTAATAAGTTGGAATTTCATAATTCATACTCAATGTTTAATTTTTTTTACGTACAGGTTCAACGAAATTAATTTTCCAACGCAAAGGTTTGTGATACTAATTATGAATTATATTTTTCATCAGCACAATATATCACC
The DNA here is from genome assembly GCF_987345545.1 of Pholcus phalangioides. Taxonomy (NCBI): domain Eukaryota; kingdom Metazoa; phylum Arthropoda; class Arachnida; order Araneae; family Pholcidae; genus Pholcus; species Pholcus phalangioides. Next base: position 29,761,575 of record NW_028301601.1, read on the forward strand.
ATCATAATTTTACTTATATTATATGATTATGATATTATTATACCTGTGTGGTATATATAAGCGCATGGCCCTTTCCTACGGTTTTACTCAATTTTACTGACTCAATTCTATTTTACTAGCCCGAAAAGGATGCACCAGACAATTTCAAGTTTTTTTCTGTAATACTCAATGAAAGTCATTTGCTTCGACTATTAGTGTCTTTGAATTGTCATTCAGATACGAGGAAGCTCTCAGCCGAGCCTACAGCTAGAACCCTTGTACTACCATTCAAGGTTTCGAGGTCAGTTAAGATTATAAAACGGGCTCAAGGGAAATGGAATTCCATGAAACGTTCATACGACGCATTCACTATTTATATAATTAAAACAAAAATGATGATTCGTGTATATAGGTGGTACTTGCACTCACAGGCCTTACCGAGAAGAAAAGCAGTCATATATTGCAACCCATTCATATCTCAGAAACAGCATTTATTGACATGGTCTAGGAATGAAGGCTAACTTTCTGCTACCTGCTGTGGGAACTCTGGTTTTGCGAATGAAAATCATTATTAAAAACCAAAAGGGAATTTATTGGACATCCCTAGGATTATTTATTCAGCAGAAACACCACCTATCGGTGAAGTTCAGCAATATACTTGTTTTTTTTTTAAATATATATCAAGCGCATCATATATAAATTACCGGTTTTCCAAATTTCATGACGTATAGACCAATAAAACGCGTTCCAGGGTTTTCTGAGATGGCAAAAATTAATTTATAAAACTGTATTTCTTGACTCTTATGCAGTCATTCCAAGAAATTTTGAATGTGATGTGAAATGAGTAAATAAACTAATAAATCTATGGCAATGGGACTTTTTATGCCACAGTAAATGTTCCAGGATTCCAGCGCTAACATTTAGTTCACATTATGATATCTTCATGCAGTGAGTAATAACTCAATATATCGCAGAATAGAAACAAAAAATATGAACTTTTACATGAAAATGGCGTTTATTATAACGTTTGGATGATTTACGATCCCACCTAAATTGTGATTTAGTAGAACCATCGTCTACTCTCAGATTGATCACGTGACTAAAAAAAAAAAGATCAACAGTAAAATTAATGATGGATCATCGTGATAAATGTTCATCTCCGTTCGCTATTACGAGTCATTCCTCGATTTCAAGTGTGTGTGTGTGTTTTGTGTTCGTAGAATATATATCTCTTCAGTCATTCAGTCTGCCAAGGATTGCTTAAATACTATTTCCCGGTGCCAGTTAAGGCATTTACCGAATCCAGAATGATCATTAGTGGAGCTCAGAATGTCTAATGAATCAGTGAGGAGGAGGAAGATTCATTCAATAGCCGTACACCCCAAGTCATTAACGTGAATCTACTACGTCAAGGTGTTTTTGGCATATTTCGATTTGCTAACCCATTTGGAGATGGATTTCCTACGCCTCAGTATTCAATACTATCCTTACGTAGACTTCTAATGATAGAAAAACAAGTCTCTTAAATGTCTGTTCATCTCTCTTCCTTTCTGGATATATTAACATCTGTTTAAATCTAGTAATCATATTCCACTGATGAGTGTGCTTGATCTTTCATTTACTTTTTGTGGTGTTTTTTTTCTTCATGACTTACGCCAGGGCTTAGCAACATTTTTTTGAGTCGCAAGCACCGTGCATGCGCTATCATCGGAATTAGATTACAATACTTATATGACAACTTTCACATATGCTCCAATCAGTACAACGTTAATGCTTTAAAGCGGATTAAATGTGATGTTGAATTGATCAATATCTCTAATCTGAATCAGGAATAAACATCGAGAATTCGTGGGTGGATCGTTGAGCACTGCGATGCACGATTAAACATTATGTTTTCAGACACAATTCTAGTGAATTTCGTAGTGGTTAGAAACACGGATTTTCATCCTCAATGAAAATCTATTTCTAGTAAAGCTGCATTAATTAGCGAAAATATTTCTAGCATGACATTAACATTTTAACGGCTAAATTAAGATTTGAGTGGATTTTCTAAATTTTTCCCTCAGTATGTGTGTGTATATATATATATATATATGAACAAGATGTTGCAAAATTAATTAATTTTTGTCGAAACTCACCAATACCAGCGTCATAGGCAGCATAAATATGCAGTGTAGTGTATAAACAATGTAAAATATCCATTGTCGATAATAAATTTCATGGCAAATTGGAAACCAACTCGATTATGAGAAGATTGTTTTCAATTTATCATGAAATTTAATATCAACAACGAATATTTTACTATATATATATGCACATATAAGAATTATTAAAGAAAAAATTGGTTATTTTATGAGATTGAAATAGAACCTATGCAGTGGGTCTTCATCAGGGGGAACCCCATGCATGGTTCGAAAAGTTTAGGCGTGTCTGAAGGGTGGCTATGCCAAATTGCATTAAAAATGCATAAACCCATAAAATTGCATACTCATGGTTGGTAATCTCATTTTATAAACAGGGAAAGAAATAATTCTCTAATTATATCTTTCCCTTTTTATAAAATTTCATCGCACTGTGACATTCACACGTGCCACTAACCTTTTAACGGCCAATGTTCGCAACTGGGAACATTCGCTTTATAGGGAAAAATGTTTTTCTTACATGAAAACACTTCACTTTTCAAAACACTGCACTGTATACTGTTGCGAACACATTGGCCGTTAAAAGATTAGTGGCACGTGTGAATATCACAGTGCGCTGAAATTTTATAAACAGGGAAAGATATAAATCTTTAGACCAGAGATTACCAACCTTGAGTACACGCACCCCTGGGAGATATGTTAGTGGGGAGGAGAGGAGGGGCGTATTTAGGAATACGTAAAAAAATATTCAGCGATAGCGGAAAATTTGAATTAATTAATTTAAAAAATTGTAAAACATAAATTATGGCATAGTATATTAGAGGGAAGTTTTATGGGAATGCGCATAGAATCTCATACATTTTTATTGGTTCCAAAGCTTCCTTTGCAATTTCAGAGTTAATTAAGCCTAACACGCATGTCTGGGGGGGGGGGGGCTAAGCAAACACCCTACACATTTCTCGGGTCCACATGCGTTCTATTCATTTCTTGGGTCAGCACCCTTTACGCATATTTTGATTCCACACGCTTCCTATCACTTTTTTGTGCACTTCTTCGGCCGGCAAGCTCTCCACTCATTCCTCGCACGCTTTCTACGTATTTATTGAATGCATACGCTGTTTAAAGTATTTCTTGAAATAGCACTCCTTTTGTTTATTTCTTGGGTGCACAAACTTTCTACGCATTTTTGCATCCGCACGGTTTCGACGCATTTCTTGGGTCCACATACCTTTTATGCATTGCTACTGTTAAATTCCTCGTACGCATGTCTAAAGGTACGCCGACATCCTGCCCTACTAATTTTTTTGTGGTGAACAAGTCTTTCAACATTTATAGAGGGATCTTTTGCTTTACTAGGGCAACGCATACCTTCTACGAATAAATAGTGGGTACTTGAATAATGGAAAATTAACAATCACTCTTCTTCAGGAAGAATAATTCTAAACATCTCATTACAACGAAATGCATGGTGGACCTTTGATAAATTCCACTTACCAATGGTTCACAGAGTGCTATTTTTCCAAGCGCGTGTGCACGTGAGTAGTAGTTAATTGTGCGTTTCTGGGCCGTAGAAGCTCTTATGGGCTAACCCTAATTTCTCTACTACGTGTGATACCTATAAGCTTTAACATTACAGCTGGGACTCAGTTGATTAGCCAAGTCACAAATGAGAAGGAAAAAATTTTGTATTTACTCTAAAATTATTCTCTCGTACCAGTATTTTAATCCATAGAAGTCAACAAATGTTTCTGTCGGAGAGCTTTTAAGAAAATGCATTCATTTGGTAAATGAAAAAATATTTCTGCGAGAAGGATAAACGAAGCAAAATTTTCGTGAGACGTTTTGGAGGAATCGATTGTTTTCCTCTGCTCTATAAGGTGAATTAATCATGAAACTTTTGTCTTTCTCTCCCCAAACGAGTTTTTTAGTTGTTTACGACTTTTATAAGTAAAAATATTAAGTATATGTACACTGGTCCAAAACAGTGTCTCGTAAGCATATTCTATTCGATAAGATCTAAAATGGTTTTTTTTTTAGAATTTTATGTGATATTTTCCTACACAAGTACCTGTGTTTATGATTATTATTATTTGTGAAGTTCATAATTGGGGAATCTCATCCGTTGCATGAGGGTTGGATACTTCTATCGAGACAAAAACGGGACGTATCAAAATAGTCTCACAAAAGGTTCTAAAGCATATTTTACATTCACGTGAGCATTGTAATAAATGCGTGTGGTTATCGATCTTAAGGGCCTAAGGGACTACAGATTGATAATTCGTAAATATTGTCCTTTTTAGCTTTTCCAACTTTCAGGTGCTAAAACAAGTAGGTCTACCGGGAGCAAGCAATCAGACCACAACGTAGAAAATTATGAATTCAAACATCCAATCACTAGCGGATTTGTCATTTCGAAATATTTTAACAGTTGGCAGCACCTTCCCCCACACTTACCCACTCATAAAACTATACATGCACAATACTATCAGGTTTCTTAATAACGAGTGTATTGCTCACGTATGTCAAATTTTCCATAGCATTTCTTTTATCATGATTAATGACTTACGCAGGGTTCACGGAAGTGTTTCAGATCTGTGAATGTTCATCTTAAGCTTTATGTAGATGTTGATTTCTAAGAAAATCCTGGGGTGTTCGAACTGGACTTACAACATCGAGCAAACAAATTGATTTTCAAATATACTAGCCAGTATACTATAATCTAGTGTGGCTGCTCGAGAAACCACAAAATCCCTTGCTCCAGTACCTCTGCGCTTACAACTACCAACAGTTAAGGGTAATGCAAATGATGATTCCGAAATTGTAAAAAAAAAAACCATTACTTTACCATTAAATGTACCTTTAAACGTTCCTCTGACGCATTGACGCGTGCCGAAATCCGTGTTCTGAGTGAATGTGTGGACTTAAATATTACTTATGTATGAGTAATGGATTTCTTGTTCTACTGCTGCTGCAATCTGGCTCCCACATTGCGAAGTGGAAATGATGAAGTCATGAATTTTTATAACACTGAAACTGCAAAATATTGGTGACCAGCACCGAAGAAATCGGCAATTATCACAAAATAAATAGACGGCTTGCCTCTATTCGAATCGATTAATTTCAGCTAATAAATAATAATTTGTTTGTGAAAATATTTTATAGAAATTATAATTTTTTTATGATTTCAACAAACAGATGATTGTAATCAAGAAAGCTATGGTCACTCATGTTATACACAGAGTGGCCACTTTATTATTTGGACAGTTTTGAGCAAATGGGATATATTGTCACACTGTTGATGCTGAAATAATAGACAGGAAATGAAAAGGAAAGCTCCTTTTCATGAAAAGAAAGCTCCTGAGACCGTGAGTTTTGTGAAGACATAGGCAAAAAACGCAATTTTTGACAGACTGTCAACGTGGGATGATTGTAGGAGCTCAGAGCTATGGAGAGAGTATCAGTGAAACTGTGTCATTTGCAAGAAGTTCCAGAGCAGCTATAGTTTTAGTGTTTAAAGATTGCACTGTGAAGCAAAAAATTTGGCCTCAACGTGCAACTTGTGGTTTTCAATGATGGATGAACGTTCGTGCGGAACGTGAGAGTCTAAAGACTTGTAAAGACAATAAAACAGTAACAGTGGCATATTTACAGGTTGGGCGGGTTGTAATCTATGCTTGCCGCCGTAGGCAGGCAAGTTTGAAAGGGCGGCCAATTTTAGGAATTATTGGCTCAGAAAATGAATATATAATGGGAGTAAAGCGGCAAAATTTTTTAACCATGCATCCGCCTCTATCCAGAGAGCAAGAGACTAGGTCAGCGAGTGAGCTAAAGAGTTTGCAAGCATGTGAGTAAACAAAATAGTGCGCACGCACGTCAGTGAGCAAAAGGGTAATCTAGAGAGTGCGCAAGCATATGAATGACAAAATGACTGAAAGAACCTAGAGCGTATGCAAACACATATGGATGACCAAAACAGTGTGAAAGCATGTGGGTGACTGAAACAGTGTGCACGCACATGAATGACCAAAAATGTGTGCAATCGCGTGACCACGTGAGTGACCAAAACAATATGGAAGTATGTGAATGGCCCAAAGAAAAACAGTAACGTAGAGAGTTTGTTAGCATAAGAGTGCCCTAGAGAGTGTGTGAGACCACGAGAATGGGAATGCCCATCAGAATAATATTAATAAATATTACCATGAGAGTGATTAAGAGTGTGTCAACATGTAAATGACCAACATAGTACGCAAGCATATGAGCGACCACAAGCGTACACAAGCATGTGAGCGAGCAAAAGCGTACGCAAACATGTGAATAACCAAAGGAAGGACTTAGAGACACGGTCATATTCACAGGCAGGGGAGCAAAGCGGGTTATAGGACAGGGTGGTGAATTCGAGGAATTACTGATCAAGAAAACAAGACTAAAATGAGAGAAATGCGCAAAAAAATTAATGTAGCCCGCAAGAGGCAAACCCACAAACACCCCTCTGAACAGTAACAGTGTAGTAAATTGCAGCTGATCTTAATTGCGCTTCGATATTTCACTGAGATGGGACGCGGGGGTGCGTTTGGTCTTCAAAAGTAAAAAAAAAGCCGATCTTAGTAAAATATCGTCTCAAAGGATGTCTGAATGTACTGTTCCCAGTACAAGGCATCGTATCGGATAAGGAAGCCGAAAGCTACTTTGAACACCGTTGCTGTCTGCAGCTAACTAGAGAGAAAAAAAAAAGGCGTCAAGCATTTCCATTCACTCAGGAGCGCAAAGATTGGATAATGGATAACTGGAAACAAGTGATATGGTCCGATAAATCACGGTTTTAGTTACACCAAGCAGATGTACGAGTGAGAGTTCTGTGGGAACTGCACGAAAGCAGGGACGCCGAGTGAACTGCCGCAACCCCGTCAAGCTGGTGGCGCTAATGCGATAGTTTGGGAAATGTCTTCCTGGCATGCTTTGGGGGGCTCTTCAATTCGTATTCATGAGCGTCTGAATAAGGCATGATATATAAACGTCGTTATTGACCAAGTATATTGTGTTTTGTGGATGCTTTAGATCAATGGCGATAGCTACTTTCAACAAGATAACGTATATTGCAGGGTTGGACAAATCTCCAAACATTTACATCCCCGTTCGGACATATAACTTGAAATATTAGATGCCCGAATTAAACACAAATTTTAAAAGAAATACGAAAATCCAAAAGAAATGTGATTACGATTTAAAAATTTAGAAAATAGTCAAACCACTAATTGCAATTTTCCCGCACTGTTTGGCATCAAAAAATAAGTCACCAAGTTACAATTCACCTGGTTAACAGAATCGTAGCCGATTTACGGTACGGGACCGGATGGCAGGGGAGGGCCTAGGATAGTGTGGCCAATATCTCGGGCATTCGGTTATAACCGCGCACATAATTGAATGTTAGGATTCTTCAGATGTCTTCGCCGTCGAGGAAGAAGTCCAGCTTATCAGGACTTTTTTTTTCTTGAGTATGTGTTAGGCAATAAATGAAAGCTATCGCTAGCTAGTATTGTGGGCACCGCCGCATTTTTTGTTGGTATTATTAGGGAAAAGAGGAGAAGGGATGGCACTTGTTTGCTATGTATAGTATATGTACTTTTTTTCTGTGTTTGTTGGCTATTCCGAGACGGAAAACAAAGGATATCGATTGGTCTTGTGTGCGTCAGCTGCGAGTTGCAGAGAATTGCAAATCCTGTTCTCATGGCTGTGACATTTATATGATTTGCCCTTTTTCATTGTTTTTATTTATTAACTTTCTTGTTTATATTTGTTTCTGTCATCCTATCTCGTCAAGGGCATTCCCCTCCAGGAATAGTGGTACACGCGGGCGGGAATCGAGTTCTGATGAATTAGCGTTTCCACGCACGCATTGATATTCTTGGGTCCTCGTGGTTTTACACATTTCTTGGGCTTGCACACTTTTTACTCATTTTTCTAACTGCCACGCTTTTTGCTCATTTCCAAGGACAACCGGCTTTCTATGCATTTCTGGAGTCTACCCACTTTCACCGAATTTTTTGGATTCGCACGCTTTCTGCACTTTTCTCAGACTTGCCCGCTTTTCACACATTTCTTGGGATCGCGCGATTTCCAAGGCATCTATTACGTCCTCACACTTTCTACATATTTTTTTGCATCTTCACGTGTTGTATGGCTTCCTTGCGTACGTACGCTTTCTGCGCATTCCTTCTGCCATCACGCTTTCTACGTATTTCGTGGGTACAGACGCTTTTCATGCATTGTAGGGGGTACGTAAATGTAGTACTCATGTACAAATTTAGTACTCATGTCTATAGGCAAGCAAACATCCTACTCTGTGTCTTTATTGAAGTAAACAAGGCTTTCATCATCTCTAGTGGTAAGCAACGCTCTATTCTTGCACATTTTGTGCAGGAACGGCACAGAAGGGAACAGTCGAAAAGTATGGTAGTCAAGTCGGACTCCTCATACTGCAGAGTCCTCGAAGAACTCACATAGAAGTAGAGACTAGGTGTTTGTCGTAACTGGAAATGAAGATTTATTTCCGGACGTTCTCAATTTGGTAGAAAGGGCAATAATCTCTTCCTCACAGGAAAGTTTCGGTACATCCTTCAGTCTTATTGCGTCTGTGACCTCATTTTTTATCGAGCAGTGGCGTTTCAATCTCTACAGAAAGGAAATCATTCAGAGTTCGTTCTTTATTCCTTTTTTTACCTATTATATATATATATGATCAGATAAATCCGACTTATTCTCCTTGCCTGACGTGATCCATGAATATAACGGGAATAATGTACGATAACAAGGACGTGGGAATCAGAAAAAAAAATCTGGGCAATATCCCGGGCAGTCGAATATAACGACGCACATAATGGAATATTCGGATTCTTCAGATGGTTTCCCATCGAGGTTGTGGCGAGGAAGTCCAGCTTACCACGTTTCACTTTTTTATTTTTATTTTGCGTATGTGTTACGCAATGAATGTAAGCCTTCCCTAGCTAGAATTTCGCGCACCGCCGCATTTTTTCTTGGTATTATTAGGAAAAGAAGCGTGTGTGGGGGGGGGGGGGAGGTAGAAAGGGAGAGGAGGATATCACCTGTCTGCTATGTACAGTATACGTTCTTTCTTGTGTGTTTGTTTTCTATTCCGGGACGAAAAACAGAGGATATCGATTGGTCTTGTGTGCGTCAGCTGCGAGTTGTAGAGCATTGCAAATCCTGTTCTCATGTCCATGGCATTTATATGATCTGCCTTTTTTTTTACTTCTTCTTCCAGTTTATCTTTCTTTGTTTATTATTGTTTCTGTCATCCTATCTCGTCAAGCGGATTCCTCTCCCGAAATAGTAGTGCAAGCGGAAGAATCGAGTCCAAATGAATTACAGTAGCGACCCCTTAATACTAATCCCTTATTCTTTTTTTTTTTTTTTTTGATAGATTCGCAGGAAGTTTTTCCTTTTCTGTGTATTCATTCGTGGTCAGTTCACGTTCATTGATAAGAAAGAATCAGGTTAATTCGTTTCTGTTTTTTTTCTATTCTTAGAACGCTGGCATTGATGGTGCTTGAGGCAGTTAAATGTATATTGATGAGTGTGTTTGGCACTATTTTTACATTTTCCTACAGATAACGATCCATGTGCTAAGAAAGGCAGCATACTGAACAAAAATTTCTGGAAAACTTTTGAACGAGTTGACTTTATTATTCTCAAATCCTGCTTACACATAAGGCCCGTTCCTGATGAATTTGTGCCTTTGGCAATCACAACTTTTTGAGGTTGTTTATCCTTAGCATTTGCTGATGCAAAGGTGTATGCAGGGATAGAGGTGTATCAAGGGCTCATTACCCCCCCCCCCAAGACGATATAAAATTAATTAATTATATGTTATTAAAATTTTATTAAATTTATATTTAATTAATTTTTTGGCATCCGAATGGGCCTTGAAAACTTATGAGCCCTCAGGCATCGAGCCCCGTTGCGAGCCCCATGATGGAAACACGGCCTGCTTACAGAACCTCCAACCTATGTCTAAGTGATAACAGAGTTCTGCGAAATCCCGGTTGAGAAATATTGATATTGAAAACATAACAGAAATTCGTAAATATTTTAATAGGCTGTTTATTTATTCAAGATAATAATATTCATATATGACTGTTTGGATATACACGCCTTATATGTATTTCTAGAGGTCAGTAGGTCCTCTACGCCACTGTTCGTCGAATTCTTCAAAACTGTGGACCGATGAAAGTGATTGAAAAATTTCGTAGTTGAGTAATTATTGCGGACCGACGAAAAACAAACGGGGGAATTGATTTAGGCACCGGCGACAAAAAAATAAGTTGATGATAAGAGAAGTTGGAGATTATTATTCTACGCATTTTTATTCGTACGCAAGCCTCATACCCATGTCCAAGGGATGGGGGATCAGCAAGCCTCTACCAAGTTTCTAGGGATGAATAGATCTACGCATTTCAAGGACTCCAGATTTTATTCTTTACGCGTGTCTAGAAAGGATCATTATATCTCTTACGCATAGGGGTAAGGGGGGGGGGAGAGGGTAAGAAAACATATTCTCCTTATGAATACAGATATGGAACCCTCCTACATATCCTACGCATTTAAAGTGATGCACATGCCTCGTATGGATATTTGGTGGTTAAAGGAGATAAACAATCCTCCTACATATTTCAATGATGCACACATCTAAGAAATAACCAAGCCTCATACGCATTTCAAGGCAGCAAATTCACTTTGACCACAGTTTAACACTAGAAGCACCGTTGTCATTTTGACCCTTTTTCAAATTTCCCTTGTGTTATCTCAACACACAATGGAACTACGAAGCTGATATTTTCTGACGTTTCTTAAAATACATCACGAAATAGTGTGACAAATTTTTATATTTCTATGGTGGTGCACGCTCTCTCTCTCTCTCTCTCTCTCTCTCTCTCTTAATTATTAAAACAAATAATCATATAAATACCTAGAACAGCCAACACAGGTCATTTTGACCTCTATTAGAATTAGGAATTTTGACTCCCTAGTCGATTTTAACGTAAATAACAGTAGATGATTTGTGAAACAGGTATTAGAGACCAAATGCGTTCACAAAAAGAATGTTACGCAATCGGTACCGTGAAATAATGTGGTATCTTAGACTTGACGTCCGAAACATTAGAGCTTATCACCGGCTAATTACAGATTTGCTCTCGCTTCAGGCATTTGGTACTTGAAATCTTATATGCACATAGTCCTGGACCAAAAACAATCGTTAATGAGCAATTTTATTTCATGTAAATAACGATGCAAATTTATCAAATACAAGACAAATAAGCCGGGCAAGTTCAGTACCTAGTTCTTGTTAGCAATTGTTGTGATATCCACAAATATGTGTAGAATGGCTATCCGTATTTGCGCAAAGATGAAGATCGACCAAGGATAGTAGAAACCATTTCGTGGAAGATAACAATTGATCATTTTTGTCGCACCACGGTCATTTTCTGCACACGAGGACAACTTAGACCGAGACCTACAATTTTTTTCCGATTCTGAATGGCAGCCTTATTTTTACGCTCATCGAGAGGGTGGTGCGCTATCCCCTTGGTGTGGAACTCCCTTGTAGAAAATGTGTTGCTGTCACTGTGAAGCGTGCACATTGTTCAACTTAAGCCAATGTCTTGCGAACTTTAGAACATATTGTGTACACGCATATAATTTCGCTTTGAGACATGTAACCTACTTTATAAAATGTGTTGAGCCATATCGTCCTTTTTTTGCTCTATTTTAACTTCTACACATGCAAAGACCGCATCGTGAAACAGGTTAAATCTTATACAGTCAGAGTTTGGTATAACATCACCCCTCTAGACACCAAATAAAAATAACTTCATAAGCGGGATGGCTCAAAAATGTTCGGAATGTATGTGTGGTCCCTAACGTATTTATGTTGCCAGAATTGCGACTTGATGCTTGCTGAATTCGGGATTACCTTAAGGCGGCGGTTCTCAACCTTTTCTGACTCGCCTTTTCAGTGTATAATTTCTATGGCCGAGACCTGTTTTACTCGAGGAGCCCTTTTTAGTATATTATTTATATTGCGGTAGGCTCTTTTCTTTTTTTTGTTTGTTTATCAAATTTATTGATGTATTTTATTATTATCGAGTGGCCACGGAGCACCGGTTGAGAACCACTGCTTTAAGGGTCTTAACAAGAGAAAAAGTCAAATTTAAAAACATCATTAAAATACTATTTAACCATTGATATTGATTATAAACACTTTTTCACATATTCTTGATTAAATGTGCTATTCTACATATATGCTGGTATAGAATTTTACATATCTTTAACACTTAACTTTTTAAACATTTCAAAAAAATAGATTAAAAACAGCTTATGCGCATGATAAAATCACGTGACATCAATATTACCATACAATATTAAAATTAAAATGAAGCCAACAGGAACCGTATAGACATATGCCGTGCATCCCAAGGTGGACATATTGTGCACCTTTAATTTGGTTTGTAAGAAAACTTTATGATTACCCACGTAATATAAAATTAATCTTAAGTGCCTATGCGTGTGTGCGTTCAACATTTTTCGTAATATACCCATTTCAAATCGGGTGATTGTTTTTAAAACACCCTGAATTTTTCCCCCTTTTAGAGGGACGCTATGTATTTCGATTTACACCCGCCTCCTTGAACTTCAAGTTATCCATCTGCCTAATTCTGCTTTAAAAAAATGCGCATTGAAAAAGTGGAATTTCTTCGATGTACTTTACGGGCTCATAATTTATTTTAAAACTATATAAATTTATGCAGTTGGATATTAACAAAATACGGAGACGTTAATTTTCTTGCTTGAGAAGATATAAATGGAAAGTTGAGATCAAAATGTTTTTGCATGAATATCCAACTCAAAAGTACGTCCCGCTAATTACTTCATATTTAATCTCCTGGGCTCCTTATATCTCTAAGCGAACTCGATATTTCAAAAATCGAGAATTCAATACAATTTTTAAAATTATTGAAGTGGCGGAAAACCCCACTAAATTTCCGCATTTCTAAAGTAGAATCGGCAATTTTAACACTGATTTCTATGGGGGATCGACCTTTGCCTGACCCTCAAAGTGATGATGATGATGATTCTGGCGTCTATTGAAAAAGCCTCATTACTGGGAGGATTGAAAATGTGGTAAACCATCATAAAGGCATATACACGTCTGAAACGCATTGCTAGGGATCCACAGTGACTAAAATAAACATTTTGAAAGTGATTGTTGAGGCCCAGAAACCATTGTTGCCCGACAGTTTTTCGCCCATTTCGGGCATTTGCCCTGCTCTGACGAACTTTTAAAGTAGTCTATCGTTCAAGTCGGGTCCCATTTGGTATATATGCAAAATTTGTCGACGATTGATCTAAAATTATAGATTTGTATAGAGCACACACACAAACAGATAGAAATTCAATTTTATATATATATAGATATTGATGTCATATCATTCTGTCATGCGCGCAAGCTGTTTTAATGAATTTTTTGAAATCTTTTGAGAAATTAAGTGTCAGAGATATGTAAAATTCCATTAAGCACAGGATAGCATATTTAAACAAGAATATTGGAAAACATTTCTAATAAATCAATGGTTAAATAGTATTTTTAATGATATTTCAACTTTTTTCCCATGTTAAGAGGTATGTGATTGCTTAAAATTGTGTGACGCAGCAACTCTCTGTAGCGGTTCTGAATGGCGTTTTCGCACCTATGTAATTTTGGATTGTTATTGTAAGTCTGTGAATTGCCCTTTCATTTTGAAATTTTTCTGAATGAACCTGTATAGAAATACCCAAGCCTCTTCATAATTTCTTGATATTACTTAGAGTTTTAAAGGTCGGGAACCACTGACTTAAGATAACGAAATATAATGAAACTACTCCGGAAGAAAATGAATGATGTTGTAGAGAATGCGGAAAACACACGAATCACGCAAAGTGCGCATCCAGTGTGAAAACTGGATGTTATGCGAGTGTTTCATTCATTGAATACTTACTAGAATTCTCTTTATTTTCACTAAACATCGTTTAATAATCTAGTTGGCTTCAGCAAATTTTCAGTCTGGCGAGGTTGTTCGTGAAACACAATGAGCACATGCTATTCGGGGCACGCAGCCCTCTTAAATGGTGCTCCATTATAATAATAATCTCGTTTCTATCGCAGTCCGGTTCGTCCTGAAAGTAATATTTTCCTCTTTACGTCTTAGTTTTGTGTTCTCACCGCAATAATTTCGTAGCTGTGGCAGCATCTACGTAAGATCTTCAGGAATCTTGGGAACTGTTGTTATTTCTCCATCCACACACAGTTCTCTCTCCGTGTTGAGGGTGGATACCAGCGGTGTAGTGATTTCCTTCTATACACAACAGTACGCATCTCGGGTCCATTATGAGATAATGGAATTAAGTACAAATGGAGAGAATACTACTATTCTTCTTCTTCTTCTTTCGCCTTCAACTTCGGTAGACAAATCTAATTGTCTCACATTCAAGTTATGTTCGTGGCTAGAAGAGGACAGTATTTATCACTGTGAAAAATGTATTTTCCGTGGAAAAGTGATTTCGTGAATAATTAAATTACATAACACGTGAAAAAGTGATGGATTTTGCATTAGCGTGTGGTAGAAAGTAGGGCTAGTTGATTGGCTGAATTGAATTTCTTAAGCATAAATTGAGTTGATCGTGTACGAAAAAAATGCATTTCACTCAATTTCGGCCCCAGATTTTCACGTATAAAACATCAAAGTATTGGTCTTAATGGAATTTACTATGGTATCTTTGTGTATTAAAAAGTATGGTGGTGTCATTGAGGGTGAGGGTGCACACGACCTTTTTATCTCTTGCGTGATAATACGCGTGCGCTGGAAGATTCTAGGCTTAAAATACAAGGACTGCAGTTCCTTGGGAGCACATAATGTATGTGTTCGGTGCTGATGGTATTTTCTTTGTTGCTTCGTTTTATGTTTTTCTCATTAAATTTTTAATTAAATTTCAATTTCCCGAAAGAAAACTGGGGTAATGCCCGACACTGCCTTTTCTTCGTTTCGTTTTTTTATTTCAATTTCAGTGAGAGCATTTTTGGAACGGTGAGATCAGACTATTGGTGAAAGCCACGGAATGCTCTGACTTGGCAGTTTTATTGTGTTTGTCTGTCCACCGTGTACTTGCACCAGATGTGCTATATAGCTATTGAGTATTGGAAAAAAATAACAATAATCCCATGCCACACTGAGTAGAAGAAACGGAAAAACAATTGTTGGTTTTAACAGTTCGTCGTTTTGTATCCCCTCGCCAGAAATAATGCATTTATTCGTTTAAAAGTAGAGTCGTTTTTCGATAGATTATTATACTCCAAAGCGATTGCGTTTCTTTTCTTGACCACTGTAAACACCTCTCACTTAAACGAGAAATCAATCGAACAATCATCAGAGAGTTTTAATGACCTGTTTTCATCGATTCGGTTCCGTACAAAACATACACACAATGATCTCGATTCCATTCACTTCTCATTGTGCACTGTCTTGCTAAAAATACAACAGAAATCTCCCTCAAAGTCCAAATTATAAGACAGGCATAGAAAAGAATGGTGAAAATAAAAATCTTACCTCACTGACATATATGTGCTGAGAGCTTCCCAGAACACAAGAGGGTCTGGGTTCGAGTCCCGGTGGAGACCAGGTGACTTTTCTTCTCGAATTCACTTTGGCATGAAATCCAGAAAATTACCCTTTTCCTTGATGTTACACATAAATTCCATATCTTTTAACTGTAATATTTTTCGTTAAGAACTCGCATCTAACAGACTAAATAATACTGTATCCATAAATCCTTCTCAAGTCGTAAGAGGATTACTCGAATGTTTTATAAATCTCTGGAGTCCACCACTTTATATTTTCTTAGGGCTCTATATAAGGCGAATTTATACATAAAAACGTCTAAATTGTAGTTTTAAAAATTTTTGTATTCATGTAGGTTTTTGAGAATGGTTATATGAAAAAAGTGAAACACGTATTTTAAATCCATTTTCAAAATAAATAAGAAGAATACTTTTTTTTTCACTGACTAAAATCTTTTTTCAGGAAAAACTATCACATTTTCAAGGTTTTGATATTTTTTTGTATAGCGCATAATATTTTGAAAACCGCTGCGGTGGTGTTTCACGAACTTGTACGCTTGATATACCTGAAGATTCCTGCAAGCGAATGCATATTTTATATCCATATGAGAGGAAGTAAATTGGATTGCGTAAATTTGAAAGAGATTGCGAAAATTCTACAAAAAAAAGAAAAAAAATTGGATTTACATATAAATTAATACGCGTTGCTTTTTGAATTTCTTCAATATTCATAGTTTGCTTTAACGTGGCTGACCATATTTCATGGGGAACAGGCGCTGATCTGGGATGATGTGTTAGAAAGGGTGATTTTATTGTGTAGGTTTGTTGAATGGTCTCGTATTTTACGGGATAGTTATATATATTAGACAGGACCGTCTTTCTGGCTCTTGAGAGGAGCGATTGCCCCATCGCCCCACCCCCCGCCCCCCTGGATCACGCAAAAGCTGACGCAAACATTCGCAGCTTCGGATAAAGTCTAAGACGATATTTTTTCAGATACGAAGGGAGTCGAGGCAGACACCAGCAGCTGTAAATAAATAAATCCGAGGTGATATCTCCAGCTGCAAATCAAGCGGAGGGGATACCTTCAGCTGCGAATGAAGTAGATGCGGACACATTCAGCTAGAAATGAGATGGGCGGTAACATCGGCTGCGAATAAAGCCAAGACAGATATCTCCAGTTCCTAATGGAGCTGAGGAGGACATATTCAGCTTCGCATTGAGTGGACGCCGATATACATCATCAGCTGGGAATGAAGACGAGGCAGGCATCATCAGCTGCAAATGCAGTGGAGATACACTGCTCAAAACAATTAGGGGAGCACATGGTTTTAACAAAATTACGCAAAGATGTATACCGATAAGTAACATAAAATGAATCATCCATAATTTAAAGCCTAGCAGGAAACGGAAGAAGAAAACTTCATATGCAATTCAAAGTTCATGACGTCAAAAACCAGAAAAAGGAGATAAGGGCAGAAATCGGGATCGTGCAGAAACGTCTGTTTTACTGCCGTAACTGTGAAATTCGATTGCGCAGTATTTTTTTTTTGAGACAAGGTGACTTGAGGATGTCTCAACAACGTGATTTACCGGAATCCATGGCATGGCGTGTTGTAGGCAGACTCGAATCCGGGCAAACACAACGTAGTGTCGCGGACGCTGTTGGAGTCGCCAGAAGTGTTGTTGCAAGGCTGTGGAATCGATTCCAAGAAACAGGAAATGTTAGACGTCGACCAGGGCAAGGTCGGCCACGCACCACTACAGCAACTGATGACCGGTATATACGGTTAACAGCCCGTCGAAACAGGACAGAGAATGCTACGCAGCTGCAAAGACGGTTGCTTTTGGCAACAGGACGAAGGCTGTTCAGCCAAACAGTACGTAATCGGCTTCATGAGGGAGGGCTCTATGCACGTAGGCCAATGGTCTGCATTCCGTTGATCCCAGGCTACCGTGCGGCCCGAAGAAGATGGGCTGCTGAACATCGAGATTGGGAGCAACATGATTGGAGCCAAGTGCTGTTTACAGACGAGTCCCGATTCAGTCTGGAGTGTGACACCCGACGTGTTCTGGTATGGAGGGACAGGGGCACTCGAAATAACCCCGCATTCGTTCGTGAAAAGTCACAATACAGACGAGCTGGTTGAATGGTATGGGGTGGAATCAGCATAGGCGGACGTACGGACCTGCATATCATTCGGAATGGCACTTTGACGGCCCGAAGGTATGCAGACGAGATACTGCGACCTCATGTCATCCCTTACGCTGGAGCCATTGGAGATTCCTTTGTTTTCCAGGATGATAATGCCCGACCGCATAGAGCTCGTCTGGTGGAGAACATGCTTGAAGCTGAAACAATACAGCGTATGGAATGGCCAGCGAGCTCTCCTGACCTGAATCCAATCGAGCATGTTTGGGATATGCTCGGACGACGCATTGCTGCGCGACCAAGGCCGCCTGTTACTGTCCGAGACTTGCAGATTGCACTTCTTGAGGAGTGGAACAGTATTCCCCAAAGTCTGATCGATAACCTCATCGCATCCATGGCAAACAGGTGTGCAGCAGTCTTAGCTGTTCGAGGAGACCACACGCCCTATTAAAACTCATGCATCATGTCTAAACAGCACTTTTTTTTATCGTTTACATGTAACCAAATTGTTGCCCTAAATCATCTTTTCATGTTTTTTCCATATTTTTAAAGAATTAAAGCTTAATTCCAAATTTTTTTACGTCTTTTTTCTGCAATCCGCATTGATACGCGTGTACTATCCATTGAATGCCAATACGTGGCTGTCTCGCACGGTTTTCTTCACTTTTTTGCTTGCTCCCCTACTTGTTTTGAGCAGTGTAGATAGGTTCATAAATCAGGTTCGTTGAATCGTCCCGTATTTTACGGGACAGATACATTTTTTCCTCAGTTTTGGCTGTTGGTAGGAGCAATCGTCCCCATCACCCACTTCTGGATCCGCGCATGATAGGGAATAAATTTATTGGGGAAAATGCAGAACATTGCAGTTCTTGCCTAAAAAAAGTGGGAAGCAATTTTAGGTAGCAAATTTTCTCACCTACCCTGTTGGGCATTTCGCCTTTTGCGGCCTTGTATTTGAATTTGTAAATTTACTTGCCTTTGACAATTTTTTTGTATGTAATTGGCAACTTCACCCGCTTCCGAAAACTTTTTATTAGCTGTAATCGACAACTTTACTTGCGTTTAATAATTTTTTTTCAGCTGTAAATGGTCACTTTTCTTGCCTTTGACAATTATTTCGGCTGTAACTAGCAACCTCACTTGACTTTGACAATTTTTTTGGCCGTATTCCGTATATTTGCGAAATAAATACAGTCAGCTTAGGTATTTATAGAGTTGTGTGTGCATTGATACTTTTCTACTGGAAAATGTTTCCCCGACCTGATGGAACATGTTGGCGGACAGGAGTTTATGCGCCCCTGTTATACATCATTCATGAATGATGTGCACATATGAATCATGAAGGATGTACACACATGAATCATGAATGCTGTGCACACATGAATCATGAATGCTGTGCACACATGAATCATGAATGAATGTCACATGAATCATGTGCGAAAGCCCGGGCTGAAGTGTGGGACCTTTGTTTGAAAAAAAGGTGTCTCTTTTTAAACCATGAGAGCTTCATACGAAAACTTTGGTACATAAATTATTTGGGGATTTTGCAGGTTCTTTTGGAAAAAAAAATCCAATATTCGTAACAAATGACTACGAATCTCCGATTTTTAGTGAAAATATCTAAATTAATTTTTTAAATAAATATGCAAGTGGATCTCTATTATAAAATTCCCAAAAAACGTTTCCCGGCTTGGTACAATTTACTTTCGTGGTCCCAGCATTTGCTAACACTCAGTAAGTTTTCCCGTTTAATTACGTGTAGATGTTTTAAAAATTCTGAGTTCACAAACATGGAATGTTTTTTTGAATTATATATTTTATAAATTTAGAACTAAATAATTTTTTGCTTTTTTTCATAAAACTTTAAAGCCGTGATATCAATTTGATTTCAATTACGTACCTGTTGGTCTCGATTTGTTAAACTTTTATTGAATTTCTAAACATTCTGAAAACTTTTGCTTCACCCTGTGTCTCACCATACCTATCAACTGGAAAACATTTACGCCATGCTACAAAAATAACCTACTACTAAACCTGACATGCACATCGTCCATATTCCTCAGCGGAATCTGTAGTGAAATCTGGCGTGAAGTTTGTTTCTGTGTAATGCTTGTTATGTGTATTGCTGCCATCTGCCACCAGTTTTTCTAACTATGAGTGAAGTGTAATGATTGAACGATAAATCATTCAATTCTCGCATTTGCGCCTCGAAGTTGGGAACCAACTTCAGCCGACCACCACTGTGGGGACGGTGGGGTTCGAACCCGGATCCTCGCGACGCGAGTCCGTCACTATGACCACTCGACCACCACATTATTTAAAAATAATTAACATTATAAAATTAATTTATTTGAAATCTCATTAAAAAGCGGAATCATAAAATATTCACGCTCTCATGATCAAATTTGATTTGATCATTCATCATTAATTTTTAGTGCCTTTAAATGCCGTATTACTATCAGAATATCAAGTCTAAATCTGATAATATTACACAAAAAAAGTTTAGTATTTCGAGAAGATGGCACCTCTCCCCCCACCCCAAATTTCTTTATGGCACTAAAATAGTATGATTAATGGAGTATAAATAAATTAAGAGTTAATTAAAGGATATCGCAACATAATTTTTTTGCAATATACGATGTATATATAAGGAACGTTCTGAAAATTGTGTAATAATTTATGCGTGATATTGATCTCGTTACTAAAGAATATGAGAAAACCCTATAGACTGAGATCTCACTCTGAAATTCCAGGGTATAGCAACACGTACCACCTTTTACGTTCTTGTTTTTGTAATTCCTAGGCATTATTTCTAATTCATGTGAAATGGCAGCAAGTAACGACATGAAAAGTTGAATGGAAGAACTTAATCCCCTTTTCTTCGATAACGGAATGGTTTGTGGGTGCCATTTGCCCAATACAATATTAAGGCTGCCGTATCTATCAAGATTTAATGTCGAGACAGTTCAAAGCCCCTCTCTAAAACCGGTATCTCAGGGTTACGGAGGACGAGGCCTGATGGGACGTTCTTAAAGAGCATAAAGTCTTTCAAGACTTTTCGAATTTTAGTAAGCCGCAAAATAAACAGCCGCAATGTGGGTTTGACAGAGAAGACAAGTGGAAGCACTTTTCATACTTTAAAGAGGATACGGGGCACCCTCTTATCGATAGAATAACTGTAGACGGGAACGAAAATGTGTTATGTGTAAATTACCGAACATAAACCTCTTTTCGCAGTAGCGAATTTGGTAAGAACAACAACAACTCACGAATTTTCTGTAGCATTACTTATAAAATGGTATGAGACGAAGCAAAATTCAAATAAATTGGAATTCAATAAAAACAAATGGATTTTCAGAATTCTGAATTTTCAGTAAGTACGGATTACAATAATTCTGAATTTTCAATAATTCTGAATTTTCAATAATTCTGAATATTCAATAATTCTGAATTCCCTATAATTCTGAATATTCAATAATTCTGAATTTTCAATAATTCTGAATTCCCTATAATTCTGAAATTTCAATAACTATGAATTTTCAATAATTCTGAATTCTCTATAACTATGAATTTTCAATAACTACGAATTACAATAATTCTGGATTTCTAATAATTTTGAAATTTTTTCTTTCATCAATTCTGGATTTCTAATAATTTTGAAATTTTTTCTTTCATTAATTCTGAATTTTTTCTTTCATTAATTATTAATTTTTTTTATTAATTCTGAAATTTTTTCTTTCATTAATTCTGAATTTTTTCTCTCATTAATTCTGAATTTTTCCTTTCATTAATTCTGAATTTTTCCTTTCATTAATTCTGAATTTTTCCTTTCATTAATTCTGAATTTTTTCTCTCATTAATTCTGAATTTTTCCTTTCATTAATTCTGAATTTTATCTCTCATTAATTCTGAATTTTTCCTTTCATTAATTCTGAATTTTTTCTCTCATTAATTCTGAATTTTTTCTTCCATTAATTCTGAATTTTTTTTTATTAATTCTCAAATTTTTTCTTTCGTGTATTCCAATATATATATTTTTCTCTTTCAAGTCTAAAATGATCTCCATCGTTACTTAACTTCTAATAATTCTGAATTCCCACAATCCACATTTTTATTTAATTTGTTCATATATTTGTTTCAGTATTTCTGTTTGTTCAGAATTACTCTATGCATATTATATTTTTTTCATGGCAACCCTGTACTTATCTTCTTTCAGTCCAGTCCAAGAAAATGTTTTTCCTCTGCTGTTCCTATTCACGAAAATAAATCAACAACATTCTATTCTTTCGAATCAAGATGGAAAACGTGATGTTCACAACGATCATAAATTGAGTCCTTGCGTTGTGTTTCGAACGCGATGTTGTATTACCAGTCTAAAATATGCTTCAAAGTAACGACGATGACGAGAGAGAGACGAAAATCCTATTTATGGGATATCCTATACAGTTATCCCATGAAAAATACGTCTCAGGCGCCTGAAAAAAAAACACCACACCCTCTCACGTTTCAAGGATACATCACAATAACATTGAAGCCTTTGAAGCTTCCTTTGATAACTTTTATAGGTCGTTTCTAACGCCCAGTATGTATACAGTACGGAATGTATAAATATTTGCCTTCAAAGACACAAACGATTTCAGCACTTTAAAGATTTTATTGGTTTCCAGATTGCCCTCCATCCTTTTATTGCTTGTGGCTTTACAGGCTGTTTCAATGGACGCCATGTTATCGAAGAGAGAGAAAAGGTTTTATTATATTTTTTTACCGTTCTCTTTCTCTCTGCCATTTGAGAAATGTTTCTTGTTATGCTTTTATTTACCGGAGTAACATTCAATTCAGAAATGTGAATTAAAGTTATTAAACTTGAGGGGGAATGAGATTTCTTTGGACGTGTGAGATGAGTGTCTTTACGTACGGTATCATGTGATTTGAAACCAGTTACTAAAACCATAGAGCTCGACTATCCGTAATGAAGGTACATGAAGTTAAAATAAAGTAAAAGGACTGACCTGGTGTTCGCTTTGTGTACGGATGGAATTGTTTCGACGGCCATTCAATGGTTTTATCACTGTGTCACGGGTCCATTTTCAGCAGTTCACTACACCGATCTCCTGCATTGTCACCACAGGATAGTGCATCTCAAACTTCTGTGATTCATGGGTCCCCTGTCCTGGTCATAGTTCGCCGCGGCTGCCCAAAATGCTCCTATAGATATTATGCATCCATGAAAGAACCGCTTCAAGGCACTGAACACAGACACAACATCGCCAGCATGCCGCGGCGGCCCTGAAAAAAATTGGCGACATCCCTGAGAGAGAGATATGTGACGTACACCACTCTGAGAATCACTTCGAATAAATCATTCACTCTACAAAATACAGTGAGGGAAAACATAAATATAACCAAATTCCGTTCATATAGGATTAAAATCAAAGGAATGTCGTGATAAAGAGATATTTCCCCCATCTATTTTGGGACTAGATATCTCGCCCCAGTAATGAAAACGGTCAGAAGAGTTCTTCAACATCGACCTCATCATGGTATGCATGTAAACATGTGAAAAATTTTAGAAGCGACAATTTTGTGGTTGAAAATAAATTCCAAGTGACTCAACTCGAATCATGTATAGGCCTCGGCCAAACAATGTTGTATAAATAAAATACGGTCGAATCCCGTTATAATCAATACCGTTATAGCGAAAATCTCGTTTTAACGAACACTTTTCGAAACCCCTAGATAAGTTTACATAGGAACAATGCATATACCTGGAATTCCTTTATAACGAAATTTCGTTATAACGTAGCGATTTCTTCGGTCTCTTGGAGTTCGTTATAACGTAGTGATTTCTTCGGTCTCTTGGAGTTCGTTATAACGTAGTGATTTCTTCGGTCTCTTGGAGTTCGTTATAACGTAGTGATTTCTTCGGTCTCTTGGAGTTCGTTATAACGGGATTTAACTGTGTAACTAGTATTTTAGCTGAAATGAATTCAGAAAATTCTTCAGATTGATGCGTGAGAAATAAGTTGGAGATGGTGATTAAAAACGGAAAGACAAAAACGAAATAAACAACTCTTACACGCTTTTTTCCTCTTAAAATCTGAAATTACACAATTGAATTCGGAAGGGAGGGAACGGAATTTCCTTCCTACAATTTTTTTTTTTACTCTACGAGGGTTTTTGCTTCTGCTTTTCGTAGAAAAGTGTTTTATTCTCTATTGGCGTGTTCATCCCCTTGGGAATAAAGCTTTGCTCTCAATCCTCCCTGAGAGAAAAAGAAACAATCTTTAGTTATTTTCTTATTTCATTTTTTTCGTTTTATGCCTAAATTGCTTTTTTTTCCTCCGCTCTATCCTTGTGCCATTTTTTGCCATCTATTTTCAGACAATTTTTTTTCTGTCCATTGAACTAACATCAGTGAAAATTGCACAAAAACTATTTGTTACGATTTTTTTGTATTTAGTATTGGATAATCATTTTGTGTTATGGAATAATTTTTGTTTTTGTTTTCTGAGTTTATTATTAACATTATTTTCTGTGTATTCAATCATTGGTTCCGTAAATTTGATTAAGAGTAATTTCTGAGATGATTTTTCGTGGAGATAAAAATTGTCCTGTGCTGATCAATGTTATTCAGTTTTCGTGAGCGTATTTTTCTCCTCGGGAAAAAAAAAATTCTATTTATCCTATTTGTTACTGTTTTTCCAGGAGTAACATTGTTTTTTTGGGAGAGTTAATAATTCTAGAAAATAAGAAGTCGGAATAGATGTTACTTAGAATTGACTTATTCTGTAATATTCATCGACATTGTTCCACATATAAAACGCATTATAAGCAATGGAAGAAATGTCATTTTATCAAATATCAAATTTAATCCGTCTATGAAATAGGATTACCTTTATGATGTATTTAGATGCTTTTAAGGAGTTTCAGGACAATAAAATACAGCGTAAAAGGGGATCATAATTTAATTTGGCGCATTTAAAGAACTTTTCGGGGGATTAATTTGATGATTATGGGTAGAAGGGCCTATGTGGGTCGATAATTGAGTAATTATCGCATTAATTTCAGTAAGAGATGGACATGGGTTTACTTCCCGATGGAAGCATAATTTTTTTTCGTGACAAATTTTTGTATCAAATTAATTTCATTTGGGGAGATCATTTTTAAAACTCAGGCATCCGAGACCGGATGGAATGTTCGAGATACTTTGTTGTTCAGCGAAGCAATAATATGAATTGTGCTTGAGTAACTCGGAGAATTTGAAGTACTCACATATCTTGAAAATATATGAATAATCCTTATAAATGTAGAAATTGAATAATTTAAATAAATCGAGAAATTATAAACAACTCAAATAAAACTCAAGGAATTTGAACAACTCGAAAAATTTCAATACTTCGGAATACTTTGAAGAATTAGAATAACTTAACAAACTTGAATACTTCAAAAAAGTTGGCAAATATAGTTCCATGTATTTCTATATCGAGCTTTTATAAGGCTCTAAGAATTCATTATCCATACAGGTCACGAAATAGTTATCAGTAAGTTTTGTCCAGCTCTATACAATTCTGGTAAAAAATTATATGGGTTTAGCACAGCTGTCAAAAGAATGATTTGGCTTTTATGAACTTCTCAAGTATTCAGCTTCTACTTTTGTCTTGTACGTCATCGGCCAGCTGTTAAAAATCTTCGTATGGATAGCGGCAGGGTACGCCGATTTAAATCGTATTTAAAATCACGATTTAAATCACTTGATTTAAAAAAAAAGCATTGATTTAAATCAAAAAATTTAATTTTTGTTTTTTCTTTACATAACTTCAATGATATTGATGTAAAGGGGTAACCTGGTACGGTATGCATGTTGCTGATATGTGGTAAAGTTCTTAATTAAAATAAGTATAGAAGATCTTTTGGGTAAATATAGACGTGAACTTTATCCCTAGATATAGTGCAGAAAGAAAGCTTCTCTATTTCTAGATTTTATGCATGGAAAAAATTGCAGGAAAATATAGGGAGCCAGACTTAGATATAACTGCACTAAGTATTTTCAATTCATTTTAATGTGGCACTAGGGTTCCCCTGATTAGAAAAAAGAGTAACTATATTTTGTATAAAGAACTAAATTCTATACCCTAACTGCTAGATGTTGTGCCAACATAAATATCATTGGGTTTTTGACTTTACTTTTTGTATCAAAACTGAGTTTCTTCGTTTTTGCACCAAAACCCATTAAATCTGTGAAAGAATAAAAATGTGTAAACTATTAAGCAACATTATGAAGTCGGAAACACATCCATTAATTGAGCAAGAAACAATCTTGTCAATAGAATTTGTTTTATTTAGTTGATGCAAAATGACTCTTTGGTTGTGCATCGAGTAAATTGAGATGTCTGCAACATATGTGTGATACCGAGTTGCCACCACTCATTTAATATGGGGCGGGGGTCATGACTCAAAGAACTGTTCTCGTTCTCCATCCAAAAAAAAAGTTAATCCATGAAGTATCCATGAATTGAGCTCAATGACCTTTCATGTTATATAAACACAGATTTTTGGTGTTAGTATTTTTTTCTTGTAGTTTGTTTGTAGTTTATTCATTAATGTTTAATTAAATTTGATCGATTAGGAGAAAAAACAGTTAAATGATATGGAAATATGCTTTCTTAATGATTAACAAGATTTGTTTCAATTAATAAGTGGCCAGTTAGTTTTAATCAAAAAATTCTGATTTAAATTTAAAAAATCCGCTTTTTTTAGAAAAAAAAACATAAGTTTTCATACCCTGGATAGCAGAGAGTGACTTCATCCTCGGATAAGCCACCATCTGGTGGCAGTGTTAGAAATTGTGAGCTAATCTGAATTCTCTTATAAAATCTGCTATATATATATATAACCACAGTGTCTTCTAGTTCAAACATAGGAGTTATTTAACAGGAATATTCAGTTTTCTCCTCTAAAGTCCCAAAAGAAATGGACATTGCGTCAACTTCCCGATACAAGACATGCTAGAGAGACATTTCGGTATCAACCATAAATTACAGGTCCCTCCATGAGCTATACGTGGAAAATTTTAGAAGTGACAATTTTTTGATTTCATAAAGAAGTTGAAAGCGGAACAACTTGATTCGTTTAATCAGTATCTTAGCTGAAATGAATTAAAGAAACGCAGCAGATTCCACTGATGCGTGAGAAGGAGTTTAGAGATGGTGATTAAAGCGGAAAAAGACAAAAACGAAATACACAACTGTTGTATTTCTTATCTCTTACAAGCTTTTTTTTCCGTCTTAAAATCTGAAATTGCACAATTCAATTCGGAAAGGGGGGGGGGGGGAAACGGATTTTCTTTTCTACGCAATTTCTTTTACTCTACAAGAGTTTTCACTGCTGCTTCTCGTAGAAGTGTTTTATTCTCTATTGGCGTGTTCATCCCTTTGG
The DNA here is from genome assembly GCF_987345545.1 of Pholcus phalangioides. Lineage (NCBI taxonomy): Eukaryota > Metazoa > Arthropoda > Arachnida > Araneae > Pholcidae > Pholcus > Pholcus phalangioides. Next base: position 29,788,948 of record NW_028301601.1, read on the forward strand.
GAATAAAGCTTTGCTCTCTCAATCCTCCCGGAGAAAAAAAAAAAGAAACAATCTTTAGTTATTTTCTTATTTTTTCGTTGTATGCCGCAAATGGAGAAACTAAATTGCTTTTTTTTCCACTTCGCTCTATCCTTGTGCCATTTTTTGCCATCTTTTTTCAGACAATTTTTTTTGTCCGTTGAACTAACAGGAGTGAGAATCGTATCGAAACTCTGTTATATATACATATATATATATATATATATTTTAGTATTGGATAATCATGGGATCATTTTTTATGTTTCCAGAGTTTATTATTATTAGTATTTTTTCGTATATTAAATCATTGGTTCCATAAATTTGATTAAGAGTCATTTCTGAGCTGATTTCGTGGAGATTAAAACTGCTTTGTGACATCAATGTTATTCATTACTCGTATGTGTTTTTCTCCTTGGGAAAAAATTATATTTATCTTATTTGTTAGTTTATCTCCGGAAGTATTTTTTTGTTTTTGTTTTACGAGACTCAATATGTCTCGAAAATAAGACGTCTGAATAGAATTTATTTAAAACTGACTTATTCTCCGGGATAGTCGTTACGATTATTTTACGTTTAATACACATTGCAAAATACACAAGAGATGACATTTTATCAAATTTTATCTGTCTTTAACAAAAGGATTATTGTTATGACGTATTTAAATGTTTTAAAGGGATTTTAGGACAGTGAAACACAGCGTGAAAGGATCATAATTGAATTTGGCGTGTTTAGAAGACTTTTCGGAGGATTAATTTGATTGTTAAGCGTAGAACGGCATTTTTCGCTCGACACATTACGAATTATGGCCGGTCGATAATTGAGTGATAAACACAATTAGAACTTATGGAACTCACTAATTAGAAACATGGGTTTGCTTCCCGGTCGGAATATTAATTTTTTTGTGACTAATCAAGTTAATTTTATCTAATCTTAATTCTTCTATGAAGGGAAAATTTTTATATATATTCAAAGAAATCATTTATAGAACTCTGGCACCCGGGACAGTACCACCTTTATAAGATTATTTTTTAACCTGCGAATCAATATTATTCGATGTGCTTAAATGATTCGGATAAATAAGTAAAAAGATAAGTAATTCGTATAAGTCCAAATATCTTAATTACACGAAAAAAATTTGGCAAATAAATTTTCTAATTTTTCCCTTGTCTTTTCATACAACTGTCTAAGAAACAATTTGTCTTTTATACAGCTCTCGTAGAAAAACCTAACATTGGGAAAAAGATTTATTACATGTTTGACATTCTGACATGCTCACTGATATGACCACCATACAAAATGTTTTTGTATTTTTCCCCTGGACTATATTTTTATTTTCTTTTTAAAAAATGTCCTGCGTTTTTCTTTTCTTTCTATTTCAACGAAGCTTGCTTTCATTCCCAATCTTAACTAAATTCATAAATTGTGTTATGATGAATATAACTATATATGTATATTTTTGTCACATATTTGAATTTTTCTTTTTGGGGGAAATTTCTTTTTTTTTTTCTCGCCAAGGGTTATTTAATAAACAATATTTAGTGACTGCGACAACATTTGGCTACGAAATTGGTGAGAATCGGTGGCATTTGGTATTAATTATCCCAATTTCCCGTAATTTTGCTCGATCAAATTAAATAATCAAGACAGAAATAAAATTTTCATCATGCAATGTATTTGAGATTACCTCTGGATATATTTTTGCCAAAAAAAAAAATGGAGTAGAGGTGGTGTCACACGGACACAGTCGCAAGATTTTACGTGAATGCATTCTTTGTGACTACATTTGCGTAATAGACACTGATATAATGAAATCGGTATCATCGGACTTTTAATTGGTATCACAAACAATATAGGTTGGATATTTAAAAATATCCAACGAACAATATTGCTGTGGTCTATTTGCGTTGTGAACTTATCGAGATATAACATAAAATAATTTCGTTACAAATGCGGGCCCAATCCGGCTGGCGTATCAAAATCCGTAGGTTATCATCGGATTCTTATTTGGAATAGGTAACAGAAGATACCCCATTGTCTTTTATTTCCCTTTTTTAACCACCCGCGATACAGCACGAAACAATTTCGACTACGAGCCAAGACTGTGAAAGGTATTAAAGTCAGAGTAATGTAATTGTATTTGTCTCAATACTATTAGGCGACGCCATTGGCAAGTATTTGCGTCGCCAACCTCTTAAGATATAACGTAAAACAATTTCGTGATGAATGCTGGCCGTAAGCCTGGTCCCTAGACCGGAATAGATATTAAAACCAGAGTGATATCATTAGGTTCTTCTTAGCGAGATCTACTTGCAAACACCAAAAACACTGATGTAACCTGACAACTTCTTGAGATATGAGTGTTTAAATTATTTCATTACATAACTTATTTTACGAATGTTTCCAGTATCGTCAGTTGATTCAAAAGACGTATTTGCGTCAAAAAGTAACGTGAACCTAGGTAGCAACGACACCTAGGTTAAAAATAAAAAAATTCGTGAAATCTACGTGGTCCTTATAACCGAGTTTCACTGTACTTCAATATTATCACTTTTTTGAAAATTTCAATAAATATTTTTCTTTCCAATTGGATAATAAGTATATATTATGGTGGTAATCCGATCAATCCAATGACGATCGGATTAGAGATGAGTCATTTTAATGCTAGCAACATTCACACGATGCATTTAGGGTAAAACCGAAGAACGTGCTCGATTGACTGATGCTAATGTGATCTTAATCGGGGACCATCGTCTCTCATTCTCTCTCCTCCTGTAGCAGCTTTACTTGCAACTGGTTTATCCGAGTAATCGCTTAAGAACCGAAAGCCTAATGACCAAAACTATCGAAGGGCTAAACTTGGCGTGCCCTCCTTCATTTATGTAAAGCTGCTTAATCACCGACAGCAACACGACTACCGAATGCTTTAAGGCCATCGTATTTTAGTATATTTCTGGATGAACAGATGCGCTATGTCTCTCAGAATTGAGAACCCATATCCATTCTGGAACACGATTGTAAAACCGATTCCGTGATCAATGAGAATAGACCGCACCTACTGTGTTTATAATTTTATTTAAAATACGTAAATGAGTATTTATTACTTCAAAGAAAATTTAACATATTTTTACACATAAGATTTTAACTAATTTATAATGGATTTTTATGTTCTTTTAAGTCCTTACAATATGTGCTGCGTTTTTCCTGCCACGCGATAAAAGATGCTGCTGCCTATGAGGCTCGCTAGATGACGCAGTGATGACGTCAGGTATCTTTCTTAAATTATCGTTTGTAATTTTTTTTTTTCATTCGCGCTAACATTTGATGTCACAATCCCATGAAGAGGTCATTCTTTGAAAAACTTTTTTACGTCACTTTTTCTAAAAAGGGCTGTTCTCAAATTATCGTACTTTGTACGTATCATAACATTAGTTGATTAATTATGAAAATTTTAAATGATTGATTGAAGAAAATTATTTAAAAAATAGAATAAATGAAAATTGTATAGAAAAGACTTTTTTATTCATTTACAGTAGCTCTTTCATTTTATAGCTCGGAAAATTCTCTCAGTTAGTTAAAAGAACTCATATTTCAAGAGAAGTTACAGGATGGCGAAAACATGCCAGCATGAAAACTTTTCCGAACGATGATTTAATGATGTGTAAACGATACTTTAAGGACGACCCCTGTGAAAAAAAAATCGTTTGGAATAACGACCTGACGTCATGGTCATGAAATTTAAAAAAAAACAGGGTAAAACCTTAGGAAGGGATGTGACGTCAGAGTTGTGACAAATTTCACAAAAAAAGCTTTCCGAACGATACAACCCCTCTTTGAAAAAAATCCCATCACGGAGTGCTGTGATGTCACGGTATCAGTGAAAACGATCATTTTTTTTTTGGAAGGACGTATACGAAAAGAAAGTGGTGATTATATACATTGCTATTCAAATATTTTTTGTTGATTTAAAGTGCGAGTAAGTAAGATTACATGCATTTTTACTAACTGAATTATGAAGGAGTCCCCTCTTGTGGAAAATCGCATCACTTGGGTGAAAGTCAGATTTAAACATCGGGATAATTCCAATCGATGATTTAATAACGACCCCTGTTTGAAGAAAAAAATCTCATCACTTGGGATAAAAGAACATTTCCAAAACGATAATTTAATGACGATCACTTTCAGATTAACAACTTGGAACCATAGAATATGTGACATAAAAAAGTTTAATTTAGAATGGGACCCTCTCTCATCACGACTTGCTTCGTAGTGGTTAAAAAACATAATAATTTTATATTTTAAAATAATTTAATCCCTCATCAAACTTCTTTGAAAAAAATGTAAGTTAGAAAAAAAACCATAATTTGGGATGCAAACAGTAATTTAAAACAGATTCCTCTTAATCCTATCACGGAGTGTTGTGACGTCATCAGACGGAGTGAAAACTTTTCAGGGGAAGGGTACGTCATGGGTATAGTATGACATAATAAAGTTGAATTTAGGAAAAGTCCCTTGTTATCGTATTTGCTAAAACGATAATTTAAGAGACATCCCTGTTAAAAACGTGACATACCAAACGATAATTTGATGACGACTAGCGTTGGAAACTTTAATTTTCGTCATCAGCTTTAATTTTCCAGGGTATTTGGGGAAATGAAAAAAGATGGCGTTGAAAACTTTTTAGGGTGACATAAAAAAGTTAAATTTAGGAGATGCCCCTCTTACGATAATTTAAGAACGACAACTCTTAGAAAATGTGACGTTAAAAAAATGTTTTCCAAAGGAATGACCTCTTCATGGGATTGTGACGTCACATGGTAGCAATTTTAAGACACATGTTTAAGGAGGATCCTTTAGATATGATAATTTGGGAAAGATCCCTGACGTCATCGCATTGTCATCTAGTGAGCCTTATAGAAAGCAAACTTTTTTTTATCGCGTGGTAAATGTGTGCTGCACCCGTCGTTAGTTCATCATAAATGAGCGTAAATCCCTCATAAATTAGCCTTGTGAGTTTAAATCTTACGTCTAAAAATTTGTTAAAATTTCTTAGAAGTAATAAAATACTGATTTACCTCTATTTTAAAGAAATTATAAGTTTTTTTCTTCGCTGCGTTTCCTTATTATTCAGGAAATCAGTTTTACAATCGCATTGCGGAATGAATATAGACACTAGTTTTAAGAGAAATATACTAAAATACGATGGCCTTAAAGCATTCGGTAGTCGTGTTGCTGTCGGTGATTAAGCAGCTTTACATAAATGAAGGAGGGCACGCCAAGTTTAGCCCTTCGATAGTTTTGGTCATTAGGCTTTCGGTTCTTAAGCGATTACTCGGATAAACCAGTTGCAAGTAAAGCTGCTACAGGAGGAGAGAGAATGAGAGACGATGGCCCCCGATTAAGATCACATTAGCATCAGTCAATCGAGCACGTTCTTCGGTTTTACCCTAAATGCATCATGTGAATGTTGCTAGCATTAAAATGACTCATCTCTAATCCGATCGTCATTGGATTGATCGGATTACCACCATAATATATACGTATTATCCAATTGGAAAGAAAAATATTTATTGAAATTTTCAAAAAAGTGATAATATTTAAGTACAGTGAAACTCGGTTATAACGACTGCGTATATTTCACGATTTTTTTTTATTTTTAACTTAGGTGTCGTTGCCACTTAGGCTCACGTTACTTTGTGACGCAAATACGTCTTTTGAATCAACTGACGATACTGGAAACATTCGTAAAATAAGTTATGTAATGAAATAATTTAAACACTCATATCTCAAGAAGTTGTCAGGTTACATCAGTGTTTTTGGTGTTTGCAAGTAGATCTCGCTAAGAAGAACCTAATGATATCACTCTGGTTTTAATATCTATTCCGGTCAATGCACCAGGCTTATTGCCAGTATTCATCACGAAATTGTTTTACGTTATATCTTAAGAGGTTGGCGACGCAAATACAAGCCTTTGGAGTCGCCTAATGGTAATGAGACAAATACAATTACGTTACTCTGACTTTAATACCTCTCACAGTCTTGGCACCAGACTCGTGGCCCGTAGTCTGAACGAAATTGTTTCACGCTGTATCGCGGGTGGTTAAAAACGTAAATACAAGACAATGAGGTATCTCCAGTTAGCAGGGACGGGCCTAAATATTTTGCGGCTCAGTGCAAAAAAAAAAATTGCGGCCCCTCTGAACAGGGGTGTCCATGGGTACTCTGGTGCCCGAGAACGACAGTAAAACGCCTTTGTAGTCATAAAAAAATTGGCAATAAATATGGACAAAAGTGTCCGCTTCCCAGTGAAAAAATCGCAAGTGCGCCCCCAGGCACTCGAAGATTTGGGGCTGTCAGTGCTAGAAAATCGATTATCTACCCAGGCCCTCAACCTTAGAGGTTCTGTATCTTGGACTGACTGAAATGATACCAATTTCATTTTATCAGTGTCTACCACGCAAATGTAGACACAAAGAATGCGACTGTGTCCGTGTGACACCGCCTCTACTCCATTTTTTTTTTTTTTTTGTCAAAAATATAATCGAGAAATGATCGAGATAAATTACGGGAAATTGGGATAATTAATACCAAATGCCGCCAATTCTCACCAATCCCGTAGCCAAATGTTGACGCCATCACCAAATATTGTTTATTAAATAACCCTTGGCGAAGAAAAAAAAATGCTACAGCAATTCTGCTGAAATGAAATTTCACAAAAAAAAAAGAACTGAAATACGTGAGAAAAATATACATACATAGTTGTATTCATCATAACATAATTTATGAATTTAGTTTAAAAAAAAAAAGAAAGAAAAACGTGGGACATTTATAAAAAATAATAAAAAATATATTCCAGAAGGAAAATTGCGAAAACATTTTGTTTAGTGGTCTGTATAATGGTTTTGTGTAGTATCAGTGAGCATATCAGAATGTCAAACAAGTAATAAATCTTTTTCCGAACGTTAGGTCTAAATACAAAAATAGACGGATGTTCCGTGGATGTTATAATCTGCAATATTAGGAATTTCTTTTGGGAAAGCGTGAACGAGAGAATTATAATCATCAGTGACGCAAATTTTGTCGTTATGTACCTGGTGGCTGCTTTTCATCAACGCTGCAGGCAATGTTCGTTGACATTATTCTCAATGGGAATCGGTCCGAACCGGTGTTCGCCAATGGGCATCTAGAGGATTAATTCACGCATTAAAATTCAATTTTTCCTCCTCCAAATTTCATTCAGGAGAGAAAATACTCCTTCAAATTGTAGGTGTTATTTTTTTTTTAACACTTTCTTCACAGTGATTTAAAAAAATACCACTCCATGTACAAAAATACCGCTTAAAACTTTGGTGAAGAATGATATTACTCTTAAAAACTACATTTTCGAATAACACTGGTCAAGACCACCAACTACAGCCGAGGTGTCGTAACAACCGAGGTCGTTATAACTAAGTTAACTGCACAGGCTGCCCCATCAACTCGTGAATGGTTTAAATATCCATAGAGGGGGGGGGGGGGGAATCGAAGGGATTCGTATATTTGAATGCGGTTTTCGAAGAAGTTAGTTTTTTTGACACAGGAAAAAAATTTAGTTGAATTTTTTGTCGGTAGAGGGTTCAAGGAAACCAGTCCAGCAAGAGTGATTGAACCCAGGGTCATCATTTGGGGGGGGTCGGGGGTGGCAACGGCTCTCCTGGATTTTGAAAATACACTAAAAATGATGTAGATACAAATATATTTATATATACATAAATTGAGCACATGTTCTTTGCCCCCCCCCCCGGAAAAAGTTGAAATTACGTTCCTGATTGAACACGAACCTTTCTTCATTCTCTTATATGTCCGAAACATTTGTAAAGTTTCGGCCGGTGATTCGAAACTGAGTTAGGCCGGGATTACGCTACAAGAGTTTTCTAAAAGTTCTTTTATAAAATTTGAGAAATTCAACCAATCAGATTATCGACTGCATTTGCTCGAATGTAACGTATGAGCTTTATTGGTTGGATTTTTCAGGTTTTACAAAAAGGATTTTATCAAACTTTTATAGTGTAATCCTGGCCCTAGAACCATTTATACTTTTATGTTTTATCCACAAATGCCAACATCAGAATGAAAACCTTATGTAAACGCAAGTAAAATAAGAAAATTCAGAAACGATAATCAAATGATTAATCATGCACCCTGCGCGTTGCGGGGTCCAATATATTCCAAAATATTCCAATGCAATGCTATTTTTTTAGACAAAAAATCAACAGAATTTCAATTTAATTTATGAGCGCATAAGAGATTAGGATGTCATGCAAATGCCCAAAAAAATATTGATTCACCAAATGGATGCAAAAGGATTGAGGCAATAGATCCTATATATAGGCCTACTGCATGTAAACATGCAGCATATCAAAATCGGTTTGGCTCATAAATTTTTGAATTGCGGTAGATGCGGTTTCCTAAATATTTTTTTTACAGAAAATAAAGATTATCATTCGAAATTTAAATGGCTGAGATAACATTAATCGACAGAAGATCGGCGATTCTGCCTCAGGAGATTCTTCAGCGATCAATGTATCAAGCGGGTGGAGGGATTTTCAACTACTGGCCCCACGGACTAATATAATTCTTTTCTCGGTGGTCCGATTTTTTATTCAGTGGTCTCGGACCAGCGGGCCACCAATGATTTCGAACGCTGTCCAGTGTCTCACAAAATCCAAACTTGCATACGGTCTCCTCGTCGTATGTTTATACATCTAACATGACAAGTACTATTGTCTTTTTATACATCAAAATTTATTTACGGACATAATCTGAAGAATATTTCTTTGACAAACCCGCTTTTTGACGATGTTCATTTCTACTCGACGCACCTTCATTCACTCGATATCTCTGCCCTCGATGGCTATGAAATAATATTGATCAATATACAGGGTGATTCTGAACTCATTATATTGGTCTAGACGTGAGATAGTCTAGCCCTCTAAAACGAATTGTGAAGGAATGCTTGGGTGTCAGTGACGCGTTTCGGTTCTAATGGCTATAAAGGATGAAATCATAAAAAAAAAAACAGCAGTGCTTTAATCGTACAGCACAGCATTCGGCGCCATGTATGCATATTTTGGCAGACTAACTACATTCAGCTGTGAAAATATGGTTTTGTAATTAGAGCCTATTGTTGAAATGAAAGGCGGCATATAGAAAAATTTTCCTGCTACATATCAAATATATATACAGTCGACGCTCGATTTTACGAACCTCTAATTTATGTAAACAGTACGAACTGGTTCTCTGTCTTGAACTAGTGGAACTAGTAGTCTCGAACTGTGCGAACAGTGGAACTCTCTCTCATGGAGCTAGTTTTAAAATCCGCTCTATTTACGAAATTTCATTTGTATCAACTCTCTATTTTACGAACTCGTTTTATTCCCCTATTTTTTGTTCTGTTATTTTATTCTTCCAGCCGCCTCCGAGTTCATTGTAAGTTTCAATTCGGACGTTCTACCTGTCTTAAGAGAAAAAGGGAGTTTAAAAATTCGTCATCACTGATATGAAAATCCATATTTCATGGTTTGCAGGGTTGATCATACAGTGGCAACGTAATTCATCCTTTACGTATCAGGATTTAGATAAACTGATAGATTGAGAAATGGCATGATATATTAGGTTATTGATAAGACAATTACTGAGTTCCTAAAGAATAAATTGTCAAAACGTACGGGAATCCAAAAAGTACATAGAGTACTTTTATAAAAAATCAGCAAAGGTTCGTTTCTGCGGCAACTGGATCCAGTGGCGTTCCATCGTCCTGAAAATATTTCAGAAAATCGCGAAACTTTCCAGAGGTAACACTTGTTCCAACGTCTTGAAACTTTGTGTGTGTCTCATAACACTAAGGTGTTACATACTTTAACGAAAGGGGTTATTATTAAAATTATTTAAAGAAATTTTATGGCACGAAATAGGGGTGAATTGCAATGATTTTTGATACAGATGCATGGTGTTCAAGTTAAAATTCGAGAAAAAAAAAACCAACAATTAAAATCCCAAATGCTCTCGTTGAATTGCATAAAAATATGCATAGAAGGTACTCGAGAAAAAAAATTGAGCGTCTGAAAAAAGTGGATGAAAAATTTTTAAATGCTCCTTAAAGGATGGAGGTTTTGGGTGATCGGGAACAAACCCCTTTAAACACTCAATATTTAGTTGTACTACACTGGTGTAAGAAATTAAGAGAATTTGCAGACCTGGTCGATTATCTCTAGAACTACTGTACCGATTTTAATGAAATTTGATATGTACATACATTGATACAATACAAAACAAATAACCATTCAATAATTGCGTAATGCACACGCATGATCGTGCGTAACACTCGTTGGAGTCGGAAGGTATGAAACAGCGGTTGCAGAATAAACAAGAAATGGGTAATAGATGGGTTAATAGGGGGGTATGGTCCCCTCTTACAGATATACAGGTCTCGCAGCGCGATTTCATACTTGAAATAACGCAGTTTATCATTTCCTGTGGCATTTGGTCCCACTCGTTCAGCAACGCTGTTTTCATTCCCTGGATGGTTCCCGGAGGGGGGGGGGTTGCGAGTGGCAATTGCCCTCCCCAGAGCGTCCCAGACATGCTCTATAGGGTTACGGTCTGGAGATCTGGCTGGCCAATCCATACGGCGAATATCCTCACTGTCTAGAAAATCGTCGAGCAGAAGAACTCTATGTGACCTCGCGTTATCGTCCATTAAAATGAACTCAGGGCCAACTGCTCCCCTGAAAAGGCGAACATAGGGCTCCAAGACCTCACACCAGTCACAGTGCCTCTTTCAAAGAGATGGAGAGGTGTGCGGCCATCCAACATGATGCCTGCCCAGACCATTAAACCTTCTCCGCCATAATGGTCGATTTCGCGGACATTGGAGGGTAGGAAGCGGATCCCTGGTTCTCTCCATATGAACGTACGGCGAGAATCGGTGCTTAGGCTGAACCGGGACTCATCAGTGAAGAGAACGGTCGCCCATTGATCCATACTCCAATCTCTATGCTCTCTGCACCATGATAAACGGATTCTCCTGTCCGTAGAAGTGAGCGGGACGCAAACAGCAGGTCTTCTTGCAAACAGCCCTCTCTCATGAAGTCTTTTGAAAACAGTCACCCTTGATACAGGGGTTCCTGTGGCTGCATACAAGTCACGCGAGAGCTGTAGCACTCCTGTTACGCCTCGCTATAATCGATCTTCCCTGGCCGTCGTGGCTCTTGGACGACCTTGCCCAGGCTTTCTCTCGATGGATCCGGTATCCTGGAACTGTTTCCATAAGTTACGCCTGAACTTGAACTCTCAAAAAATCTTGACTTGAGATTGGCGTGCTTCTAGCCTCCCCACAATTCGCCACCTCATTCCATCATCTAAACGTTGGTGGTTACTCATTTTTACTGTTACAATTTGAAATTAACCGATTGCTGCAAAATAAAACCAAGAAATTCGCCGAGGTGTGCTAGCGAACGAAATGCGTCTTAACTTACGCGCGCTTATAAAGCCTGTTTCTCTACAGGCTCCGCCTACACACACGTGTACGCTTACGTATTTGACGTACAAGATTTGCATTTTTGTCTAGAAGCAGTGGTTTTACATTCAGTTCAGTTCTTTTCATGAAATTTGATAAAATATGCAAATTCTCTTAATTTATTTCACCAGTGTAGTTATGCCCTCTTATACATTGAAATTATACCTCGAACACGCATATTCGAATAATCATATTCAATCTTTATATGTTTGCTTTAGCGTCACCTCTCGAAGATCTTTTAGAGCATTTTTATAATTCAATAAATTAGAAAAGCGTCACTCAAGTTATCTGTAGTACAGATAACTTGACTCATTTAAACCAATAAAATCTACATTAAATCTCTGAAACTACCAGAGAAATTCATTTCTCGCAAACTGTATCTATAATGAAAGCATTTATATATAAGATGTCCATAATTAAAAGTGTCTAAAGTAGCCTATATGCGGAACCCTCATCAAAAAATTGTGAAACTTTGTGGAGGACTTCATGAAGTAATGGGAATTTGTTTCGGGGGATAAAAATTAGTTGCAAATGTCGCCACCAGAGGGCGTTTCGTTAAGAAATGGCACATTTAGGTAAACGTTTTTAGTTTTAACACTTGTTAAACACTTTTACAATTGTTACTGGAACAAAACATGTTCCATATGATCGCCATCATCTTCGGCGATACCATGTTAAATCGCAAGATAGCATGTTCCACAACTGACCGAACTGTGTGCGGGGAAATGTTCAGCAGATGACGCGAAATCCTGCCTTTAAAGTCAGGTAAAGTTCTTCGATTGTCACGACTTACCAGTCCGTAATACATTGTCATGTCTTGCATAAAGATTGTGTCTGCAAGGCAGTGACATGCTTGCAGAGCCGGAGCAATTTCATTCTGTAACAGCAACACATATCGCTTCCCGGTGATTGAACATGTCACTAGAATTGTAGAACGTAACACCTCGTAGAAGTAGGGACCGAGACTAAATGATGCAGTGAATCTAAACCATACCGTCACTTCTGGTGAATGCAACGGAACCTCTTAGATAGCGTGCGGGTATTCTGTTTCCCAAATTCGGCAGTTGTGAGTATTGACTACTAAACGACACATGCACTTCGCCCATATTCCTCTGCGGAACCTCCAACAAATTGGGTCATGTTAGAATGTGTGGCTGTAGTGAAACCTGACGTGAAGTTTGTTTCTGTGTAATGCTTTTTTTTTTTAAACCGAGCACAACTCAGGTCTATCGCCATGGGCAATTTACTACCTAGTGAGTTGTGCCGGAAGTGTAAGTATGTGTACCTAACAGTCTGAGTGTGTATCTAGTATTGTGTATGATTTTTTAGTGCTGCCATCTATATCTCAGAAGTGAAGTGAGTGAAGTGTAATGACAATATCTGTACGGTTTGTAGGACTGTTGCTCTCTGTGGCGAGACTTTTTAACGGGGAGATCGACTCGCATTTGCGCCTTGAAGTTGGGAACCACAGAAAACCAACTTCAGTCGACCACCACTGTGGTGACGGTGGGGCTCGAACCCGGGTCCCCGCGATGCGAGTCCGTCATTATGACCGCGGCTATGTGTAATGCTGCCATCTGCCACCAGTTTTCCTAACTGTTAGTGAAGTGTAATGATTGTGAACAATTTATCTTTGTAGGCCTGTTTCTTTCTGCGGCGAGACTTTTTAATGGGGAGATCGGCTCGCATTTGCGCCACGAAGTCGGGAACCACAGGAAACCAACTTCAGCCGACCACCACTGTGGTGACGGTGTGAGTATTGACTGCACAATCCGAGTGAAAATGTGCTTCGTCTGTCCAGAGGATATTCTAGTGCCATTCTGAATCAACCTCAACGCGAGCTAGAAACTGCATTGAGAACTAGAGTTGAGCGTCATAATCATGTAGAAGCAACCGCTGCAAACCTGAAAGTTTACACGGATAATATCGGAGGATATTCCGCATGAGATCTTACGGACAGTTTAACGTGGCCTATTTAACACCTGTGCTACACGCCTGACACTAGTGATGCTACCACAAGAATATGAAGCTCCGTCCTCTTTCATCTGAAGCGAAACCTCCCGTACTGCCGTCTATAGCAAAGGGTTTTCTTCCTCTTCCAATTCGAACAGCCAACGATCCTGTGGTTTCTAATTTCGTTATCATACTCCGAAAGTTTTTAACATTTATTGGACCTCTTCGAATCCTCTTCCAAGTCCGATATTTCCGTAGAGCAGTTACTGCGAAAGTGCTGTTTTGGTAAAACAATTTAACCAAGAAAGCGCGATCTCGTAAACTTATCGTCATTGCGAGCAGCAAACACATTGAGAAACAAGATCTCCGCGAATGTTTCTAGGTTTTATAACAGCTGCTGCGTAACATCACATAAATTTACATGTTCACTACACGTATTCAAAGTAAACGCCCTCTGGTGTTGACGTGTGCAACTAATTTGTTTTCCAGCGGAAACAAATTCCCATCACCTCATGGAGTCCTCCACAAAATTTCACACTTTTCTGATGAGAGATTTCGCCTGTAGGCTACTTTAAAAATAGGGTATTTTAATTATGGACGCCCTGTATATATGAAACTTACTTAACAATGACTAATCAATTATGGAGCGTTATGGTATTGGGTATCGTGTGATTGTGTTCGATCCACGTTTAATAGACGGGCCGCGTGCAAGTTGTTCCCCTGTAGATCGAAATTATACCTCGAAAAAGTGATCTCAATCCATCACCTATCAGTCCCCGTTTCTTATAATAAAATAACTTTTGAAAATTGCATGTGCAGATCATTAATTCGAACAGTGTGTATCATTAACTTGCATGTACTCGAACGTCTACAGGCATGTAGCGAATGCTGCTGAGATTAATCACTTTACTTATATAACTTCGGGATTGATCGATATGATATGTTCTCATTATGACAAAGTGAAAGAAGCCAGCCAACCCACACATCTATAAAAAGATCATTATTTCATTTTTACACCGTCTGTAGCCATCTATAATCATGTGCATGTTCAGTGCTGTAACAAAAAAAAAAGAAGTGAAATATATTTTCACGAATCTAAGAATAAAAAGAGGCAGTGACTGGATATTGAAAAGGGATCATGAAATGAGTACATACAAGACTTTTTTTGTTTTTTTGACAAACACGATCAAACTTTTCGCCCTTCTTTGGCATTAACATCATGCGGAACGTCGAAGGAATAAATCCAGATGAAGTTAGAAAGAAAATCAAATCGGCAAAATAAAAGAAAAAAAGACACGAATCCCATTTACGGGGGGCGCCGAATATTATATTCGAGTGAACTTTTTTTCCTCTCCGGGGCGAGTTTGTCAGGTGATTCTCGCAGACGTTTCAAACTGACACGCTGGAAGCGCCAGAAGCTTTCCGAAAGAAATAAAAGGAATAAGAAGTCTGACAGTTCTTGTAATTTCTAGATGTTTGACTCTTGATTCTCCTGACAGGCGCGGAGGAGCTTCACGGCCGTGCATGACACCGAGCTATAATACGTCCATCCGTCTGAGCTGACAAATTCCGTGGATTTTTTTTTTCTTTCTCTCTCTCCTCTTTCTACAAAGAGTCTGAATAATTTAGCACTGAACTTGCATGTTATTCCTATACTTACTGGTTGGTAAAAATGCATGCACGCAAAACCGACTTTAGAAGTTTGAATAGAGTGCAGTTGAAGTCGAGAATTACGATAATTCGGGGGACCGTGATGTTGTGTCGTTTTAACCCTTTATTTAGCAATGTTACTCTCAAGCAACATGATCTTGTTATATTTTCCAAGTAAACGAATTTTTTTATATTCTGAATTCGTTTCGGCATTGATGCTTTTAACCATTCGATTTTTACTTGTGAGCTGTTTATGGAGTTTCTATAATTTTTGCAGAATTGCTCAAATGTGCACGTGTCGTACATTTCTTGACGAGCCAGGAACGATTTTCGACTCGTGCGTTTCGGAGGGAAATACCATGTGTGGAGAAAACATATTTGGCTGTGCATTCTTCAACAATAATAGAAAATTAAGCTGAAAATAATGAATGTCATTTTTATATACTAATCAAATGTATGCAAATCATATAAAAACAATGTATTATTGATAAAAAAGTATCCAATATTTTTTTAATAATATTGACAATATATTTTTTGTCATTCAATAGTATTCAGAGTACCTCATTTGTTTAATACGTATAACCCCTCAGAATTTTTCTCTTCTTGGCATTTCAGTGCATGTCAAGGATTATCCGTGGTATATAAAGTCACTCGTTTGGAATACATAATCAAAGACCATTATGGAGTAATCAATTTCATCCAACTGTAAATAATTCAGAAATAAACAAAGCTTGTGCAGCACCTTTAGGTGATGATTTTATATTGGCATGGCACCATTGAAATCTGGATGGGTTATAAGAATGAGAGGTTTTTGTGAACCTGACGTGTTCTTGAAAAAAGAGAAGAAGTCCTCTAGGAAATACCTCAAATTGATAATGAATGTATAGATTGAATAGAGATAACAGTCCATCACCATAGAGAGATATCTCAGTTTTACTGAAAAGTAAAGATAAAGAAATCAATACAGATCCACGACTTCTAGGAACTCAGGCAATATCTACATACATATCCAATTAATTTTGAATGGCGGTCTCGACTATACCAGCGTTTCTTAATCTGTTTCACTCAAGATCTTTTTTGAAGCATCCTCTTCTCTTCACGTGCCCCCCCCCCCCCCCCCGTCTAATCCAGAGCCATCACGCTCATCCGAGAGGTCCATCACATCAAATTATTTTTCAATAATTTTATAGTGATAAAAAATTTTATAACGTCTGTCTTCAGATCTTTGGGTGAAAGTTCTCTGGCCTTCCCTCTTATCCAAGTTCCATGCAGAACCGTTTCAACATTGTGGACCTCTGGGCAGAACGACGTTCTGAAAGGTCTCGTACTTCACCGTGAATAAGAACTAACATATTTACATACTTACTCTCGGAAATTACAGTACCGGATCTCCTCATATAGGTTCTCTATATACCCGAGGTCATCTGATGATGGGCTCGTGCTTTAGATTATACGAGCTGGATATGATTATATCCTGGTTAATCGAGCAGTTCCGCTTTACTGTGAAAGAAAAAAAAAAGTCGCACTTTTCCTCCACCATATTTCACTTAGAAGCTCCACACCTAAATATCTTATCACAGATTCCCATGCAACCCCCCCCCCCCCCAAATCATCT
The DNA here is from genome assembly GCF_987345545.1 of Pholcus phalangioides. Taxonomy (NCBI): domain Eukaryota; kingdom Metazoa; phylum Arthropoda; class Arachnida; order Araneae; family Pholcidae; genus Pholcus; species Pholcus phalangioides. The sequence goes on from NW_028301601.1 coordinate 29,805,738, forward strand.
ATCATGGCTCATCTTTTCTTTGATTTTCTTCCAAGGCACTACTGGAATACTTCAGGATTACAGGAGGACCATATGGCCCTCGCAAGAGATTCACTGGTTTACATATCGACGGTCCAGTTAAAAAAACACAACTCAAAAAATTGCATGCGCGTGATGAGCGATTTTGAGTTATGCGCGGTAATGCCTTTACATATTCCAAAACAACAACAACAACGCCCAACCCTGCTTATACGTTCCCTTCTGTAATTGAATCTTAGTTGATTCTCATATAAAGTGTATCGTTAAAATGCAGATATTTCAAAACATTGAATTTTGAGTTGTTTCCTTTTTGAACTGGGGCTTCGATGTCATCCAACGAATCCTAATTTCATGATTACAGTTGGTAATAGAAAAGATGAAGGATAAATTTCATTGATATGCTTAGCAAAAATTTTAGAATAGGTATTCTTAACCTTATTGTAATCCATGGACACTTAGTGCATCAATCTGGCACTGGTTAATACAGTTCTAGTTCAAACCAAACTGTATAAATCGATAATGGAAACAAACCAAAATAAATCTGTGATTGGAACAAAACTGAACAAATCTATAACTGGAATGAAACCGAATAAATACATAAAATATAGCCGAATGAATATGAAACAGAAGAATAGCCTACCAAATATTAACAGATGGATAGCTGGATAATTTGCAATACAGAGATAGCTAAATAAATCTGAAACTGAAAAGATAGCTGAATAAATATTCAGCACTAAAAGATAATAAAATAAATCTGTAACTCAGACAAAACTGGATAAATCTGTACTAGAAAAATACAACTGAATAAATCTGTAACGAAAAAAAAAAATAGTTGAATAGAAAAATATTCTTTAATTTAGACAAAACTATGTAAATCTGTAACAGAAAAACAGCTGTATAAATCTGTAACAGAAAAACAGCTGTATAAATCTGTAACAGCAGAGTAGCTGGATAAATGAAAGCTAATGAACACCTGTACCGATAAGATGAAGACCATGGAACCCTTTACAAGAATATTACATTAAATATGTGGAGAATAATGTTTTCCGTTTTTTGCCCCAGATTTCCTTCAATACCTCTATCTGTTCTTTCGCATTTTAGACAATCAATTCAAAATAAAATAGTGTTTATTATTCTTTAAGCTCTTACGGACCCACGACCTCCCCGTAATTTTACAAAAACCCTCAAGTTGACCGTTAGCTCCATGGTTGAAGAACCACTGTTCTAGAATTTCAAGAAAAACATCGCAAAAGTCATGGAAAATGCCTAGTGATATTTGAGGTCGTGCATTTAACTGACGTTAAAATAGAGGTTTGTCACTCTCAGTTGAATTCAGCCGAGACCAAGCACTTATTGACGATATATCCGAGGTTTCGTAACACCTAGGAGCGTTATAACCGAGTTCGATAGTATACTGTATAAATGGAAATAGCAAACTCACATCCGGATATCCATACTATAAAACGGATCCAGAGTCTCTATATATTTTTCTTTCCCCAAAAAAAGATCGTCTTTATTCAGTAAAGTTATTCAGAAAAAAGCAGCTTCCAGGGGAGTATCACGTTTGTGCCACTTTTCTCCCCAAGTGTATAAGTTTCTACTTTTATTTTTTTTTCTTTGGTTACCACTTAAAACCTTATTTTTCTTCACGTACAGTACCACCAACAAACACTCGCCAAAGGAAATTCATTCGACGCTTTTCATCTCGCTCTTTTTGTTTCGTTCCCTTTTATCACGTTTCCACCAGACAAGTGTCCAGACTGTATATAAAAAACAACGTGGAAAGTACACATAAGAAAGAAAATAGGTAGTTCTAGCACTCCTCTATCTTCTATTTTCGTTCGATTGGATTCCGGTATATCGTTCTGTAATACCGTAACGTTCCGAAAGTGAGCCGCCAACGGATTATAAGCTGCTTCTCTTTGACTGTTTTTCCAAGCCATTTCCTCTCGGAGGAAAAAATCCTCGATTGAGACATATTTTCCTTTTCTTACATTGTGTAAGAAACTTTTAAGACACCCCGAGAAGGCTATTGGACATGAAAGAGACATAGAGTTTATGTTGATAAAACTCTTTCTGTCGCTTCTAGTATTTTCTTATATTTATCAGACGCAATATTGGATTCTTTTGTCATAAGGCATTAATGCCGTAACATGGTTTCTTTTATGGCGTATGGTATTTTTATTCTAATATATAACTCTCAATAACGTACTAAATACGTGTACTTAGTAAACGTGGGTATGTTTCCAGCATACCATTTTCTATGCGAGAATCCGATTGGCTATCTGTGCAGTTCGCTAACCATGCGGCAATAGAATACGGCCGTCAAATTAGTGGACACCCAATGATGATCCACAGCTATTGAAATATGTCAATTTCCATGAAGTTCTTGGAAAGTATCAAACATATCTGGTCTGAAAATAAGATTTTTTTAGTCTGAACTAAACATCAGAATTTCACAATGTGTAAAAACAAAAAATTTGGGTAGGCTGTGTCAAAGACACGGCCGCAAATTTGGACGGGAATGCGTTCTTTGTACCTAGAATCGCGTGGTAGGTAATGACATAAGAGGTCATTCAAGTATTACGTCATTATCGATGGGGGTAAGGGAGGTTTCCGATTTGCTGACTTTTGATGACAGGGGGGGGTGGGGATTTGGATTATTCTTGCGCCATCACCCACCCTTTATAAAAATATGAATTATTCTTAGTGACATCTCTTATTCGGTGCGCCAAAAACGAGAAAAATCTTTCGCTAGTTTGTGGGCACCTGAAGTATCACTCTTCTTATTGAGAAGTTGTCTACAGGGCCACTTTGGTGATCTCTAAAAGTTTAGCGGAGTGTCCGGGCCGCTCAAGTGCTTTAGAACTGTGCCGCGCGTCACGGCAAAATATGCCGCGGATAACCTAAATCATTTGTGAATGTGTCGCGGATAACGTGCGTGATGTAGAACTGCACTGGGGGCCGCTTAAGTGCTGTAAAACTGCCATATGTCACTCAAGGGGTCTCTAAACTGGTCCGCGGGCAGGGTTTAGCATATATGGCCTAGAGAGTGGGCCGCAATGAATTTCTAAAAAAGAAATTTTGAGGTCTTAGCCTTTAAATAGCATTCAGATTGAAAGAAATTCACCATAATAAAAGGAATTTTCTTTCAAAATTTTAATTTAAAAAAAATTATTTTTGCATTAAAAAATGAATTTTTTACCGTCCTATGGCCACCCTCCGCCTGACATTTCTGATAGAACCAATAAGCGTTAGGAGGTAGAGGGCAGAACTGATGAAATTTTGCTGACTGGGGGGGGGGGTCAAAAATTGTTTAAAAAAATTGTGGACATAACACTTGAACGGCTCCTAATGAATTGGATTAGATTGGATTTTTTTTTCCTGGCACAAGGAGGGTAAAATGTAGGTCAAACTGCGCCATAACAAATGACCATATAAAAATAAGGTAGAATTTGTTCTTATGTCAAGAAAGTAAAAGTAAACATGATAAAAAAAAACAATGTTGCGTACAACGTAAAGCAATGGTGTTGATTGTGAGCAACTGTAATTTGTCGTAAAAACCAATGGCCCCGTTGAATTTAAAAATGCGATCGATTAAAAAAAAAATCCCGATGAATTGGTATCATCGGGTTTATGTTTAGAATAGATAAGAAAAGATGTACTGAAATCGCACTGTACGTGTTTTGAGACTGAAAATACAGTGCATCACAAAGCGAAATATATATATATATGAACACCCTGTCCTAAAAAAACCAATCAGAAAGCTGTTCTCGTGTATCTTCCGAGGCAAACAAAAATAAATCACGTTTCCAAGTGCAATTTCCGATGAGATATCCGAATTCCAAAATCAGTTGAATTCAATCAATTAATGAATGAATATGTGTCACAAATATAAAAGAATAGCTTATCGGATTGCCGCACATAAAAATATATGGAACTTACCAAGATACTGCTCACGTCCACTGTCTCTCTTGCCGCCAGGGGGCAACGAATAGGCTGTAAGTACTGACTACGTTATCATTATTTGTAATAATCCCTTGCGTAGAATCTACTGAGTGCCCAACACGCGAAACAACAGCAAAAGAAGTGAGTGTCAATATTACTGAGCTATTTCTACGTTAGACGAAAATGTCTAATTTGATCGGTTGATTCAGGGGGCCTTCAACCTTTCAGATATTGCGGGACAAATATACATTTTCCATGGAGCCCGCGGGCCACCAACTCATACCGTGGTATTTCCCGTTATCAAACAAGGTTCTCCAAACTATTGAACACTTTTATTTATTCTAAATTGTGTTTTTCAATAAATTTGAATAAAAATTTATTTTTAAATAAATTATTTCACCCATTCCGATTTTTTTTAATTCTTTTCATTAATTCTCAAATTTATCCAGATAATTCTGTAATTATATTTTTATTAATTATTCCGAGATTTGTGCCGATGATTCCGAATTTATTATTTCATTAATTTTTAATATTCATTAATTATGAAATAATTTCTTTAACACATTCTTAAATTTTTTCAGGAACCGGTATTGCTTTTCTGAAATCACTCTCAATAATTTTGAAATTACTCTCATTGTAATTCTGTAATAACTTCTTCCAGCAGTTCTGTAATTATTGTCTTTCAGTAATTCTGCAATTATGTCTTTCAGTAATTCTGCAATTATATCTTTCAATAGTTCTGTAACTATTTTTCCATACATTTTTTCATGAATTATGAATCTATTATTTTTTCAATAATTCTAAAATTATTTCTTTCATTGAAGTGCTTTTCAACGTTTCTGCAAATTCTGTTATAATGTAAATCTTTTGAATGCCGAATTTCCTTTTTATACATATAGGAATCAAAAAGTGTTTTGGCTCCGGGTCCTCTCGAGTTCGTTTTCACATTTAGTACATTTGTGCGTTTGGTACACTTTCAATTAACAGAAAATGCACAGCATAACTATTAAATCTGGGAAGTATGTCATTTAACTGTAGCCGTATAGATTTCAATGGCCAGCACTCCCTCTCTCTCTCGTTAATTTTTTGTATTGTAATTCAATCTTTTTTTCTATCTTAAATAGCTATTTTTCCAAAATGATCGGCGGGCCACGGCAAAATGATCTGAGGGCCACATTCGGCTAGCAGACCATGCATTGAAGACCCCTGGGTCGATTGAATCGTCTGAATGGAATATCATCTGCATTTATGTTTTAATGTCTGGGAATCTTTTAATATAAGCCAAAAAGCCAAGCGTGCAGCAGTTATAATCGCGTGCATGAGAAAGTGCTAAGCAAGAGATGATTTTGAAGCAGTGAAAGTGAAAAAAGTGAATAATATATTGCATACCTTTCGGGCTGTTATTCTGTGTTTTAGACTACAACACGTCATAACAGCCTGAAATGTATGGAGTAGTCCGGCAGTGAAAGCCTGACTGCTCTTCTGAAAAAAGTGTGTTACTCTGTGGTTAAAATTTGAATAAAGTCTGTCTGGCAGTTCAACCCCCTCAAGCCTGGAGAGATCTAAATGAATCCCATCTCGTAGGACGGAGGAGATTGAAATATAATAACCGTTTTTTTTGCAAATGTTTCGTTGAAAAATTGATTATTGAATTAATTTGAAATTTATTATGCTTATAAAATAGCGTCTTGCCTATAATAATACTTATATAGTATCACCTGCATTACCTAAATTTTTTTATATTTTCTTTTTTGGTAAATTTGCTCTTTCCTTTCCTACCACAGCCTGAAAATCGGATTCATAACTCATCCTGTTGTTGTTGTAACAGAGAACTACTAACTCGATCATAGAGGGCGGTTTAGCTCAACGGGTTAAAACATGCTGTTTGCAATAATATCCCGGATCCCCACTTGTTAAGCAGCAAACGTCCATCACTCACAATAAAGAATGATAACAGAAAATAATTGAATAATTATGATTGTACAAAGCCGCATTGTTCCTCTTTCGAATGATACCAAACATTGAGATCGTGAAATAATATAATGGGCTAAAAATTATATAATATGCAGTTGGCCATCGCGATGTACTGAGTACATCACTCGACTTTGAGGGGTTAAATATGTCAAAAAGTAAAATGGCGATCGCAAACAAGGACACCCTGAATCAAGCGTGAAAGAAAACTATCGTTAAAAAACTGTTAGGGGAACATCAATTCAAAAATTTTTATATATTTTTTCAATTTTTTTTTCACCGAGTATTATCAGTCAGGGCAGAACGTCGCCGAGCCCCGTCAAATAATGTTATTTCCTCAACGCCTACGTCCACGAAAGGAAGAGTGATGAAAAGAAGATGGCGGAAAGAGATCACATGGGGCTATACCTATTGATAGGTTATCGATCATTTTCCAGAGAACTTTCACATGTTCTCCTCAGTAAAGTTTAACACAGGAAGTAACTTTCGGTACATATAAAAATAAGAAGAAATGTGTTAATTTTGAAGTATTTCCCCTCTTAAATTCTACCTCCAGAAAACTTCAGTTGCTTTGTTTCTGCGAGGTATGAGCTCAGGTCTTTCTCTCGTCAACTATTAGACTACATACATTAACGAGGATACCGAGGTCCCGCGTCTAATTACAGCATAATTTGACCGGTGCTCTCATCTTAAATCACGGAAGATGATATACGAAAAATTTTGGTTCCGCAGCGAATGATGGAACGGTGATTAATGATCGCTGTTCGACTAATTACTCAAAGCATGTCCGTCGTTTCGATTGAGGAAGCGAGCAATCGTTAAAAAAGTAACTGGTTTATGGTCAGAGCATACTGTATCTTATCATAAATTATCAATTTAGTAATTAGTATAGAACTTTTCTATATCAATGGTTATGTTAAGTTTTCATTGAAATATTATCGAATGTTTTTGATACGATTTACCAATATTGTTTTGATCTTACGCGCATACCACTGTGAATGCTTTGTATGAAGACGTCAGTGTTCTCAATCTTTTTACAACTGAGGACAGGTGAAAATAGGTGATTAACATCGTGAAGTAATTTGCGGACCGGCAAAAAATATATAAATTGGATCAATTATTCGAAGACGTGTGAAAATTTGAGGATCTGCTGAAAATAAATTCCAGAAATAATCCGAGAACCTGCAAAAAATAAATACCCTAAATATGAAAAATCATTTTTGGACCAGCAAAAAAAAATTTCGGAATGGCAAAAAATTGTAGATAAGACAGATAATTTGTGGACCAGCAAAAAAATAAATGTATAGGAAACATAATTTATGGCCCATCAAAAAAAAAAATCAAATAGGGAAAAATATTTTCCATGACAAAAAAATAGGCAAAAAGTTTCACTAAAGTACCAGCAGGAAGGGACTAGTACCATTCATTTGTGTTACACTAACTGTGCAGTCTAGAGAGACAGGATTAAAACTGTGTCGTAATGTTTCTTTATGAGAATTTATAAGCCGTCGTGTGCTTAACTTTTGAAAGCCAGTGTATATAAGATATGAAAACTTCCATTACATAGAAGGTTTTGGTTTCCTATTTTATTAAAGTTGTTTACTTTAAACGTCAGTAACGATCCATACCAAAATTGATCACCTTTCTTCTTATTCTCTAATGTCGGACGATAGTTGTTTGTCTATATTGTTTGGCCATTTCAGTTCAATACAAACTCGGAAAAAAAAAAGCTAGGAAACATCATCAATATTTCCGATTTCTCTATGAGAAATCCAAATACAGCCTTTTTTACATCAATCCATAAAAATCCATATTGCATAAGGTCAGTTCCCAAGAATGAATTGAATATCGATTTAAGATTCGTTTTGAAAAATGTCTTTTGTTTTCATAATCTTTTCGAAATTTTGAAAAATATTTGATTTCAAGAACTCATGTTATATACGGAGTCTGAGGTTTTTCCTATTAGGAGTTTTCTTTCATTAAAAAAACCAATTACTTGTACGCATTCGTACAGAGGAGTGAATCATGGCATGAAAATGATTCACGGTTCAAGCGAAGTTTCTCGAAAACCCGAGATAAGAAGGGGAAAAACTTTTCTTATTATATCCCTAACGGGAGGGGGAAGGAAAAACCACTTTTTTAACAATTTTTCCTCATTTTCTTGTTAATTAAGTTAATTTATCCTTAGTAATGAGGTAATTTAGCTCTTTTGCGCTCCTACGCTAAACGTTGAAGTGGATTGCGTTATTTTTTCTTACTCGTTTCTCTTCAGAAATGAAATTCACAATTTCTGAAAAAGCTTTCAGTTACATATAATGACTAACGAATTGTATATGTGTGCGCCTTTTATCAAGAAAATATAGAGAGTGCTCCGGAAGACTAACTTACACGCTTTGAAAATTCACTAAAATTTAAAAAAAAAATGGACGTGCGAGCGAGTACGCAATTTCAACCAAAACATTAGTTTCTTTTGCAGTAAAAATCAAAATGCCTCCAATTTCTGGAGATAAGGTACCTATACATTGGAACGACTCGTCAACCTCCATCTTTGGGCAAGGCCAAATTCGTCACTCCAAATTTCTGAAAATGGAGAGGTGCTTACACAATTTACACAAATATATTAAGATTTCTTATGCAATGAAAATCAAAATTCTGCTAATATCTGAAGCTAAGGTGCCTATAAAGAGCGTCTCGTTGTCCAGCTTTGAGTAAGACCAGGTTTCACACTCGAGGTAATGTCTCGGAAACTTTCGATTAAGGACAGGTGCTTGTGCAATTTCCACCAAAAGATTTGATTTTTTTTTTGCAATAAAAAATCAAATTCCGCCAATAATTAGAGCTAAGTCGCTTCTAAAAGCGCGCGGTCTGTCAGCCACGAAGCTGGACTGGAAGAGATCTCGTCAACGGGATAAATCCTAGGGCAAAGTTCTAGCGTTCATTCAGCCTATCTTTGATGTCAATGGTCATACCCTGCTGAAAACATTGGTTCTCGTCCGATCACCGAAGTTAAGCAGCATCGGGCGTGGTTAGTACTTGGGAGGGTGACTACCTGGAGACACCGCGTGCTGTTGGCGTTATTTTTTTTCCCCGAGTGGCGTGGTGGTAAGATGCTCGTGTACCACTATGAAGGTTGCTGTCACGGACCTGGGTTCGAACCCGAAGGAGGATATAGATAAGATATTTTCCTTCACTAATAGACAGCACCTTCATTTCCAACCCATCTCATTAATGGCAGTAAATTGCAATATAGCGATATGGACAAAGTTGGTGTTTGCTGAAGTAGTCTATCTTTGAGCAAAGATAACATTTACCATTCTGGGTGATCACTCGGGAATTTTCGAAAAAACAAATAAATAAATAAACGCAGGACATGTGGAACCTAATATTTTAGCGATTGGCTTTAATGATAAGAATAACATTGGCGTCACATGTTTTTTGCTCGAAGAGGGAGGATGAGTCAGCCTGGGTTTTTAAGGATGTCTAGCTCTCAGATAGCATGTCCTTCTGTTGGCATTTTAATCCGTATCTTCGCACGAAAATGACATAAAGCTGATTCTTTCAAGTCGAATACGCGTTAAAACCTCAAACTAATAAATCCTTCTCAATCAAACCCATCTTACAAGAGTTTTTAACAAATTCGCATCAACAATCGAATTGTTCGGTTTAACTCGCGATGACTCGCGATGCGAGGATCCGGGTTCGAACCCCATAGTGGTGGTCGGTTGAAGTTGGTTTTCTGTGGTTCCCAACTTCAAGGCGCAAATGCGAGCCGATCTCCCCGTTAAAAAGTCTCGCCACAGAGAGCAACAGTCCTACAACGATAAATCATTCAATCATAACACTTCACTCATAGTTAGAAAAACTGGTGGCAGATGGCAGCACTACACATAACAAGCATTACAGAGAAACAAAAAACTTCACGTCAGGTTTCACTACACGTACACGCACATTCCCGCATGTACCGATTCGTTGGGGGTTCCGCGGGGGGGGGTGCAGGTGTGGGGTAGCAGTAGTATGTAGGGCCTCCAAAAAATGGCTCGGGGATCCATGATGTTCTTAAGTCAGCCACCTCGTTGGGCAATTTGCCTGTTGTGGCGTTGTATTTGTATAACTTTTATTGGTTTTTAATTATCAAGTGACGAATTGTGTCTGAAATGACAATCGTTTCTAGCGGAATAATCAATGTTCGCCTTGCGCTAAATATGAAACAATTTGATATTACTTTGGAAAATAAAAATACGTTTAGGTTAAAATTCAACTGGTTTTCACTAATTTAAACAACTTTACATGGTCTTCTTTTGCCCTTTTTTCCTCCAAATCTCACCAAAGTCTGTATTCACAGTCGTGAAAACCACTTTCGTTACCAGTGAGATAATATCGGGAGTGAATTCAGTGTATTAACCCCTTCAAGACTTTTGGCGACAAATCTGGATATATTTGAAGCGATAAAACTAAAAAAACTAGTTTACTTGTTCTCATCTCAGAAATTGAAGGGAGGGCGGGGGTAGTACAGTTTATACAGAGATTTTACTTTCGCCCCTTCACTTTCTCTTTTACACCCTCCAGTATTTATTCTATTGCGCTCTCTATTTTTTATCAATGTATAATATAAAAATGCATAATATGTGGAGGAAACATCACTAAACAGGAGTATCTTAAGAACAGAGGAGGAAAAAATGCCGCTTCTCTTTATAGGGCTGCAGCGAAACTGTGAGATGATGAGAAAGCTTTTAAAAAATGCACAGGCAGAGCTAAAATTAATTTCTTCCACTTGCGTTTGGACGCAATACCTCGCCCCTGATCGCTATGGGGTGGAATTTATGATTTGCGTAGCAGATTTACAGTGGTGATTCAAATGACTATGGAAGTAGTGTAGTAAGTGTTGTTGTAGACAGTTGTTTTAAAAAAACATATTATTTATATGGAGATCTACAATTTCATGTAAAACTGCCCCGTATCGACAGAAATTTGAACTGTTTTTATGCTGTCTTGAATCAGAAAATTCATGGTACGGATATTAATCTAAACCGTGTACTGAAATTTTATGAAAAAGTCTAGTGTTTTCTGGTTGAGGAATTAAAGATCTGAAACTTCTTGAAATCGGGCGATTTATTCATAAGGAAATTCACATGGTATTCATTCTAATGATATCCACTTCTATGAAAGGAAATCGGTAGCATTTCTTTTGGTTCTTCAATGTTTGACTAGTTTCAGCAACTTTGATGTCTCAGTATCACACAGGAACTAAATTCGTTAATATACGTATTACGTTGCTCGCTTTTGCTGATTGGATTTCATCGACTCGTCAGACAGACATTGGGTAGAGCTGCCTAACGATTTGTGGGGGAACACGAATTTCGGACATCTAAGTTCTCGACACTTCTCCGAATCAAAGACCGAATATTAGGTTACGTGTGAAAGGGCAGCGCGGTAACTCGGAAAACGCGGATCAGCCAAGTTTACGGCTGATCGGTTCTCTCACGCCTTCTTGTTAACAACGGTTCGAGAAATTTCTGGGGGTGGCGGGCGTTATCTTTAAATATTCCTTCGAGATTCGTCGTTCAAGAAGCCGAAACCTGCGCCGCTTGTAATCATTGATCACGACGTGCTAAACTGGATTATCGCGAATCTCTGACCGGATCTGGATTCGTAGAGCTGCGTCGTTCGTCGTCGCCGGCAATTAGCGTCAAGAGCCAGAATCGTGCAATTTCCTGCTAGCAAGTGTGACAGATTTTCCGATGCGAAATAAGTGTCGCGAAGACAAGTCAGAACGTGAGAAGCACCCTTTCTCTGTACCACTTTCCTGCCGCGAATCGATCAACCAGTAATGTTATTGTATAATTCCAATATCGTCATATCGTCGTCGATACATGGAAAACAAATGTCTGATTGTTTATGACATCTAATAAATATCGGTTGATCATATTCAATATGGATGTACCATTCTTGTGCTTGATAGCCTGTGCCAATTTACGTTAATTCCTTCTTTTTTTTTAATATCAATTAAATTTAATAGTTACGACCGGTTAGGGAAAGCAAAAAAAGCATGGAGTCCATCCGATAAAGATAGACTATATCTATTGTGACTTCAATGAAAATTTTACAGATTTTCATGCTGACAGGTTCCATGCCTTTTAGGATCTTACGGAATCACAAGTTTCAGCGGAAAACCTATTGACATTTAAATCATTTGCGTAACGTCCGGAGGTTCCTTAAGCTTTTTTCTCGGGAGTCTGTTTTGAACATATTGTTTCTTAGAGATGCGTGTTTCTTAGCAAAAACGCATTTACAGAGTAGGCTTAGCGAGCTATAGTCAAGGCGGCAGGTTCGGAAGACCGTCAAAGTTGAGGAATGAGTGTTGAAGAAAATTAGTAGAATGGGAGAAGCGCGGCAAAGTTTTTTATAGGTCAAAAGGTCGGTAAATCCATAAATCCGCCTCTGTCTAGACAGGGAGTGACTTGGTCAGTGAATGACCAAGGAAGTTTATAACTTGAAAGTGGCAAGAAGAGTGACCTAGAGTTTGTGCAAGCATGTGGGATGACCAAAACAATGTGCCAGCATATGAGTAACGTAAATCTTGACCTAGATAGCGGAGAATATGGCCGATGGGCGACTAAAAGAGCGTAGAGCGTGTGCAAGCATGTGAGCGATCAGAAACATGTTGGTGACCTGGAGAGTCAGGGATTAGATCAGTGGGTGACGGAAAGTGTGACTAATCAATGAATAACCAAAATTAGCATGGGAGTAACCTAGACAGTGAGGAAGTATATCAATGAACCACGAAAAGAGTATCAAAATATGAGCAAGAAAGCGTTCAAGCATTAGAGTGATCTAAAGAGTTGCTCCTGGGCTAAGCGGGAAATTTGAAGAATGAATGGTAAAGAAAACTGGGCTAGAATGAACTTGTATAGTTTCTGGAGTCAAATTTGCGTAGCCCACAGACGGAAACACCATAGATCCGCCTTTATTTTTTGGCGCTGTTTCATATCATACCATTCTGGGCAGCAACCATATTGATTCGGTCGCAAGGTCGCTCTTTCTACTACTCTCAGATGTAGCTCGGATCCGAAGAGCCACAAAGCCCCCATTCCTTTGGTATACTGTCTTTTTTTTTATTTTACAGAAGATGGAAATTTTACTCCAGAAACCAGAAACTATACAAGTACAGAATTGGACAAATCTCCAATCCTTTTTTTTCTTAAATAGCCCTAATTTTGCAAGAAATACAAAAATTCAAAATGAGTGAAGTCACAATTAAAAACAAAATTAGTCAAACATCTAATTCAATTTCCCGCACTGTTGGCGTCGGAAAAAAAATCATCTCGTTTATAGAACCATAGCTGATTTACGGTACAGAACCGGACTTGTGGGCAGGCCTACGATAGTGAAATCAGATCGCGTGACTAAGAGACCGAGATATAATCACTGATAAAAACAAGAGTCTTTTAAACAACTTTCTCGGCTTTCTATGTAATCTTCATTAAATGTGGAAAATATTATCAGTTCAAAAAAGAAAATATGCACTGTATATACACGAACATCGTTTTCAATTCATCCTACGTTGAAGGCTTGTTTTATATATACGTTACGGGGTAAACGTGATCAATTGGTTATAATACAAATACAACGCCACAACAGGCAAAATGCCCTACGAGGTGGCTGAGAAAAAGATGCCCATAAAAATATGGATGTCATATATTTCAAAAATATAGCAACAGAATTAAAAATGCAATTAACAAAAATTATAATCAATATATACACATGATAAAATATTATACAATGCCCATAAAGAATACTTATGGTTGTCTTATACAATATTATACAATAATAATCAGTTATTATGAATACTTACCAACCGTAATCGTAAGTTTGATATATTTATCACTTGTACCGGCGAATATATATAATTCCCAAGCATCGTCGGTAAATTTATAAATACTAAAAGAAACTACAACTATTACCAGTTATCGACAGGTTAGATTATATGCATAATACCAAAACATCGTCAGTAAATTTGATAAACACTGAAAACGTCAACACATTTACTGGCGAATATGCATATTAACTAAGTGTCATTGGTAAATTTTATAAATGTTTGAAATTTATCGCCTTTAGCTGTGTCTATGCATAATCATATCCTTCTGCAGTTGGTGAATTCGATAAATATGGAAAAAGAATTCCAAATGCGTCTAGCATGTGTGATGAATGTAGTTGGATCTCTCCCTATATATTGTATGTATGAAGTATATCACATAGTACGATACCAACTACGCGACGCTTGGGTATTACGCACAATCACCGGTAAAAGTGATAGATTTATGGAAATTTTATGAAATAACCAGTTATTATATATAACTGCATTTAATACATTAACCGCAGAAAACCAAATTCAGTCGATCGCAACTGCGACGACGGTGGGGTTTGAACCCGGATCCTCCCGATGCGAATCCGTCACTATAACCACTCGACCACCGCAGCGGCAATAGATTTGTCTATCCTTCTGATATACAGTGCTATAAATCCGACTCCAAACAAAAGAAACATTATTCAAGGCGACGTAACTACTTGTAGCTGTTTTATGTAAACGAGCATATATAGGTGGTACGGTGTACATATTATCCTCATGCGATAACATAGACTTGAACGATATATATCCTGTGTTCGAGTCCGAAAAGTTCACGAGACTCGTAATTTTCACTCGAACAAGGACTGGTTTATGGACATAAAGATTAACGTCGGCCATTCATCTTGATTCCAGGCTTTCTCAATGTGCCTTATCCCAACGCTAGATGAAGAAGAATGGCTACATATTCGGCATGCGCGCTCTACCTTCCATTCCATTCAACATAGTCCATGTCAATAACAAAGGACAGAAATGTAAGGAAACACTCTTTCCATGAAAAAAAAAAGAAAAGTTAATTTTGTTTAGAATCATTTCGAGCAGAAAATACTCGTTCTTATAATTTTGACAGTCATGTTTTCCATGTAAAGACGTTCTTATTAGCGTGTAGGATGATCTATCGCTAGCTGAATCCACACTGTACAATGTCGTTTACATTTCGCTTTCGGAAACGAAATCTACATCCAAAAAATCTACAAGAAAACATATCATTAATCAGTGGTAGATTTAATACTTAGGAGTTCGCTGAGGAAAAGCCCAGAAATGCGTGAGTATTGAAGTCGAGGAGTTCGGAACAAAAGATTACTCTTCGTACTTTCTGTTCAGACTGAGTCCACCATCAATAACGGAGGTGATTCAGTCAATTTCGAGAACAACGGCAACTGGATCTTTGAAGAAGTAAGGCTTTTGTCTCACATTTATTAGTCTGAATAACTGTCTGTTGCAGCTGCTGTTTCAAGTTCCGAAGTTATTACGGACGTTCCGGGGCTTTCTACCGCGAGTATTGCGAGCACAATAATGAATTGAATGGGATTGCGAGGAACTTTCAGGCTGCACATTAGATGATTCAAAATGGAAGGTTTAAACGTGTATTGGTGGTTGGACTCAAATAACTTTGGATAATCAGTTTTTCTAGACACATAATCCGCTTTCAGAGTTGTTTTTTTCTTCTTGGCTCGTAAAGTTTCTCAAATATTGGATATTGATTTCCTCATTGAATACATTCCTACACGTGCCCAACGTATACGTGTCATTTATCCGTCACAATTGGCATTTTGCGTGACAGTCGGGATCCAATACCGTAGACACGGAAAAGGAAATTACATTTTCCGTAATTATAGGTTGAAGAAGATTAGGGATGCAATAGTCTTTCGATTGATATTTCAGAGGGAAAATCGATATGTTTGAAATCAGTGCAATATAGTTATTGCAGTTTTTGTACTTATTGTACCATTATGAATATGTGTACATATTCATAATGGTAGGAACATAGGAATATGTACACATATTAATGACGTAGTACTTATGAACTTTGAATAAATTCCATGCTAGACTGAAGTGAAAATATTGATTCTATGGAATCGATTAACAAACAATCTATCGGAATTAATATGCTCTCCGATGTCTATGGAACAAATTTTTGCAAAACATTACTGAAGGGCTCGAGGTGAAAGAAAGACTTAGGTCTATTTTTCTTACGTTTACGCCAAGAAGGAGTCATCCTCGTCTTCTTGCACCCTTTTGTCATAATGCTACGATGTCGTTAGCTCTACCTATTGAGAAACACAGGAACTTATTTCTGGAGTTATCTACGTCTGGCATGGTTGTTCTCTCTCTCCCCCAACCTTTTTCTTTCATCATACGTAAGCAACTTGTAAAATCGTAATGCCTCCCCCCCTTTGAGTAACACTCGTAGGGGGAAGGGTGATGGGTCCAATGCGCCTTCCCCAAGATGATAAAAAATTAAAAAAAAAAAAGGCATTGAAAAGAAAAAGCATTTAAATGTTGGTTTGATCGTGTTTGTGAATTTTAGACATCTTTTGAAGATGAAAAAGTTAAAATGTCTTTTAAGAGTTTCTCTGTACTCCGCTCAAAAATTAAAAAAATTAACCAGTGTGTGTGTGTGTGTGTGTGTGTAAGAGAGAGAGATAGAGTACCCTGTCCCCCTAAGAAAATAGGTCTCGCATACGCTCCTGTCCCCTTTCTGAGGCATTATTTCTTACTATCCAAAAATACAGCTTCTATCCGCCTCCTAAGCCAAGAAGACCATTTACTTCGTCTAAAACAGATGTTTCAAACATTGCAGGCCAAAAAAAAAAAAAATTACGTGAAACCCAAGGTCCAACAAGTCGCCCTGTAGATCTCGATTCACACAGTTGCGTCTTAACGTGAGAGTCCAACGTGGGCTCATGGCTGAAAACAGGAAGAACTGCAGTATTAGAGAATTTTATTTATTCTCAGATTTTTTTCCCATTATTTAGTATCCAATATTTCATTCTTCATCTGAAAACTAAAAAAGAAACGGACCTAGCAACCGTACCGAATAAAGATTTCAAGGAAACATCTCTTCAAAATGGAAAGACATTTGACAACCTTAATGTTAACGGAATTGACGAAGTCATTAGATCTAAAATCAGATGATTCCATCTGCTGATCTCACGTTAAAGCTAGTAGTTAGGAACATCGGAAACTGTTCTTTCGAATGCATTTACTATAGGGCCGAACCGATTTCCAAAGATGTCTGAATTTTTTTCCTATCATTGAAGGACGCGGACATCCCAGACGCTATCCACTATTTTCAATGACATACTCGGAATGAGGTAGAAAAAAATGACTTTTGCGGAACAACTCGGAGTGAAAAAAACTGTAAGTGGGTGAAAGAAAAATTTGTTCCATTTTAGAAAGAGCCATTTTTCTTGAATGTTCTCGGCGTGAATAGTAAATTGAGAATTTTCTTTCGGAACAGCTATTTTTCAGTAAAACGAGGCAATAAATGTATTTGATTCCCCCCCTTTCTGCATTTATTTTATAGCCATGAAAGTTAAAAACGGCAAATTTCTTCAAAATCTATTCAGCCAATTCTCACCTACACGATTAGTTCCGATAATTCTCATCAACCCGTTCGTAAAGTAAAATTGAGCCAATTTGGCACATATATTCAATAATTTCGAATCACAAACGGGACATTTCTGTTCTAAGCAAAACGTATGTGTCAAATTTGAAAAAAAGAACTATATTCTTTGAATGTTCAGTACAAATTTTACGGCCGTTGTCTGATTAATTCAAATTTCTCGGGCTACTAGGCCTTTTTCTATCTTCCTTTTTCTTCTTTTTCTATCTTTACCTTTTTCTATCTTTTACAACACCGTTCTATCGCCATAGGCAATTTGCTACCAAGTTAGTTATTCCGGAAGTTTGCTTGTGTACTTGATAGTCTGAGTGCGTATCTCATGTTATGTGTGGAATTTTTGTGCTGCCATCTATTTTTCAAACTACGAATGAATTGCGATGATTCAATATCTGTATCGTTGTTGCTCTACGTGGCGAGAATTTTAAACGGAGAGATCTGCTCGCATTCGGGCTTTGAAATCACAGAGAACCCTACCTTCATAGGGGTTTGAACCAAGGTCCATGTGATGCAAGTTCGTCACTACGATCACAGGCTTGCACAGAGGTATATGACTAATAGGAGCTAGTAGACCATCACATAGATAGGAATTAACATTCAACGTTCCTCCTAAGTGTTTGACATCATTTTTTAGATCCGGAAAAAAATTCAGAGATGATACCACCCAATAGAGTTAAAGAAACGTTCAGAGTAAATCCCAATCTTAGACGGGTCTGTACCACAGAATACTTTCATTCGTGATGCAAGTTGGGTTACAAAGTCGAAACAAATTTTTGCCAATGTGCATCCGGCCTCGGAAAATAATCCTTGGATTTTCATCGTTCCTTATATCCGAAAATGTCCTAATAGTCATTTTGCACCAAACAGGAAAACAATCTACAAGTGTTTCTCGAGGTCAAGAAAAATACTTGGATGTGTGATAATTCAATTTATGGGTCGTGGGAGAGGGGGGGGGGAGGGAGGGTAAACGGTTTCAGTTAAAAAAAAATCGAAATTGGTGTTTTTGCGATTTTATATAGCTCAGTACCGTCTGATTCAACTGCGTAAAATATCAACGGCAAAAATTCTTCAGTCCGATGAGATAAAGCAAAAAAGGTACTGCATAACGGGGAACAATGATTTTAGTCAGAGTTCGCAGATGGAAAAACGATCAGAGTCCAGCATATGTGCTTTACTGAAGTGAAGTTCGTGCTTTGTGCTCATGAATTTGAGGTTAGTTCGTGTTTCAAAAGTATCATTTATGTTGTATCCTACAGAATCTTCCTATGTCGAGATTCCAGTCAAATGGATGCAAGTTATAAGAAGCGATCGTGTAAAACCATCTTTTTTTATAGAGATTGACTGAAAACCAATTTAAAGCTTGGACAGATTTTTTAAAGCCTATGTACCAGAAAAATGCTTACTTCCGACAAGGCTAATCAGATGCCTTCATGTAGATAGTAGTTCTACACCACGTACCGCCGTTCCAGTTTCTTTGACAGTCATACCAGCCATGAAGTTACTGTTGAAAACAATTAAAAGAGGAAAAAGGGCCATCAACAAGAGAAGGACTTGTCTATCGATAAATTGGAAGTATTGTACAAGACCCAAATCCAAATCCCTCGTGCGAAGTACAATGACCTGCAATCTTTAAAAGCTTTTATAACTCTTGATGGGATATGGACGTGAGAGCGATGAGCAGCGTGATGACGTATACTTGGCATATATACATGTGACAATGAGATGACTAAAGATAATAAACTTATTTTTTCACTGAATATTTTTCTGCGGTAACCACCAATATTTTTTTATCTACTTTTACCTTAATTGATCATACCATGCGATCAAATATCATAATTATTCAGATTTTATGCATTGTTTGAGCCAAGGCGTAAAAAGCGATTTCAAACTGATAAGACAGCTCTTACTATACAGGGCGTCCTGTAAGTCGTAATGCAGCTTTTATCGTATCAACCGCTGTACGGGTATGGTTCGAATTAAAAAAATGCTCAAAATGCGTTCAGAAATCACCCTGTACCAGTTTCAGCAGGGAAAATACAGTGTGCCACAAAATTAAATAAACTCTGAATTTTTATACGGTCCCATTGTATTCTAATTTTGAATTAGAAAGTTTTCCCGTCTCTCCTAATGCAAACAAACAAAAAAATCCCATATTTCTAAGTGCAATGTTCGCTGAGATATTTGAATTCAATAACTGGAGAGAAGTTGGAAAAGAACAGCAAAAGCCTAGTGGACAATGAATGCTCCTGCCCTCGTTTATGCTGTTCTTTCGCAACTTTTCTCTCATATTTGAGTCCAAATATACCAGCAAATATTGCACTTGGAAACATGATTTTTTTTTATCATCAGCAGAAACAGGGAAACAACTTATAATTCGAAATTATAATAAAAGGTGACCGTAAAAATTTCGATTTTTCTAATTTTGTGACGCACTGTATTTCTCTCATGAAATCGCTACAGGATGATTTTTGAACAATCTTGAGCATTTTTCGAATTAGAACCATATCTCTGCGACGAACTTTTGGTTCATGAAATTAAGGTCGCATTAGGACTTACAAAACACCCTAGGTAGTCCAAATATGGTGGGCAAATATTGCCAAAATCAATCTAAAATGCGCAAAGGAGCGCCGGATATTACGTTTGATAACTCTAAAGGTCTGTAATTCTATCGTAAGGGTACGGATATAGTGCATGCTGAGTTCAGAATCTGCAACTCTCGATTGGTTAAAAACCAGAATTTCATGTCTTTTAACCAATCCCTAGCGGCGTTGATTTGCAGACACAAAAACCAGTGTGCATTGCAAATCATAACTTAAGTCGGGGGGAGGCTTTACAATCTGATAGATTGCTGTTATGTGACTTCCCCATTAAAAACAAAAGCTGAGACTGGATAAAAACAAAATTGAAGCCTCCTCTTTCTCACAATGGCCTTAAATGTTGGAAATCACGTGCGATGGCATACGCAAAACACGTCGTAGAAGTTTATCCTTTTTTTTTTCCTGAATAAATTGGTGAAGATCTCCGTTATATAATGAGAGTCAAGTTCACGTTCTCCATTCACTCGAGTTCCATCAATTTCCTTGCTCTCGTATCCCATCCTTCCTTCTAATTTAATGATTTTTTTTCCTCCTCCCATCTACCTATTCCCTATGCTAATGTTGTTGGAAGTTGTGAAAAGACACTTTTCTCAAAGAAAGGTCAGCTCTTGTCGACGTAGACATTATTCCAAGGAAGAGATCACTTTGTTTCTTAATTACGTTCATTTTCTCGTGTAAAATTATCGATCGGATCACAAACTATACGAATTGAATCGGTAGTTCTTTTTTCAAAATGCGTTCACTTATATTTGCGAAATAGTTTTTTCATCAAAATTAAATATTGTAATCAGAAACGAATCTTAATCTATTGAATTATTTAAATACTATTCACACACACACATAATTAACACACATAACTGCAGCGGCATACACGGTATCCTGAAAGTCCTAATATAGCCTTTACCTCTTCGGTCGTTCGTCGTACAGGTGTAGTTCCAGTTTGAAACTGCTCGAAATGTGTTCAGATTTGACAGAAAAAATACAGTGTGTTCTAAAATAAGAATTTAAATTTTTATACTCCCTCACATCCGTTTTCTAACTTCTGAGGGCAACAAAAAAGTTCTCTTCAAGAAAGACCGTTTCTAACAGCAGTAATTGCTAAGATATGGGAAAGAGCAGCATAAATGAGGAAAAGGAACTTTTTACTGTTGGCCTCGGGTGAGACAGAAGAGCAACTTTTTATTTGGAAGTTAGTGGGACTGTATAAAAATTCGGTATTTTTTTGTTATGTGTCACACTGTATTTTCACTCTTGAAGCTGGTACAGGGTGATTTTTGAACACGAATTTTCTTAAATTAGAAACATATCTCCACGACGAACTTTTAATGAGATAAAGGACGAAATAAGACTTACAGGATAACCTGTATAATGCAGACAATGTTATACGGAAATATAATGTCTCGAAGAGCAACATTTCACTCTAAATTTTTCCAATTTTTCTCTCCAAAATTTTAATTTTGGTTACATTCGAGCGAATATAACTAATAGACTAATTGGTTGTTTTCTTTTTTTTGAAATTTCGTAAAAGATTCTTATTAAACTTTTATAGTGTAATCCCGGCCTTAGTATGAATTGATTAAGGGTGTGTGTGTGTGTATGTGTGCGTGCGTGCGCCCGCCATCAAAATGAAAGGGTTTGAATTTACGCGTTCGTGTTACGACTGTCTTGTCTGATTTTCATCACTGTAGGTGATGAAAGGCGGGGGGGGGGGGGGAGGGGATTTCGAAATCTCTTAAACGTTATTTAAGTAATAATATGTAAAGATTATGTACTATTTGGTTAAGATATTGGAAGAGCGATAAATAGTATGTTGATGCGTGAGCGAGAAAAAATGTTTTTGTAGCGTCATCTGTTGTCGACTTCACACACGAATTTTCATTATAGGAATGTTTATATACGGGGTGATTATAAAAAAACTATCCCGACGTATGGGCCCCTAACTCTCATACCATTCACAGAAACTGAATGAAATTTTGGCATAAGGTATTTTGAGGTATGCGCTCAAGAATGATATGGAAAACAACAGTGTCACTCTAACAGTTACGGTTACAGTGAGAAAATTTCGAAAATATCAAATGGCAACACCAAGTTTTTTGTATTGGAATGCGATCTCCATACTGAAAAACACTAAATAGCGTTGGAATGGCACCTGTAGCACGAAAATCCCCGGAGCTAGGCAAGGAAAAAGTAAAAAGGACTTTGCCGTGCACCAGAGCATTAATGTTCGTTTCATTCGTCACACCGATTCTTCGGCTGAGATCCCAGCCTGATTAGTCCTTCACAAGGTCATGTGGAAAATTTGTGAAACACAATAAAATGCTTTATTTTATGCTGCTTCTCTGTCCTTATTGGTTGTCCTCACTTTTAGCCTATCTACCGCCGGTGATTTTCATGCTACAGTTGCCGTTCGAACGCTATTTAGGGTTTTTCACAATGGAGATCACATTCCAATACAAAAAACTTGGTGTTGCCATTTGATGTTTTCGAAATTTTCTCACTGTAACCGTAACTGTTAGAGTGACACTGTTGTTTTCCATATCATTCTTGAGCGCATACATCAAAATACCTTATGCCAAAATTTCATTCAGTTTCTGTGAATGGTATGATAGTTAGGGGCCCATATGTCGGGATAGTTTTTTTATAATCACCCTGTATATATATTTTAGAAAACATTAGGTACTAAAGTATTATTTGCCTAAAATTCATTGTAATTGAGCTTAATCATAGTGAAATTTGTTGTAGTTCAAATAACGATTAATTCACTTTTATGTTTTTTTGTTGTGGTGGACAGATATTATTACGTTTTGAAACTTTTTAAGTTTCGATTTTGTGTGTCAAAATAGATTAGTTTCGGTTTCAGCGACATCTGTCACTAAATTTCAGTATCATATTTTTAGTTTTAGAAGTTTAAATTTTGGTGATTTTTTTTTTCTCAATTTTTATCGTTTCTTTAATACGAAAAATCCGTTCCTCAATAATTTACAGAATAATTGATTATTATTTTAAGTTAGACTAAATTATAAATGAATCGGATACAGTGAAATATCGGTTGATGCGATTTTCCTTCTACTTTCATGAGCCCCGAACCATTGAAAAAAAGAAACGTTAAACAACTTAAACATTGTAATTGACTATGATGTATTTTTAATTATATTTTGAATATAGAAAACATGGCTGGCCAGGCAGGCTCAACCACCTCGTTCTGCATTTGACCTCTAGTGGCCTTGTATTTGTAGAAATTCCGCAGGGCATGTAAAATTTTTTTCACCTGAGAAACATTTTTATATATGCTTATACGATCGCTTTGTTCGATGATTTTTGTCGCACCACGGTTATTTTCTGCACACGACGGCTAATTAGACCAGAACATACAAGTTATTGTCGATTCCAAACGGCAGCCTTTTTATATTCACCGAGAGGTTGGTGTACTAACCCCTCGGTGTCGGACTCCCTGTGGTAGCAGTCTTTTTCTGTGGTGATGTCGCCGTTTCTGTTGTACTCCAGTGTCAGGAAAGTTTCTGACAAGCACGAACTCCGGGTATCGAAATAGTGACACCTCTAAAATTCCTTTGGTACTTTAAGCGAGTATCTTATCGACCAGGGTTACCGCGCCCTCGTTCGATACATAAATTATCCGTATATACCTGTTGCATATTCCCAATCTTTAACGCTGATATTTTCAGAATGATGAGCAGCACACTGATTTCTACTTGGACGTGTTTTTTAAAAAGACTTCTTACCGCTTTTATTTCGGCATCATTGTATACACTGGATCCCGCTTATAACGTTCCCACTGTACGTACGGTTTTCCGCTTAGCACACGGCTGCTGTTCACGGTCCCAACTTTCATTAAAGCCGGATCGACTGATATTTTCCTTTTTCGTCTGGAGATTAACTTTTGCCTCGTGCTTATGAACTTATTCTGAATTATAAATTTTTTGTACCATTTTTATCAGTGTGGACTATACTTTTTGTTATTTTTCTATATACTTTCATACTTTCTACACTTTATTTCTACTTCCACGCCAATTATTATAATCCATCATAGAAACAGTAGATTTAGTGAGTGCGGCCAATTTTTTGGCAGTTATTGGACGATTAATATTGTTGATTTCAGTTACTTTTACATTTTTTAGATTGATTTAAATGCCTTTTTTTCAATTCGTATTTTAGTGAATTTTGGTGCGTTTTTGCCAGCCTATTTTGACCATTTCCGGTGCAAACTTCCGGGCTCAAATCATTACACTTCATTCATAGTTAAAAAAGATCACCGATGGCGGCACTCTATCAAGCAGCACACAGAAACAAATTTCACATTAGGTCCACAACACTTACACGTACCCACAGTCCAACATGTGAAAATTCGTTAGAATTTCCGCAGAGGAATATGGGAAGAGGTGCTTATGTGGTTTAATAGTTGTTGATCCTATGGGAGCCAAAAGTGAGTTTTTTGGTCGGAGAACATCCAGCTTATCCCCCCCCCCCCTCAGGAGGACAGAGCTGAGGTCACGGTTGGTCTGGAGATCGAAGCACATTAAATCCATTTGTGGGTTCATAATAAAACGTTTTGTTCGCTGCATGGAAGTGCATGCATACTCACTAATGACAAGTTGGAAAGTTAAAAAAAATTAACTTTAAATTTTTATTTCTTGTCTGTGTTGAACGAAATCGATTATTTTGTGCCCCCCCCCCTCCTTCCATATCTCTTCCCCTAATTCTTCACAGATCTGTAATATAGTTCCATGGTACTTTTCCCTTATGTTCTGAAGCATAAATTCTTTGCCCCAAATTCTTACTTTTGCCACCCCCTTCAAAATTTGCACCCAGTCTGTTTGCCCCCCCCCCAATTGCCCCTTCAGTTCCCACCTTGTCCATAATATTAATTTCTTAATAACGCTGGGGAATTTGGTGATTAGTACAGCGCATTTTCAGGTCCTTACAACATAAAAGCTAAATTTAAATGAATTTGAAAGTGACACAAAATGAATTTTCGACGTCTTTTCGGGAAAATATAATTTATTATCCCTGAATGTGTTACCAATAGCAGTCAGATATATTCATCGGTTTTCTGACATTTGTAGATGATGACACTTATTTTTGAACAGCCTTTTTAAAATTTTCTTCCTATTCAGACGTGCAACTAATTTTCGGTGTGGGCTGGTGAAAATGCATAATTAAAGACTTTTCAAACATAGGCACAGAAGATAAATTCCTACTAATAAATCCTAAAAAAAAAAAATACATTAATCCATTCCTATAAAAAAAAAAGCTGTATTTTGATACAAATTTTAATTAAGTTGGAAGAAGAAAATTGAACTAATACCAAATTAGACGAGAATGTGCATACGTAATTCTATGCAAACTAGTAAATAATAAGCTGTCAGTTCTTTAGTTGCAGGAGCCACGTTTTACGTAATTAGTTGGGGGAGTGTCGAACGGGGGGCTACTCTATTTACTCCATCAAGACCGAGGAACATATTCATCTCGTCCTGAATTTCTCGAAAAAATTTTCCGAACCAATTTATCACGGTCCTGAGGCTCTGTTCTTCCTTGGGAAGTCCGTTGATCATCTTTCGAAGAAAAGAGACGCTCTCCAATTTATTTCAGTGCTCGAACGTTAATCACTCCTGTATTTTTTTTCCCCCCGTCTTGAACCCGTCAGTGATCCTGTCGTAATATGTTAAAGAACCGACACTGCTTGTCTAACTGACTGCTTGCTGTCTAATTGCTTTTCTTCCGAAAAATATGTATCTGTGCTGATTTATTCAAGTACAATATTTATTTCGCTTGTACTAGGCGTGTTGTACAATGGCGATTTTTGTACGAAACAGATGGATGTTAAGAGTCCAACTTTATTACGCTTTCACTTGGTACTTGTATGTAACTACTCTTGTCATAAAGTAGCATATTAACATCCTACGTCAATGTGTTTTATTTATTTATTTATTATTATTATTTTTTAACGTGGATTATTTCCAATTTCTCGAACCCTTTATGTACTATTTGGTTAAGAAATTTGAAGAGCAATAAATACTATGTTGATGCGTGTGCGGGAAGAAATATTTTGGTAGTGTCCTCTGTTTTGTCGACTTCACACACGAATTTCCAAATATATATACGGGGTGATTATAAAAAAACTATCCCGACATATGGGCCCCTAACTATCATACCATGCACAGAAACTGAATGAAATTTTGGCATAAGGTATTTTGAGGTATGCGCTCAAGAATGATATGGAAAACAACAGTGTCACTCTAACAGTTACGGTTACAGTGAAAGAGATCTTTGATTAATTACTGATCGAATTAATTAATTTTGTGATTAATTTTAATCTGAAATCACTTTGAATGATTTTTTAATTACTTATTTTGGTAATTCCGAGAAATTATTTTCTTTTTCAATATATCTCGAATTTTTTTTTTTCAATAATTATTCAATTATTCTTTTATTGATCGGGTAATAATTTCTCAGATTCGTAAGTTATTTTCCTCACTGTTTCTGAAATTATTTATTTCAAAATTTCTGAATTTCTGAAATTATTTATTTCAAAATTTCTGAATTTCTTAAATTATTTATTTCAAAATTTCTGAATTTCTGAAATTATTTATTTCAAAATTTCTGAATTTCTGAAATTATTTATTTCGAAATTTCTGAATTTCTGAAATTATTTATTTCGAAATTTCTGAATTTCTGAAATTATTTATTTCAAAATTTCTGAATTTCTGAAATTATTTATTTTAGCAGTTCTGAATTTTCATCAATTCTGGAATTATTTCTTCTATAGTTCCGAGTTTTCATGAATTTGCTCCAGAATTATTTCTTCCATTTATTCTAGAATTATTTCTTTCACTAACTGTAAAATTGACCATTTTTCAATGTTTCAACCATTTTATGAAAATGATCGGCGGGCCCACATTAATGGTTCGGAGGGCCATGCGTTGAAGACCCCTGTCCTATGGTATTAAAATGCCCTTTCAGTTCCGCTCAAACTTTTTTCCCCCATGCATTTCTTGTGGTAATTTCTTGTCCCCTTGCACTTCGGTCCTTATAAATACCTAGGGATTTATGTAATAGCTGGTCTATAACTTCTATCAGAGAAATCATGAATCGAACATCGATGTGTTCACGTGCAATTTGATTTCGAAAAAAAATATAGTACTATGGACGACAGACGGTGACAAGTCGTGGCATGTGATTGCATATATATACTGAGTCACGTATTCGATTTCAACCATCAACACGGCGACGACACGACGTCGTTGGGACGACTACATCATTGTCAGTGGTTGGGATAACTACATCAGCGCCATTTGTGCTTTGTGATCATCACCATCTCATGCTTTGTGAGAAAGGACCCCATTCTCGTCTACAATAGCCGGGTGACTAGCACACTGGAGTTGCTCAGCACACATGGCACTTCTCTAAACGATTCTTTATCCAGGAGACTGAGGGAAAATGGCCCAGTAAATTACTTCTCACATAGTGAGAGTAAGATCAGAATCAATGAGAGAAACAAGATCAGAATCAATGAGAGAAACAATATCAGAATCAATGAGAGAAACAATATCAGAATCAATGAGAGAAACAATATCAGAATCAATGAGAGAAACAATATCAGAATCAATGAGAGAAACAATATCAGAATCAATGAGAGAAATAATATCATCATATCTGATGGGAAAAATAATTTCGTTGATGAATTGGGATGCATCATGACGTTATAGGTCACCACGAAAAGTTAAAGCAAATTTAAACGTGGCACGACACATTTTTACACGTCTTTTCAGGTAAATTTCATTCATTATCGTTGAACAACACCAAGTTCAGTCAGAAATATTCTTACGACTTCCGACGTTTCTGGAAAATTTCGCTTTCGCTGATCGCTCTTCAATTTATTTCAGTTCTCGAACGTTAATCACTCCTCACGACTTTGAACACGTCAATGATCCTGTCGTAGTATGTTAGAACTGACACTGAAGCCCAGATATTTTGTAAAAGTGATTTCTTAATGGGAAACTTTCCTTTATATACTCCTTATTTTTCACCTGCTGAAAATCCGCAGAAAACCTATTTCATTAAAAGAATATATGACATTTTGAAGGAGGGGGATTTTGGATCTTATTTGCCGTTTAAAGCGTTAACCCTCAAGCGCACGGGTTGGATTTCACAGACCCATAATGAACTATATATTACATAAAATATCCATACACTTTCTTTTTTAGTATTTTACAGCATTTATTATTATTAGAGTCCAGAAGTTAGGCACTAAAAATAGACAAAATAGGCTGTCAAAAAGGCACTAAAAATTCTTTAAATAATTAATGGGGAAAAAAGTAACTAAAGCTAAGCTATTAAGGATCAGAAAATTAGATAATAAATTGACTACTGAATAAATAAATATTTGATACAATAAATTGATCCACTGAATCTACCGTTTAATAATGTTGTAGATTATAATAACTGTGAAAATTAATGAGCGGTAAAAAAAAAATTTCCGTCTCAGAAAATAGATTGGTACCCTCCTCCTCCTGTTTTTTCGACATGAAATAATATCGAAAAAGACATCTACGGCAGGAAAAATTTAAAAAAAAAAAAAGGCAATTATTCAAAAAAAAAGATTGTAAATAGGCAAAAAAGGGCATTTTGCCTGAACTGCCGTGTTCTAATTAACAACATGAACATAAAACGAATGTAATCAGCCATTGCTCTTCTATTTTACTATATTTTATAGTAAATTTAAAATTAGCAGTAGTTTTTTTTTGGGTTAGGTCTACTCGTAACATTATTATAAAGCAGAGACGCAATGATTAAAATACAGTATATATGCATTTCTTTTACATTTTTAATTATAAAAAATATGTTTTTAATGTATGTGAATT
Organism: Pholcus phalangioides; assembly: GCF_987345545.1. Classification (NCBI taxonomy): domain Eukaryota; kingdom Metazoa; phylum Arthropoda; class Arachnida; order Araneae; family Pholcidae; genus Pholcus; species Pholcus phalangioides. The sequence continues at coordinate 29,834,679 of NW_028301601.1, forward strand.
AAACCTTATGACATGAAAAAATATAAGCATTCATATATTTAATTTTTATAGTCATTTCAAAATAACCTCATAAATTATTTATGAGATGATTATTATTTTACGAGGTTATTATTATTATTGATATTGTTACGAAATATAGACATTTGAAAAGGCTTGGCTAACGCACGCGTGGCATGCGATTTTATGAGAAGAAGGAGATTCTAAAGGGACTTGGACAGTAGAATTCGTAGGGAGAAGTGCGTACATCGGAAGGCTGCTCTACTTCCAGCGGTACTTCTAGTCCATGTAGATAAAGGTGATTATTTGTTCTCAGATCCTCGTTCTTCTGCGTGTCGACCCATTTTCAAGTCCTCGGTGGAGAACCCGCGAGAGATCCGCGCGACGGGACGAATCTGGTGACAGAGTTTCGATGAGTGACCCGGAACGCGACAATATCAACATTTAAAAAAATTTTTGCTTGACTGTGCTGGTGTAATTTCCAGACCCAGATAAACCTTTCAACAGTTCAGTTGTATTTTCATCAACAGAAAAAAATAGCCACGGCGCCCAAAGTTGGCACAGTAGATAAACGAGTTTAAATAGGAAATCAGCGAGAACCTCTCAAAAATAATTGTTTGCGCCATGGGTCGGTAAAAGATAGAAATACCTAGGCGTGGGTCTCACACGCAGACCCGAATCGTGCACTCGAAGGTTGAAGTATTCTAACAGTTTCTATATTACTGTTGCCACAAAAAGGTAACAGAATTTGAAAACGCGTTCTTTTAAGTCTACCATCGTAAAACGAGCCTAACAGGAGCTTATGAAATAAATTACAGTGACATTATGGACTTTTCCTTAAGCACGTTGCTTGACCAGCTGATGTGCGAAGGGTAGTCATCTCTTTTCGCAATTTCATATAGTTTATACTTACAAATTTCCGGAACAATTCTGAAATTCTTCCTCCGTCCATTCGCATGGAAACGTGGAAACTTTCCAGCCGATACTTTCCCTTTTCAACTTTCCCAACGCCACAATAAATAAAGTTTTCCTTGCCATTAGACCTTAGATTGCTTTACGATGTCCCTTCCATCAGTAAATAAGTCGTACGTTAAATTCCCGGAGCCGTAAATCCAATAAGAATCTTGCGGCTGTCGATTTCTAAAAGGAAATCATTTGCGAAACTCTATTTAGTGCTGACCGTATCTCTATATTTTAATGTTCGTTTCACATTGAACTTGTTTGGTTCCTATCTCTACTCTAGCTTCCTAGGCAGTATTTTACGAGCGTTCCATGGATCAATAGATTTGTGTCTGGAATTTATGAGGAAGCGGGTATCCATTCCCTCTCAACAATGTACTGCTAATACTGGTGAAAATGTCATCCAAGAAAATTGTCGTTATTATGAGGTGTGGATGAAACAGATAACTAGAAATTGTCGAATTAATTTCGGCATTTGAGGGATTTTTCCATCATAATCCGAATTGACAGGAAGACTTTTAGACAATTCCTTTCTCATAGGAAAATCAGCTCGCCAGCTCTCTAGCATTTGTCGATATTCATTTCATTATAATCACGGGACATTTCTAGATCACTTGAATGGCCCGCGGCATATTTACTGATCATTTAAACGACCCGCGGCATATTTACTGATCATTTAAACGACCCGCGGCACAGTTTTAAACAAGCGAAATGACCTGCGGTACATTTACAGGGATATTATATGACCCGCGACACGGTTTAAAACCACTGAAGAGACACACACTGCCCTAAAGATTGAGAAGCATTGCCATAATTGCTATGGAAAATGGCATCATTAATACTAGACTCTGATATAGAAAGACCGTAGCAAGTTACGTCACGATGATTGTCATAGAAAGGCTCCATCCGCTGGCTCCGGGATATAGGGGCCATCCCCTGCTTTAACCCATTATGTATTGTGAGTGTCCCAATGTTTGAATTCGATGTTTCCCGACTTCAAAAAAACTGAGAACCAAAGCTCCATGGCATACATGCTCAACCCCGCATGACACGCGGGGCAAGTGTGGCTCCCGGAGTCATCTGATATGGCCCGCAATAACAAATAACGAAACAATTCAAGTGGCCCACGAAAGATTATCGCATTGGCGACCCGTTGCACTATTCCAGATTACTTAATGTCCAAAGATGGACTGTAATTTTTTGGAATGATTGAGTCTAACAGAGAAATGAGAAGGTTTGATTAGAATATTGGAGGTGTCAATATTAAAAAACACATGGAGGACTTTGTAAAGAAAAGTTAAACGAGAGATAAGTCGAAGAGAGGAGAGCGGTTGGATATCGAGTTGTCGCTTGAGTTCCGTTATGGAGACAGAAGAAGACCAACAGCTAAAAATGAAACGAGTGGATGTGGATAGTGGTATTTTGGAGTAGTATTTTGGATAGATTCTAATTTGTCTATGTTGGTTTGGATGTGGGGGATCCCAGGCTTCACAGGCATAGGAGAGGGCAGGGAGAATATATGTTTGATGTTTGGTAGCACAAGTGACGAACATGACGGGTGGAGTATTTTAGGTTACGGAGAAGGAAAAAGAGTTTTTGGAGACATTTATTAAAGATATAATCAACGTGAAGGTTCCAGCGGAGATCGGAAGAGAATATAATGCCCAGGTGTTTATAATGGGAAACCTCAGAGATCAAAGAGTCGTTTATAAAATAGGGGAATTCGTGGGGGATTCTTTTACGGGTAACTTTCATAAAAACAGTTTTTGAGAGATTGAGGGGGTAATTCCCAGGTTGAGCACCATTTGGAGATAATGTTAAGGTTGTGTTGGAGAGATTTTTGGTCAGAAAGATTGGACACTGTTTTATAGATGACATAGTCATCAGCGAAGAGTCTGATGCGGCAGTTTATGGAGTCGGGTAGATCATTTATGTAAATTAGAAATAATAATGGCGACAGGACCGAGCCCTGGGGTGTGCCAGATTTGACATGAAGGAAAGGGGTGTTTTGGCTCTTGTACGAAACAAACTGGCTACGGTTAATAAGGAAGGCCTCCACCCATTTCAGCAGTTGAACATTTAGTCGAAGGTTTGAAAGTTTTAGTAGAAGTTTATTATGGGGCACCCTGTCAAATGCTTTGGAAAAATCTAGGAAAATGATATCGGATTGGAGGTTTTTGTCAATAGAGTCTATTAAGTCATGTATGAAAAGGGTTAATTGGGTAGATACAGATGACGATGATCGAAATCCATGTGGTTAGGGAAGAAAAAGTTAATCGAATCGAGGTGGGTACGGATATTCTTGGTGATTATGTGTTCTAAGAGCTTACAGCAAGAGGAGGTGCTTGCAATAGGTCTGAAATTGAGAGGGTGGGACAGGGAACCAGATTTATGGTTAGGAATTATCTTATTAATTTTCCAGTCATTGGGTAGATTAGAAGTATTCAGTGAGACGTTGAATATAATGAGGAGATAGTTGTAAATTTCATCGGCGCAGAATTTTAGGATATGATTGGGGATTCCATCTGGGCCAGTAGAGTGGGGTTTTAGTTTTTTTAGAAGATTCGGGAGACCGGCTTCATAAAAGGAGATGGGACAGGAGTTATGAAGTGAATCAAAAAAAGACGTATTGGGGGGGGGGGGGTTGTAGGATCAGAGGAAAAACAGAGGAGAAGGCCCGGTGATATTTTATAGCCCTCTCAATGTTTTCAATAACTTTACTTCTTCATCAAAACAGCTCCATAAACTACAAACGAGTGTTTTCAATTGTTCATAATCCAAAATGTAGACATTTCCCCGCTACACATTCACGTATTACTACTCACCATTCAGTGATTTTGTTTTTAAAAATGCATTTTAAAAAATTCAAATCGGATGATTCTTTTTAACCCACCGCCCTAGTATAAATAGTGACCTGTACATGTAAAATTTGGCAAATGACACAAGAATGATGAGTAGCTTTTCAGTTGCGTTGAGACATTTTCTAGTTTTGTCATATTATTAAGAAAATTATTTAAATAGTCCTTATATATATTTATCATTTATTATGTCATTTATCCCGGTAAATAGTGCTTTACGCATTTTTCTCAAATATCTCCAAATTGACGGCAAACTTTGCACGATTGGCGACAGCACCGATAAGTTGGTGTTGCCATAATGCCAAGGAAAAGGGTGAGATCTCACAAGAATGTGTGGTGGAACACTTTCGAACCTTTCTGCACCTGTATACCTGTATATAAGTGTCACCATAAACTAAAAGAAGTTTTTAGGGTTTTTACAATATGGCATCTATTGTATGTGAGAGAATTCGCTCCTCAAATCGCTGCTTGTGTAAAAAGCTGTTGTGTAAATTAAGTCTGTGTTGCCTTTGAAATTATTTCGTGCTTCACGATCTCGAGTGCTTGTGACAGACATTTTCCGGAACAATGTTTTTACCTGCTCTGCAAAAAATAAAAATAAAATTATTTGTTCTGACGTTTTTATTTTGGAGAATGCGACCCATTCCCCCGGCTAGTTACGATACGATCCCCAGTGAGAGGTCACGACCACGCTTTGGGAACTACTGTGTTCTAATCCATTTCTCACCGAAACCACCCAACTCCACTTTTATTCGTCGGAATATATTTCGAGCAAAACGAATATTGTGTTCCCATAAAAGAAAAAACAAAATGTAATATCGGAAAAGCCGTAAAAGAAGACGAAGTCGGAGATTTTGGCGTGCGAGAGATCATTATCTGGCTCTTTGGAAAGCGTCTAACAAATGCATACAAGTTTTGTCCGCCAGCTTTACACACACGCGGGAGGCGACGATCCAAAGTATAAAATGTGTTTAGATTTGTTGCGTCGTTCAAGTCGCATGCACATACTCCATGCATACTCACACTTGCATAAATATGCAAATTGAACGCGAAACAGGTGGTGCAAAGTCGACTTATTCGTGAGTTGCCCATCACCGTCAAGAGAGAGAGAGAGACTCTCATCTCCTTCGTTGGTCGTTGTCGTCCATGTCAACCGCATCCCATGAATTTAAATACAACCCATGAACATAGACCGAGACAGAAAAGAAATCGAATTTCGAACATTCTTTGAACATTTTCGTCGTCAATTTTTTTTTCTTCTCTCACATAGCTACCGCGGAAATACTTATTCCCTTTTTTTAATGTTATCTTTGAGTTATTATTTTCATTTAGGAATTCTTTTAGATCAAAACTTTCAAGGTTTAGTCCTAGGGTTCTGAAACGCATGTCCCGCGGGCAACATGTGCCCCCCCCCCCCCGAAGCTTTTCACAGTGGCTAGCAAGTAGAAAATTAACAAATAGTTGCACAATAAATGCTTGAAAAACGTCTCAATGAAGAGATGTATTCCGGAATTGGTGAAACAATTAATTTCAAAATTACTTTTAGAAAATATTTAAAAATTACTTTTAGAAAATATTTAAAAATTACTTTTAGAAAATATTTAAAAATTACTTTTAGAAAATATTTAAAAATTACTTTTAGAAAATATTTAAAAATTACTTTTAGAAAATATTTAAAAATTACTTTTAGAAAATATTTAAAAATTACTTTTAGAAAATATTTAAAAATTACTTTTAAAAAATTTTCAGAATTAATGAGAGAAATAATTTCTGAAATGATGAGGAATAATTTCTGAATTATTGAAGGTAATTTCTGATACATTGAAAGAAGTAATTGCTGAGAAATTCAAAGAAATGATTTCTGCATTAGTTAAAATAAGTTCTGAATTAATGAGAAATAAATTCTGAATTAATGAGAAATAAATTCTGAATTAATGAGAAATAAATTCTAAATTAATGAGAAATAAATTCTGAATTAATGAGAAATAAATTCTGAATTAATGAGAAATAAATTCTGAATTATTTAAAATGAATGAGAGAAATAATTTCAAAATAAATGAAAGAAGTTATTTTAAAATAAATAAAAGAAATAATTTATGAATTGTTATTGAAAGTATTAATTTAGAATAAATGAGAAAAATAATTTAGAATGAATGAGAAAAATAATTTAGAATGAATGAGAAAAATAATTTAGAATGAATGAGAGAAATAATTAAAATAAATAAGAAGAATAATTTTAGAATAAAAAAGAATCAAATATATTTAAAATTCATAAGAAAAAGAGTTATATAATTAATTAGAGGGATATATGATGAATTTAACGAAAAAATATATTTGAATTCAATAAGAGGAATATATATTCATTGAGCGATAATTTTAGAGAGCGAAGTGGCGAGAGAAATAATTTTAGAATAAATGAAAGGAATATATTTAAAAATGATGAGAGAAATAGTTTTAGAAATAATTAGAGAAATAATATTAAGTTTAATGAGAGAAATATAATTGAATTTAATGAGAGAAATATAATTGAATTTAATGAGAGAAATATAATTCAATTTAATGAGAGAAATATAATTGAATTTAATGAGAGAAATATAATTGAATTTAATGAGAGAAATATAATTGAATTTAATGAGAGAAATATAATTGAATTTAATGAGAGAAATAATTTTAGAGTTAGTAAGAGAAATAATATCTGAATTATTTAAAAAAATATGTATTTTCATAATTAGAGGGAAAAGTGTGTTTCAATTCGTGGTTAATTGATATCAAGTAAAAAATACTTCAGAATCAATAGAAACTTATATTTGGTGAAAAAAAAAAAATATTTTAGAAGTGAATGAGAAAGTTCATACTTGATGAAAAAATAATTCCGTGAAAATGAAGTCCGTTTTTTTTCGAAAATATAATCATAATTTCAGAATTAATGAAATTCATATTTAGTGAAAAAATATTTTCACATGATTAATAAAATCCATATTTAATATAAAATAATTTAAAAATTGGTTAAAATTCAGCCAAGAAATCACTTAAGGAGTAATGGAGATTGATATTTAATAAAGATATGACCTCGGATTTAATCGCCGCTGTGGTGGTCGAGTGGTTATAGTGACGGACTCGCGATTCGAGGATCCGGGTTCGACTGAAGTTTGTTTTCTGTGGTTCCCAATTTCAAGGCGCAAATGCGAGCCGATCTCCCCGTTAAAAAGTCTCGTCACAGAGAGCAACAGTCCTACAACGATAAATCATTCAATCATAACACTTCACTCATAGTTAGAAAAATTGATGGCAGATGGCAGCAGTACACATAACAAGCATTACAGAGAAACAAAAAACTTTACGTCAGGTTTCACTACACGTACACGTTCGTTGGGGGTTCCGCGGGCGGGGGTGTAGTGTAGCAATAGTAGGTAGGGCCTCCAAAAAATGGCTCGGGGATGCATGATGTTCTTAAGTCAGCCACCTCGTTGGGCAATTTGCCTGTTGTGGCGTTGTATTTGTATTAATGAAACCCCATTCCTATGATAAGAGAGATACTCTTAAAATGAATAAATTCTCCAACAATATTAAGCTCCGTGTGTTCGACTCTGAGCCCTGGGCCACATTGGACTCATCCGTGAAGGCTCCAATCTATGAATCTAGATACCGCAGTATAATAATTATACTGCTCTTCGGCTTCATACAGTAGAATTATGTCTGAAATATTGAAGACCCTGCCTTACAAGGAAAGGGTTCCAAGGTGCTTCCTCAAAAAATTGTCATGTATAGTCATCTTACCCAGAAACACATAAAAACCAAAAAAAAAAAAAAATTAGTGGTGGAGTGCAATTAATAAAGGTGCAAGAAATTGATAAAAATTACAATAGTTGGCTGCTTATCGTCCCTTTCGTTTCTTCTTGGCGAGATCTATAAACAAATTATGTTCATGTTTTTCACACTCTAGCTCTTTTTTTCCCCTCTCTTTTCTCCTCCAGTTTTTCCTTTTTAGGAACTATTTTTTTTCTCTCTGCCTTTGTTATGTACTTGATCAACCCCTTCTATAGCAGAAAGCCTCCGCGCGAAGCTCGCGCCGTCGCTGAAGTCGCCCCTTTCACCTATAGTCAAGGTGAAATGGACGATTATTATATGTTATTATAACATATAAATACATGTATTAGATAACTGGGACCATATTTCTAAGAAAATGCCCCCGTCTTTTCCTTTCTTACTATAAATATAATGCTATGCTTCATAAGATCCAATTTGCGTTGTGATTGCAATCTCCTCTAGCAAGACTGTATTCCCGTAAAATGTGGGAAAATGAAAGTTATGTGCTAAACACTTTATATTTCAGCCCATGGAAGGAAATGATCTGTTCGTGTTTGAAGGCAAGAAAGCAACATTAAGTCCTCGGTTGAAATGCGTTGAAAGTTACAGAGAGACCAGGTGCATTGCCAACAAAAGACTATTTTTTTAAATAACTTTTTAAACTGGTATGAATTTGTTTGCGATCTTTGTTGTAAAAATGACAGATACAAACAAGTCTAATCCTAGCAAAGTTTTCATCTTTATGTACTTCAGCCTTTCAAAAATCAGCGTAGTTTCATCACATATCCTGATCGAATAAAACAAATATTTACCGTACTTTATGTTATTTATTATTTAATAATCTCAAGTATCTCAGCAATAATACCGTAAATATGAGGGAATTTCTGAAATATGAATTTTTTTTACAGAAAGTTGCGCAACTTGGGGTCGAGTGAGGCCGAACACATAGTGAGACCAACAGGAATTAGGCTAACAGCGTTTAAAACCATACAAACATCGAAATATAAACTACTGAGTTGTTTACTTCAAATTCAGACGATAGATAGCTGCACTTGTGGACATGACTTGCGTCATTAATAAGTGGCGTGTGTTTAACGCCGCGTAAGAACTGAGTGAAAATGTACAGCCTCCCACATAATTTGAAACCGGCTTCGAATGAGATAGTTTTCATAATCCGTACTTTAGCATACCGATATATGGTGTCCGTTCAATAACTAAAAGGAATTATCGTCGACCTGTGGAAACAATTTTAAATAGTGTTTGCGGAAGTTGATCTGATAACTCCTTAAATACTACTAAACACGTTACAGGGGATCGAATACCGTTTGGACATATCTAAGGCTAAAAAGGGTGCTGATACTGAATTTCACAAACCTGCAAATAAACTCGAGGAGTAGCCCTCTTCAAAGAAACTTATATATAAGAGTAATCACGTGTAGAGAGAGATCTCTCACAATAACCCGATACTTTTGTATACCTTAAGCCCGGACACCCAGCGTACTCGTATATCATTATAAATACGTATGTACAATTGTACATGTTGCCATTTAAAAATTCGGCCATCGATAATCTGGTACCTTCAGATTTCCGGCATGGGTGAAATATTGTTTCACAAAAAAAAGAGAGAGGGATCAACGTTCCAGAATATTTGGCATGCTGTTGCCAAACTGAGAGGTTATTAGGGAAGCGGGATTACCAATGCCGAAATATAAAACACAAGGTTTGGCGAGATACCTCGTCAATGCCGGTGAAACGGTTAAGCCCTGCTTTGTCTTTTTCAGGTCCCAATCTCTATCGTAAAAAGAACTTTCACTCCGGTTGAAGAGTCATATTCTTTGATTAGAAATGCGGTGTTGTATAGTATTTTTAGATGTTATACAGGCTGTCCCAAAATATTTGCACAGTGGACAAGGATGTGCACATCGGTTGCAGAAATATCCTGCAAACGATTACTTTTGAAACATACTTTCAATTACGAAAAGTTTTCAAATGACGAGCGAGTACTCAAAATGTCAAAATTGCCGTATGCAAAAAAAAACAAAAACTTTTTATGTAGGTAAAAGTTATGCTAACCGTGTGCTAAAACTTCAATAAGTGAAATGCTGGTCTGAGAGAGAAATCATTTGCAACAAATTCCATAAGTGCAAATACTATATTCACGGACATATTCGACTTTGATGTTTTCAGCACATAGGGGCCATCAAAGTATTACATGAGCAGATTTTTAGCCATTTTGACCCCTCACCCCCGTAAGCAAAAGTCAGCAAAACACTTACCCCCCTCGCCCCCTTGTCAGAAAAAGTTCGTCAGCAGCTTAGAATAGTTCATATCTTCAAAAAGGGTGGTTGATGACGTAAGCAACCTTCAAACCCACTCCCCCCCTTGTCATCAAAAGTCAGCAAATCCGAAACCCCCCCCCCCGATGCCAATTTTAAAATTGTTAATTTTAATTTTAATTCAATTTTTAAATTATTAAAATTTATTGTTAATTAAAAAATGTTAGAGTTCATTCTATTTGTATACAGCCTCTAAAATTGGCAACTTTTGAGACAATGAAAACTGATCCAGCACAGTGATAAGTATCCAAAGCATAGTGATTTTACATATTTAATATCTCGATAAATATTGCATTTAAAAATATGATTTTTTCAAAGCGAGATTTACATTTCAATATTTGGAAGTTTTTGCACACGGGGACTGTATAAAAAACAAATGGCTTTATTTTTCTCTTGTTAAAACTTCGAGTAACTGCACGTTGTTTATAAATTTTTCGCAATTGATTAGTATGTTTTTATGCACAATTTAGTATTTTTCTTAAGTCCCCAATCGCAGAGATATCTGCTGTACAAAAAATTTAGGACTGCTTGTACAGCGCAAGTATTTCGCAGTTATTGAGAGACAGGAAGTAATTTTGTGGCAATTTAAAATAAAAATTGCTTTTAATATATTCTTGTATTATGCTGTTTTGCAGCATAAAATTTTCCTGAAACTTGAATAATTTTATGACAGTTTAGCCAACGGAAGATATACGTGGGTCTAAAGTTAAGAATCCCTCAGTGAATACGTTTAAACATATTATACACGACGTAGAAATCCTTTTTTGTCGCTGAAACTTTTGACAATGTTGTTGTTTATGAAAGCCATCCATCACCCCGGAAAATCTCGTAAATATCACGAGAGTTATTCCAAACTACTGAGTGAAAAAGAAATCTTTAGGGAAAAAAGTTTTCTTTGTGTGTGCGAAATGTGTGTGTGTGATAAAGAGGTTATTATACATAATAACCGATTATTATGCATACTTACTAATCGTCTTGGTGAGTTTGATTAAAATTTATAATTTTTACCACCGAATAATACCCAAGGGCCTTAGTAAATCAAATCTGAAATTTATTTTCTTTATCTGTAGTTGTGCATAATATCCTAGTGTAATTGATGAATTTGATGACCATGACAGAAGTTCGAAATGGGTCTAGTATGTGTTACGAATGTGTGAAAGATGGCACCACATGCCGGGATCGAGTTGGTGACTGTGTGTGGGCGTGCGTGCGCAGGGAGCGGACGAGGAGAAGGATTGACGACGCGGTGGACGAAAGACGTATAGGAATAATGTCTGTAACTGTATGTAAATAATAATTATAGTTTATGATTAAATCTCACATGAATATAGAAGGGACCCCGATATATACAATGATAACAAATTTTAAAATAAATTTTACGATCGTACCCCGATATAATGATAACAAATTTTACGATCGTACCCCGATATAATGATAACAAATTTTACGATTGTACCCCGATATAATGATAACAAATTTTACGATCGTACCCCGATATAATGATATAATGCATGTATGAATTATCATGTTTAGTATATTATATAGTACGGTACATCATGTTCACCAACGACGCGACGTTTGGGTATTATGCATATTCGCCGGTAAACTGATTAATTTTGGGGAATTTATCAAATTTATCATTATCGCTTGTATACTGTGCATAATTGCCGGTAAAAGTGATTGATTTAGGCAAATTTATCAAACTTAATGTTTGGTGATTATGCATAATAACCAGTTATTATGTATATAATAACCGTATTTATCACACATTTTCCGTAACACATATATATCTTCTACTTACAATGGCCTTTCGTTCAATTAACAATAACATTTATTTACTTCTTTTGGGCATAAAGAAAACCTGTTAAAAATTTACTAAAGACGAACTGAAACTATTACGTAGAAGCTTTGGCTAGATTAAATTCCATCGTTGGGTAAGACAATATGCTATTCAATGGGATATTCAGCAGCTTGACATGTGTTCAACCTTTCATAGGTCATATCCTAACGACAAACACAGCTGTTCGTCGTAGTCGAAGTCCAACACTTCCACTTGGTTGCTCTGTCGGATACAAAATTTGAACGCATTGGATTCTTGTCAAATTGGGGATGTTACCATGAAGCTCGTTGATTTTGTCTTGTTCATTTTAATTTAACTGAATTAAAGATTGAGTGGAATTACAAGATTCAAATGCATATGTAGGAAATCTAAGTTACCTCTATTTTTATTTAAAGACATTTTATTACTTCAAACTGTTCAGTAGAAGGTTTCGTTTTCGAACAGGAACATGATTTTGCCTCTATATGTTGATGTTTTATAGCACTTATCGTAGGTGATGATATAATGTCACTATCCACTGTTCATACGAACTTTTTAACAGCTGGCTGATGCGAAGATGAATTCTGGAAGAAAAATCAATCCCATCTACGGAGAATCGGACCCACGCCATCTCGCATACCGAACGAACGCACTAGACCACTACGGTGTAGAAGCAACAAGCTTCTTTTCTTAGGGCTTAGGTGCGCTGAATGATCCCCCTAAGATTACCTTAAGATACCCCTATCTTATCAACAAGGTAACCTATCTTAGGGCCAACAACGAACCGGGCACATTGACGTGAGGAAATGTACGGCCTGCTACTAGTAGTAGGCCTACTTCTTACAAAAAATAAGTTGAACAGGGCCATGTGATAAAGGATGTCTCATGACGACGGAGACGTTACGATCTGACGTCACTCATGACGTCATTCCCTTGCAACATCGAGTGCACCTGCTTTGCTACCTTGTTAATTACGGTAATTTGCGCAATCACTGCGTACTGCACATTATAACCAATTCTTTCAAAGTCATCTTTTCGATTGCTTTCATTAGTATCTGTTTAGTTATTGGAGTGCTTCGTTGAGCCAATTGAACATTTAGAATATAAGTTTTGTATTTTTGCTCATGAGGTAACTTCCATCAAAAATATTTTTCTATGACCCATTTCAGTTGAATCATGCATATTACCTTCTATTGGGTTGATTGAAAGCAAATTCGAGACAGAGTTTCAATTATTTTCTGAACTTACCTTCTAATAATTTTCAATTGTATTTTCGTTTTTGTTTGAAATAGGTGTAGCTTTTTTAAAAGCCTTTGACTTCGTTATCACCATTACAACTGCAACATGAAAAGATAAAAGAAGTAAATATATAAAAAAATACTATAAAACATGCTTGGGGTTATTGTTATTATTAGCATTATTGTTGTGAACGTTGTCAAAACATATATTATTACTTATCAAGTGTTTCTTGGATTTAATACGTTGCGTGTTTTTTAAGTAAGTACCGTGTTGAAATAAAAAGAATATGCAAGTTGACTTTATTTAACAATTTTTTTTACATGGAATCTTGTACCTTAATATACTTTTAAACATAATTTCCACCAATATTAAGGCATTTATCGTATCGTACCAACAGCTTTTGAATCCCATCCTCATAGAAGTCTGCCCCCTGATTTGACAACCACTGCAACACGGCCGTTTTGACCTCATCCTCATCATGGCGCTGACCACCCAGATGCTTTTTAAAATGCAGGAACATGTGATAGTTATTGGGTGCTAGATCGAGACTAGATCGAGGGTGATCAAGTTGTTGACTGGGATTTTTTTTTCAATCCCAGCGGAATGAGGTGAAGAGATCTTTGTTTCGATTAGCCACGTGTGGGTGGGCATTATCATGAAGCAAAACGATCCCCATACTTTACTCAACATGCCATACCTTTTGCTTTTCATTGCACAACTTTCAATAATTTAAGCGTTCGGTCACAATTTCATAGAGAACACTTCTGGAAATTTGAGGAAACTCATTAGATAATGACGAAATCTTGAAGCGTCTGTTCTCCCTCAATTTTTCGTCAACTTTCTGCACCAAATCTTCAGTAATGACAGTAGGTCGCCCACTTCGTTCCTCATCATGAACATTTGTGCAGCTTATCTTTAAAAGCTCTAATTCATTTCCATAACCATTCCATCGCTCATATAATGTTTCTCTCATTCATGATCTCACGATGAATTTCAGCCGATCTCACGCCTTTAGCACTAATAAAACGAATCACAGCGCGTATTTCACAGTCGGAGACATTTTAAATACGCACAAACAAACTTAAACATGGTCGAATGTTTCCGTGATAGCGTCTGTGGTTTGCAAACAGATGTAGGTACACAGCGCGCGTGTGCGGAATGCCAACCGCAGCGCTGCAGCGGCAAAATTTGAAAACGGTACTTAGAAAACTGCCTCGTACATTTCTTAAAATCTATAAGATTTTAAAATATTATAAAAAAAATACCACACTCGCATACCTGTGAGATTGAAACAACACCATGAGTTCACTCACTCAAAACCGTAAAATAAGCAAGTAAAATGTAAAAAATCATCACGTTTCGCGTGCTGATATGGTCTGCTAAAGAAACTGTTTCATCAGTGACGTCAGGCAGTAGCTCCGAGAGGCGACAAGCGTAAGCTGACCATATTTCCTGGAGAGAAATACGGACATTGGGATTTCAAATACGGGACATCGCCAATTATCGCCAAAAATGACGCCAAATCCAAAAAAAGTTGCCAAATATTGTTGAAATTACGGAAAATCAAAATGGTGGGAAATGAACCATTACTGCAAATTGAAGTGAATTAAAATGAATTCAACGAAGAAAAACGTTCACCAAGACGAATGTGGGAGATTAATATTCTCTTTTATAGTTGTAATTATCATCAAATAATTTATGAGTTGCAAAATAATGTCAATCTTTGACTTCTATTCAAAAGTAAATATTCAAGTAGGCTTCGTGTAAAATACGGGAAAAACCGTGACACTTTTGCCAAAAAGTCGGGACGACCATAAAAACAGAAAATACCGGGACTGTCCCGGGAAATACGGGACGTATGGTCACGCTAGGCAAGCGCCACCTCTAAAGGATGAAACAGCGCTCGAGTTGAAGCGGAAGTGTTTCATAGTATTGAGCAACACGGAATTACCCAACGGATTAATTCACAGGCGGGCAATTTTAATCTGAAAACATAAAATATTTATATTTACAGTTTATTTATTGAAAATTTTTATCCGACTGATTTGTATAAAACAGTCAATACTTTTATTTACAGTAAATATTTATTAATTGTAATCCGATTGACCTATTCAATCACAAGAATCTTCTTTATGATCAATATAAGAAACTAGGTTCAGTCTTCATTTACGAGATAGGATCTATTGTGTCTTTAAAATAGTCATCAGACTTGCCTACCACGTGTAGGTTTTGAGGTCTACATTCTTGCCGCTGTAGGCATTTTGAGAATGAAGGTTTGTTCGCAGGTGTTGGTCGACTGAAATTGGTTTTCTGCAATTTTGAAGGCTCGGAGGCGTTAGTTATTAATTGTTTATATATAGTTATTAAATAATGTTCTATAAATAAGGTGAAAGAAAAACATTTAAGCAATGCAGTGTTGCATTCGCAGAGATCCGGCAGACCTTCAACACGACATGGAAATTCAACTATTTACCATCTTCACTTCAAAATATAGAGATGGCAGGTGTCAGCACCAACAAGAACAAGAAGCGCGCACTACTCTGACAACATAAATACGTTAGGGGCTACATATCACGCACATTCCGGCATGTGCAAATTTGTTAAAAATTTCCCAAATGAATATTTACGAGGTGCATATACGGTAGGTATAGTTGTAGGAGTTTCTTCGTTTCACGCTTCAATGGCAAAGGGGGTCAGTCAGATGGTTTATCTGAATGGAAAACTAATGACGATTATCGATTTAGACTTTCCCGATGAATTCTTTGCTTTATCAGACTCAACCATTCATTAGGAGTTTCCGTTGCTAAATCCAATAAGAAACCTGGAACAGTCTTTATTTACAGACATTTAGTTCGACTTAGCTATCGAGTGGCAGTTCCAGGGCAAGGTAATTGCCCCGCATTCCCGTAAAGGACAATATGTACACTACTACTACTACTTATCCGTACATGCGACTCGTAAACATTCCTCTGGGTAATTTCTAATGACCCAATATGTACTGCTTGAGAAACAAAATCGTGGTGTGTATATATATATATATATATACACACTCATGTTCATAAAGTAAGGATAATTCAGAATCACACGGAAATCGAAATCTAAAGTAAAAATTTCACCTGTAGAATTATCACACACATCTGCAAGAATAATATGCAAAATTCAGGAAGCCACCTGATTATGCCGATAGTACGTCACAATGAGAGAGTGTAAGAGGGGGGTATATAAGGAATGGTGGCAAAGAAGTGAAATTGTTCACAAGAGTTCTGTAAGGCGCTCAGTGCCATAAGCGAATAGCACAGAGGACGCATGTGGATGATTTTTTACGTGGTAGAATTATCGGCCGCCTGGAATGTGGGCGTACTCAGATGGAAGTATCCGAGGAACTTGGAATTGCCCAAAGTGTCATCTCTAGGCTTTGGCAACGATTCCAAGATAACGGAAATGTCAGTAGGCGTTACAGTACAGGTCGCACCCGAGTTACAACGCCGAATGAAGACCGGTATTTGACAGTAACTGCCAAAAGAAGCAGACGGAGCACAGCATCCGACCTGTCTCGTCCGCTATCTACAGCCACGGGAACCACAGTTTCAAGGCAAACCGTGTACAGACGTTTGGGATATATTGGTCTATATGCTCGCAGGCCTGTCAGATGTGTTCCGCTCACGGCAACTCACTGTCGGCAGCGATTAGCCTGGAGTAGAGAACATGCAATGTGGACATCGTCACAGTGGGCTTGTGTGATGTTTTCCGATGAGTCCAGGTTTAGCTTGCAGTCTGATTCACGTCGGACTTTCATATGGAGAACGCCAGGTACCCGTTACAACATCATTGAATGACACCGTTACGGTGGTGCAGCGTTGCTCGTTTGGGGTGGAATTATACTGGGTTCCAGAACAGATCTGCATGTTCAAACCGGAACCATGAAAGCCCAAATTTATCGGGACATCATTCTGGAACAACACGTACGTTTGTTTAGGGGTGCCATGGGCGCAGAATTTGGGTTTATGGATGACAACGCCAGTCCTCACCGAGTACACATCGTAAACGAATGCCTTGAATCTGAGGATATAACCCGTATGGAATGGCCAGCATTCTCACCTGACTTGAATCCGACAGAGCATGTGTGGGACATGCTTGGCCGACGAGTTGCAGCCCTTCAACCACCTCCTACATGTGTACCGGAACTTCGCAGAGCATTGCTTACTGAGTGGAGTGATCTTCCCCAAGATCAGATCGATAATTTGATACTCAGCATGCCTAAGCGTTGTACGGACTGTATTTCATCGCATGGGAGACATACAATGTATTAACCATCATACCAACCATGTAATAGTAAGTTTTTTTAAAGGAGATATTTTTTACAATTGCTCCAGGGAGCAAAAATCGTAGTTTTTATGAATGGTATCATACATGCACCATCGTTTTTGTTGTTTATCTTTTGTTTAATAAATGGGCTTTATGAATAAGTAACGTTTGTTTTGTTTCTGAACCTTTATTTGCCGGAGCTGGCATTATCCTTAATTTATGGACATGAGTGTATATATTTTCCACATCAATGGATATATTCTTCTGTGAAAGCGATGCTATGTTACATAGTGCAAAGACCTATTGATCTCTAATGACAGTTGCTCAAGTAACTGCAAGCTTGACAAGCATGCATTTTAAATCTTCTTCTACAAGCATCCATGTTTTTTTTTCCTCTACCGGCATGCTTGAGCTTCTTTGGAAAGTTTTGCGGAAGTATTTTCGACTGCACAAGTGGTTTGGGGATTGAATGAATTTCGATTATGCATGCATGTACAAACCTCGCCTTTGCAAGCGAAACTGAAGGCGTGAATTATGCAGGTAGCTTGTACATATCTTGTACTATTCTTCACTCTTCAGTGAGGTCTGCTCGTTGGTGCAAATACCATCCCGGTATTATTCGTCGGTATTCCATGTTCTCGGTATGTGCTGGCGTTCTTCTTCTATACAGAAAGACAATTGTATCCAAAGTGAGAGTGTCATCGCCCGAGCGCGACGCATTTTATGTGCACACTGGTTCTTGTCCAAGCATACCTGTGCCGTGTGGTACCGTGCATGTTGTACAAAACGTTTTGCAACACGCATGTTTCAAGCTTCTAGTTAATGTGTAGTTTCTTCAGAGAGAAAAACTGTATAGACGAGGACAAGCGAGCCATCATTCAGGCACTTAACCTTCCACCACCAAGTCCGAATCTGAGTCCAATCGAGACCATCTGTAACTATAAAACAACCCGATACGTCTCATAGTTACACTCACTGGAATGTAACCAATACGCGTATCGGTTGCATTTTTGAAGTTTTATACAATAACTTTTATAATCATGACCTAAGAAGAAGTGTTGAGATAGAGATAGTATTGTGCGTAACTTCCTAAAATTAACTTCCTTAAATGTATGCTTTAACTCATACTGTCCAGTATAACAGTGAGTAACTTCTATTGGGCAGGGAGTGTGAAATAAAATTATCTACCCACTAGTTATTGGTTGAAGTTGTTTGGAAAATATTAAGAAGTAATATTCAGAAATGCATGATGATGTAAAAAAAACACAGTATTAGAACTTTAGGCAAGCACTCAGATGCATACTGTCCAGAAAGCAGTTTGGATCAAACCTATATGTATCGAGGGGAATTTATTACCCTTTTGCCTAACATTGAAATTCAGCATATGCTATACTAAAAAACAACTATTCAGCTTGAAGTATATACAAGCTACCCTTACATAGTATACACCTCTAGTTTCGTTTGCGCAAGCGCAGCTTGTGCAATCCTGCACAATCAGAATTCATTCAATCTTCAAACCGCTTGTGCAAAATTCTCCTGCAGACGGTCAAGCACGCTGGCACAAAAACATTGAACGCACATACCTGTCAAGATTGCGGTGACGTGTATAGCCACCTTTATTCCATCCCAAAGAGAGATCTCGGAGTAAGTCTGGCTGAAAAAAATGTGTTGAGATAATAATGCGTGGCCCTCCCCTAAAATATTAACTTCACGACGAATGTATGCAGCAACTCATGCTGAAGGCGGTTCAGCATAGCAGCGAGTGATTTTTCTTCGCCAGCAGTATGGAATGAAATTAACTAATCAGTAGCTTTAGTTGAATTTTTTGGAAAATATTTATTGTTTTCTTTATTCAGTTCAAAACAGCGCATATAAATACATGAATACAAAATACAAATCTATATATATAAAATTGATTTTCTGTGCGTCTGTGTGTTTGCGTGTGTGTGTGTGTGTTCTCTATACAAATCTACAATTTTAGATCGATCGTCGTCAAATTTTGCATATATACCAAATGGGACCCGACTTGAACGATAGGCTACTTTAAAATTTCGCCAGAGCAGGGCAAGTGCCCCAAATGGGCAGAAAACTGTCGGGCAACAATGCTTTCTCGGCCTCAACCATCACTTTCCGAACGTTTACTTTGGTTACCGTGGTTCCCTAGCAATGCGTTTCAGACGTGTGTATATGCCTTTACAATGGCTTGCCACTTCTTCAACGCTGTCAATATATGTATAATATTTATGCCTTTATAATGGTTTGCCACATTTTCAATTCTCCCAGTAATGAGGTTTTTTGAATGACGTCATAATCATCATCAGCATCGCTTTCAGGGTCAGGAAAAGGGCGATCCTCATAGAAATCAGTGTTAAAATTGCCGATTTTACTGCAGAAATGCTGAAATTTGGTGCGGTTTTCCGCCACA
The DNA here is from genome assembly GCF_987345545.1 of Pholcus phalangioides. Lineage (NCBI taxonomy): Eukaryota > Metazoa > Arthropoda > Arachnida > Araneae > Pholcidae > Pholcus > Pholcus phalangioides. Next base: position 29,854,425 of record NW_028301601.1, read on the forward strand.
TCAATAATTAAAAAAAAATGTATTGAATTCTCAATTTTTGAAATATTGAGTTCGCTTAGAGATACGAAGCCCAGAAAATTAAATACGGACTGATTAGCCGGACCTATTTTTGAGTTGGATATTCACGCAATAACATTGATTTCAACTTTTCATTTATATCTTCTCAAGCATGAAAATTAATGTTTTAATATTCAACTGCATAAGTGCATATAGTTTATAGGTTGTTTTAAAATTAATTATGGGCCCATAAAGTGCATCGAAGAAATTCCACAGCTTTAAGTAAGCATTTTTGGAAGCTTAAACAGGCAGATGGATAACTTGAAGTTCAAAAAGGGAGGGGGGGGGGGAATCGGACTAACTACCTAGCGCCCTTTAAAAAAGGAAAAAAAAATTCATTTCTACGTTTCTTTAAATCTAGATTTGTTCATTTCATGAGTCGCGCGGGAAGTTGCCATATTGGTTAACTTGGACACAGTTTGTATGTCTCTCAAAGAAAGAGGGAGATATCACGTGATCCAAAAAACCTCATTGAAGAAAACCCGGGCAACGCCGGATAATATAGTTAGTATACAAAATAAAATAACGACAACAGAACAAAAGACAAAACATACACTATGCAACTCTTAGGGACCCATTTGGTCCGTCCTAGAGCTTAATAAATACTATATATAATAAACGGCACGCTCGATTTATATTTATTTCATTTTATTCATTTATTATTATTATTATTTTTTTTTTATTATAGATATCTCAAATTTTTCCTTGGTTACCTATTTATATTTTCAATAGACCTTTCAAACTTCATTATAGAGTTTGAGAATGTGAAAATTTCTTTCTTGAGATGTTTATTTATTCTAAGGTCTGATAATTTTTTTCCGAATTTGTTACAAATAGTTGGTCCTACGTAATTTATACTTTTTTGAACAAGGTATTTATTTGTTTTTGGAGTTAAATACAATAAGTTGTATCTATTTGAGGTTCTATCGTTATTAGTTTTAAGAAATAAATTATGGTTTTTAGTCATAAAAATTATCATTCTATACACATAAATTTGCCTTAGATCAAGTATTAAAATTTTACTCTTGTAATTAAGTTAGTAATTAAGTTACTCTTGATTGGATCCAAGCATAGAAAATTGTTTTAAGGAGTTCCGGACTTACAATGTTCCTTAATCTATATAAAGCTTCAATTTGTTTTCTTATCGTATTACAGACATTGTTAGAATGGCTATTCCATTTTAGGTCGTGTTGTATATAACTACACCTAAATAACTATATTCTCTTACTCTTTCTATGTGACTGCAAGAACAGATTTGGGAGGGGTATTTACAAACGTGCAATCTTAGTGATATTGGAGTTTCTGGTTTAATATCTCTAATTTTTAGACAGATGAATTTTGTTTTTTCTACGTTTGGAAGTAATTTATTTTTTGTTAGCCATGTGTTAATCTGTCAAAGGTCATCTTCAACTTCAGTTATCAAATGAGAAATATTTTTACCTTCAACATATAATACGGTGTCATCTGCGAAAGACACTATTCTACCATGCAATTTTAGAAGGTATAATTCATTTATATATATCAGAAAAAGTGTGGGGCCAAGTACTGTTCCCTGAGGTATCCCTTTTTTTATTTCAAGGTAATCACTTTTTTCATTTTCTATATGGACTGACTGTATTCGTCCATAACAGTGCATCTCGAACCACCGCAATAGTTCACCACGAATTCCGGCATTCTCCATCTTATGTAATAACAGAGATGGATCTACATTATCAAAAGCTCTTTCTAAATCAATAAAAACTGCTATTGAATAATTATTGTTGTTGAAGCTCTGGTTTAGGTATTCATTCACATTTGCGATTGCCATTTCAGTGCTTTTTCCTGTTTTATCGGTTTTTTTGTTTCCCATAGGTTTTTATTCAACGTAATAATATCATGAAATCGTTTGTATTTATTAGAAATATCATTGTCTTCATATACGTTGTTAAGGTTTATATTTACCACAAATTCCTCAAATTTTTTATAATTTATTAATGTTTTATTTATTTTTGGGGGAGTTTTGATCTCATTTTTCTTAGAAATGTATCCCAATATCGGAAAGGGATCAGTTATTTTAGTATTATACACAATACATTTTTGATATGTATTCATTTTTGTTCTATAATAAACGTGATCTATTATAGAACAAAAATGAATACAATTCAAGAAGTAAACATTGAGAAATGTATGATATAGTCAAAAAACCGTATTAGAATGGTATGTAAACCGCATTGAGGACCATACTGTCCAGAGAGCAATTCGGATCTGTTCTGGTACGCATAAAGAAAAATTTATTACCCTTCTGCTTAATATAATCTGTGCTTGGTAGAAAAAACAATTGTAATAAAGCTACAGACCGCATATTATCTCCAACTGCTACCATCTTAATAAAGAACTATTCAACTTCAAGTATAATTTTCAAAAATAAAAATGTCAAAAAAAAGCCATTTATTGAGGCTATTTTCCGCATCTGTACTTGATATATGGATATTTATACTCGACGGCATTATTTATGCTCCTTAGAACCGGAAAAGAAAACAAATACGTTCTGGGGGTCTAAGTAACGGATCGGACTTACGCAACATGAAGCAGGATTCAGATCGTATCAGACATCACTATAATAATAATAGTGCTTACACTGTATGCTCTCTCTGTTAAGGCTGGAGCTGTTCCATCTTGGCCGAGATCCAGCGCATGTAAATTGTCGATAGACCGTGTCCTTGCTCTAAATGTATAGATAGATATACATACACACACATTTCCGTTGAACACACACACAAACATAAAGTTACTTTGTTTTTGGGGGAATTTTCGTTTTTATTCGATTAATCACTGAGATCTTGTTTAAGTTGAAGAGCCTCTGCACTTGCCTGAAAGCGATTCGAATGAAAAATACATCTTATTTTGTTAGTGGAGGCGGAATTCCTCTAGTTTATTGATGGCCGTGTAATTTATTATTCTAATCGGTATGTCATCTCTTATGTATTTGAGCCAAATAAATGATATCGGTTTACGATGGGGATAAGAAATGACTTTTCCTTTTTTTTTGCATTTCTTCATAACATAGTATAAATTCAACTAAAACGTTTGCGATAGAAACATTGGTGTATATAATTAAAGTAGGCGTGTTATGAGCTGTCTCCAGCAGTGTTCTTCAGACTTTGGCAACTGTGCACCTGTGAAAATGGGAGAAATAATTTGCGGATCAGCATAAAATAAATTAATTGCAGAAATAGTTTGGTTTCGCGGCAAACAATAAATGATTGAGAGAAAGCATTTGTTAACCGTGAAAATAAATAAATGAGAGAAATAATGTGCAGACGAGCAAAAAATAAATAAATGTGACAGTTAATTCGGAGAAATGAAAAAAAAAATGAATGAATGAAAGTAATACGCATTCCAGTTAGAAATAAATAAATAATACCGTAAATGGGAGAAATGATTTTCGGACAGGGAAAAATACAAACAAATTGTTTATTGACCGGAAGGAAATAAATATAATTAATTGGGAAGATAGTGTTTACATCGGAAAAATAATAAATAAATGAAAGAAATAGTTTAAGGGCCGACAAAGAAATAAATGAGAGAATAAATTTGCAGACCGGCAAAGAAAAAAAAATAAATGACAGAAATAGTTTGCTTATCACCAAACAATATAAGAATAGATTAAATTATTTGTTTGAACAATGAAAATAAATAAATGAGAGAGATAATTTGCAGACAAGCAAATAATAAATAAATGGGAAAAATGCAAAGAATAAATGAATGAAATAAATATATTTCGAGAACCGTAAAAATTAATGAGAGAAATAAAATATATGCATTCCATGAAAGAAATAAATAAATAAGAGAAAGTTTGTTGACAGAAAAAAAAATTAATATCATCAAAAGAAACGCTCATTTGCGAAAATTATAATAGTATCGTAAATAAGAGAAATAATTTTTGTGGACTAGCGAAAACAGAAATAGCATGAATGGGAAAAACAATTTACGGACCGGAAAAAAATAAATAAACAGCAGATAACATTTTCGAAGGTCTTTTGAAAACCGAATTTACATGGCTTTTGGTGTGAAATCATCGTGTGTTTGTAAAAGTGTTCCCACAAGAAAATCATGTTGTAAATTCAACGGCATACTTAATGATGTAGAAATGAGAAGATTCTGCTGGAATTGTCTAGATACACTGCCGTGAAGTTTAAGCAGTTTGGTCCCACGTGATTTCGAAAAAATGTCAACGCACATTGCAATTTTCATAGAAAACACCCTCTAGTGGTGACTATCAGAACTGACTTTCCCCTCAATTTATATTCCCTTCCCATCATCGAAGCGTTTCCAGAGGTTTCAGAAATTGTGTACACCCCGTATATTGAGGAAACCAATTCAATGGTTAACGTCCCAGCCCAATAGCGTATCTCATGTATTCGTGACTTTAAGATCTCTAAAAGTCACGAATACATAAGATACGTGAACCTTCCATGGCTCCCATCGAAACTGTGATTAAGAGTCGGTGATTGTCGTGAAACCCGAACCCAATTTGAGATCGTGTTTTTTTTTTTCGCGGGCGTCGTGAACGGCCATAAGAATCAGACTCGAAAACGACTCGTTAATGTTTAAACAGCAATTTTAATCGGGTGATAATGGTCATTCAAGTATTACGTCCGCATCGACGCGGGGGGGGGGGGGGGTTCCAATTTGCTGACTTTTGATGCCAGGGGAGGGGTGTTTGGATGTTGCTTACGTCCTCAACCGCTATTTATGAAGATATGAAATATTTTTAATGACATCTTATTCGGTGCTCCAAAAACGGAAAAAAAACTTTTCGCTAATTATTGGGTACATGAACTAACATTCTCCCTAACAAGTACTCCTACAGAGCCTCTTTTGTGATCTCTAAAGGTTTCACGGATCCTTCAAGTGCTTTCTCTGGAAATGTGTCCGGGCTGCTTAGGTCCTCTATTTGTTATCTCTCGATAACGGGCACCCATGGGACCGAAAATTTTGTGCGCTGAGGCGAGGTAAGTAAAATATTTCAGTCTCGTCGATGCAATTCAAAATTGTGTCTGTTATTGGAAATGTCCGCTAACGGGAGTGGCAGTTATAGGAGGTTTCGCTGAAGAATGATCGTGTTTCTTATGTTACTCACGAGAGAATAGTAACGGTACTTTCCTTGGCTAGGTCAAACCCTTTCTGAAATCAAGGGAGACTTGACCAGCTCCAATTTCAAATCTAAGGTAATATTTCCGCTATTTTCTTTCAAAACGGAACATTTTCAAAATTTAAATGCATATAACTGCCTTAAATGTTGATCAAGAAACCATGTTATTTAAACATTCTTGTACTAATTCAGTATTCTACCTGTTGAACTATTTCCTTCCTTTTTGTAAAGCACTCCATTCCAAAGAAAAAAAAGTTTTTTACCTCTATTGTAAATTTAATAGAAGTGGAAATTATCCCTTTTGAAAATAAGCTCATTGAAGGGATTAAAAAGAAATTGATAGCACACAAATAGGTTCTATATAGGATGGATACCCCTGTAACGACACTGGCCTATTGAACGTTGCGATTCGGAAAGAGCATTTTCACAAAAAATAATAATAATTGCTTCAAGATGCTGAGTGGGGGGGGGGGGGTTAGTTTTAGGGACCAAAGGCTTGAGGATTTTTTTTAAATTATTCTCACATAGATGACGATTGCTAGTTAATTACATAGGTGATAGATCACAATGGCGTATGTACCGGACACCTCTATACATCAAAAGTGTAATTAAATCTCCGTGTTTGTCGTAAAATCCGGACGAACGATTCAAGTTCGGTTCCTTACCACGTTCCGCGATGCTGCAATCATGCGTCAAACGAATTTATAATACTGCAAACGCGCATTGGCGAATTAATGTTAAAGTAAAAAGCAATAATGATATGTTTGTTAACATTAGAAAAAGTGAAAGGTAATGAGATTCCCTGCTTTGAGCTTTTTACAGCTGTAACCAATCAGGAAAAAGCTACAAAGCATCAAAAATGTCTTAATGACGGAATAAACAAGAAATTTTGAGAGCTAATAACTAGATTCTTATGTTCACTCCTACAGGGTGCTCTCCCGTCAAATGGCTGTGCACATGGTAATTTTTCTGCATGGATACTATTCATACGTGCATAATCTACTCTGCATTTTTCCAGGGTTTTTTTTGGAAAACCGATATTCTGATCGAGAACGTCACTGCTTGGGTTTGTTTGTGTGTTACCTATGCAGCGGATAGATCAAGTTGTGTTTGACAACCAATGAAAGTTGAATGATTGTAGGAGCTTCCTGTCATCAAAATCAATCTGCAGCTACATTATTTCCTCAAACATTTTAATTAAACATTATACACGGCTGTCGACAACTTCTACCACTAAACCCCACAAGCACCTCGTCCATATTCCTCCGCAGAACTTCGAACAAATTGACACGTGTTCGAAGTTCTGCGGAGGAATATGGAGAACTTCGAACAAATTGACACGTGTTGGAATGTACGTGTACGTGTTATGAACCTGAAGTGAAGTTTTGTTCCTGTATAATGTGTGCTTGTCATAGTTCTGCCATCTACTGTATTTTTCGAACTATGAGTGAAATGTAATGATTGAAGATTCGTACCGTTGTATACAGGGCTGTCTGCACAAGCATGAAAAAAAGAATGATTTTTCTGTTTCATTTATTGCTTTTAAAATTTTCAATTTTAATAGGGGAGTTTCCTTTTCCAGACTCCCCGGAGTTGCTAATTTATTCGATGTGTGCTTTACTTTTCGCAATTGAATGAGTACATGTATGATAATTATCACAGCTGAGAGTTAAGGTGTGTTTTAGGTTCGACATACATCTATTTATGTTGCGAAGCATAAAATAAATTTATGTTGAAACGCTTAAATGTTCGAAAATTCTTCGCGATCCGCCCTCCCAAACTCCTTCACGCGGCCCCCATGGTGTCCCGGCAAACAGTTTGGAAACCAGTGCTCTATGGTATTTGTAATGGACACCCCCTGTTCTAAACCTCTCCTATTCTTCAGCTCTGAGTCACCGAGTCTTCAATTCGCATTAATATGCAGTCTCTGCATTACTGGTTTTTCTCAAGTTCCACACTTTCTTTATATCTCTCTTCTCTCTTTTTTTTTGCCTCTTTCATTTGTAAAATGTTCTCCTCCTTATATGCCATTCCATTCTTTCGAAATGCCGTAACCAATGGGCTCTTATTGCCCTTAACGGAATTTCTGAGGTATTTTTCTCTGTTTTGTCTCCATATTTCCAAATTACTCCTAATCCTCGGGAGGAGAAAAAGAAAAAGACAGCGAATCCCTTGTCTCTAATTTTTCCCCCAAAATATTTCGCTAAGGAATTTTCTTTCTTACGCCGTCGAGATGATAATTTGCTCATATTTTTTCGTTAGCGGTCCTTGTTTCGGCTCTGGGGGGTTTAATGAGGAGGAGGGCATTGGATACTTTCAATTTGAGCTCCGTTTTCGGAGAAGAGAACGTCTCGGAAGGTATTTTTCAATGAAAAGAATCTTCTATTTTTAGACTTAGTAATTAAATAGTGAAAATACAAGATGATCCGAAAGTCGCTGAAAAAGTGAAAGCTAAGTAATTCGAGAAGTATATATACACAGATGCGGTTTCCACAAGGAAGGTGCATAAACCGATGGGATTTCTTTTAATAAAGAAAAAATTAATGCCTGAATAGTTCCATTTGAGATTGACTGGCGGCTCTTCAGTTTTGTGTCTACTTCACCGCACACCATCTCCGGTCATATATCGCCGTATGGAAATTTCCAACCAGTGGAGTTAGTTGGGAAATGAAGGCTCCATCTATTGGTGGTTACCCCAGGCTCGGTAGGTAAAGAACTTGTTCCTGATGTTCTTTGCCCGGATTCAAACCCTTGGACCTTGACGATAACCTTCATAGTGGGAGACGAGCATGTTACCACAACGCTACTCGGACGCGTCCAGTTGTGCCTGGTTCTCAACTTGGAGCAGCGAATGCGAGCCGATTTCGCCGTTCAAAAATCTCGCCACAGAGAGAAAAATGCTTAAAGCGACACAAACCTTGAATCATTATACTTCACGATTAGTTCGAAAAAAATAGAATGACGGATGGCAGCACTAAATATATCGTTTTTACAGAAATGAAATAAAGTCGTAGAATATATATATACAGTGAAACTCCCTTAGGCGACCACCCACCCCCCTTCACGGCCCGTTCCGTGGCCACCTCTGTAAGCGGCCAATCTGTCCGCGGCCACCTCCTTGTTGATAAGAGTTTAAAAAAAACAAGTTTTTGTGCGGTTTTTTTTCTTCCTAGTGCATTCGAGCTGGTAGTTCTTTTTGTATAACCTTATGTTCTTTATACATCAGCATAAATAAATTCTCGGACCAATCGGATTTTCTTTCCATGTACGACACTTTAATATAGATTACGTATTGTAAATAGGATGACAAAGGCTAATGCTGTGCGCTTGCTGCTAGCTGGTGAGACAGTTTAAAAATTTTCTGCCGGGTTGATAGGGTAAACCAGACAAATATAGTATATGATTTCTACTGAATAGGTGAAGGATGTGGAAGTTTCGGTTTTGAGGATATTCTCTTCAGAGATTCGGTAGAATAACAGTGACAGTGAGGGAGTAAAATAAATGTGATGAAAGAACATGTGCACACCACTTGCTATAGAGAATAACGGATAATACAGATTGGGGGATTGTCAATCCCCCAATCTGTATTTGTCCTTCATTTAGGGGGGGGGCATGTGCCATAAGTTAAAAGAATATACTAAAAGATATTTCGAGCGAAAAATAAATAAAAATACTAAAAGTTGTGGCGGTTGCACAAAATCCTCCTAAAACAGCAGTAATAACTAAACATGGTCGTTGCCCTTGCCCAGTTATCTTCTCCGCTTCAAAAAATCGGGACAATGACATGTGTGTGTGTGGGACCGTGGGCTCTTTATAGCACTTCATATCCCAATGCCTACAGACAGCAACACTTCACTTTGAAAATGCGCCTATTGCAGACCTGTGGTTGTGGAAGGGAGGTTTTGCAAAGTCCAATATGCGTCTTGGTGGCATTATCAAATTTATTGAAAGAGAGAAACTTACATCGTCTTCATAACAAAACGAGACAGTCAAGCTTACCGCGATCCACGTTACAAGGCGCTCACTATTTATCGGCTAGATATCCCGGACCGCTCATCAAGTGTCGATCGGGTCGGCGTTTCGATTAATACCCAACGCCTTAGATGCGCCGGGCAGTCCTACCGGGATAATTCAGGCTCAAGATTATATTCATCAAAATATGTAAATATACGAAATTTACTTACAAGATCATTGTTCATTTTTATGTGGTTATCATTGTCGTTGTATAAGTTTAATTTATAAATAAACGTTAGATGCATCCCTCCCTTGGGAACGCATTGGAATCTGCAAAAGATGTATCTGTTATTATCAGATAGATGGCGGCACTATATCAATCATTATACAAACACAAACTCCACGTTAGTTTTATAACACGGGCACACACACATTCCAACATCTACTAGTTCGTTAGAAGTTCCGCAGACAAAATGCATGCGTGGTTTAGTAGGTATAGATTGTAGAATGGTAAAGTGTGATATGTTTGTATAGTGGCGGATTTGTTTGAATATCAACGAGGTGTCCTGCAGCTGCCGTCAAAGCCGCTGCCTGTCGATATTCAAACAGATACGCCACTGAACCAACTACAGACGCAGCTGAGGCGTGACCTGTAAGTAGAAAATTTAACTATTCTGGCTATAAAATATTTCGATATAAAAACTGTGTTTTACTGCGCATTTCTACGAAAACCTGCACATTTCAATTGATACGCATTTCTTAGAATAATCAATCGTCAAGTTTCCTAGGCATTTCTAATGAGTTCAGGTTGTAAGCAAGCCTCCGATACATTTCTTGGATATGTAAAACTGCCCCACCTTTGAATGAGTATGTACACACATACACATATCTACAGCTAAAAAGCTAGCCTACCACTCATTTCAAATGAAGTATTTGAAGCTTGGGAAGTTGCGAAAACCAACTGGTCTGGTGACGATGTACTGTGAAGTTGGATACAATGGCTGTGCAGAGGGAAGATCTACGTTGAATAAAGGAACAGATGCATTTGAGACGAAGATGGACGCACAAAGTTGGAAGTGATTGGTGGCCGAGATTTCTGCCTTGATCGACTTTCATTCTCGGAGTCACTGGCCATAAATTGTTTCAAGATGATATGCTTGGATCCACGACCTATTTAGACCCATTCGGCAATGCTTTGATACGTGCGACCTAATTGTACCCATATTCAAGTACATAAAATAGTCATAGTATGGAACCATCAATCGGTTTCGAGTTTATGTTGTTGATGTTGAAGTAAGATGATCGTCTATCATCATGAAGGTTTATTTCTTGTTCACGGGTTCGATCCTTGGGAAAGAACAAAGATAACGAGTCATTTCCCGGAAAAGCTGAGACGACCACCTATTTATGGCGCCTTCATTTCCGACTTAGCTATATCAGTTGTAAACTGCTGTAAAGCGAGATGATCGGATTTGGTGTGTGGTGAAATAAAGTTGTTGCTGTTGGACAATACTCACAGCCTTTATCAATCACACACTCAATCACAACTGTGAACCTAATATGAAGCTTGTTTCTAAGTAATGCTTGTTTTTATAGTGTTGCCATCTGCCTCCTGTTTTTCTAACTATGAATGAAGTGTAATGATTGAAGATTTTACTGTTGTAGGCCTGTTGCTCTCTGCGGCGAGATTTTTTTAACGGGGAGATCGGCTTACATTCGCACCTCGAAGTTGCTAACCACAGAAAACTAACTTCGGCCGATCACCACTGCGGCGACGGTGGGGTTTGAACCCGGACCTTCGAGAGTCCATCACTATGACCCCTCGACCACCACAGCGGTGGTTTCTACTACAGTCCACCCAATTAAAAGCGAATCATGATTCTTAAATACAAATACAAATACAACGCCACAACAGGCAAAATGCCCAATGAGGTGACTGATAAAAAGATGCCCATAAAAATATGGATGTCATATATTCCAAAAATACAGCAACCCAATTAAAAATACAATTAACACAAATTATAAATTGTATATATTATAACTTGATACTAACTTGATAGATGTACTATTATAACTATAAATTATAAAATACTATAAAAGTATATGCGAACACAATGGAGCTTCATTTTCCTTATCAAACAATATTCACGAAAGACAAGAAAATTATGAAACGAGAAATTTCTTTTCCTTTAAATCACAGTGCATTTATTATACACATTATGGCAGATAGGTAGATAAGTATTCTCACATATACAATGAATTTTACTGCACAGCCTATACAAACCTTCTGCAAAAATGCCCACACATAATTAAAACTCAAGTTTTCGGTGCATTAAAGAACTAATTATTCAAGTTTCAAAGTACACAAATATAAATACATCTAGATGAACGCGGAATTCAAAATTAGCTTCTGTGACTTGCAAATCCTAACAAAAGGAATTTTATTCGTGAAATGTTAATTAGCGCTTAAAATCTTTTGGATGAAATTCGCAAAGAACGAGCACCCAGAAAGTAGTGGAAAAGTAAAAGGAAAATTCTCTATAATTCGCTGCCATTCTGCCGGATTTCTGAAGAATTTCCTCAACAACTATCGAAGTTCTTAATAGAATTTGAAAAGTTTCTATTATAATCAAATTCTCTCATGCTACGTAATATCTTAAAAGATGTTGATGTGAATCAACGCAGTCCCTTAATGAAGCATAAAAATGGATTTAATTCACGCTATTTTCCTCGCGGAATGATGTGACATAGCCATGTTGCGCTTCAGCTGTTGGAATATTCACATGGCATAGCATCGTCAAACATTTTTCCAGTACGAACTTAGATCGGCTGAAGTTAATTTGCTGTTGTTTTCCAACTTTGAAGGGGGAATGAGAGCCGTTCACTCATTTGAAAAATTCTCTCCGCAGAGAGCAGACAGATCTACAACAGGATGCTTACATAACATGAAAATTCAAGGTATTTACCATCCTCACTTCAAAATATGGAAAACAGATGACAGCAGAAGCTAGAACACGGAAAAAGCATGACTATGACAACATAAATACGTTAAGACCGCACATGACACTCATAATACATTCCTGCATGTGCAGATTCGTTAGAAATTCCGAAAAGAAATGTGTACGAGTTGCATGTACGGTTGATTCGTATGGACTTGAATCTCCGCAGACTGCCGGCGAACCTGCAACGCGATACTTACATAACATGGAAATCAGGAATCGGGAAACTACACATCAAATTATGGAGGACAGACGGCACCAGTATAACGCTAAAAACATTAACTCCAGCAACCTTAATATTTTAGGCCGCAAAATGCAACCGAGAAATGTGTACGAGGTGCAAGTAGTAGTGTTGCTGTGGTAGTAGTATGAACTCATAATCGCTGTAGAGCAGATGTCTTCAACCTTCAGTTAGTCGCGAGCACTGCCTGTTCCATCATCAAAAGAAGAGCACCCTTACACCAAGTTTGGCATAAAAATGTGTGAAATCAGAGGGTGATTTTAATTCTTGAATGCAAATCTGTACAAGGTGTTTAATCGGAACGTTGATCAAGTGCTCGCGATAATGAAATCGAACATGAGCATCCACCACTCTAGGTACTTCAGGGAGCACCGTGGTGCTACATTGTGCATCCAGTGTTATGTGCCCATGTTGTGTCTGTGCCGGCCGGTGTAGTGTTGTGTCGGCTTATCGTCATCTTGATGGTAACCAGACGCAACTTACCTAATTGCGGGTTGATTAGAATACACTGTCCCCTATAATCCCAGTTCAAAGTCAAAGTATTCGTTGCAACCTAACACTCAATGTCAACCCTTAAAGTGTCATGTCGGAGAAATTACAAATGGGAACAGAGCCAGGTTTGGAGAACCAGATCTCATTACACTTTTTCTATCCCAATCACCGCTCTCATCAAGATACAGAAGCAATTGCAGCGAATGTTCCCTCGGAAGCCCTTCCAAACCGATTATAAAAAGAACCAACCCTCACGTGACAGTACTTCTACGGTGCCCGAGTGGCATGGTGGTAAGATGCTCGTCTACCATCGTGAAGGTTGTTGTCAGGGTCCCGGGTTCGAACCCAAGGGAGCATATAGATAAGATATTTCCCCTAACGAACTCGAGGCGACCACCGATAGACAGCGCCTTCGCTTCCAACCCATTTCACTAATGGCAGTAAATTGCAATATAGCGATATGGCCAGAGTTGGTGTTTGGTGAAGTAGTACTTCTACGATCGCTATATGGAACGATGACCAATCGCGTCGATGTTGATGCGACTGTAAATCGTTTGTGTCGGGGGGGGGGGGGACTTCTGTCTGTCCGAGGGCGAACGTGATGGTCAGACGCGGGCCCTACCAGGAACAAAACTCCGCACTCATATAATCCGCACCCAGTATGATTTCTTTCTATGGAATCAGGGGCCACAAGCATTTTTACGGGGTTTAAATAATTAACTGAAATCTTCGAAACTAACTAAAAATTACTGGGTGTGAATAAAATTGTACACCTGTCCTTGTGAAAGAGTACATTGTTGTTTCTGGTATTGCGGTCCCAGCACCATGTCCGTTCCCTCAAGTTTTCTCAACATCTTGGCCGTCAAAGTATAGTGCAGAAGCGTGATGCCATTTGAGTTGGTGCTATTGGAATTTTCTAAAATTTTTCAGGTGTCTAATTATAGCCTATCTTATCTGTCGCCCGTGCCTCTTGCACCCTCGCTCAAGCTACCCTGCCTACAAACTTTTGTCAAATTTTCACATCTCTGAAACTCGAGTTTTACCAAGCACATTCATTTTTTGAAATTTTCGCATTGATTTTTTGCAAGACATTTATACATTAATTTTTGCAAGACATTTATACCTTAATTTTTGCAAGACATTTATACATTAATTTTTGCAAGACATTTATACATTAATTTTTGCAAGACATTTATACATTAATTTTTGAAAGACATTTATACATTAATTTTTGAAAGACATTTATACATTAATTTTTGCAAGACATTTATACATTAATTTTTGCAAGACATTTATACATTAATTTTTGCAAGACATTTATACATTAATTTTTGAAAGACATTTATACATTAATTTTTGCAAGACATTTATACATTAATTTTTGCAAGACATTTATACATTAATTTTTGCAAGACATTTCTGCATTGATTTTTGTACGACATGTTTGGATTTATGATACTCAAAAAATGAATTAAAACATAAATGTCATCAAATCTTTTTCAAATTTTTCCTTCAAATTTTCCATTTTTTTCATTTTTTGTAAATAAATAATTCACTTTTAGATTTTTTTCAGCCAAGAAAAGAGGCCAAGAGATTCGACTTCACATACAATTTTTTTCCAGAAATTTATGCTAAATTTTATGTAATCACACTTTTCCACACACAAACACAGGAGGTACTGTATTCTGGAAAAATCTTAAATCTCCGCCCCCCTACCCGAAAGCTCAACTTTAAGTGTTGCCCTCTGATGAAAGCCCCCCCCCCCCCCAGTTTACCATATCTTAATATGTCTAAATAAAAACACATACACACACCTTTAATTCAGGGCTTAACTCCCTGAGGTAAAAATTAAAAAAAATCCACAGTTAGAAAAAAACAACTCTTACATTTGTGGCACCAGAGTCTGAAAGGGATAAAGGAAATAATTACTTGATTTTTAAAGTACTTAAGTTTATGTACATCTAAAAAAAAATAAAACATTCGTATTCCACTTTTCGTTATTCTCTCGAATGACATTACATATTTAGGTTTGCACCTTCAAATCCATCCACCAAGAATTGTAAAAATAATTTTTAAGTATCTACTAGTGCTTGGAATCTGGTCTGAAATCTGTAAAGAATGAACAGAAAGCAATGGAAAACAAGAGGGAGAAAGTAGAAGAAATGTCCTCTATAACTCGACGCTATTCTCCCACATTTCTGAGTCCTATCAAAGCCCTTAATGGAATTTGAAAACTTTCTATTATATAACCGGATTATCATGCTAATATCTTCAAGAAAGTCCCTTAATGAAGCATAGCTTAGAAATAGATTTAATTCACGCGATTTTCATCTCGGACCGATTTAATATAGCCATGTTGCCCTTCAGTTAGTGGGATCTTTACATGGCAGAACATCAAGAGACGTTGTTTTTCCAACATGAATTGAATCATTGTACAGAGAGGTTTTTGATGTTATATTGTCATAACATAAAACACATTTATTTCAATTTCTCCAAGCACATTTTATTTTTCTATTCTTTTTTATTAAATGACTGATATATTTCTATTCTTTTCTCTTTTAACTAAATTGTCAGTGAAATATAAATATACTACAATAAATATATGATTAGTGTTTCTTGGGTATCGTGATGAATTCACTATTACGAGCCATCTTCCGTTTCGATATAGTATTACAATATAACGAGCAAAGGTTATAACGAGAATATCACTCGTTAGCTTTTTTATGATAAAGGATATTCGGTTATAATCATTTGAGAATTACGATATTTTCACTATAACGTCAACAAAATTCTTCGAAATGGCCAGTAATTCAGAAATGGACTAGAAGGTTTAATTATTATCACTTATCATCGTAAAAATTACTTAGAAAATCCATATATAATGTATATATATCCATCACTCCCCCTTAACTTCATATTTATATGCTTTGACGTTATACACGCACGCTATGTGACGATTTTATTCGACTTTTGTTTTTCCAAGTGACTGCCAGGGATCATTCAAAAAAAACATAAAAATTGGTGAAAAATGTTTACGAGTCAATACAGTCATGGAATTGAACATTCATACAATGATTGAGAAATTTACTTGTGTCCGATCATTCGACATCTTCTGTATCAGAAAGCCTCCGCGTAAAGCTCATACGCCACTGAAGTCATTCATTTCACCTATAGTCACTGGATATACTGCAAAAAAAAATAAGAAGAATTTCGTATACGTCGGACTACTATATCCAACGGCTACAGGGGAAATGGACGACTTCAGTGAAGTCAAAGCTTCGCGCGGAGACATTAGGCTATAGAAGGTGTAGGATCAGTTCGCTGAATCGTTTTGAAGATACGTATTAGTAGTGCCAGGAAGAGACAAGAGAAGAGATGAATCTGGCAACACGAGGAGTTGACACTTTTGGCTAGACCACGCTGTACTGATAGGACACGCTTCCGTCGCTTTACTAAAAATATGTAATTGTTCTGATATTATGTTAAATTAAAAAAAAAGGTTATAGTAGATATATAAACGTGCTATATTTTGAAGATAAATCCTATGAAAAAAAAAGGAAATTCATCTTAGAAAACGTACTACCGTGAGACGACTTCTGTAGAAATGAATTTCGTGTCTACAGTCTCCTGTTCATTCACTAATATATGTACGAAATGATCCAAAAGACTGTTATGGGGCAGACGAAGCAAGGATTTTCCACAATATATAGCGTGACAGAGCAAAAAGAGAAGCTTATAATGAGAAGTGTTCGTGTAACGACAATTTTTTCCGTGATAGTGAGCTCTCGCTATAACGGACTTTTACTGTATATCCATTGCTAATTTCTCATCTTCAATTCGGAAGGTAGATGACAATATCTATTGAATGCACGAATAACACACAATAATGCACACTCACGCAGGTGGATCAGAATTGAATAAACTGTCCAGTTTAAACTATCCCAGTTCACAGTGAAAGCATCTGTTGCAATCTACCTCTGAATTTAAGCCTTTATCAAATGGTCGAGTCGGTGCGATTTGGCAACAAAACTGGATTTGGTGAACCCGATGTCATAACACCTTTATTGTGATGCAATCACTCCTCGTACCTCTACCGCAAAAATACAGAAGCAATTGAAGCCATTTTTTTCCCTTGTACAACCACTATGAAGAAAGAAGCACCTGTTAGTTAGGACGCTTCCATCGCTATATGCGCAAAAATGTGGTGAATATCGATTGTGGTCATACGACCGAAAATCATACAGGTCAAGAAATAAGTAAGCGTAATCATAACGGCATTCCCTTTCCATACGAACAGTCATATTTCCGCCTTTCAAAAAAACCACATTGGAAATGCCTAAAAATACTTGTTTATATACGAACATAACCATACGAAGGAACCATACGTCGCGTACACCAAGCAAAGCGTCTAAAGCCTGCCTACCCTTGCACACACACAAATGGGTAAAAATGCTTACTCATTCCTAGAAATACGTAAGGGAGTGTGTTCACTCCTAGAAAAACGTCGGAGGCTTGCTTATATCAATAAAAATGCGTACGTGGAAGTATTGACTAAATGTGCAGGAGGTTTAGAAGGCTTGCTATCGCTGAATACGCAATCCTTCTTTTTCAAGGGGTTTCTTCGAATAGGAGGATTTCATATTCCAAAAATGCATAGAGAGTTTGTGCATTCCTATGAATGCGTAGGAGGTTCGTGTACTCCTATAAATGAATAGGAGGTTTGTGTATTTCTAGAAATGCATAGGAGGATTGTGTATCATCAGGAATGTGAAGGAAGATAGCGTGCGCTCTCGCATGCCACACCATAATTTATGCCTTGCACTTTTGTGCTACTTTACTCGTTTTTTTTGTTTTTTTTTTGCTCCATGCCTGATTATTTTCCATAATCAAGCACTTCATAAACTTCCACTCATGTATTTCTGTCAGAATTCATTACGATCGGTGGTAATGGGCAAAAAATGCCTAATCGGAATGTTACATTAGCAACAAAGACCGATTGGTCATTGGTTCAGAGCGTACATTCAAGCCAAGTGTCTTGCTTTCTTTCTTTTTGCAGCCGTAGAAACGTGACCATCATGGGAGAAATCCGCGTATTCCATCTACCTGCATTTCAATTAAGAAACATTTCAAAATCTTATATACTGTGACCTTAATGATATTAAAAGCGTTTCACGTTCTGTAACACTACACTCCACTCATACGGATGGTGATACAACATGAAAGCTTATGATCTCAGAAATGTCCTAATTCTAACGATATGTAATTCACGTATGTACTCGAAACACATGAGATTCGGTTAATTTTTGCGATGCCTTTCACACCATGAATAATATAATTGGAGAACATGAACATGGTATTATCTCGCGAAAAGACCCCACGAAGTTGATTAAACATCAACTTTCTGCGACATTATCAGTCTTGGTTGCCATAAGGTTCTATGATGTACGCCCGCCTCTGATTTTTCTGCTCGGTTGAGACAGAGAGAGATGAAAGATCGTTCCTGTAGGTTCTCTCTCTCTCTCTCTCTCTTCCTTTGATCTCACAAGGCGTAAAATATAAATCACGACAACGAGAGTGAAACACTTTTGGGGCTAATGTCTAAAAGGGTCCACTCCTTTTCCTCCTTGTACTCACAGGTCTTCATTATGAACTTCGGAAAAGTGGGCAGAACTCTTGCTGATTTCGTATCTAGTGGTTTATGTTATTTTAATGACTCTTCCCCCTACCAATTACTGCAGGTAAATGCAAATATCTAAGAATCGCGAGTTTCAGATACGTCGAGGAATCAGCTTAGTCGATATCGCAGATTGTAATTTCTTGAGGAAATTGTCGCCCTATCTAATTGGTTCAATGCATGTAGGAGTGAAAAATTCAGTAGGGAAACTTTCACACAAATTATATGAAACTTTTGCCTATCTATCGCATGGAGAGGCGGTACTGAAACTAATTTACTCTACTTTCAGACCTGTGTAGTGAGAATTCTATTATTTATATTTGTAAGAAAAAAATTGTTATTTGGCCTTCCACACGTGGGAATACTAATGTCTTGTAGCTACCAAAAGACTCGGTATTCAATTGACCCAAAAACGTGTATTATAGTATTTTTTTTAATAATGGTATCCATGCCCAAACCGGGATTCGAACCCAGACCTGCACAGTGAGAAGCTAGTTCCCTAACCACTCGACTGCCAGGTGGCACTGAAAGTAGAAAGGGAGTATTGCGTTTACTAAAAAACCTACATGACCTATTCACTGGCATATTTCAATGCCAGTTTCCGCACTACGCCAGTGTCGTGATTACTGAAATACTTATATTATTGTGCAGTGGTGTTTTAACTGGTGGGCCGACACGGCCCCAAGTCAAAAAAAAACAGGGGTCCGAAATTATCAGATCTGATAATGAAAACTCATCAAATCCGAATTGTTTTAATTCATTGATCCTGAATTATCAATATATCTTGAATTACTAATTTCATTAACACTTGATTTTCATGAATTCCGAAATTATAACTTTTATTAGTTCTAATAACGACATACGATCACTCAGTTATCCATAACGTCACCTATCCACTGACCTGGTCACTTACACAATCACTTCGTCACTCGTACGGTCTCTCACCCATTCACTTGGCAACGTCCAAAGGGAAATGTCAGTAGTGAATCGTCAGGGGAATAAATGTCTGAAAAGAGGAATGTCGGGGTTACCAAGTGCGATATATCGAGAGCCAAATTTCCGGGTTGAAATGTCAGGGAAGAAATGTTCTTAGCGGAATGTCAGGGGAGAAATGTTCTTAGCGAAGTGTCGGGTGCAAAACGTCCAGGACGAAATGTCAGAGATGAAATTTCCGCATGAATCGTCCGGGGGCGAAATGTCTGGGACGAAATTTCAGAGATGAAACGTCCAAGGAAGAAATGTCGGGTACGAAATTTCCGGAGCGAAATGTCAGGGGCGAAATGTCGTGGGTCAAGTTTCCGTAAACCATTACACCGCTACTTCCCTGTATTTTATATTGTTTATTCTGTCATTATCATGTACGTCTATAAATTTACATTTTCACGTATTTATTTCCAGGTCTCCTGAACATGTTCAACCAGGGAAGAAGGACTTGGTCTGAAGAGTTTCTGTTATGATGTACATATGATGCCACTACAACCGTACTTATAGAACCGATGGGACAGAGACATCAGCCACCGAATTATAGGAAGCCTCCCTTCTTCGGCTCAAAACTCTTCATAGAATTCAGAAGTACTTTACTGGAGGAGAGTACGTCATGGTCTAAATCTTCACCGGGATGGCGTCCGCTGTTCGAGAACGAGACGACTTCATCCGACCGTTCGCCCTCGGATCCTTACGTCACAGGTGACACCAACAGCATCGTACCTGCTGCCCCGTACGTCAACATAACTGCCGAAGTACTCCAGCACGATTCGATTCTCAATACCACGGCGTGCGTCGGGAACTCGTGCAAAGATGACCTCAACGACTCGATTGCGTATTTCGACCTCGAGGACGACCTTATCCAAGAGAGGAATTGGCTGTTCCTGCTGTTGATTCTGTTGGTCATCGCCGGTGGTCTGGGGAACGTGCTCGTGTGTTTGGCGATATGCTTGGAAAGACGCTTGCAAAACGTCACGAATTACTTCTTGCTGTCTTTGGCGGTCGCCGATCTCTTGGTTTGTGTAGCCGTCATGCCGTTTGGGATACTCGATGGATTCCTCGGTGAGTAGCATTGCTAACGAATACTCTGGATGGGACAAAGTTGACTTACACAACCACTTCACCACTCATACGGTCTCTCATCCATACATTTGGCCTCGTCGAGAGGGAAATGTCAGTGGCGAATCGTCCGGAACGAAATGCCGGGTGTTGAAATGTCGGTGCTGGTCATGCATTTTGCCCAGCACGACCCAACCCACACGGGTAAAAGGCTTATATCCCTGGAGGGACAGAGCATGGGTCGCGTCTGGTCTGACGATCATGCATTTTCTTCCTCAGGGATGTTTCGTTCTTTGTTTAATACCGATGACAACACAGTGTTTGAAAACGGTCTTGTTAGGTAATAATATTCAGGATTAATTCTGTTCTCTGAACGTTTCGTCGATAAATATCTAGTAGTTAACTTCAGTGAAGATGAGAAGAATTGCGTCCAAAAAATTCACCGAAAGGAAAATTCATCTAAGGGAACAGATTCACCAACAAAAATTCACTAAAAATAGAAATTCGTTGACGGGAAAAATTGGAAAGACAGCGGGGTTTTTTTTCCAATCAATAGATCTAGTGAGTGTCTGAGACAGTGAGCAAGTCTGAAACGGGGAAGCGAGTGGTTACCGAGAAAAAAGGTGAATGACTGAGTGAGCGATTGAGCAACCGCTCGAGTGTGTGAGTGAATGGAGGAAGCGATCGAGTGAGTGAACAATTGATCGAGTGAGTTAGCAAAGAACTGAGTGATTCGGCAACGATCAAGAGAGTAAGTTGTGAAGTTGTGAGTTTTAGCAAGCGAGCAATTAAATTTTTTTTCCTGAGCAAATCGAATGAGTGGGTAAATGATCAAATGAATGAGTAAGTGAGTTAGTGAAACAATGAGTAAGTGAATGAATCAGTGAGTAATTGATTCAGTGTGTAAATGAGTAGGTAGGTGAGTCAGTGCGTGAATGAGTGAGTGAGTCAAGTAGTCAGTGAGTAAATGAGTGGGTCAACGAGAAAATGAGTTAGTGAATGAAACAGTGAGTGGCACAGTAAGCAAATGAGTGAGTAAATGAATGAATTGAGTGAGAGAAAGCAAGTCATTTTTCTCTAATTCAATAGCTCATGCATCCATATTAATTTTTTTACTAACTTGGTCATGCATTTTCTCGTTCACTCAACTGCTCGTGCATTTACTGATTTGCTCATAAACGAACTTGTTTACTCAGTACCCACCCACTTGCTCATAATTTATTTACTAATGATTCACTCGCTCATCAAGTAACTTGCTTACAGACTACTCACTCACTTTCTGGGTAACCCGCTCGCTTACCCTTCCTCGCATTTGCGCACTGACTCGGTCACGCATCTGTCGATGACGAACTATAGTCGGTGAATTTTCATGACTGTGAAGTTTCAGTGCATCACTGGAGAATGAAATAGCCTGCATTCCCCCTGCCGTCTTCTCTGCCTTTAGACATACAGGGTATGCCATAAATTCGTAAATATTTTAAAAATTCATAAAAAAATTGCGGGGAATTTGTATATTTGAAATGCGGTTATATATGCGGATGAGTTAATCTTACGAAGAGGGATTTCTTTCGGTGCAGACAAACATCTAGTTTAAATTTTTGTCGATAGGGGTCCAAGGAAAGTAATCCAGCAGAAGTGGTTGGATCTGAACTCTTTTCAATCTCTTCTGTGCCCAAAACGCTTGTAAAGCTTCAGCCAGCGATCCATGTGGCTGAAGTTCAACAACTTCACCAATACTGCTTTATCTACGAATGCCAAAATAGCAATTAAAATTTAATGGCGCCTCAGTAACAGGAAAATTCAGAAATGTGCTGTAATATAACTGCATTTTATAGGACTCTGATTTGCGTATTTCGTCATTTAGGTTTGTGCAGCGTGCTCTATTGACAAAAATTTAAACTATTTTTTTTTCTGCATCGAAACAAAATTTTTTCCATGAGAACAACGTTTTTGGAAACCTACGCCAATTCCTAAAATTTTTATATAATTTTTTAACTATTTATGAATTTATCGGGCACCCAGTGTGAAATAATAAATCAAAGAAAAAATAAATTATTTAGCAAATGCAACAAATCTTTTCTCCAGCTGTACATCTAGTGTATTAGTCGTGCTCTAATTCTCTTGCGAAACCTACTGCACTAGACTTAGTTAATGAGCAAGTTTGGGAATAGGTAAGCGAGAATGACTGAGTGAACAGTTGAGAAAGTACGTAAGCGAGCTAACAAATGGGTGAGTGGTAAGTGATCCAACTAGTTAGCCAGCAACTAAACTTTTACAAAGGCAAAGTGAGTGGTTGAGTCAGTGAGCAAGTGATACAATAAGAAACTAAAGAGAGAGAGAAAGAGAAAATTCACACATATACAGATTTCAGTGTATATCATGGGCATATCATGCAATCCTTTAAATTTCAGTTCATAACCTGCACCATTACTAGTTATAAATGTACGGTAAAATTAACAAATATTCAATTCATGGAAATTTTTTCAATCGTGTTTGGAATATCACATTAATTTTGCTCAAAATTTGACATAAAAATTAATTTTACATAAAAAATGGCATACGTACAAATAAGACCTCAACAGGCAAAATGCCCAAAGACGTGGCTGAGAAAAAAGATGTCCGTAATAAATATGGATGTCATATATTTCTAAAATACAGCAACACAATTAAAAATGTAATTATAAAAACCACATATATACATGATAAAATATAATACAATGATCATAAAGAAGTATTTACGGTTGTCTTATAATTAAAGTAGTCCAAAATCTAATATTGTTTTCATCATTTTGGGACACTTCCTATCTAAAAATGTTATTTAAGTTCACTCCACTTTTAGATAAAATTAAGTCTCACTCACTTTTAGATAAAATTGACAAGAAAGGGAGAGATGTAGTCGGCTACCTTAAGTGTTGTTAAATCAAGCGTTTTTCGTGACTGAACACCCAAATCCAGACCATTCCGTGAGTTCGTGTTCGAAGATGATGGACAATTAGCTCAGATTCAACAGCTGATTGCTCCATGGCGGGGAAAATCCCTCCCTTACATCCGAGAAATAAGAACAACGTTAATAAATGATGATGTTAATTTGGCCAAAGGACGGAACAGAGCTTCTCACCTAGTTACTTATGCATGTCTTTTCTCCAGCTGTGCAAATGCGAATACTTAATAGCTGTACAACTAGTGTATTAGTGTGTGCTCCAAGTCTGTCGTGAAACCTACTCCCCTTTTAATCAAGGCTTAGTAAGGGAGAATTCATTCGAGGAAACTCTCTTGAAATTGCGTGAGGGATCACTGAGGGCCCGAGAAAATTCGCGAATATACTGAGTTCTGGAATTAATTTCGCGAAAATATTTTAAATGATGAATGGCTTAATTTCATCAGCTCGGGTGGGTGAGGTTTTAGGCCGATTCAGCCAACGCGCAATTTTACCGTCAGCGGATGAGTTGGTGATCGCCGTAATTGGACTAGGATATCGAAGTTTCTCGAACGAATTTTACGCGAAGCTTCCAGAGCAAAATCTGATCGTGTTCGTCTTAATTACAAACCGACGAACGCAAGCATTTCTCAGCGTTTACGTTCTAAAACTGGAAACAAGTTTCGTTATTTTATTGAAGAGTCGTCAGCAGTATTATGAGATAGCGTTCCAACGTCATGTTGCGTTAGTGAAAATTTATCGGATTGAATGAAATACAAACATTATAAATTCATAAACAAACAATTCTGAAAATATTTCTTTCATTAATTCCGGAATTTTATTTCTTCTGGAATTTCATTAACTCTAGACTTCTATTCTAATTATGAAATTCTGAACTTTTTTGCAATTTCTGGATTTCCGAACTTCTATCCATTCTGGAATTTTGAACATTTACCAATTGTAGAATTTCGAATTTTTACATTCCAGAATTCTGAACCCCTTTACAAGCTCTGGAATTCTAAACTTCTATAAATCCTTGAATTCTAAACTTCTATAAATCCTTGAATTCTAAACTTCTATAAATCCTTGAATTCTAAACTTCTATCAATTCTGGAATTCTAAACTTCTATCAATTCTGGAATTCTAAACTTCTATAAATCTTTGAATTCTAAACTTCTATAAATCTTTGAATTCTAAACTTCTATCAATTCTGGAATTCTAAACTTCTATAAATCCTTGAATTCTAAACTTCTATCAATTCTGGAATTCTAAACTTCTATCAATTCTGGAATTCTAAACTTCTATCAATTCTGGAATTCTAAACTTCCATCAATTCTGGAATTCTAAACTTCCATCAATTCTGGAATTCTAAACTTCTATCAATTTTGGAATTCTAAACTTCTACCAATTCTGGAATTCTAAACTCTTCTATCAATTCTGGAATTCCAAACTATCAATTCTGAACTTTTGCAATGTTGGAATAATTTTTTTTCATTACTTCTAACAATATCTTTCATAAATTCCCCTAATGATGTTTCATTAATTTTGAAATTCTGAACTTTTTACCAGTTCTGGAAGTCAAAATATATCGTTTTTGGAATTATAAACATTTACAAAGATGGAATTATTTCTTTCATTAATTCTGGGGTTTTATTTAAATTATGGCATTCTGAACTTTTTACAAATTCTTTATTTCTGAACTATTTACAAAGTCTGGATTTCTGAACTTCTACCCGTTATGAAATTTTGAACGCTTACCAATTGTAGAATTCTGACAATAATCTTTTTATTATAGTAATTAAAACACCGCACCACTCTGAATACCAAATTAAATTTTGTGTGTGTGTGTGTGTGTGTGTGTTTGTGTGTGTGTGTGTGCTCTGCGTTTTTTATTTTTTCTTTAATTCTGGAAAATTCTTTCTTTGGGGCCGTTCAAGTATTACGTTAAAAGATTTTCAGCTATTTTTGATCCCTCCCTTTTAGCAAAATTTCGTCAGCTCTGCCAACACCCCCAAAAGGAGACTTCACCCCTCTTCTTTAGGGAATGTTGGCTCTGCCCCCAACTTCCTAACGCATATTGGGATCAGAGATTTACGTGGTCTTGCGGGCACGAGCTTCCCTCCCTCCCCATGGCTCCCCAGACGATAACAATGTAATTTTTTAAATACAAAAAAATATTTTTATAAAATTAAAATTTTGGAAGAAAATACCTTTTATATGTGTTATCATAATCAGTTTCTGTTAATTTCAATGCCATTTCAAGGCTAAGAACTCAAAACTTCTCTTTAAAAATTTGTTTCTACCCGGTCTCTAAACCAGCCATCTTCAACTTGTTGCTCGCGATTGAAGCTCCTTGAAGCACCAAGAGCAATTGATCAATGCTTCGATATATATATTAAACACCCTGTAATAATTTCATTTTTAAAAATAGCAATTTTGCAGATTTCAGGTATACCTATGTCAAAGTTGCCGTCAGGGGTGCATTTCGTTTGATATTAGGCATACGCAGCGCTCACGACTCGAGAACGTTTGAAGACCCCTGTTCTAAGCCATATATGCTAAACCTATGGTCCGCGCCAAATGTGGCCCTCGGGGTTATATAATGTGGCCTATCACCTCAACTATCGTGTGGCCACCTGAAACCTAATTTTGTAAAAATAAATTAAAAGCGGAACATTTATATAACTCTTAAATGGACGCATGGCACATCTTCAAATCACTCAAGTAGGCCCGTGGCACATTCACACTTGAGTGACCCGCTTCATAATTACAGATTACTTAAGTGACGCGCGGTACAGTTCCAGGTTATATTAGGCAGCCCGCGGCACATTTCTAGAACACTTATGTAGCCCACGACACATTTTTAAAACACTTCAGCGGCCCTGAAACATTTTCAGATTACTTGCGGGATTCACGGAACAATTAGAGATCACTATAACGTGGTTCTCTCTAGAGAACTTATCAATAGGGGAGAATATTATTTCAGGTGCCCACAAACTATAGGGAAAGGTTTTTCTCGTTTTTGGCACAACGAGTAAGATGCAATTAAGAATACTCCATATTAAAAAAATACAAATTGGTTGATGACATAAGCATCATTCAAGCCCCTCCCCACTTGTCATCAAAAGTCAGCAAACCTGAAACCTTCCACCATTTATCGATGCTGACTTAATATACTTAAAGCACCCCCCCTCCCTTCTTTAATTTTGAAACTTCCATCAATTTCGGAAATTTTTTTTTCTTTAATTATGAAATTTCACCGTCAATCGATGAGCTGATGATTGCCTTAATTGAACTACGATATCGAAGTTTCTGGAAACGCATTTACAGTAAGCTCCGAGAGAGAAATCTGATCGTGTTCGCGTTTTAATTACATACGTACCAACGCAAGCACTTTTAAGCGTTTACGTTCGAAAACTCGGGACACCAGTTTGGGGATTTCATTGAAGAGTCGTCAGACGCATCATTAGAACAGCTTTTCAATTTCATCCTGTGTTGCAGAAAATTTATCCGATTGAATACCATTCAAATTAATCACTTCTAACAGAGGTGAAGACACGGATGTTAATCCATACGTCTTAACATCCAACCGATATCATTATCAATGTAAAAATACAGGCTGTCTTGAACTGTTTACACAGAAGATAGCTGATGTTGATTTTAGAAGCATACTTTGAACCAAAAAAAAGTTTTGAAATAACGTGCGGTTAATCAAGTGGTCTTAAATTTATATACGTA
This sequence comes from Pholcus phalangioides, assembly GCF_987345545.1. NCBI lineage: Eukaryota > Metazoa > Arthropoda > Arachnida > Araneae > Pholcidae > Pholcus > Pholcus phalangioides. The sequence continues at coordinate 29,881,674 of NW_028301601.1, forward strand.
CTAGGAGGGCTCTGCCCCCACCCCCTGCCGCCTTTGGTGCCCAATCCCCCTCCCCCAAACTTCGCTTCACAACATATCTTGTTTATTTCGTCCAATTTCATCAGCGTGCTATGCAAAGGGGCGTGTGAAAGCACCAGCTTACTGAAGAAGCGAATTTTGCAATAATAAAGCAACAAAAAAAACAAATGTGATTCATCAAATACCCCCACGAAACTTGCCCATGGGGTCCCTAGACATCAATTCGTTGAATTTTAGTGGGGCCCCTGACAGGATTTATCTCAGGCTACCGATGTGTTGCAAATTTTACAATGTTAAACAACAGAAATCAATGAGATTCATCAAGGGACACGCAAAATGAAACCTGTCAACATTTCCATGGGGCCGCGACCTGGAGGCTTGTCGGACATCTCCCCGGTGAGGGGCAACGAAAATTTTAAATTTTCATCAATTTTACAACGAAAGAAATTCAGGTTCCCCCATCGAGTAGTGGAGACCCAATACTCAGATTTTTAGTGGGGAATCCAGACTGGATTATCTCGGCAAATTGTGCAATGTTAAACAAAAAAAAAAGAATCAGATTCATCCAGGGCCCCCAAAATGAAACCGGTAAACATGGGGGCCCCCGACTTGAAAGCTTGTCGGTCATCCCCTGGTGCGAGTGCCATGAAAAATTTTCATTTGTATCCATTTCACCAACGAATAAAATCCGGGCCCACCCACGCAACTACCCGTGACCGAATTCACAAATTTTATAGGGCCCCAGACTGGATATATCTTTTGCTTCGGCTATCGCAAATTTTTCAAGGTTAAAGCACAAAGAAAACAATGAGATCCATCAAGGGCCCTTGGAAATGAAAACTTTTAACTTATACGTGCAATCCTCCTCGGGTTCCCGGACCCTGTGTGTTGGGAGCACTGGTGTTATATGTATATTATACATACCTCTCGGCATGACCCCCCACAAGGTCAGGGCTGACAGGGGCCGGAATGATTCTTATCACTTTTTGATTTTTCACACTATAAATTAACCACAGAGGAGCCCCTGAAAATCTGGTTTGGGGGCTCGCCATCTAAATTCCAGCCAAGGGCCCTGCTGTAGGATCTGGGAGCCTCTCGGTACATGCACATAACATGGTCCCGATGTATGCTTTAGTTAAATGAATACTTGACCCAAAATCGTAACCGACTTCCGTAACACAAAAACGTCACCCATTTCCGTAACATAAAATCGTCACTATTTTCGGTTGCTTAGAAACAGGCCCTTTTCATGTTTGTGATTTTATATTATAGAATAGATTTTTAATTACAATTTATTTATTAATTAATTTTAATTCTTTTTTTTTTAAATTAACACAAATATAGAAAAAATTAACTTTTATTTACACTCTGCGTACTAAAACTTCCTATTCAAGTAATTTATAAAAAAAATGCAAATTTTTAAATGCAATCGTCCCGAAATATGACGATTTTTACACAAGCCTATGGAAACTTGTCAACATAGTTATAAGGTGGCAAAACGTAGTGATTTTAATATTTAATATATCAATAAATACAATGCACGCCACTTAATGGGATCATATTTGGACACCGAGTTTCTGAAAACAATAACCAATTGATAACTACAGCCGAAGAAAATCCCTGTTAAAAATACGATAACCATACGTCCCGTTTGTTGGAACATAACGCGCGATGGGAAATGGGATAAAATTCCGTTTTCCTTTCCCACATAACTGATTTCAAAATGTTTTAAATCATGTCTTTTTTTTTCAATTGTTCTAAAACAGGATATTTTGCCCTTTTTTGCGCTAAAATCTTTTTCTTTCGTATTCAGCAATTGTGAAGAGTGGAATGGAACTGTTTTGGAACCACGAATTCCCAATATATTTTATAGTCCATGGTACGTTCCATAGATCCCTTGTGAATGCCTTGGCGAGGAACTGGGAATGTGGTCAGTTGAAAGAAACTAACCATGAAATGATTTTTTTTTAATATACAGTATATATAGGCCTATGTTGCTGCCAAAGTCTGAAATTGGCCAATTCTTGACGGGACCAGCCGCGTCGCGAATTGACCAATTTTTGTGAAGTGGTCGGTAATCCCGGGTCCTAAGTCCGGTAACAAAAGACATGATTCGGGATCATCGTCAAGTTGACGTATTTTTTCGGGATAATTATGCTCGCATTAGTTATGACAATCCATCAAACCGCAGCTGCCATATATATGCATGTAACACACGTTGGCGATTAAAAAATTGTATTTGGCTCCTACCGGACCGTATTACATCAGTACATCGAGTTCTGTGGCCCCTCCACTATCTCTGCCGATCATTTCTTCAATTTGGATTTTGGCCTCAACTCTTGTCCAATTCGTGACGGGACCGGCAAATTAACGAATTGACCAGACTTCGGGCTTTGGCAGTAGCATATACACGTGCCTTCACTATAGGAAAGCTATTGCAAAACTGCAAAAACAGCGCTACCCGTACAAGGAATCATAAAGGCGAAATTACGACCCGATTAGGATATTGAATTGAGCACGGAAATTTTTTGTCAACATAGGAGCCCTCTGACCTCCTACATAATTTTGCAAGTTGCTACAGATCATTTATATGGGAAAAATGAGTCTTATGCTCAACCTTAGATTCAAAAGAAGCAAAAAGAAAAGACAAAAACTTTCGAAAAAAAAATTGATAATATAAACCATCCTGATAACTTTTAATGCTTTATTTTTCACATGTTATGATAATGGTCTGTTCCGTACTTTGCGAAAATTACAACAACATCTGCGATTCTAATAAGCGACTTCTACTGTATTGCATTAAAAATAAGAATAATTTTTTTGCTAATTACTTTTTAGAATGAAATCTACATCTAAATAGTTGTAAATTTTAGCCCACGGGAACTGTATAGAAAGTTAATTTTTTTATGTACACAACCCCTCAAATAAATTTTGGGATTCTGCACGTCATTTGCAAATTTTCATAACATAAAATATGTTCTTAAAGTTAACGGTTGGGAATATATCTACTATGCCAGAGGTTCTCAACCTTTTTTGCCTCGCGAAGACCTTCACAGTTCATAATTTTTATATCGGAGCCCTGTTTGACTCGAGGAGTCTTTTTTGTATAAAATTTTTATGTCGGAACCCTGTAGGCCCCTTTTTTTCATTTATCTATCAAATTTACTTATTTATTTTATTTTCCTTGAGTCGCCACGGAGCCCCTGGGAAGTGCACACGGAGCACCGGTTGAGAACCGCTGTACTATGCAAAGGATTTGAGACAGCCTTTTTTACCACCCAGCCTATTGCTTATGTTTAATATCTGAAACTTTTCTTTTAAATTTGATCATTTGATCATTTTTTTGATCAAAAAAAGGGACGCGGTAGCCCGGTCGATAAGATGTTCGCCTAAAGTACCAAAGGATGTTTAGAGGTGTCGCGAGTTCGATACCCAGCTCGTCCTTCTCAGAAAACTTTCTTGACACAGGGGTACAACAAAAAACGGCGACTTGACCGCAGCAAAAAATGCTACCGCAGGGAGTCCCCCGTCGAGGGGTTAGCGCACCAACCTCTCGATGAGTATGAAAAACAAGCCTGCCGTTCGGAATCGGCAATAAATTGTAAGTCCCGGTCTAATTAGCCCTCGTGTGCAGAAAATGACCGTGGTGCAACAAAAATGATCAAATGATCTTTTAAATTAAAAAACAAATTAATCGATTTTTGAATGGCCTCATTTGAGCATAGTTTTCGAAAACAAACACTTTCTTGTCAGTTTCACCCATATTTTTGGATGAAAAAATCAATCTCAGATAACAGAGGATCCCGTACTGTTTTCATTTCTTTTTTCAATTTACTTTAATACATAAATTAACTTCTTTTTCAAAAGATTAACTTTCAAAAATTTCACCCTAATTTTCACACAATCATGATTTTTTTATTTATTTATAAAATACATATGGTCTGTACCAGTTTCTACTAGATTTGCTTCTAAACCCAGATTCAGGAAAAATACCGGAAAAAAAAAATTAAAATTTCGAAGAGAAATAGATAATTAAAAAACACACTCTTTTTGCTGAAAAAGAAACGAAGCACCGTGAAGAGAAATTTACTGTTCTTATTGAAATTACATATGCGTAGATGCAGATATTTTTTTTACTAAAAACTATTCAGTGCAAAACAAATTGATTTTACTTGGTACTTTAACTCTCAGCGCTCGCCCATCATGCGGAGACGATGAGCGTAGCGGCGTGCTCCATCATCTTAAGATGAAATTTTTTAACATGAAGTTCTTAAAATGACGAATAGATGTCGTACGCACATTTTATTCTGGTATTTTTTTTAAATTCTCCAACAGGTTTGCATGTACTAAGGGAGCGGCTGATTGTACGTTGTTGAGTAGTGGTAGAGTACCTTCCTTGTTGGTGATTGTGGGTCCAAACCCAGATTCTTTGCATCACATTGGTTTTTTTTTTTTTTCCATTGTCAATTAAACCTATACAAAACGGAACGACAAGAGACTGAAATATTTCATTTTAGACCGATTTCCATTTTGTGAAGGTTCATACATACCACTAAAAGCATTAATCAATGAAGGAACTATATTTTGATTCCGTCGAAGACAAGTTTCCGTCTCATAAAGTGTCCGTCTTAGATACGTTGCTATCTAAAACGGTGATAGCTCGGCTTACGAAGTTTTCGAATAGCACAGAACAGCTTTTATCCGACTATACCCACAGTCTATTGGTTAAAATACTGTTAGAATATAGGCTTACAATAAAAATAAGAAATGTCTATTCTCGAAATATGTAGAGTAATACTGTCTATAGATTATTCACATTTCACCAAAAGCATATTTTTTCCATACGCTTGTTAGAGGAAAATATGTGGGGCGCAGTGTTTTACTTCATCATACTTCTGTGCAATGCGGTCAACACTTTAACGGGGCGAAACATCTAACTGAATTTTGTTAATTAACATAGCTAAAAGAGAAAAAATAACAGTTGTCTCACACTTGTGCTGTCATTTGGTTTACCGTAAAGTGATTATATATACAGCCTTTAAACTTGAAAATACCAACACCCAACAACGTAAGTAAGTGATGCTACGGGGGTTAAAAAATTAGAGTGGCACTTTGATGTACCGTCAATAGTCGAAGGGTTAACTAATTTCACACAATTCGAGACAACTTGGTTCTCCCATTGCCATTCATGAACATCACTGTATTTAGAGAAGAAACACAGAGAGAGAGGGAGCCATATATCACATTTTTTTTCTGAGACTTGTACGTAGGTACAATAAAGCAAATGCATACAGCCGTAATTTATAACTTATATATTACGTCTTTTTTTTATTCGGCCGGGCATTTTATCACCCTCCCCTCCAATCCTATTTGTGTTTATAACAATAATATCCATAACTTTCACCAGGAATGTATTGCATCAATGTTGGTTTATGCATTGTGTTTTACCGAAACTGAAACAATTCAAAAATGAAGTGGGAAACCCCCTTAACGGACACTTCCCGTCAGCGGACACCTTCCGTCAATGAACATTTTTCTGATCCCCGGTCCCTTGGAATAGGGCTTTAATGTATTTCACTCCCCGTTAGCGGAAAGTAAAATCAGGTAAATTCTAATTTCTTTTTCCCGAACTCTATTTTGTGAATTTTTTTTAATAAATCGGGAATGTATCATATTCAACGGTGATTATGAATAATCCAAAGCTTGTATTGGTAAATATGATAAAATCCATCAATTAATTACTTGATTAACTTAACGTAATTACGGTCCAAGATGCTTATTTTAAATGATAATGTTGGTTTTGTTTGCACATGCTGACACGTGTGAAGAAAGCCAACAAAAGTTTTGGTCCCATGAGTGTCCGTTATCGAGAGGTTCTGCTGTATACCATATTATATTTTCGAATGAAAATAATTTAATTTATTCGCTTACCATATGCCTGACCTTAGGTGATTTTCTAAATTATTCCTAGGATGAAAAACCCCTTTAATTAATTTTTTTTTTCCTGTTTAATCATCGTTAGGTCAAGTTTTAATCATCTTTCGCCTTGTTTACGTCAACCGTATAATGAAAAAAAATATTCCCGTTCTAGTGACATGGAATTTTTTCGTTCGCTCTATTTTAGAAGTTATTAAGAGGGCATCCTTTTCATTCCTTTCTTATTAGAATTGATGATAAAATGTTTTTGTCTCGTCAGCTCTGGCCCTCACCCGAGCTGAATTATTCTGAAATTTCATTAAGAACATTTTAACATAAGCATGTAGCACGATCAGTGGTAAACGAGTTAGTGCAGTGTTAGCAGACGAGTGGAAGAAGTTTTCGGAAAAAGAGGGGGGAAATATATGCACGCGTAAATTTCAGAAGCTCTGGAGAATACACGTAAGGATTCTTGGAGCTCCAGGAAATACAGGTGCAGATTTTGGAAGCTCTGGAGGAAATGCAGGTGCAGATTTTGGAAGCTCGTGGATACACAGGTGAAGATTTTAGAAGCTTGTGGTTATGCAGGTGCAGGTTTTTGAACGTCTGTGGAACACACGTGCTGATTTTGGAAGCTCTGGGTAATACACGTGCAGATATTTGAATATCGTGGTGATACAGGTACAAATATTTAGAGCTTGGAGGAATACATGTGCGGATTTTGGAGGCTCGGGTGGGGGGGGGGGGTACCTGCGTTTATATTTTGTAAGCTCATAGGTGACGGTTGTGAATTTCAGATGCTCGTGGATGGGGATGAATATGGAAACTTTATTAGCTCAAGAGGAGGAACAAACAAAGTTTGGAAGCTGAAAAAAACATAATTGAAAATGTAGAAGTCCAAGCAGGTATACATTTTTGAAACTCGCAGGGAACGACTCACTACTTAACCGAAGATGCACCTCGTACATATTCCTCTACGAAACTTCTAACGAATCGGCACATGCTGGAACGTACATGATTCTCCCTAACGTATTTATGTTGTCGAGTTGTGCATGTCTCGTGTTCATGCTGCCATCTAGCTTGCATTTTCTGAAGTTAAGATGGAAATGCTTGAATTTTCATATTTTTTTCAGTATCGTGTTGTAGGCCTGCCTGCTCTCTACGGAGAGACTTTTTCAAATAGGATACCGGCTCACATTCGTTCCTCGAAGCAGGGAACGACTGCAGATTTGAGATGCTTGGCGGAGGGGGTGAATATGCAGATTTTGTTTTCTCGAGGTGAGCCACAAACAAAATTTGGAAACTCGCAGGAAACGAGTACAGATTTCGTAAGCTCGTTAGAGAAGCATGAGCATTTTATTGATCATTGATCATTTTTGTCGCACCACGGTCATTTTCTGCACACGAGGGCTAATTAGACCGGGACCTACAATTTATTGCCGATTCTGAACGGCAGGCTTATTTTTTATACTCGTCGAGAGGTTGGTGCGCTAACCCCTCGATGGGGGACTCCCTGCGGTAGCAATTTTTTGCTGCGGTCAAGTCGCCGTTTTTTTTTTCTTTCTTGTACCCCTGTGTCAGGAAAGTTTTCTGACAAGGACGAACCGGGTATCGAACTCGCGACACCTCTAAACATCCTTTGGTACTTTAGGCGAGCATCTTATCGACCGGGCTACCGCGCCCCTTTGAGCATTTTAGAAGCTCTGGAGAGAAGCGTGCAGGTTTTGGAATGGTGAGAGGCGCAGCTACACACTGAAAAGTTAGAAAAACCTCGATAGAATATGCAGTTCGAACACTCAAATCTCTGGTCATGGGATTATATCTTTGATCACGATTAGTGATGCGGCAACAGATACCTTATGGTAAGTTTATTCAATCGGGGGACTATTTTGAAATCACATAGGTTGTACAATGTGGTGGCGTAACCTGACACAAAATTTTTGAATCTTTTAATTTGCAATATGAAACTATTTAAATACTCATATTATGTACACTAATCTCTCACTTAGAAGGCTTCTCTTGGTTATAAGAAGATTTTGAGCACTCCGCGTCAAAGATACACGTAAATAATGCAAATAAGTATTCACTTTGCACTTCTTTCACTCGTGCAACTTTTTTCCTCGTGCCTTTGCACCGACGCATAGGTGAGACATCTGTGTATACATGCTCCCAATCACTTTACGGGTAACATAAATTTGTATAAGTGTTTGAATGAAATAAGCTATAAATATATTTCAAAATACTTACTGTTGTCTTTGTTTTCTCTTCCTATGGTTCAGGTTACTGGCCATTCGATTGGCATATATGCAGCGTCTGGGTTACCTGCGACGTACTCAGTTGCTCTTCTTCGATCATGCATATGTGTTTCATATCTCTCGGTCGGTATTTGGGGATACGAAACCCGTTAAAGACTCGAGCAAGCTCCAAGAAAGCTGTCGTGACGAAGATAGTCCTCGTTTGGTTAGTGTCTATGAGCATCACGAGTCCCATCACAGTTCTCGCCATGGTCGACGCAACCAACATCAAACCAGCTACAGGTGTTTGCGCCATAAACAACCGTTTCTTCTTCGTTTTCGGCTCGATGTTCGCATTTTACGTACCGATGGTGATCATGGTGGTGACGTACGTCCTGACGGTGCGCCTTCTGAAGAGGAAAGCCAAATTTCTTGCGGAAAAGCCGAGCAGGAGGGTTCCCTTCATACGTAGGACTCGTCGGGCTTCGTTGACTTCGCCAGAGAGCTCGTCCAAGAACGGCCACGTGCAATCGGCAACGTACTGCCGTCGTTGTCAAACGGAAGTCAGCAATGACACGAAAGGTCTTCTTAATGCTTCACCGGGTCGTGACACGCGAGAGATCTTCACGAGGTCGAGGACAATCAGGCACAGCCAGAACCACCACCACCAGCACTCATTCCAGCAGCATCACCAACAGCTGCTGCCAGGCATGGTTCGGACACTAGGCACGAACCAGGTGATGAACGAACAGAAAGCCACGAAAGTCCTAGGGATCGTATTCTTCTCGTTCGTCATATGCTGGACGCCGTTTTTCTTGCTGAACATCCTCTTCGCTGTGAAGAGACCGGAGGATTTCCCATCCTATTTGGCGACCACTTTCCTGTGGTTAGGCTACGTCTCGTCTACGATTAATCCCATCATATACACCGTGTTTAACAAGAACTTCAAACGCGCGTTCTGGAAGCTATTGACGTGCAAGTGTCGCTTCGTTAGGCACGCCAACTTGCATTCGACAAACGATCTGACGAGCTGGACATTCAAATCCACTAATCATTACCCTAATAAGCCAGGGTCGCCGTCGGACCCTTATCACGAATCCATGTGCTGATGCGTTGTATATAAATGTGTGTGTGTTCGTACTCCATCAAGAATCGTCGTCACGTCAACGCCCCATAACAATATGACTGCGTTTCCTAATTGTCCCAGAGCCCTTCCAGTACACACTTATCGCTGAGATTTCGGGAATGTGCTCGACATTAGACCTTTCCAGTCCGATAGCTGTGGTTCACTGTCACGTCATCATAAACGTTCACTGTTCGTGGTAATATAACTTAGATATTTTAGCTCATTGTTTAAATCGCTGAACGATGATAGTTCTTGCTATGGTTTTCTTAATATCAATTATATATAGCTTCTCATTTCTTTTCTGGTTGATATCGAGCTTGAGGTGAAAAATTGAGTTTCACCAAATTAAAATTTCAATCCAATCATGCACAGCCAAATCTCTCTGTTAAGGGACGGATGTCCTGAATCGCATCCCTTCGGATAAGAACTCGTTTACCCCTTTGAATGAACTGCACTAGAGGACAAAAAATCTAGTCCAGTGGTGCACAACGTTTTCAGACCGCGGGCCAGATATGCGGTATTTCTACCGCTTGCGGGCCAGAAATTTATATTTATAGGGTGAACATACGATTGGTATTTTATGGGAGAGTCCCGTAACTTTGGTCGTCCGAACATTTTCATCAAAAAAATCCTTTTTTTCCCCTTATTCGCAACTGATCTTACTTGAATTTTCGAAATCAAGAGTTGGCATTATTCTCATGAGATATAAATTAATGCAAGTTTGACAACTTTATATTTGACTGTAATTGGTAATTTTTCTTGCTTTTCACCATTTTTTTTTTGTTGTTATTGGCAAACTTACTTGCCTTAGAGTCTAAGGGTGCGATAATGGTCCAAGCGCTTTATTAGACAATTGTTTTGGCTGGAAGTGGCAACGTTAAATTTCTTTGACCTACTTTTTTCTTTCTTTTTTTTTTTTGGTTGGCAACTTCATTCGGCAAATTGGTAACTTCACTCGCCTCGGCGACATTTTTTTACCATTATTGCCAACGAAAAATTTTAATCGACAATTTTACTGATAATTGGCGATATTATCTAGGGTATGGATCTCGATTTCCGGAATTTTTATGAAGGAAATATGGACAGTGACAGTCTGAACACTTTTATCGTGTTGTGTGTGAGCATTGATAATTTTCCGGAACACCGACCTTTCGTGGGCTGGATGAAACCTCATGGCGGGCCGGAGGTTGTGCACCCATGGTCTAGTCCCATCTGTGTCCCTTATCAAGAGGTTTCACTGTATATGCTCGTCTCATCAATTCTTTTAACACATTTAAAGATAATATTTTCATGTCACGTGGTGAAAAAGAGCTTGGGGTATGTATGAATGTATGATATGAAGAGAGGTAATTCACGTATATTGAATGCGCAAAAAATGATTATTTTATTCAATTTTTATGTCTCTATAAACATGCTGATTATTATAGATTCTCCTGCTAATCACTTCTCCCTCATAGATGACAGCAACGCAATTCTTATATATAAGAAATTTATCCGATTGTTTTCTTGAGATATAAATCCTAAGTAAAAATAGTAATTAGAACTGGAACATTACACAGATGGTGGGTACCCAGTGGTGGATATGTTACGGTGGTAAATGTGATGAATCGGTTATTATGCATAATCGTCAATTATTTCGGTAAGTTTGATAAATTTACCCCTTTCACCACTGATTATTGCATAATACAAAATCGTCTTTGATAAATTTGACAAATGATAAAAAAATTATCACTTTCACCGAATGATTAGGCTATACATCCAACCCAAGCGTTCTTGGTGAAATTTGATAAATACTTGAAATTTATCGCTTTTTACCGGTGATTGCATAATACCATAGTATAATTGGTGAATTTAATAAATATGAAAAAAATCCCAAATGTGAGTCTATTATGTTTGATAAGTATAGTCAGACACCGGTATTACGAGCTCCCATTTAATGAATTTCATGATTTAACGATTGTTTTTTTTAAATCCTGTGTCTGCGTGAATACCTGCGTTGATCGCAACACCGATATGATGATTTCTATCGATTGAACGAATGAAAATATATGTTTCATCTGATTCCTTACATCCGGGCTCTACTGTATTTTGAATACCAGGAAAATGTTATTTAACATTTAGGTAGTAAAGAAGAAAAGATGAGTAGATTAAGGCCTCCCGTAAATCATTTACCATATCGGGAACGATAGTAAAGTTTGTTAAATAGGAGTCGATTATATCGGGGTGCGATCGTAAAATTTGTTAAATGAGAAATCATTATATGGGGTGGGGGGGGGGACAATTTTGAATTTTGGGTGAAATTCGTCAAGTATGAGCTCGTTGCATCGAGGTTCAATTTCAGTATTCGTCAAAAGTAGTTAATTCTAGGAAGCTGTTCCAAAATGTCGATTATATGCATAATAACCACAAGATATGGTGAATTTAGTACGATTTACCATGTTTTGTAATGACGCTTGGGTATTTCGCATAATCGCCGGTATAAGTCATAATTTTTTTTTAGAATTTATCAAATTTACCGACGCCGCTTAGGTACAATACATGATTAACGGTAAATGTGGTAAGTTTAGGGAAAGTTACCAAAAAATGGTCGGCGATTGTACTTAATCGGATCTATCGCTTACCGTAGCAGATATATTAAAAATATTGCAATTTAGTTCCTTCAGATTAGAGTGGCTTCTATTGGCAAAGAGTGCAACTAAATTAGAAATTGCTTACGGCTGAAAATTTTTTTTGAGTTCCTAAGCAAAGTTTTTCTTTTTACATAACTGTTTTTCCGTTACAATTATAACTGTTTTTCTCTCTAAAATTCGTGCAGTGATATAGTTGGCAGCTTTTACATACTGTACATAAAGTACACAGGTATTTGATAAGCGTGTTGAAAATACCTCTGGGGTGAGCAAATTTCCTATCAAATATTCGACTTATCAATCTTTAGGTTAGAATAAGTATCACTCTATTCAATATTTATTTGAACATTGGTATGCAAAAAACAAATGAAACCAGTACGTAATGAAAATTTATTTGTAAATATCCACATAACTCAATTCTGGCACGGACATTTCGTTGATTGGCTGCAGAAAATACATACAAATCCAAAAACAACGCCACAACAGGCAAAATGCCCAACGAGGTGGCTGAGAAGAAAACGTATCTACGTATTACATACAGATAAACAGAGTTCCCACAACTGAGTAGGTCACCAAGCACAACACATCGTTCTTCTACGACCAAAGCCTACCGAGTTAAAGCTAATTGAAGTACAGGGTGTCCCATAAATTTGTAAATAGTAAACAAAATCATAAAAATGAGAGGAATTGGTATATTTGAATGTGTTGTATTTTTTTGGGAAACAGTTATTCTCATGAAAGGAGATTTTTTGTGCAAATAAATATTATTTCAAATTCTTGTCGTCGGAGGGCACTGTACAAAAACAAATCACTGGAGATACGCAAATCAGTGTCCTATACCAGGTGTGGACAACACGACGGCGTATAAGCCGCACCAATAAAATGACCCAGATACATATTGATTTTTTTTTTGGTTCCCAGCTACTAGACGCAATACATCAAAAATTACTGTTTGTTTTGCAATTTAGTCCATTCAATTACATCCATAGTTTAAAATTTTTGCAGACAAAACATTTTTTATACATTTGTCTGCAGTTATCTTTATCTCTCATTCCTGATTTCGCAACCGTGGGGCCGCACGGGTCGAATAATAGACGCTCAAGGAATTGATTCACACACACTTCGAGAGGAGTTTGCTCTGGAAAGCGTGCCAAAAGCCAGTCGTTTTGATGGTATTGACTTTCATGGCTAGACCCGTGATGGTACCAAGATAAAATTATCTAGATTCGCATGGGCCAAGCAAATTGCCTGTAGATGTGAATAGTTGCACACACGCACCATTACCTGGTGCCCCTGTAAGTCCGTAATGATTACACGGAACCAGATTTCAAGTTCTCTCAAGTCATTTGGAACGTTTTTGTTATTGAAAGTATGTTTCTAAAATCAACAGTTGCAGACACATTCGTTATGCGAATATTTTGGGACAGCCTGTACAGGGAACCCAGGGGCTCTTAATCTTTTTTCAGCCGAAACCAAAAATGAACAAAAAGATCAGCTTCACGACCCATGAGACTTTGTTTTTCGAAATTATTGGTACCAGTGAGCTATGAACATTATAGGCATAAAAGGAATGTAAGTGGATTCATAAGATCATGCATTTGAATCCCTTCCTCGGAAAAATGTGTCATTTACAACTGAGGGGCTATTTTAATGAACTCCACACTTTTTATTGAGGTTAGCCAATGGTCTTAAATTGTCACAAATCAACAGTATAAATTATTTAATATTAGATGAAAATTTTGTATGGACCTGAAGGTTCTAAAGCAAAAAAAAAAAAAACGGCGAAGAATCTCGAACGTTTTCTCTGTATTAGCGGGTATGAATAATTTCTTTCATCATAATGATTAAGTGTGATGCATAAGAAAGCGGTTCTCAACCGGTGCCGGAGCACTTGGAGCTATGTGTGAACTCTCCAGGGGGCTCCACGGCCGATCAAGAAAAATATAAAAAAACTTTAAATTTGAAAAAAAATATATAAATGTTTTTGAATTATAAAAATAAATTAGTGTAACGCTCTCTTGAAAAAAATATGCCTGCGGGGATCCGCCATAGACATTTATGTACTAGAAAGAACTCCGCGAGTCAAAAAAGGTTGAGGTCGCATAAGCATTTAATTAGCATAATTGGAATGAAGCAATCTTGGTGCTGCATACGCAGGTTCGAATTCAATCTATACAAAACAGGTAAGACATTCTTTTCTTTTCCTTTGCTCGGTCTAAATAGGGAAAGGTTAAAATATAAAAAAAAAACCCGTTAAATATATATATGTCATTTGATGAGTGTTGGAAAATTAGAGAAAACAAAATTTCATGCTGCGTAAATTTAACTTGCAACAGGAAAAATAATGAATTGCATCTTTTTTTCGGGGCCTGGCTAAATTACATTGAAATTTAGGACTCGCTGCCCAGGTCCGCCATTAGGAGTGTCGGGTACACAGGAATGAGTGTCAATTTATCCATTGACTGAAAGATTTTAGAAATCTTTTAATGTGCATGAGAATTAAAAATATTATAATAATACTAACTATAATATCTTGCGAGGCCCGGGTTTTCTCCCCACTGGCAGCAGAATTAAAGAAATGGAAAACCATTGTAAATTAATAAACATTTCTCAGATGTATTGTAACGGGAACAATAATTAACATAGGAACCATTCCGGAAGTCATTGTTGAGGAACACAAATCATTATTGCCCGATGGTTTTTTTTACCATTTCTGGCATTTTCCCAGCTGTGACGAAATTTTAAAGTAGCCTACCGTTTAAGTTGTGTCTTGTTTTGTAAATATGCAAAGTTTTACAGAAATAGGTCTCAAAACTGTGGATGTATATAGAGAACACAATAAACAACACACACACACAATCAATTTTAATTTTTTTTTCATAGATGAAAGATAATAGTATGACATTGATCAATTAATTATTGTAAAATTTATGATTCATGTCGTCAAAACGCCGTGTAATTAAATTTGTGTGGCGCATAAATGAAATATTTTTACCAAAAGAGTTTGTTTTACAATACGCTAAGCATTTGATGTTGAAGAATAATCTTTCATTTGCACCTGAACAGTTTTCTACGTTTGTGTCTGTTGTTTTTTGTTTTGTTTTTTTACCATTATACCTACATACAATAACCATAATAAATACTTTGACATTAGTTCAATCATAAAATTCCCTTCAAAAGAAAAACAAATTTACAGGATGGAGGTAATTAAATAGAAGGATGTAAATAGAAAATATTTAGGGCTCGCGGATTGGCCAAAAAACGATCACACAAATGCAAATCAATTTGATCCATATGCAGGGTGATTCTAAAGTCATTGAACAAACTTCAATAAGTGATACAGCATTCCTAAACAACTATTTTCTGTAATAGAATGTCCGATCGAATCACAATAGCAAAGGCGATAGAGGGTGTTTTTAGGGAGTGCATACAACAGCACTTAACCAAAAACAAATATCATATTTTTCTCACGCATTTGTTGCAATGAGTGAAATTTTTGGTGGAGTGTTGCTCTCTGTGCACTCTCTAAAAATACCCGCTACCGGCTTTGCTATTGCGATTCTACCGCACATTCTATGATCATAAATGCTTATATTTAGGTGTATCATTATATATATAATGATATATCACCTCTTAAAGTTTGTCCCGTGAATTTATATATGTAATCCTTCTGTACTATAGAACTATTATATTTTCGTAGTTTTTTTTTTCGATCACAAAATATACAATTCTGAAAGTCACCGCCAGGGGAATAAAATAGCTCAGAGTAAGGTGCTTATGCTAGAATTCACTTTCTCAAAGGCATATTTATGCAAATATTAGATATAACAGTGTTATAATAAAATTCACCTGCTTCACATTATAATCATCCTTATTTTTGAGGTGTTTGCTAGTGAGACGCGTTATATGTTATGAAAATAACGGTAATGCTTTTAAAGAATTCCAATTACGTATGACCTTCATGGAAGTGTCGAGGGCTTATGGTAATTCCCGATGACTGCTACCTATTAGCGGAAAAAATAGCACAGGGATTTTCGAAAAATACCGTATACACCGCACCTGAGCAGGTTCACATATGAGGATATAATGATGCTAGTTTACAAAAATTTGCATAATTTCCTCCGCGTTCAGTGTCACCACATACACACAAACACACACATTTTCGCTTAGTGGTGAATTTCGGAGCTATTAATCTTGTTTTACGGAATCTGAATCTCATAAACTAAGAAAAAATATGCACATTGAATATGGCTGAGTTTGGGGCCAATAATGACATCCGAGGATGATGTCATTCTTCACTATCCATACGAAGGTTTCGATATATGGCTGATGCAAAGATAAATTGAGGAAAGAAAATTGATTTGGCCTTGTGAAGGAAGGAATCGAACTCACGTCCACTCGCATGACTAGATTACCCAGATAGCAAATCCTTTTTCCTTAGAGCTGATGTGCTCTGAACGGGGCAGTACACGGACAGCCACACCTAACTCACGCCAAAGCTAAATGCCATTAGTAACTTTCTTCGCGATAATTTGTAATGCCCTGAATTTTTCCGTAGTGATCCCGATTTTCCTTATTATGTATAGGTAATATGATCAAGTCAGGTATTCATCAGGTATTGATATCTCCCAAGGCAACGTTTCGCGGACCACGTTTGGCCAGCAGGACGGAGATTGTAGCATGGAGAATGATGTAATCCACCACTGCCATAGAGAATAATGCTAGTGAACCCGTCATATAACTGCGATGAAAAATAATCATCTCGGATGTAATGAAATTTTTTTGTAATTTTTTGTTTGCTTCCTCAAGAAATTAAGATTAGAGCTGATCACACCCACGGAATGTTTGTATTTTGGTACGCCAATATCTAACATTGAGTGAAAGATGCATTGTATGTTTGACGTTCCGATTAGCTCAATGACATTACCCCAATATACAAAATATTCCCTTACTTCCTGTATAAAAGGGTCCCATTTTTTCCAAGAAACTTACTAACAATCCTTATTTCTACAAGAATCAGGAAAGAAGGTAATTTGCATAACTTATAAATAGTGTTATACAGTATAAGAAACGAACCACTGTATGCCTCTAGGGGCGGGACAGCAATATATATGATTGATATAAGAAACGAAGAAAAATGTTTGAATAGTTTTTACTTTTTCGTACCAAACAAATCCATCTTCAGGGTGGTCGTAAAGTGATTATTCCTTGCAAAATATAAATCCCATACCAGTAATTTAATTCATTTTGAGCAAATCTCTCTGTGGTTCACGGTTATTTTCAATACTTCTCTAAATACATCAATATGACTTCTCTAAATACATCAATATGACTTCTCTAAATACATCAATATGACTTCTCTAAATACATCAATATGACTTCTCTAAATACATCAATATGACTTCTCTAAATACATCAATATGACTTCTCTAAATACATCAATATGACTTCTCTAAATACATCAATATGACTTCTCTAAATACATCAATATGACTTCTCTAAATACATCAATATGACTTCTCTAAATACATCAATATGACTTCTCTAAATACATCAATATGACTTCTCTAAATACATCAATATGACTTCTCTAAATACATCAATATGACTTCTCTAAATACATCAATATGACTTCTCTAAATACATCAATATGACTTCTCTAAATACATCAATATGACTTCTGAGTTGTCATCAATATGACTTCTGAGTTGTCATCAATATGACTTCTGAGTTGTCATCAATATGACTTCTGAGTTGTCATCAATATGACTTCTGAGTTGTCATCAATATGACTTCTGAGTTGTCATCAATATGACTTCTGAGTTGTCATCAATATGACTTCTGAGTTGTCATCAATATGACTTCTGAGTTGTCATCAATATGACTTCTGAGTTGTCATCAATATGACTTCTGAGTTGTCATCAATATGACTTCTGAGTTGTCATCAATATGACTTCTGAGTTGTCATCAATGGGACTTCTCTAGTCACCAATGGGACTTCTCTATAGTCACCAATGCTCTCTACTTCTCTATAGCCACCAATATTACTCCTTCATGGACATCAATGGGGAATTTTTTGTCATCAATGTGACCTCCTTATAGTAACAAATGTGAGTAACCAATGTATCTTTTTTTTTTTACTTGGTCATCAGTATGATTCCTCTATGTGACTTCTTTTTAGCCGTTAAGTGACTTCCCCGTGATTAAGAGCTCTAGTCGAAACGGGCTGTACTCCGCATTTTGCTATTTATATAACTTTACCATTTTATTCAGTAATTAAATTTAAATCTGAATACTTTTTTCACATTCCACTGTTATCTGACAAAATAAGTTAACATATCGACATAAATTGTGAAAAATTCAATGCCCTTTTGATACTCATAAACCACAGAATATTAATTGCACGATGCAACACACAGACATATTTAGCTATACATCAAAGTGGTTTAAGACCCCCTTCTCCGAACATCCTCCTCCTAACATTGAAATCAAAGAGAATATTGAAATATTTGGATTACTTTTCTGCAAGAAAAAGGAGAGAATCAGTTTTAGTTGCTGGAATTTTCAACGATTTCTCCCCCTATCTCAACTCTGAAAATTGTCACGTAGGTATAAACATAAATTATTCGGTATAAATCGCTCCTATCGCATATCCATTCCCGTACATAGCTTCTTGGTCCTTATCTCACCCACACTTGAAATTAGGAAATCGATATCTAGAATATGGTACAGGGCAGGGCTTGCCACGAAGATATCCCAAATCGATTAACCCGGAATTAGAAATCCCCTCGTGTGTACTAAGAGATGTGCTCTAATCAATCCTAGCCGTTTCCAGCCGAAAATAAACCCGGAAAGAAAATAGGGAGGAAACGATTTTTCACCCGATCGTAAGATCTTTAAATAAATCGTACAACTCTTTTGAGATATATATCTTGTTCAGAACTTGAACGAACTTTTTTTCTTAACAAGCGGAACTAAGGAGTGAAATGTGTCATTTATTCTCATGAGAGGTAACGTATTTCCAAAAACTTTAATGAATTTATATAGATTCAGCTAATATCATCATTTTAAATGCCTAATTGAAGTGCAGACTAATATACTGCTAGGTAAAAGAAGCCTTTCCTATAAGTGTTGTTCCGAAAATGATGTCACTCTTCGTCATTACTACGGAAGCTTCGACAGCTGGTTGATGCGGAGATAGATCCAGGAAAGAAAATTCAACAGCTCTTTCTGGGGGAATCGAGCCCACGTCCTCTCACTTGGCGGGTTAGCGTCCTAGACTACAATGCCAATGAACCCTCTTTCCATAGGCAGTACACGGACAGAGACCTGGCTCAGGCCAAATTTTACAATTTCTGACACTGCCAGAATTTGGCGACTTATCTGATAATGACGCCACTCCCCGCTATAACTATCAAAGCACGCGAGCTCTAAGGAAAGGGAATTCGTTGGCTTTGTAGTCTAGTGAGGCAAGTGAGAGGACGTGAGTTCAATTCCTCGCAAGGCCAGTTGAATTTTATTTTCCTGGATTTATCTTTGCCTCAGCTACCCCCGCCATAGTGAATGTCCGTATTCCGCGGACCCTATGTAGCCTGAGAATATGTGGTTTATTTAATTTATACTAAAATGACAAAATAATGAGAAACAAAGAAATTGATGCCAAAAAAAGCGATATTAGGCCAACTCTCATTCTCACAATCTCACAAATAGTCGAAATGTAAAAGGCACAACAGGTAGGGGCATGACCATAAGCCTAATTTCTCCATATGAAAGCTCCTTGTGAACTCATATGAGCAGCTATCGTATCAATTACATTTCACTGAAAAATAGAGTAAAGCCGGGATTAATACTATAAAAGTTTGATAGAAGTCCTTTTATAAAACTTGCAAAATGCAACTAATAAGGTCACCGGTCACATTTTCTAGAATGTAACCGATAGCCTTATTGGTTGGATTTTTCAAGATCTATAAAAGGACATTTATCAAACTTTTATAGTAAAAGGCC
Source organism: Pholcus phalangioides (assembly GCF_987345545.1). Taxonomy (NCBI): domain Eukaryota; kingdom Metazoa; phylum Arthropoda; class Arachnida; order Araneae; family Pholcidae; genus Pholcus; species Pholcus phalangioides. The sequence goes on from NW_028301601.1 coordinate 29,901,599, forward strand.
TAAGTACAAAAAAAAATTTCCGAAAGAGGCCGTTCCCAGAGGCTAACTGAATTTTACAAATCACATGTGTGGCTCCACTTATCTCCATTTTCCTTTTCTATTCACCTCAGAGTACCTTCAAATTTGTATCCTTCAAATTTGTAACCATAAATCTGTACGCAAACGGGGTTATAGGAAGCCCTACAAATTATCATATTGTGTTTAATTTTTCAGTCAGGCAGTGTGGTTTAGAATCAATGATCCTAAACTGGGTGAACGAACCATTCACGTCAAAACGTGAACATGCACGAGGAAAAGATTTGAACCCATATAAGTTAAGCCAGAGAAACTTAAATCAATAGACTCATAATTATGATGTCATAAACTTAGACTCAATAATTAATGAATTTTTTTGGTATTAGTATAAAGGGTAAAAAGGTAATTTCAACCTAATTATTTGGTGAGAAATCGAGCGAGATCGCGAGATAAATTTCAGTATGACTGGCAGTCGAGAGCTAAGAGATGCCAAATAGAAGCCACCGATCATTCGTTATTTATAGCACTAGGAAAAGTTTCTACAACTCAAACAGATTTTCCACAACCCCTTTGACGGTACGTCGGATGCGTCTTTAATCCCTGGAAATCGATGGGGACGCGGAATTCCGCGTCTCTGTTTACGTCTCGATGTAATTCTAACGCTTCATCTTGAGACGTACATACATCTGACGAGATTTTCACGCTCTAATAATATTCATATTTACTACCTCCTCCCATGTATACGGGGGAAAACGTATTTATTTGCAGTAATGACTCGTATTTTAAATGTATTAATGCCAAAATTTCGGTATATCCATTAGATGCAATCCATAAACCCAACGAAATATATTACAACGCGTAACATTAATTATTCCATAAATATTTGAATATATTTTGTAGTTGTGATTAAGAACATTATATCCCCCCGTATCTATCAGTGATCGAATGTAACTGAGCTTAAAGAAGTGTAAATATGTGTGCACATTAACGCACATTTGAATTAGAGGAATCACAAAATGCAAATATGTGTTTGGAAAGCATGTGATGTATCACTGAGTTTCTGAACAATTTTTATGGATATTTATAAAAAAAAAAAGCATGTATATATATCTGATATTCCATTAATGTATCTGAAAATATGTGTATAATATTAACTGTTTGAATTATTAAACGAGAGCTTGTCTGAAATTTATACCCGCTTCGAATTATCAATCGATATAATGCTTATTACATGTATATTCACTGTTATAAATACGCACATATCCTATGAAATTGCACGTGTAATTATATATGTATAGTATTAAAAATCACGGATCTTCTTGTAAGACATTAAATTCATATTTTCACTTCGATGTGTCACATTTGAATGTTATCACGATGTACGTTTCCAAATTATTCGAGATATATATTCCGTTGTGTATTTAAATTATCAGATTTGCGTGTATGTGTGTGCTATGCCTGTTGAATAAAAGAAATGTTGAGATAATAACAAAATGTATGTATAATTTTATTTCACATCATTTACAGGGTAAATGTTCGAAGTTAAGAAAATAAACACGGACATAATCACTTGATCATTTTCGTCGTGCCACGGTCATTTTCTGCACGCGAGGGCTAATTAGACCGGGACCTACAATTTATTGCCGATTCTGAACGGCAGGTTTTTTTTTTACACTCATCGAGAGGTTGGTTCGCTAATCCCTCGATGGGAGACTTCATGTGGTACCAATTTTTTCTGTGTGGTCATATGTCGCCGTTTCTGTTGTACCCGTGTTTCAGGAAAGTTTTCTGACAAGGACGAATGGGTATCGAACTCGCGACACCTCTAAACATCCTCTAGTACCTTAGGCGAGTATCGACCTGGGCTACCGTGCCCAACGCGAACTTAAAGTCCCAAGGCCGCATTTCATTAGCGAACCACGGATCCTACAGGCATACTTTAAATTGGAAAAGTTATTCAAATAACGAGTAGGTCATAGATACGTCATTAATATTGCAAGGGGTTGCATATAGTTTTTGAAATACAAAAACTATTTTTATATACCAACACCCTGTCCTCAAAATCCCAAATACAGGAAGTTGTTGCCCGTCTCCTTCTCAGGCTAAGAAAAAAAAATATCCACGTTTGTGAATACAATATCCGTTGAGATATTTGAACTTAGAAATCAGAAAAAAACAGCAGTAACTAACGGACAACGGTTATTTCTCCTACTCACATGATGTTCTTTTAAAACTTTTCTCCAATTTTTGAATTCAAATACCTCAGTCAATATTGCACTTACAAACGTGTTTTTTTTTTTACCTCAGATGGCTCAGGGCAACAACTTCCTAATTTTTGAGGCTAGGGCTTCCGTATATTAAAAGTTAGTTTTTGTATTTTAATAACTATACAACCGCTTGCAATATGAATGACGTATTTAAGGCCTGCATTACTATTTGGATACTTTTCTTAAGGTGTCTAGAATCAGCATTTCTGCAGTAAAATGTGACCAAGGGACTTTCCTTACTACCCTGTATATATGCTTCTCCAGCCTTATTATCCTGATTAGTTGTAGCAAAAATTAATCCCTTCTCATACAAAGATATCTCGGCCTTTAAGAGATGGAATAAATATGCAATTATTGTTTTCAACATTCGAGCCTCCTCTCTGTTTTTTCCCCTCATCGAGGGGCGTACGAAAGGACCTGGAATTCCAAATTTCAACATAGAAAGTAACTCCATTCATAGTTTAGCGTAAAAACAGTTAAAATGTCCAATTTTGTCCAAGATTTTCAACGAAGCTCGCTGGAATTTGTAATCTTTACTGGTATCGTAGAGGAAGACAATTTCTATAACTTATAAATGATACCATGATAATTATGACAGTAAATATGAGTATTTATGCTATATTTTTGTCAAGTTAAACTCTTAATTTCTTCGATGTAATACATTTTAAATCATTTTGATTTTCCAGTAGCTTTTTGCCTTTGGTAATTTCTCAGTGATAATTGCTGTCTTTTGGCTACATTTTTGGCCAAAATTGGTCCTGTCCAGTATTTTTTCTGATATAGAATTCCAACTTCTCGTATTTTTCTTGAGGAAGTATGGTAAACCTACGAATGTCTGTCATAGGACCGCATTTTGAAATTCTCAACGACCAATCAGATCAATGCAGTGTCTGATAAGCTGATGAAGGATCAGTGCATGTTGAGATTATTTGTTGGCCAGTTGTTGAGAAAGACTGGAATTCTCTAACCACTAGTGTATATTTTTCGGTATTGTCCTTCCAACCACCTTTGACCAAACAGCTGAGTCCAGCTGGATGCTTAGAGAGGACGTGCTGCAAGCCAACTGGGATACATGCGCAGCAAAAGGATGCCTACAAGATGCAATGACGAGTTTGTCAGCGTTTGAACGTATGGTCTAGAGCAGTGTTTCCCAAAGTGGGCAATATCACCCCCTGGTGGGCGATGGAATTGTCCAAGGGGGCGATAGAACCTACTGATTTAACATATGATCCTATGGGTTTACTTGAGTTGAGGGGCGATGAGAGGAAAAAACTTCTGATGAAGGGGGCGATGGAATAAAAAGTTTGGGAGACTATGGTCTAGAGAGAAAACAAACGCCATCACCGAGCATTGTCATTTTGCGATGTATCTTCTGGGTTTTAAACGCTCTAGTAACAGCGTATACAGCTGCGGTCCATATGGTTCCCTGTGAAATTACATCACTATGTGCCCCAGACATTCACTTTGGCCAACTGCTCGAGTCCAGAATGCTTTCTTGGAAGATAAGATAGCAATTTATACAGCCTTCTGAACTTTCGACGTCTGCAGAATTAGATTCAATTCCTGGACCCCAACCTATATACATCTACTACACAATAAGACGCGAGCTGTAGGAACAAGTAGCTAACATTCACGCTCTAAGGACCCGTCTTATAAGGCAACAACAGCGGAAGCACGAATACCTAATAAAAAGTAGAATTTACGGCCAAGAAGACAAGCGTCGGCTGTTTCACCGACACCTGATAAAAATATAATCTAGTCCTAAGAAGATAATGTTTCATCTACTACTAGCGGTCGTGAATGAAATGGAAATGGCGGCCATATGGACGACAATTTATATCGTTTTCCGGTGTGATTACTAATACTGAAAATCATTGCGATTGGTGTATTCTATATTGAATAAATTCAATTCCAGATTCTATTACATACTAGACAAGATCATTGCGTGATTATATATACAAGGGCAATGGTACGATTACGGACTGGTTAACTGTACACGATGCTTGATTGGAATTGTCTTTTCAGAGATTTCTTATTCTATACAGGTGTACATGAAATAATGTTGTCTGTTATTCTCACATAAATTAATAAATTTCCGGATACATTCATCCCTCGGGAAAGGTTCAATATCTCTCTGAGATGTGAAGCTGGATGTGACCGGTCCTTCAATATCAAATTTCTTATGATCAACACTCAGTTGCGTGCAAAAATGTTCGACAGACCTATAATTTATATTTATACGAATATTCATGATTTTGAATAACTTGAAGCGAGTTAAATGGATATCAAATAATATTATGAAACTCTGAATACTGGAATTTCATGATACCGATACTTTTCAGGAACAAATAATTTCCGTCAGTGTTACCAATTTATTTACATAGACTTGAGATAAAACTCTCCACGAACATGCTAATTAAACCATGGTAGATAAGTATAACTTTCAAAGTTTCAATCATATAGGAAAACGATAGCCGACTAGACATGTCCCATGGTTTCTGAAACCCAATCGCATTGTAATTTAAGTGGAGAGATTTTGTAGAAAAATGTGAGTTATTAATCGTTTTCTTAATGATGGTACATTCGAGCATGTGAAGCAGGCGGTATTCTAATTAATCCCACAGAATCGTCTAATTAAAGGGAAAATTTCCTTTGCGATTTGACTCCAGATTTAAACCATTAAATTCGAAAGTTATGGATAACTTGAGATTACAGTTGCTATCGGAAGTATATCCGATAACTGATAAAAATTATCGAAATTTAATAGCCGATGCGTTTAACATCATCGGATGATACAAATTTTCATATTTAATTATAGTTTGTATAACTTCTGAAGATTCCCCGAGGCTTTCCATAAGTAAATATATCGCGTATTCTTTGTTACTAGTGACATATACTCTATCGGTAACACGATCTGTTATTGTGTATCTGATCCCAATCAATTACATCTTAAAGCATGTAATCTTAAAACAGCTGTCGTCATATAATCATCATCATCATGTTTTTCTTTCATCCTTGGATGAATGAACATGAGGATCAACTCTCATTGAAATGAGATGACGTTTTCGTCTCAGTGAGAGATTCACAAAAATTCGGATGTACAGTCATCTCTTGGTATTCGCATCGGGAGGGGGTGGGAATGTTTACATTCCGGGAAAGGCGTTACGGAAAATTCACGAAATAACACACAAACCATAAACATAAGTTTATGGTTTGTGTGTTATTTCGTGAATTTTCCGTATACAAAATGCACAGTATAAGTATACAAAAATATAGTAAATATACAGTATAAAGTATACAAAATACTTATACAATATATCTGCTTCGTGTGGAAGAAATAGAACGGGGGTGGGTTCCATTGATTCTAGGCGATGTTTTTCGAAAGAACAACAAGATGTCTGTCTGCTAGCCGTTTCTTCTAAATTTTAGTTTATTTGTTGGAGAATGCTAATAAGGGTTCTTCTCTGCCATTTTTTTACATGTGAAAACGTACCAATAGTGGATCTATTTCATAGAAGCATCGCCGATTTAAATTTACGAAACCCTTGGTACAACTACGTTCCATAAGTCACGGCACTTATTTTATTACGGGGAAAAATACTAAAAATGCTACTTACATACGCTGCTGTATGTATTTTGGATGTAATACACTATATATATATAGTTTAATTTAAAATCCGCAATAATCAATACAGTATACGATGTATTGAGAATTGATTTATATATCAGAAAACTATTTAATAACAAATATAGCAAAAGTCTTGCATACTTTTTTTACGTGACCATAAACAAGTGATACAGAGTGCCCTATATCCATACGTAGTCGCTCCTAAGAAAAAAAAAGAAGTTTGGGTTTTTAGGGTATCACCCCATTCTTAGAAGAAACATTTTCTGATCTCCCTTCCTGAGGGATTTCATCGTATCCTATATTTTACTCGTATTATCACTCCTGCTATGTTCCATCGCCTCCCAGGGGCGATATTACTTGCTTTGGGAAACACTGTCTTAGAGTTATCTATGTAGCCAGTCCTAATTCTCTGGATGAATACTTCTCTGAAGAGGAAGAGTTCGTACCACCTTTGTTATGTCTGAGTGCACGAGTGAAGTCATTCACATGTTAATCGTTCTTATCTTTTTTAAAAATTCTTGAGTTTTTTTTTAAAGTTTTATGTGTATAATTCACACACACGCAAGAAGGGTCAGTCTATTAATTGGTTTCATTTTTTTCATCTTCGACTATTACAAAGCAATAATCCGCCTTAATGATCATTGCACCCATTCTTGAGCATAAAAGCACCCATTTCTGAGCTATACAAATCCTCTATGAATTTCTACGGTGAACAAGATCTGCTGAAGGGCTATCCTTCTAGGAAAAACAGCAATCCAGATGTATTATTTCTCAGCTATATTAAATATGGAAGCTTTCTATGGCATGTCAAAAGCTGAGCATGGCTCATAGGGAGTAGCTCATAGCTAAGCATTTTCGTAGGGTTACCTTGTAGCATGGAAGATTAGGAGTCACTTGCCTGAAAGAGTAAAAGACACTACACCCTACTCTGACTTTTCGTGGTGCCACGTCACGTCAGACACGTTGTGAATTCCGATTCGTGTAAATTCTGTGACGTGGGAATTCACATCGTCTTCTGACTTAACGTAGGACCACGTAACGTCAGAGTCATGTATAGCGGTCTCAAGAAATACACTGTGTGTGTGTGTGTAAATACACACTTCCTGATACATTCTTGCATTACTCCTATACAGAATTTTCCCAATAAAATACAGTCCGTTCTCCGTCTTTCACACCAAACAGTAACAAACGAACAAGACGAGTAAGGGGCATTTTTACACAGCCAAAAAAAAAAAAAGAAAACAACGTCTTCATCTGGGAAAATTACATCTGATATCTGATAATTACGAATAGCAGAGTGACAATCGAATACGGGAGAAGCCTCAATCGGACATTCAGCAATGGCATTGCCATGTAACGCTACACCGTCGATCACGGCATCGCGGGCTCGATTGAATCATGTGTTATGAAAGGCATTAGTGATTGTGTGTGTGTATGTACATGGTACTGGTTCTTCTTCGAGAATCCAACCATACATCTCCATTTCGGACATCTTCGACGTCCGTCATTTCTCCCTTGTCGTGAATCTCTCATTAATCATCGCCAAGACACACTCTATACGCTGTTGGTACCTTCCTGGTAAGTTTTTTTATTATTTTTCTACCGCGTTATTTCTTTTTGGTGTGTTGACAGGAGAGCTTCGAGTGACGCATTCCCTCCGACTCCTCACGCTATTCCTCTCTTTTCTCAACACGAGATGTGATTTTTCTTTACACGTTCCCCTCCTTAGTTTTCAATCTTGTCGTTTTTCCATTAAGCAAAGGAAGTATATTCGTCACGTGTTTTTCCCTCTCTCAGACACAAGACGTGTAACATGAAACACGTAGTGGCGAAGGAATACTCACAAAAACACCACACATGCAGACTCAGCTCAGAATAATGCTTTCTTCAGAGGTATATATATATACGTTCAATATATATAATGGCCGAGAAATACAATAACGTCGAAATGGCGAGGAAAAACATCTATGTTCAAGAGAATATTGATATGTGCGGCTTATATGAGGTCCGTATACAGTTTGTATATTTTTATGTAACGAAATTATACATATAGCTCCATTATTGAAATGAAGTGTGCACGGTAATCAGAAATTTATAGATCAATATTCATATCTCCAAGAAAGCATTAATGGTGGATGAGACATGGGCATAAACATAATAAATCGTGTTAAAAATTTACATGTGGTACGGTAAATGTGAAAATACTATTATTATACTCACCTACCGTTTTTGTATGTTCGATAAATTTCTCCCAATTCATTCACTTTTATCGATGATTATGCGTAATACCCAAGTGTCGTTGGTTATTATCCATAATCGACATTTCGTATTGGTAAATAATAAATTTGTCCCGTTGCCGTGATAAGATTTATTATGTAAATGATCCTGAACTGGATATAATGAACTCTGATTTAACGAATATTTGTGAACAAACGTCTCCGAAATAACTGCTATAGTTAAATCTTTTTTGACAAATTTGGAAATCGCACCTCGATATAACCAGCCTATTTAGCAAATTTGACGAACGTACTCCGATATAATGAGCTCATACTTAACAAATTTTGTTATTTTACACCGACATGATTATCTCTCATTTAGCAAATTTTACGATCGTAACCCGATATAATGAACTGCGGGATTCAACAAATTATTTGATTTAACGGCTTTTATAAGTTCTTGTGCATGTACAAATCGGACACCGGATATAATAATCTGATTATAACAGATGTATAACAGATTTTACAATTGAATCCCCGATTTAACGAGGGTCAATGTAATCGATTTTTAGAAGTTCCTGTCTGAAAATGTATGTTAATCGCAGCCCCTATATACAGATCTCCCTCGATTTAACGAATAAAAATTTTGTTTCAGTTTTTTTTAATTTTAAAATTAAGTTTTATCAGATTCGTTAAATCGAGACTTACTTATATTTGTGTTAATCCAACCCCGATTTAAAGATTTTACTAGATTTACCAAATGTTAATGTGGTGGCATTATATACATTAACGATTGTGGGTGTTATGTATAATAACCTGTAAGAGTGATATTTTTCTTTAAATTTACCATCTTCACTTGGACATAATGCGTAATCACAGGTAAAAGTTATATATTTTTTTATTATTTATGAAATTTATCAAGACGATTCATGGGATTATGTATAATAGCCAGTTATTATTCATAATTACGGATTTATCACATTTATTCAATACAAAAAAAATTGTCGAGAAATATACAATAGCGGTGAACTGGCGTGGAAAAACCACTCTGTTCAAGATAACATTGATATGTGTTGTTTATACGGACCTCGTAAACTGTGTATAAGTTTTGTATACTTTTATGTAAAGAAATTATATACACATTGCTCCATTATTGAAATGAAGTAACCACGGTGATTCAGAAACTTATAGATCAATACATAGAATATTCATACCTATACAAGAAAGCATTAACGGTGGCTGCTGTGCAACTTCGGCTACAATGAATCATGTAAACATGAATAGATGGTATTAGAACGAGAAACCTTTATGTAACAATTTATTTTCGTAAAAACATTTTCTTGAAAAGATTTAAAGGAATTTTTACAGGAATTTTTTTATTTATTTTTCGTGAAGAGCGGAATAAATTGATGAAATTCCTGCGTTTGATTCAAAATTGAAGAAAACTGTGTTGGCGTATGATAAAATTTATAACTAAAGTTTTCATACACCCATGATCGAACAAATGTCGTCCAATAAAATTTTTGCCACCCGAGTGTACACCGTAAAAGTTTACCCTGTGAATATTTCAAGAAAAATTCACAGATATCGATGATTTTGGCGTCCTTTGGTGACCAACGCCGTGCTCTTTTTCTAAGATAATTGTAGCACGTATGAAGTGAAAAGAAATCCAAGATATCAATCTCCGAGATATCTTTATCCGTTTTAATTCAAATATTCTACAGTGAAATCTCGATATAACGATTCCTTGAGGACCATCGAAGAAGAGCCGTTATATCGATATGCAGCAGATTAATATTAGACTACAGGCATTTCCAAACAAGACTTGAGATGTCGTTGTATCGAGTATCGCTGTAGTGAGGTTTCACTGTATCAAGTGGTGGATATCTTTCAATAAAATAAGATGCATATTATGAACTAATAAAGTTTGTTTCAATCGTAAAGAGATTATAATTTCCGTATATTATTCGTTATTAACATTTTGCATAGAATAGGTTTTCAGCTCAATTTCTTCTTTTTGATAATCATTTTTCCAGAATTTGTTTAAATGAACAAAACATAAGTAAATAATAAGATAAATCATTTAACATAATATTAAAATAAATAAATCATTATTTCATATTACTGATATAATTTTCGCTCCTTCCTTACACTATCACGAAACACCCTGCATACAGTTCCATCAGAGTGCATTCTGTAATCAGAAATTTATGGATCACCATTAATGCCATTTTCAAAGCAGCTGTATAATAAATCATGTTAATATGAATACATGACGTTACAACGAAAACTTCCACATATAAGAATAAGTTTCAAAAGATATTTTTTATCTCAGCAAAGAGAATATAATATGAGTATAATACTATATCGATGTTTTTTTGGTTTCTGAAAACCAAACATTAAATCCGTTAATGGCATAAAATTAATATTCATTGAATGATGTTAATGAGACATATTCTCATTATTATTCTCGTACTCGTGAGAATTAATTATTTACATAAAATTAATTAAATGCTTTTAAAGGTATTTTTGTACTTGATTCATTTGATATCATGAAGAATAAAGCGGGATAACTTCAGGAAAAACATTTTCTTTCTATTCCTCTAATTAAAATATGGAGGTTATTCTTTCAATGAAATTTTCAGAATTCATGTTCATGATTTTATGAACTAGAATGTGTTGTGTTCTGATGTTATATTTTTACGAAATTCATAACTTCAGGAAGCATATACACTGTAGAACCTCAATTAGCCAATGTAATTGAGATGAGCCTACACCGGTTACAAATTTTTTCCGTTTAATCGAATGTGTCGAATATGCATCAATTTAAAGGTACAGCAATACGCTTATTATATTGAATGTGCATTCAATCCTGCAAAACATGGAAACTGGTCATCCACGTATTTGCACTGTGTTACGATGTTTTTTAGTAGCAATGTTTCAGATGAGTTACGCACGAGTTAGTTCCAAGCCATTTCAAGGGTACGCAAGCTTTGCCAGGGGAATACGCAAGTCTTTCACACGTTTAAGAACGCAAGTGAGCTTCCCACACATTCTAAAAAGAAACGCAAGCGTTTGAAGCAGCTGCAGGAGTTTTTTGTTGCTTTTCCACTGGTTACGAAAACCTCCAACACGTTTCTTGAAGCTCTTAAGTTTCTCACAAATTCCAAAAGCGTTTCAAATAGTTGCAAGGATACGTATACTTTTCGAGAAGGCACTCAAAATTCATACGCGTTTCTTGTCAATTTTTAAGTTTCCCCATATATTCCAAAACACAGAGACATCCTCTACGCAGTTTCAGGGGTACACAAGCATCCCACTCTTTTCTTAACACACGTAAGTTTCTCACACATGCTAATAGACACGCACTGGTTCTAAGCAGTTGCAAGGGTGCGCAGCGCTCGCTTTTCCAGATGTACGCAAGCCTTTTCTATGCGTTTCTTTACGCTAGGTGTGCACACTGCGTAACCTTTTCAATCCGCAAGCAGAACACGCGGTATTTCTGCCACCCCAGAGCAAGAAATTTGTGTATAGAGGATATACAACACGTATTTTACGAGACATTTCCGTAATTTTTGTCTCTCAACGTTTCTATAAAATGCCTCTTTTTTTTCCTCGTATTTTCAGAGAGGCTTGGTTGGATTTTTGAATTTTACTATCTCATGATCAAGGACGTAATATTTCTGTGGTATTTGGTCAGAACATGATAACTCCAAAATCTCATTTTTCAGATATAAGCATTTCATTATCAATTAAAATTCAAAAATGAAGCATACACAGGAATGCAAATGAAAATATCATACGTCAGCATGTTGTTCAGCCGTACGCACGTATTTGTCCATTTATCTCGCTTCTAATTAGTTATAATTAGCAATACTTACTTTTAGATCAAAAAGCCATTTTTCGGAGATATCATGTTTGAACCTGTGGTGTTTCGTGAGGGGCCGTTCAAGTATTACGTCATCATCGATTGTGGGGGGAGGGGGTTTCCAATTTGCTGACTTTTGATGACAAGCGGGGAGGAGGGGTTTGGATAATGCTTACGTCATCAACCACCCTTTATGAAAATATGAGTTGGATTCAGAGATATATATATAAGGGCAAATGAAAGCAGGTAGGGTGAGGGTGAAAAGAGTTACTACTTCTTACCTACTCTTTTTTCTATATTCGCACTTATCTTTTATGCTGGTTTTCTCTCTTTCATTTGTTTTTTCCCCCTTCCTTCATCTTACTTTCATTTTTCTAATGTGCGGTTAGATTTTGGCAAGGTTACCATATTTATCGCCGATTCATCAAATAGAGATCATCTGAATTTTTCGCCAATAGCTTGTGAGTGAAAGGGTTAAGAACATAGATTATTTTCATGACTTTCAAGTTATATTATCATAATTATGACTATCATAATTAATTATAGTGGAATATTCGTCTCAGATATTTTTAGCGAATTATATTTTAACACATTGCAACTAGCAGGAACCCTTTATTCGGAAAATTCATGGCCACAATTCACTGCCAGAAAATTCATCGACAACAATGCACTGAAGTGCAATTAACCACTATAAAAATTCACCGACCCAACAGTTCGACACGAGTCAGTGAGCAAGTAAGTGAGCGAGGAATTACCGAGTGTTTCAGTAAATGATATAGCAGTTAGTGGGTGAGTGACTTAGAGTAAGTGAAAATAGTGAGTAAACGAGTCTCATAGTAAGTAAACGAGTCTCATAGTAAGTGAACCAGTGGCAGAATGAGTGATGTAGGGGATGAGCGAGTGACAGAATGAGTGACCTAGTAATTATTTGACCTTGTTATTGAATGTAGGAGAGAGTGAGTGGCATATTCAGGGAGTAACAGAGTGAGTGACATATTCAGGGAGTAACAGAGTGAGTGACATATTCAGGGAGTAACAGAGTGAGTGACATATTCAGGGAGTAGCAGAGTGAGTGACATATTCAGGGGGTAACAGAGTGAGTGACATATTCAGGGAGTAACAGAGTGAGTGACCTCGTTGGTGAGCAACAAAATGAGTGACCTCGTTAGTGAGTGGCCTCGTTAGTGAGTAACAGAGTGAATGACTTCGTTAGTGAGTAACAGAGTGAATGACTTCGTTAGTGAGTAACAGAGTGAATGACTTCGTTAGTGAGTAACAGAGTGAATGACTTCGTTAGTGAGTTAGCGAGTGAAAGACTGAGTGACCAAAGTGATTGAGTGCCTAAAAGATAGAGCAGCCTAGTGACTTGATGATAGAATGACACTTACTCCAGCGCTCATTCAATCACTCGCTCACTAGATCATTCACCACTCATTCGAACTGTTGTCGGTGAATTGTTGATCGATGGATTTTCCTAGCGGTGAATTGCTGTAGGTAAATTTCCCGGTGACGCCTTGGAGGTGTACGCTTAGTATTGGTTGGTAAACACTGATTTAGACGTTAAACCAGAGACATACAGATACGTAAATAAATCAACTAATCCCTTACATCTTCATTCATCAATCTCATCCTTAAACCAGATTTAGAATATCGGAATCCGATTCACAAAATCAAATGTGCGAATCAAAGCTGACACTAACACCATCGTAACACAGCGGGGGCAGCGTGAAAAAACAGCGATAATGCAATGGAAATAACAAAAATAGTCGTTTTTCCGGCGATAAAGTTCATTAAAACCCATTAATAAAACAAAAAAAAAATATTCATTTACTAGAAAGGAAAAAAAAAATCTTAATTTGATCCCTTTTCTTTTGTAAAATATATATAACAAAAGAACATGGAAGGCATTTCCTCTATAGGACGCCAAATTACTTCACTTAACTAACTAATGGCTCATCGACGCTTACAATGAAAAAAAAAATGGATTCCATTACAAGAAATGCTTTCAGCGATTTCTTTTTTCTTTCTTTATCAAGATCAAATGAAATGACGCATTTATAATGACTTTTCAAAAGTGAAGAGATTGCTTCGTTAGTGAAAATTAGTTATAGTTTATTTAGTTAAGGGATTTCTTTTTAAATGAATAAAATCACACAGCTATTATTTTCATGAAAATTCCGGATATTTGGCTGATTAATAAATGAACAATATTTACGAAACTTTTACATTTTTTTTTTTGGAGGAATTTGTTCATTTCAATCAATTACTCAGATAGGAGTTTTCGCTGAGGACAAATGGATTCTTTGGTATCAAAAATGCGTGCATACAAATATACACTCATTGCCATAAAAATTTGCGCACCAAGAAATAATTGTGGGATCGAAACGAAAGTTGCCCTGAAGGTACATGTCGGGCAGATATGCAAATGATTAGAAATGCAGCGTGATTGCGCATTGCGTAATGCCACTAGAGGGCGTTGAACTTCGTTCTCCTTGGAGTATAAAACAGGTAAGCAGAGCTTGCTGGAGTGTATTTAATCGTTTTCAAATTAAATGTTTGCAAACGAAGGGGGCCAACTGTCCCCTTACATCCATTATTGGCGTATCGAAAAAATGATTTTGGGTCAGAGCCAATGTTATCTGCCAACCTAGATTCAACTTCCTTTTTACTATCCCTTATCGCTTTCTTCAACTGTCTTCTTTTATCAGTAAACAATGATAGGTCACCTCGTCCACTTTTATACTCTCTGAATGCCATTTTCTTTTCAAGATAAAGATTCCGCACGCTATCCGTGAACCATAGAAGGTGCGATGTACAAACACGCTTTTTTCGAACAAAGGGTATGACGTCGTGCAAAACAGAGGACAGCTTCGTACTAAATTCTTCCCGTTGACTTACCACCCCTACTGATTCCAACCGGTCTTTGAAATCTTCCGCTAACCATCCTCTCAAAACATCAAAGTTAGTTCTCCGAATACAAGAAACCAATCTTTTGTTATCAACCTTACCCGAGGAAAAGTTACAGTGAAATCTGACGATACGATGATCACTGGAAGAAAACTCTTCCCCCACTGAAACATGTTCAACTAGATCCTCAGAACTAGTAAGAACTAAATCCAAAAACTTGTGAACCTGCCACTTTTTTTCTCGCAGACTAGTGAGACAGTTTACAAGTTCTGTATTGAAAAGGAGTATTTTAAATTTTAGTTGTTTAATTTACTGATTATAAGTGGTAACCTTGAATATATATTTGTATGAGCTCATTATGACATTTGTTTCCAATATATATGTCGTAGATAGTAATGTTTATGTGTATCAATAATTTTATAAAAAGGGAAATTTATATTATGTAAATAGCATATGTTATGTAAATATGTGTGGGTAATTCAAATGTGATCGCAGTGTGATCACTGCCAGCCAACTGTAAAGTCGGGGTTTTTTTCCTAGGAGCAAATTTTCTACAGCATTTGCAGCGTGAAAACGCTGATTGGTCAAAAAACTTTGAATTTTAGGTTTTTAATCCATGAGCATTTTCACGCTGCACACGGCGCACAAATTCTACTAGGAAAAAACCCCGGATTTATATATTTACAATGTAGCTAAGCAGGTGCAATCTATTTTGCAGGGAACTTACGTCACGTTTTCCGTCAGCTGGTACTGACTCCAGAGCCTCATCAGAAATGGCCCTTGTTAAATGGTCTTGGCATCATGGTAAAATGACTAAAATAGTCCAGGGAGAAAAAAAGATATGAATAGCATCTCTATATACCAGGTTACTCTTATATTCCAATTTCGACAAATATTATGTTAAAGACTTTTGATAATTAATTATCGAAATTATATAATCATTATTATAAGTAATTATATTTATATAGTTATATATAATAATAATTATTGTATTTATAATTAAATTTACGTATAATTATAATTATATACTTATTGAAATTACATAAATTATATAATTATCTTGATGATTCACATGGCATCTGGATAGGGGATTAGATCTTTTGTATGCCCTTTCATGCTCGTGTTTTTGTTCATAGGCTTTTCAATCGCACTGACTGCCAATGGAAATCCGCTTCCAGTATTGACCGTGGTCTAATTATCCATAAATTGCGACAGAAAAGGAATCCTATGTTATACCGTGATTTCATCGGCAGCTGGGGGAATCTCCGCTTTTCACGTTCCTGCCATCATTTGTTTCCGCTGTAGATAATATGATCCAAAATTTCATTAGTTTGCGCCGAATTCGTAGTTAGATCGAATGCGGATGATGAATCGACGTTTCCGTAATTGCACAGAGAGAGTAAAGAAGTTTTTGGCCTAACCAACTACTGGGGATTGTATAATTGTTCATTATAGTGTACACATATATACGTATCCCCCCCCCCTCTAATTCCTGCTTTACATTCAGGTTAAATGACGAGCCCTGTTTCCTGAAAATCGACGAATGGTATCATGTGCTGTGTGAACACAGCGAACTATTTATAAAATACCCGTCTATAATATTGTTGCACACACACACACATCCTGTAATCTCTGCAACGGTAATTATCACACACACACACATCCATACTCCATGAACCTTAAAACTTTGTAACATGGAACTTGTATCTTTAATACAAGAATACATTCGTGCTATAGGCCTTCTTGCATAGCTATAACTAGAATTCGGATCCAATTTGGCCTAGGGGTCTTTCAAGTATTACGTCAGCATCGAGGGGGGTGGGAGGGGGTTTTGGATTTGCTGACTTTTGATGACAAGGGGGGGGGGGAGGGTTTGTGAAGGTTGCTTACGTCATCAACCACCCTTTTTTGAAGATATGAAATATTCTAAGCTGCTAAAGGGGGGAGGGGGGTCGAAAATGGCTGAAAATCTGCTTACGTAATACTTCAATGGTCCCCCTACTTGTATAAACTTCACTAGAATTCGGACTTGAACCGGCTCAGTTACCAGAGATTTCTTCCATTCCAACTTTGCTGGTACTACGTAGTAGAGGAGTACATACGTACTTCAGGAGTAGGTGGTACTTAAAGTTTTTTCCATGGACCCGTTGTATCAATAAGACGAATTCCAGGGAGGACAACCCCCCCCCCCCTGTGCAAAGATAAAATCCACGGATCCCTTTAGCTCATAATAATATAATACCTATAGGAATTGTTTCTTCGTCCGAACTCACGCACCTGCTGGAACCTCGGGTGCGATGTCGCATGATTTACGACATCATCATCACATTGATATTTTACTGGATTAACGTCTTTTATTTTTTGAAAATTCATACATTTGCCATTTTAACTTCAAATTATGGAAGATAACTGGCAACACCAGTGGAACGCGAATCACACATAGCGTCCGCAACACGGACACGTTAAAGCCGCTGGAACACAATACATTCGTACATGTACGATTCAATAGAAGTTTCACGGAGAAATTCTTACGATTTCCATGCGCGGTTAAGTAGCAGTAGTATTTTTGAGAGATGAAAACGACTGTCGCGTTATAAGCTTCTACCCGAGTTATGCTGCTGTGCACTGCATATTCTCATTCAACACGCGTGCAATACAGCCCGAGTGGCGTGGTGGTAAGATGCTCGTCTACCCTCGTGAAGGTCACGGTCCTGGGCTGGAATCCGAGGATGTAGGTAGGACATTTTTGCTAACGAACTTGAGGCGACCACAGATAGACAGCGTCTTCATTTCCAATCCATCTCATTAATGGCAGTAAATTGCAATATAGCGATATGGCCAGAGTTGGTGTTTGGTGAAGCAGCATACAATACCATGTTCTAAGGAAGGAAAATATTAGTGATTATGCAACGAATTTTTAGCGATTGTCGGTTAAGGTGTGTGGGATGTTCTCCATCCTTTTCTCTACTTGCGGGGAGCGGAGAAATGAAGTGAAAAATTTTGTGGAACAGCATAAGAATGAGGGAAATAATTGGCAAACCAGGAAAAAAATTTAATACATGAAAATTTTCTCTTCCTGATATTTTATATTTTTTTTAATTGCATTTTTTTGCTCTATTTATAAAAACATGCGGGAAACCCAGGGGAGCTAAATGTTACTAGTGAAGGATTAATGCAATATTAGGCAGAGTTGATTGGTTGGAAAATACAACAAACTTTGGGGGCCTGGGAGGTTGGACGGAGATCTGGGGATCCACTCTCTGAAAATTTTGAAAAAAAAACCCCCTTCAAAATCTATGATTTTAAAGTTATTTTGATACTTAAAACTGACATAAAATTAGTTTGATTCCATTTCAGATAACTGATAAATTTAAATTTCTTGAAATGTGTAGCTTTTGAAACCTTTGCAAAGCCGGTTCCATCTCCACTCACATAAATGTGAATATATACGAAAACCAAAAATTCTATCAGCCTTTTCTCAACATAGAACTGCTAAGAGGATTGAAAGATAAAACATTGAAATTGGCATTCATTTATTTTTTGCTCTCGGTAGTAGAGGAGAGGTACCTAGCAGTACTCCTTGCTGGGAACTATTCAATGAATAGTTCGGAATATTTGCATGATTTTTAAAGTATTATTGGTTTGATGCTTCAAAACCCGTGTGCAACACCAAAATGAGCAATATACATGCATATTTTATTTAGACACACATCGCAGGTGTAAATTTTATGAGTCATAATAGCGATTGCTATGTTTCCCTGTTTACGGCATAGATATGATCTGCGCTAGAACCCCTGCAGCCGCCTGTGGAGAATAAAAAAAAAAGAACTTTCTTATACAATTTTTCAAGTAAAATTCACGATTCGTATGAAACTGGTGAGCAGCATCAAACTGAACTAAGTATGATATTTGGAGAATCCCTGCTGCCCCCCATCAAATGAAAACAAAACTATTTGTTTTGAATCTGCAAGTGTAATCGGTTTTATGGTTCGCTAAAATGAACAAGTGTGGCGCAATATCATATTTTGCTTGTTTTACATTACCGGGGTAAATTTTGTTCGTCATAACACCGATTGCTCTACTATGTTTTTACGTTTATCGCATAATTATGATCGATTATTATACATGAGTAGAAAATCATTGCGGCGTGTATCCTGCTGCCACCTGTCATATAAAAACAAAACTATCTTGTATAATTCTCGAATTGGGTTGTTTTCTTCTAAATCGGTGTGCAGCATGAACATCAATATACGGTATGATATCATACATATATATGTTTTTTCATTTTCACATGCTGCATTTACTATACTTTTATGTTCCTATGTAAGGACCAGAAAGCATTCACATCCAAACAAAATTTCTTATATTTAAAACTGCATTTCGATAACTATAAAGAGGTGGTGCACCTTTGTTTTTTGGTGCTCAGTTAAAGACGAAACAGAAGTTTTAATTTTTAAATACCAACTACAAACAAGGCCTTACAAAACAGTACGAATGTCAGCCAAGTCGCTATCTAAAAAATGTATAATATACCTCCAAAGTCTGTTACTCACAATGAATGACGGGTTGCAATCATTGCTTGGTTGATAATGATCATCAATACGGTAAACTGTGTTTAATAAATAATATCACAATCTCACATACATCATTAATAAAGAGGTAACTAATTAATTGCATTACGAGATCACTGAGAATTAATTTTATTGTGTGGGTGTACATACGAAACATCCATCTTCACCTTAATGGGAAATATATATATAACGAATACTAATGAAAATAGCTCAAACAGCAAATCAATGCAACGATACGAGAGAAAAAAAAAGGGTAATCCCAGTAAATTAAATTCTCGCTGTCATCATTTTTCAAGGGTGGAGAAGACTAATGCAATCTCGTGGGAAAGTTAAACGACTAAATAATTACTAATCAAACGTTCTGATTAAATACCTGAACATCATTAAGAGAGAGCGAGAGAGCAGATGCTGCTTTAATAATTATTTCGTCCCTGAATTGAAATGATATTCAAAAACTATTTCCGTAGATAATTCTTCAAATATGAGTAATGTTTATCTCGATATAGAATTACTGGATATAATGCTTAATGACCCTTTCAAGAATTTTTATTTTATTACTACACTGCTAATGATCCTAGGCGCAGAACCAATCTTCGCTTCAGAAAAAAATACTATAAATTATTAAATTATTCTTATAAAAATAAATATATAATGAAAGGATATGTATGTGAAGTACATGGATGTAAAAGATAATATACACTGCTCAAAACAATTAGGGGAGCACATGGTTTTAACAAAATTACGCAAAGATGTATACCGATAAGTAACATAAAATGAATCATCCATAATTTAAAGCCTAGCAGGAAACGGAAGAAGAAAACTTCATAAGCAAATCAAAGTTCATGACGTCAAAAACCAGAAAAAGGAGATAAGGGCAGAAATCGGGATGTTGCAGAAACGTCTGTTTTACTGCCGTAACTGTGAAATTCGATTGCGCAGTATTTTTTTTGAGACAAGGTGACTTGAGGATGTCTCAACAACGTAATTTACCGGAATCCATGGCATGGCGTGTTATTGGCAGACTGGAATCCGGGTAAACACAACGTAGTGTCGCGGACGCTGTTGGAGTTGCCAGAAGTGTTGCAAAGCTGTGGAATCGTTTCCAAGAAACAGGAAATGTTAGACGTCGACCAGGGCAAGGTCGGCCACGCGCCACTACAGCAACTGATGACTGGTATGTACGGTTAACAGCCCGTCGAAACAGAACAGAGAATACTACGCAGCTGCAAAGACGGTTGCTCTTGGCAACAGGACGAAGGGTGTCCAGCCAAACAGTACGTAATCGGCTTCATGAGGAAGGACTCTATGCACGTAGGCCAATGGTCTGCATTCCGTTGACCCCACGCCACCGTGCGGCCCGAAGAAGATGGGCTGCTGAACATCGAGATTGGGAGCAACATGATTGGAGCCAAGTGCTGTTTACAGACGAGTCCCGATTCAGTCTGGAGTGTGACACCCGACGTGTTCTGGTATGGAGGGACAGGGGCACTCGAAATAACCCCGCATTCGTTCGTGAAAGGTCACAATACAGACGAGCTGGTTGGGTGGTATCGGGTGGAATCAGCATAGGCGGACGTACGGACCTACATATCATTCGGAATGGCACTTTTACGGCCCGAAGGTATGCAGACGAGATACTGCGACCTCATGTCATCCCTTACGCTGGAGCCATTGGAGATTCCTTTGTTTTCCAGGATGATAATGCCCGACCGCATAGAGCTCGTCTGGTGGAGAGCATGCTTGAAGCTGAAACAATACAGCGTATGGAATGGCCAGCGTGCTCTCCTGACCTGAATCCAATCGAGCATGTTTGGGACATGCTCGGCCGACGCATTGCTGCGCGACCAAGGCCGCCTGTTACTGTCCCAGACTTGCAGATTGCACTTCTTGAGGAGTGGAACAGTATTCCCCAAAGTCTGATCGATAACCTCATCGCATGCATGGCAAATAGGTGTGCAGCAGTCTTAGCTGTTCGAGGAGACCACACGCCCTATTAAAACTCATGCATCATGTCTAAACAGTACTTTTTTTTATCTTTTACATGTAACCAAATTGTTGCCCTAAATCATCTTTTCATGTTTCTTCCATATTTTCAAAGAATTAAAGCTTAATTCCAAATTTTTTTACGTCTTTTTTCTGTATTGCGCATTGATACGCGTGTACTATCCATTGTATGCCAATACGTGGCTGTCTCGCACGGTTTTCTTCACTTTTTTGCTTGCTCCCCTACTTGTTTTGAGCAGTGTATAACAGATATTTCTATTTCCTCCACGGGCCGTGCTCGAAGTAAAATCTGCATTTTGCGGTTTTATTGAATGTTTTACTAAGTTAATTCATTTTATTTAATCCACCGCTTATTTCATTGTTTGGCTGAAAAAAAAAACCTTGAATTTTTCGTAACGTTTAATGAATTCTTATGTACGTACTATGTTC
This sequence comes from Pholcus phalangioides, assembly GCF_987345545.1. Lineage (NCBI taxonomy): Eukaryota > Metazoa > Arthropoda > Arachnida > Araneae > Pholcidae > Pholcus > Pholcus phalangioides. Next base: position 29,923,504 of record NW_028301601.1, read on the forward strand.
CTATGAATAATTCCACTTACAGAGTTTGTATAAGTTTGAATTAATATGCAGTAATTTACATTAAGCGAAAAAGAATAAAATGCATTATATTAATTCTGAAGAGATATAACTTTTTTTTTGTATTAAACAAAAGAAAAAAAATCAAAAAGTAACATGAAGGTCTTTAGTGAAACTCATTTATTTTCATTGCGAAGAGGATGTGATGACAAAAACTTTTTGGCTTAAAGGAATTAAGAATAACGTTATTACGTTCGGAATGTGTTTCGTTCACGTGAATGACTGAATTAATCATTTAATGACAATCATTTTGTTTATAAGTTTACTGAATCATTCGCTTTGTTCTTCAGATGATTGTATGAGTCATTTTGGTTAATAAATGATTCATTTTGAATCATATGAATCATTTTGGTTCAACCAAAATGATTCATACAATTATCTGAAAAACAAAGCGAATGGTTCATATTATACGATGGGCTGTTTTATGCAATCTTATATGGACAAAGCATTTTACGCATTATTTTGTTAACCTTTTATCTACGGTTTTGAGAACTTTTTATAGCTTTTGGTAATCAACCATTTCATTTGTAATTTTATGAATCGAATGTTTTGTCTATAGTTTCGTAAACGAAATATTGTTCTATGGTTTTTTATGATTCAAGCTTTTCTTTCATGTACTTGGTTTTATAACATTAAATATATATTTTTGCTATATTTTTTTCCAAAAAAAGAAATCATTCTACAAAATATTATTTCCTTTCATTCAATCCGTAGAACGGATTGGTTTTGTTCAATCAAATAAGTAATTATTTATGTAATGAAACATCATCATCACTATCATTCATTGAAATGAAACATAAATGAAACACATGGTATACGTTTCAACATTTACTGCACTTTTGCTTAATTTTTTTACGAACATGTTATTCTAAAGTTTGGCGAAAATTTAGAAAATAATCTCAAATTTAAATTCATTTCTAAACTGAAAAGCTTCCTGAATTTGAGATTTAGATGCAAAAATATATGTAGCTCCAACTTCCCAGATACGCAATCCACCGTAATACCTCTAAAATAGCGTTTCTGTAACATATTAATACCTCCTTCACTCATGTAATCATGGCAATATTTATGAAGCTAGTGTGAATTTTCCATTATCTAAATTTACTCTCCATACACTTCGAAGAAAGAAAGTCTACCGCAAAATTAATTCAGTTCGGAACATTTCTCATCGCCCATCACGATAATACGCGGATAACATCGCTATCGTGTTGTGTTTCGCATAATCGGTTAATCTTGTAAATAGACAGATAGGAGGAGTATGTTATTGAATTAAACGTTCGCTTCCAGAATTGATCCCCGTAGAGCCCTTGGAGTTTATCGACCTTTTATTTATACCTTAACGTTACCAGAACATCATCACACTCGAGGACGATAACCCCCCTTCCTTTAGGAAACATGACCACCCGTCCATTGTTAGTTAATTATTAACTGCCTCCGCTGATTGAAATTTCGTGAAGGGTTCTTTCATTGTGCAACCATATTCTAGCATGAAAAGGCCATGAGGTGGTTGAGGAATTGATGTGAAACTTACAGCATGATTATTAGATGAGTGTCGATGTATGTGTGCTGCAGTAGACTCTCGCTGATCCGGCACATGTTAGACCAGGGCGTGTCGGATTGCCGAATTTGTCGGATTACTGGTAACAAGTCAATTGAAAAGCCCATTTATATAATGTAAACTTCTGTGACCGCAAAGATATGCAGTGACATGTTTTCCTCTTCTATGTCGAAGAAAACACTCCAAGGAATTGCCGGATCATTGGTCGGGCAGGATTAGCTCTTGGTCGGACTATCGAGAGTCTACTGTATATGATTACTGAACCAATGCCATGATTCCAGTATAAATCATGTACTTGCTAGTTGTAAACTCTATTGATATAGTTAAAATTTCGTGATTTTATACAAATTTTAGTCGAAGCCATCTCTAGAGAAAAGAGTATTATAAACTCCAAATATATTAAAAATTATAAAATACTAAAACTTTATTAAATATCAAATTAAATTAATATAAAAATATTGAAACTATTACTCATTCGACTGCAAAATTAACCAGAAATTATTAACATTTGTTTGTTGTTAACCAGCGCCCAAGCTACTTCAGGACAAAGCTGCATTAAGAGTTAACTTACAAGCGGCTTTGCTTCAGGATTAACAAGTGGTCGTTTGGAAATAGTCGGCACGGAAACTACCCTAGGGAATGAACATCAATGATCGGGGGAACTCGGCGCCATTATTACCGGTTACAGAGCACTTGAGCATTCCATGGTACGGTTCCACATCACTCAAGTTACCCGAAGAACTATCCCAGATCCGTTAAACAGATTGAGGCACATTTACAGATCACTCAAGCTCCATGTGGAAAATTTCCAGATCACTTATGTGGCCCGCGATACGTTTTGAAAGAGATAGATAGTTTTAAGGTCTTCAGTGTAAAATATTCTAAAAACACAAAATGAATAAATTTGAAGCTCCAGTGCTATAAAAGTACTACACCAGGCTATCAAATGAATAGTTTGGAGGTTCTGGTATTGAAATTCCTCTACTCAAATCATAAACAATCCTGTGAAGAATTTCTAACGCATTAGTGATCGCCGTAAAGCGTTAAGTGTGAAAATGGACGTGGCCATGACGTATTAATGATGCCTACATGTTTGTTCTCCAGTCTAATACTGCCATCTCCCTACCATATTTGAAGCGAAAGTAACCGATGAATGAATTTTCGTGTTTCATAAGAGTACCGTGTAGAAAATATGTCTGCTCTTTGTAGAAATGCAGCAAAACTTCGATTAACTAGGACCAGGGGGTGTGATGGATAACCGAATTGATAACAGAAATCTCCTAATACTTAAGTATAATAGCGTAATTTTACTACGGGCTTGGGACGAAAATGAAAACCTTTAACTGTGGATAATACATATTGCATTTAATTTTACTAAACGATCAATATAAAATTCAATACCAGAGTAGTAATGTGTGCGGAAATGTATTGCAATACCATATAAACCTAGGTTACGGTACTTTAAAATAATCCGTCATCTCCTACCGTCTTTGAGCGAACCGTGTATGGCGAACTATGTTTGCCGGGCCGGGGGTTAGTATCTCTTACGTAGAAATATGATCTGTGTTCATTTGCCTCCTCTTGAATTTTTCTAATCAGCCGATGCACTTTGATAACATTGTTTCTGCTTCTGAGAGGATTGTTGTAAGTTTTTGGTTAAAATTATTCCCTTCATCGTCACCAATTTCTTCTCATTCAACGGCAGCCATACTAGAAACAATTTCATCATCGTTCGACATTTGAAAGGACTTGGAGTTGGAAACGAAAACATTCGAACAAACACGAAACATTCATTCGAACACACAGGCTACTCTGTCACAACTGAGATCAGTGTGGCGTCGCCGCCGACTCGTGTAGGAATAGACAGTCACTTCTGCAGAGGAATATGGACGAGGTGCACATGTGTCTGGTTTAGTAGTAGTAGATACTCGACGGAAGAAACCTGCCTCCCACCTATATATACAGACATAAGGATGAATTAGAAGTTTTCTATGGGGTTGAGTTCAAGTGAATGAGCCGACTTTGACGTTTTCTTGCCTGAACCACTATTTTCTGTGTTCCGACACACGAATCCACGCAATAGCTTGAGCGGAATATGCAATCTTCTCCAGGATATATATATATATATATATATATACCTTCAGAATTTCAATATAGTTGCAAAAATCTCTCCCTTAGCATCACATAGTATAACATAGGGGCATAGATATGGTACAATCAGCATTATAGTGAAAAACATACAATTATAAAATACATATGTTCCTGTAAATTCGTAAATAGTTTAAAAAATTTATAAAAATTGAGGAAATTGGAATACATTGAAAGTAGTTTGCGAAAAGTTATTCTCACGAATGGAGATATTTGTGGTTCAGAAAAATATTTAGTTCAATTTTTCATCTACACGAATCTTCACGAAGGCAAATAATTGGGAATATGCAAATCAGATAGAATGCGGGTCACACGATTGGTGTCAACATTGGTGGAGAAAGCCCCATTAAATACAAATACAGGGACACAACAGGCAAAATGCCCAACGAGGTGGCTGAGAAAAAGATGCCCATAACAAATATGGATGTCATATATTACTAAAATAGAGCAACTTCAAATAGTGAAATTGTTTTACCTCAGCCATGAATCACCGGCTGAAGCTTTACGAACATTTCCGGCACATTAGATATTGGAGAAAGGTTCAAGTTTATTCGTTATTGCCGGGTATTCATACAGTGGCATCTTTCGGCAGAAATTTAAACTAATTTTTTTATTACCGACAAAAATCCTTTTTTTTTGTGAGGATAACTTTTTCGTAAACCGCATTCACAAATACCGTTTTCTTAAATTTTTATGAAGTTTTAAACTGTTTATACGAAATTGCTGGGGCACCCTGTATATATTTATAGATGGAGCAATGAATAAACGAATACAGAATTCAAAAAAAGAAAAAACTGAACATAAGGTAATATTTTAGCAAACATATCGCAATGTACATAATCAAAAAAGTAATTCCACGTAAAACAAATGACAGCAAATGCAATGTTAATCTAAAAAATGAAATTGTTGGTTTGGTGAAAGCAAAATGCGACAATAAGAAGTACACTGGATTCAAAATTTTCTGTGTGTTGTGAAGAATGAATCTGTGATAAAATTTTTCCACCAAATTTCAGTCGGTGCTGTATTTTAAGACACATATTCTCTTCCTCAACGTAATACCTATCGAGTCTTGAGCAAACAAAATAGAGGACGTAAATTCTTTTGCGATCAAGGGTTGAGATTGGTGGATTGTGGCACCAACGTTACACCATTACTTTGTCGTTAACGGAGACGGGATAAAAAAAAACACAGAAAAGGGCTTCTGATAAATTTTGCATTAACCTTTTCGATTGAGAACATTTCCGCAACTGCCACGAAAAACTCCTGATGAAAAGGCTCACCATAACACAAAGATAGAGTTGGTTTTACTGTACTCCTACTGATAGATAAAAAGAAGTTTCCGTATTATTTTCTTCTTAGCCATTCACGCAAATGCGAAATGCCTTCGATTATTAGTGAAATGAATTATTCATACGAATCTTCCGGGTCAATAAATAGCGTATGGTAAATGAGAATGCCCATAAGAGGGTAAAAAAGTACGATTGTATTAATGAGATTTCGACGGCCTGGCTCGCGTTACTTTTGCGGAATGAATGTGTATTAAGAAAACTCTGTATTGATTTCACGTGGGAGCTCAATAAAAACCAGGTCAAGGTGTGGTTTGTTTTTTGGCTCAGCTTATATTTACCCCATAAAAATACGAAGGCGTAATGTTTGTTCACCTGTAATTATTTTAGTGTAGTTAGTTAGTTCACTTGTGTAATTATGTGTGTGTGTTGTTTGTTTACTTGTAAACAGTTTTATAGTGTTTACAAGTAATGGTAAATTGTGGTCGATATTCAACCGATCTATATGCTTTTTGTTTAGACAACACTTCCGAAGCGGAGTCACGCAATGTCGCTCATACCTCATGCTAGCCGAAAACTAACCGGCCCCGCTGATGAAATAGACTATTTCTCCCATACCATTCGTAACACGATAGTACGAATATTCAATCAGTACAATTCACTCACGTTGTGAAACATAGATGGCAGTACTAACTTCATACACAATACTAGATAGACACGCAGACACACACTCTCTTCCAGCACAACCCGCGTATTCCTGAAAAGAGGTGGAACGATATAATACAGTAAAAGACTCTGATTCAACTAGCGATGTTTGTCATCAACTTGGTGATTTTCAATCATTCTGGTTCAAAAATGATTGGAAGAGTTGATGCTTATTTTTCACCGTAAAAAAACTCTACTGGCCCGGTTATTTTGGAATCTGATTCGATGCGGAACGCACGGCAAATATAAGATCTCAGAAGAAACAGCAACATGTTCACAAACTAAAAATGTAAAAACAGCCTCCAATGATAACAGATCTTGCCGTTGGAACACGAGTCCCCACAACGGCGTTCACCTCACTTATTAAATCATCACCGTAGTAAATTGCCTAAAACTTCCATAGATCATGGTTGAGTTAGATTTAGATAAATCTCCCATCTGTCAGCCTAATTCGTGAATAATTTGAAATCGAGTTTGTTATGAAAGTAACACACTTCAGTAAACTGTATCTCTAATGCTAAGCGATTTTTCGTCAAACAATTTTGAAATTATGCAATTATTGTCCAATAAACAGGAAAATGCAGGGATCTGTCCTTTTCAATTCTGATCTTCAAAACAGAAGGCAGCATTTCTCGGATCGGAGAGAGGCATTACTTTGACAACTTAGTGGGGCGTTTACCATATTAACACATATAACACAAATAAAACTTTTCGACATGCAAAGAAAACCTTCGGAGAAATGCGTGCACTACGAGATCTATGTACACTATACCTCCAAACTCTTGTTTAGTAAACTCTTGTTATCTCTTGTTTAAACTGTATAGACTCTTGTTTCCTTCTGTATATTTCCTGAAAGGAGGTGGAATGGTAATACAGTGAAAAGCTATGATTCAACTAGCGAGGTCTATCAATTTCGTGATTTTCATAGCATAATAAATTTCGTAGTGCAATGAAATTTTTTCACAGAAAATGTGAAAACAGTTTTTTTTTTCAATAATATAAAGAGCATTTTTCTTAAAAATAATATAAAATTTATTTGTACAAATACAAATACAAATACAAATACAACGCCACAACAGGCAAAATGCCCAACGAGGTGGCTGATAAAAAGATGCCCATAAAAATATGGTTGTCATATGTTTCAAAAATACAGCAACCCAATTAAAAATGCAATTAACACAAATTACAAACAATATATACACATGATAAAATATTATACGATGCCCATAAAGAATACTTATGGTTGTCTTATTCTAAGAATGGATAGCTTCTCGATTTACCCCAACATGTTTATCGTATTTCTTTTTAAACGTGTCAATTGTGTTACAATTTAATCATTCTTTTTTTTTTAAATTGCGTGTCCCAAAAGTTTATGTAAACTAGTGGTTATATATATATGCAAATTTTAAACGTGTAATCGTGATTCAAGGTTTGCAACCAGTAAATTGAGTAAGATCTAATAAGATATGAGACAATCTCTTGTTTACAAGACGGCAAAAGCGACGCACATTTCTGTAGACAAGATTAACAAAGTTTTGAGATTCGAGTTGCAAAGTAACCCTATTGAATATCTTTCAAAGGCTTTAAATCGCTGCAAAATCATAATTTATCACGTTTTACCTACAAAGACGCCTTACCACCGGGAAGACATCTATATACGACTACTTCACATAATGATAGGTTGATAAAAAGAGTGGATTGACATCTACCTAGGTGATGTTTGTTTGTTTGTGGGACTGCTCTGGTTTGAATGTACCGCCAGATGCGGTTTCAAGAAGGATAAGACAGAAACTCGTTATGTGGTCCATATCAAAATTGTCCGTCAACTAGCCCTCTCAAAGAACCACATTCAAACACACAATACACCACCTTTCGGAAGGTTAGAGTGGGCATAGAACGTAGATTATGGAGACAAATGGAATCAGTGCCAGTTCTTTCGATTTTCAGTTATAAAAATAAATGAAACTTTGATAGTCGCGATGCCTATAGAAGGTATGTTCTCACTATTTCAGAAATTAGCTGCGCTCATACTTCAGCAGACATCAGCGTGAAGGTTATGTAATGTTATAGGCGATCTCCACATTTAATGAAGAAGCATCTTTAGCAAACCTAGGTAGGGGACAGGACGGACAAAAACACATACAGACACTAGAAAATCACTTCATTCTTTTTGGTTGAATTTTAGGGGAGCTAGAACTGTGTTTTTCAGCATGCGATACTGCTACGATAATGTCCAACGACGGAAAAACACATTTCAGTTATTCATAAGCCGCTACGAGTGCTGATCTCAGCCTGATAGCATTAATGACTAATAAAGTCTACTTCAATGGGTGGCAGTTTAGCTTGCCGAACGCCTTGAAACATGCCATAGAAACTAAATGATATAATTTGGGCCCACAACAGAAATTATAATGTGTATTTGATTATTTTGTAAACTTTTGTGGACCTGCCTTAATTTTCTTCATTTTTTTTTTCGTATAAAAATGTTTTTTTTTCTTTCAACTGTGTAGTTGAATGTCAATCGCATCTGGTCTGTATTACAATATTTTTTGCACATCCATGCATATATTTACATTCGTCTGAAAACAATTTTTCCGATATTCTATAAACTTTGGAGACAGAGTGAAGGTGGTATTAATAGTTTGATATCTGAAATTGAAGCATTTTGCACGATATCAAATAATGGAGACTGAAATTGAAGCATTTTGCACGAGAATATTGCTTGTGGTATCACACATTTACCTGAAGTTAGAAATGGTAACTGATACTATATTTTCGTTACAAATATCCACAATATTCATTAACAAAATCTTAAACTTTTCTCCGACATTATATACGTGAATACAGTCTATCAAAATAACAACTTTTTTCCAACACACGCACGTATTATTTGGACGAATCTGCTCAGGAGTTGATAAAATAAACAGTTACCTTCATATCGATATTTTAGTGTCATACTCCAGAAGAATTTCGTAACATTATTAACCATATTAACGATGTTGATCATGCTCTTTCCTGTAGTAACGCGTATATTTTATGCATTATCCGTTTCCCGGCAGAAAAATATCGTGATACATTCCTTTACGATGGATATTTACCGACTTCTTTTCCGGTAATTCAACGTCAACTTGCTCCAGGAATCATAGTGGTATCTTTTTTATATATCACATACTCTCGTGCTAGATACCTCATAAAAAAGTACCATATCCATACAATATTCAGGTACTTCTATCTCTCCCCACATCTCTGCCTCCTTGATACAATGTTCGTTAAGCGTTTCCTACGGATAATTTCTTACCACAGACATCTTATCTGGCGCGTAATGGATATACGAAAATCTCTAAGGTCTCTGCTCTTAACGTCAATCAAAGATAGGTTACATAACCTTTATTAATCTATCAAATAATTCTTCCGTCGATTGACTACACTGCCCAACACTGCATTTGTTCTCTCAAAGTTTTTCCAGGGATTTTATGGTGATTTTGGGACGCTAATTTCGAATCTGGCATTGGTTTCGTTCTTGAGATAAAGTGAAAATTAAATTCCAATAGTAATACGTAAGTAATGTGCAAATCACATTCGAAGTGGGCGAAATGTAAATTTAACAACAATTAAAAACCGCTGATGCCTGATCGTAATATAAATGTAATAATAGAGTGAATCAAATGGGAGAAAAATGAAAGCGAAAACTCTACGCAAGAATCAGTGGCTACAGAGTATATTGAAATGTTGGAAGTATGTATTGTCTCGAAAACTAGGACTAAAATTTGGCAAAACCAACCAGTTTTAAAATAACCAGCCCCGATATCCCCTGAAACCGTTTGAATTTCTTAGGGAACATGAAAAATATTTCTTTTTTGTGTTATATAGTTGTGTTCTTCAATAGTTTTACGATTGCGGGCCCGTGAAAACAGTTGAACATTTTTGCGGACCGGACCGGTGAAAATCAGAGAAATAGTTTGCTAAGCGAGAAAAAAACTTATAAATAGTAGAGAATTTAATAATTTGAGAACAGGCACAATATAAATACATAAGCTGGAGGAATGATTTGCGGACCGGAAAAAAAAAATAAATAGCAGCAATAACTTGGTCTAGGGCGCTCACCTGGCAAGTGAGGGGATGTGAGTTCGATTCCCCGCAAGGGCTGTTGAATTTTTTTCCCCGGATCTATCTTCGACTCAGCCACCTATTAAAAAACATTCGTATGAATAGCGAGGAGTGGCATCTTTCTTGGATATCTCGTCAATGACGTGCAGACGGCTAAAAAATAAAAATTAAGGTATAGATGGCACTATCTGTAAAACAAATGGGTGAAAACGCAGTGAGAGCTAGTAAGCGAGGCTAGTGCAATAAATTTTAGCAAAATGCATCAACTGGTAAGTTGCAATGAATACTTTCACTGTCAGCTGCTATTGTGGACAGCGTATTCCATTTTAATCCACATGGGTGATCAGGGCAGGTTCCTGATACTTTCCGGCCCTGTGAAAATATGAATATTTTGGGACACTTAATTAAATATATATAATGTTGTTTGAGGCGCGGGAAGGAGAGGAGCTCGTGTCCCGTTTGCCCATGCGAGAGGCAGGCCCTGCCCGAGATAAAATGCCTTGTGATCTTGCTGGTAACCATTCAGCGCGCATCTAGTGCTGTGTCGGTTATGCATTCAGCAGGCATTACCATACATCTTCCGAACTGAAGGTAGAAATGGTTGTTTTTCTAGAGTTTAATCGAACCCACGTCCTTTTAATTGGAGCTCGTATGCACTGTAAGGGGACCGTACATGGACGGCCGCTATACATACTACATGCTTCGTGTGCACAGCGGCTGTGCACACTCACACATACTCAGGGCCCGAAAGTATTAGAAACATCCCATGTGGATTAAAATGAAATACGGGGTCTACAAAACAGCAGCTTACAGTAAAAGTATCCATTCCAACCTAACATTGATTCATTTTGCTAAAATTGATTGCACTAGACTCCTCTCATATTTCACCGCATTTCCCCATTTTTTTACAGATAGTGACATCTATGCTTTAATTTTTTTATTTTTTAACCGCTATGCATACGAAGCATATTTTTGAAAAAAATGGACTTAGTGTCCCTTGGCGTCACACATAGTGTGAATTATGTGTATATGCTTGTATTTTTTCTTTTATGTTTCGTATTTTGTGTATTTATCTTTTTTTCGATTTTTTACTCTTTGCATTTCTTCCATTTTGCATTTTTTCCATTTTGTATTTTCCCTTTCTTGTATTTTCCCTTTCTTGTATTTTTCCTTTTTTGTATTTTTCCTTTTTTGTATTCTAATTTTTGTATTTTCTCATTTTTGTATTTTTCCTTTTGTTATTGTTTCTTTTCTGTATTTTTTTCTTTTTGCATTTTTTCCAATTTGTATTTTTTCCTTTTTTTCGTGTTTTTATTCTTTTTTTATTTTTATTTATTTATTTTTTATAGCGGAAAGGAACGTCATCCTTCCGTAAGTCGCCATCTGGTGTCAGCGACAACAGTTGGGAGCTTGGCCTGAGTCAGGTCCGGCCGTCCATGTATGGTCCTGTCCAATGCGCACAAGCTCCAAAGAAAGATTGAGCGACTCGTTGCCTTTGTAGTCTAGGGCGTTCACCCGGAAAGTGAAAGGACGTGGGTTCGATTCCCCGCGAAGACAGTTGAGAATTTTATTTCTTTCCAAAATTTCATCTTCGCAACAGTTAGTTGTTAAAAAAACTTCAAACGTACAGCGGGGAGTGACGTCATCCTTTCATTTATCAGAGTTATGCTGGCCTAGTTTTATATATGCTAGGTCTCTACCATCTTTCTTTCATACTTATCTACTTCACCAAACACCAACTCTGTCCATACGCTATATTGCAATTTACTGCCATGAATGAGATGGGTTGGAAATGAAGGCGCTGTCTATCGGTGGTCGCCTCAAGTTCGTTAGGGAAAATATCTTACTTATCTAGCATCGTTAAGATGTGGTCTAAAATGTACTGTAGCACTTATTGCCAAATTTTCGTGGGTGTTTATTTTTTTTAAACAGTTTATTGCACCATGTCATCCATGTGAGAAACTCTGAACTATTTATTTTTAGTCTGAGAATTTTCCGATTTCTTGATGGCAGTTAGTTTTTTGGCACTTCTCATGTACGCTGAAAAAAATGTATTTGTGAAGAAGTTTATTTTCGGTTGCAATGGTGATATATTTTTTAAACAAATATTACATAAATGTACGCAAGTACATGTACGCTATCTCTCGTACAATTGGGTGAGAACTGATAAAAACCAGGATGTTCAACCTGCAATCTCTCGCCTCCTCTGCGGACAGCATGCAGACCTACAAACGATACTTACATAAAATGAAAATTCAAGCATTTACCATCTTTATGAAGAGATGGTATTTTTTCGACCTGAAATATACTGAGAAATTGAATTTTCTAGATGTTAATGCCGAAACTGATATTTGGAAAGAAAAGTGATTTGCTTCCTCCGGGAATCGAGCCCGCGTCCCCTTGCATACCGAGCAAGTGTGCTAACCCATACACCAGAGACACACTTTTCAATTCCTGATAACATCCAGAAAATTAAATTTCTCAGTATATTTCAGGATGAATAAATACCATCTCCATACAAAACGCCAACTGGTACCAAAATTGCTGTAGTTAAGGGAAGTTGCTACGACTCCACTCAGCGCGTCATGCTACTAATGCGTGTTATCAGGAATTGAAAAGTGTGTCTCTAGTGTATTCGTTAGTGTACTTGCCCGGTATGCAAGGGGAACCGGGTTCGATTCCCGGAGGCGACAAAGCACTTTTCTTTCCAAATATCAGTTTCGGCATAACATCCAGAAAATTCAATTTCTCAATTTACCATCTTTACTTCGAAATACAGAAGGCAGATGTCTGCACCAGCAAAAACACGAAACAGACACGATTCTGACAACGCATATACGTTAGGGCCACACATACACTCAGAATACACATTCCGGCATGGATCAATTCGTCAGAAATTCCGTAGAGTAATGCGTGCGCGAGGTCCATATACGGTTAAGTAGCAGTAGTAATTTCTCTCTTTTTATTGTTGTAGCCTGCATCTCCCTGTGCTAGTGGCTGGCAGTGCCGTACCACATCAACATGCTTAATTTGTATTTTTTAATCATGTAATTCATTACAAAACTTGTATAAATGTCAGGTCTTAAGAGTTATTCCGAGTATGCTTTTGGATTTTCTAAAACATATCGTCAAAGTTATCGTCCTTTATATTGCCAAAGAAGACGTAGATAACCAATTAAAGCTAATTCCTGATTTCCCAGCTTGGTATCGAAATTTGAAACTTTCAAAAGTTTTCTGATTCCAACAAAAATACGCTCCCTTTTCTGCCTTCTCTCATTAAATTTGAGAAATATTTCGCTCAAACGATTAAAAACTGACTTACTGACTTATCAAGACCTGTTCCGAAATTCTCAATTAGACCTAACTTGATAGGAAGTAAAGGTAAAATTTTGTTGCTTGGTTCAATCACACACACACACACACACAGTGAATTGTTTTTTTGTTTTTTTTGTTTTTACAATCGTTTTCTATGATATATGATTTTCTTACGAGCTACTCCTTGGCGCTTCGTAGTAACTTTTGGTGTATCTGCCGTCCCATCGAAAGAAAAAGGCGCAGCAGCAGTATTTTCCACTCTGCAAACATGTAAAAATGGCAGCAACATTTCTGCTCTTATGATCTTCATGTCTGATTGCCTCCACACACAGGAGCAGAGAATCATGCCTTCATGTTTCCCTTTCATCCACTGCATAAGCCACAGTCATTGAAAGTCGTAACTATTACGAACTAATACTGCTTTTTAAGCTGATTTTACTTCAATCAATAAACAGTCACCCCTCCCGCAAGTTATTCTGAACAGCCATTTCCATCATCAGCCTTGTTATGTCGAAACACACACACACACATTGAATTCCGCATTTCAAAATGTATGAAAAACTGTCAATTCTTGATCTGAAACTTGAATCTTTGAACTCAAAAATTTAGCCCGCTGTTATTGAGCTTTTCTGTGTATTATGTGTGATTACAAAAAGTTTAGGATAGTACCGATTTAATTCTATGAATGTATTTCGTCACGGAATCTCTACAAAAGCAACCCAAAAACCTTAAAAAAATTAAAAATATCTTATAGCATGTCGCTCTTCACTCGTTGATGCAAGATATACAGAAAACTGGATGTTGTGAAGACATTTATTTTTTGAAATGTTGATTTTTTTTAAGGAATTAAAAAACTCGGCCTCTACCGGGAGTCGAACCCGGATAACTCGTTGGCTGAACGAGTGCTCTCACGGCTAAGCTACAGAAGAAATAGACATTTTCCTTCATTGAAGTGTATATATGCCGAACGGGAATATGCAATGGACACGATCAGCTAATAGCTCATGGACGACAAGCCACCAGATGGCTATATACATATATAACATGATTTCCTCTTAAAAAATTAGCATCTCAAAAAATAAATCTCTTCACAACATCCAGTTTTCTGTATATCTTGCAAAATTACATAAAAACGTAAAGGGTTGGCGTATTTATAATAGTAAATTCGGATTCTACACAAAAATCCATAGGAATTGATGTATCACATACCAGATACCAAATGGCCGTTGAGGAGTAGTGTAATTAACAAAATTTCAGGCAGAATCGATTTAAATTCAGAGTTCATGCGTGGAAAAATCAACGAAAGCTTTCAATAAAGATATCTATTAAATATAAATATCATAAGCGTACTGCTAAATTAATTTCTACAATTGCCTTTTTTTTCCCTAAGATATTAATTACACCATTGATGTTATCGATAGATTAGTAATCTATATGTATATTGGGTTACTTTTTTTTTTATTCTCCTGACTTTTCTCTTTGGATGAAATTGGATGCGACGAAATTGATCAGAAAGCTCAGGTTATTGCATTTTCTCGTTAATGGTCGGAAGATTAATCGAAGTTTCTCCCGAACAGTGCCATATAAAGAAGAAAATAGTAAAATGTGTAAAAAAAACAGGATCTGGAAGAAACACATTCGATTTTCATCAAATCAGAAGCTTTTACTTTTGGAATTTGTCTCACTTCTGGGAATAATGAATTTAGAAGAAGAAAAAAGAATATATTAAAAAAATGTCATCAAATGAGTCGTCTTGATTCAGCGATAAGTTATATTAGCTGAATGGAAGTGAGCCTATTATCAATTTATTATTCAATAACACGTGTTTTTTAAAGGGAATGATCGATTTTTGAAAGCTCTGAGCAAATAAATGTCCCCTAACCAAGGTTTGATTTATTTGGGTTTTTTATTACAAAATTATGTTTTTCAATAATGCTATTTATACATTGTTGAATCACATTATTGTGATCATCTCAAATTTCTGACATTGACTTGAAAGCAGCTAGTGAACTGCACCTATGGTGACAAAGTTACTTCGATACAAATGACGGCTACTATTCTTTAACCGGACATGCACCTCGTAGACATTACCTGTGGAGAATTTCTAGCCAATCCTTAAGGAATGCCGGAATTTATTGTGCCCGGAAAATACTTTAGGCACTAACTTATTTTTCTCAAATACTATGGATATTTTTATAGAATTTAACATGAGAATTGAGGATTTTAATTGTTGGTAATTTTTTTCTCGACTTTTAACTTATATACTATGCAACTTTTATCACCAAATGTTCACCATATTTTATGCCATATTTTTTTAAAGCAACTTTAATAAAAAAAATCCTCCTGTTAAAGTATGTAACACCATGGTGTTCAGAGACAGTGTCGAGTAATTTGAATCAGTAGTGTTCGAAAAAATGTTCCTTATCTAACAAAAAACATAATTTGAGGGGGGGGGACCATTTTAGTGGAAAACATTAGCATATAAAATACAAATGCAACGCCACAACAGGCAAATTGCCCAACGAGGTGGCTGACTTAAGAACATCACGGATCCCCGAGCCATTTTTTGGAGGCCCTACCTACTACTGCTACACCACACATGCACCCCGCCCACACCCCCCCCCACCGCGGAACCCCCAACGAATCGATACATGCGGGAATGTGCGTGTACGTGTAATGAAACCTGACGTGAAGTTTTTTGTTTCTCTGTAATGCTTGTTATGTGTAGTGCTCAGTTTTTCTAACTATGAGTGAAGTGTTATGATTGAATGATTTATCGTTGTAGGACTGTTGCTCTCTGTGGCGAGACTTTTTAACGGGGAGATCGGCTCGCATTTGCGCCTTGATGTTGAAGCCTGCTAGCAGTTTATATTTAAATATTTAAAAAAATAACTGGTGAAGGTAGAAAAAAACTTGAGAGAGAGAATTGAAAATTTCGAGAAAATGTGTTTTTTGGAAAATTTGCGTGCACCAACAAACCTTAGCCTCATAAGATGCTTGCCACAGATGTGAGCGAAACGTCAGTAAGAAAATACCTGAGACAATGCCCTAATACAAAGGTTTTCAACAGTTGGCTGATGTGTAGTTATATTTAGAAAATCCTGATGGATCCCTATCCATCTCATCCTGAAAGTGAAAGGACGTGGGTTCGATTCCCCACAAAGACAGTTGAATTTTTTCTCTCTTTTCTAAATATAACTATCCATCAGCCAACTGTTAAAAAAAAAACCACCTTCGTATGGATAGCGAGAGTGACATCACATCCTCGCAAGGCCTAATAGCCCTGAATCCACTTGTAAGTCAATTTGAGTAACTTGATACCTCTCTAACACGGCTCAACCCTTTGAGGTACAGTACTTACACCCCCCGAAACAATGCTGGGCCATGTGTGATAGCCTCTTCTAGACCATCATCTTGTTCTACCCGTACTGCACAAAACCGTTTTTATTCATAATTGCGGGTGTGTCACATTGATTTGACTCGACTTTGCATCTCAACCACTTATCATGTAGATTACGCAAAAATCTGATGACGTCATCACGACCATGACATCGATAGCTGAGGGGTTTTTTTTCCGACGTGTTTAAGTCAACCGCAGACATAAAACTGAAGCTGTTTATCTCGTGAAAGTGTTTAGTGAATTCTGCGTTTTAAGTTGTTTACGACGTCGTCGCCAATTTTATTTCTTTTGATAGAATTTTTGATTAAAGTGATACACTTTAAAAGAAAAAGAGCCCCAAAATAACGTGATGATGATAACAACAAAACTTATTCAGCTTCAAGGTCTTTGAACATCCATGTATATCTTTACGAAAATGTCACTAATTCTCATCCGGTCAAAGATACTCTTTCAATGTACTAACCTCTGTATGGAGTACCAGTGGAGAGAACATCCTCGACCAATCACAAATTTTCTAAACAATTGCAATTTCTTTACTGTGAGTAAATACTTAAATATGCATTTTTCTGAGTAATAATGATTTCATATCTTTTCCTCATCGCAGATCAAGTATCAGAAACGTGGGAAATGAGGTTTGATTGTGTTTACTTTACCCATGTTGATCCATGAAGGTCATTTTCCTAGAATGCTTTGTATAACGTGTTTCAATATGAGGGGGGTCGGGGTTAAACATTCGCGTTTCTGACAAAATTTAGATAGCAAAATAAGGGATTCAACCAGCTGATAAACCAAAAAAATTAAAAATTTGCACTTTCATGCTTCTGACATAAGGGGGGATGATGTATCACAAATGTTCAACCCACGATCAGGGGGTCAAATGTGGCCCTAGGAGTCATTCGATCAGGCCCACGTCCTCACACATGATTTAATAAAAATGAACAATTCAGCACATTTCCGGATCGCTTATTAACCCGTGATGCAGTTCCACACCATGTGAAATAGCAAAATAAGGAGTGAGATATTCCCAGGTCACTCAAGCGGACGCAGCACTTTCTAAGATCACTTAAATAACCCGCTCCTCATCACTTGGCCTGTGACATATTAACAAACCAATTGAGTGACCTGTGGCACAGTTCCAAAGCACTCTACCGACCCATAAACAGTTCCAGATCACAAGTGACCCGTTGCTCATTCCCAGATCAAAAGTGACCTGTTACTCATTCCCAGATCACTTAAATGACGCGTGATACATTCCCAGTTTACTTAAGTGACCCACAGCTGAGTTTCATATTTAAAGAACAATAAATTGGCCCGCGACATTCCAAGATCACCTAAGTGACCGCGGCATATTCCAGATCACTTAAGTTACCTGGTCGTTTGATTTACATGTAAATGAGAAGACCTGAGCTGGAAGGGGGGGTATTTCCATGTAAGGGATAATCGCCAATGAGCTCGTTTTTCGAGGAGATTGAATATCAAGAAAATTTTGAAGACTTCAAACTTTTATTTGAGCAGTCTTTTTCATAACCAGGTGAGCCACATCGGTTATTATTTTTATTAGATGTCATGAAGATTGTAAGCAGTTGGAGTTTTCTCGCCTTACCGGAAGATTTTTATTCCAGTGAGCAATGTGTCACCAGTTATGAAAGAACATTTGCTGTCACTTTGCCCACTTTCTATAATTGTCATTTTGTCTCAGAGTACCATCTTAAAAGTTATAAATGGATGAAATATTATAACGTGAATGTGCATTAAAACTGTTCAACAGCTTGAAAAAAAAGCAGAAGTTTACTTAAACATGAACTTCACTCTTATAAGAACAAATATAAACAGAAAATAGCCTGACGTAATTCATGACTTGTTCCAGGGCGAACTCTTGAAATTTCTGTGGGATTCAACTTCTAAATTTTACTGCCTTAACTCGTATGTTCCTCTTCCAATTCCCGATTTCTTTTTTTTTTCAACTCTTTCAATATCAGATTTAATGCATTTTCTGAAGATAGCCTAATAGGTGCTTCGAGCTTCGAACCATGTTAAGTTATTTTCTTTGTATACTTATTTATATTGCAGTGAAACCATCGTGTTTTATCGATTTTCCCTCGTGTTGTCGTAGAAATTCGAATTTCAAGATTTTTTTTTTCGTAAAGCTTACATCCTTATAACAACAAATTCATTTTTAATGCATATAATTTTTCTATTTTCAACTTCATCGTGTACTTTTTTTTTAAATTTATTAGTAAGTTTCACGGATGTGTTTTGAGGAATTCCTATTTTTTTCATAAAATAAAATTACATTGTTTTAAGTTATTTTTGTTGTCATTGCGTTTCTCTTGACACCCCGTCTTGGGCACATTACCTTAAATCCACTGACATTTGATCATTAATGTCGCACCACGGTCATTTTCTGCACACGTGGGCCTAATTAGATCGGGACCTAAGAAAATCCACTGTCACCTTTGTTATATACACAAATCATGTGGTCAGCCGTTTATGCCGGGTGACTTCGCCCAACCTCTTTTTATTTATTTTTTCATAAAAAGGGGGTGGTGACCCATTAAAATAACAACTGCATAAATAATATCTACGAACCATGCGCAAAACCAGGCCCGTCATTTCGAGGGTCGGGGGGCCCTTGCCCCCCCCCCGGCTTTTGAAAATACACTAAAAGATATATATATATATATATATATACACAAATATGTATATACATACATTGAGTACATGTCTTTGCCCCCCCCCCCCCCAGAGGAAAAAGTTGAAATGACGGTCCTACACACAAAAATTGTCATTTCGACTCTTAACCAGTGGGCTGAATGAAAATATTCAGTTTCAAATTTGAAACTGGGCAAAGTCACCCCGGTTGATGGTACATTTTAATGAATAAAACAGAGCAATGATTTTTGAGGTATTTTCAAAAATCATTGCTCTGTTACGCGTGAAAAGCTTCATTGAAAAATGTAAGAATGATAGCTTGACAACAGTGTGTGACTGGTGGGAATAGTAAAATGATAACAACCGTTCCCCATCAGAAACTTTTTATCGAACTAGTTACTTTATGAATCGGCATATTGCAAATAATTGGTGGTTTTGGATTTTTTCCAATAATTATTCATCCAGTCACATTTCATACCACGCCAAAATCATCCTAAAATCAATAAAATATTTTTGAGAACAAGATCAGTGTTGAGCAGTTAAATCAATAATTTCTGCGACTCATAACTTAGAGATGAGTCACAAAATGTGTCGCATAAACGAAAATCGTATAAGTGATCATCATTTTCATCATCATTGATGTACAAAATATATCATCATTCTCCTGAATGTTCCAACGGCAGTGAAGAAAATCGTCTTATAACTGAGAGAAACGTATAAACGAGAGAGCGTATAAGTGGAAGGCTACTGTATATTGTAATGCCAAAATTATTCGTGCTGATTGACAAAGTAACCTGTAGCAGTAGATTTTCACTCTTCTATGAAGACCGATATGAATAATCTGGAACATTGTATATAAATCAGCAGTCTGGAATTATTTTCAATATATCTTCAATTATTTTTGTAATAGTTTACTGTTCTTTTCACAAATTTTGACACTTGTTTTATCTCTCTTGTTTTTAATAACATAGAATGTAATGTGTCAGTGCTTGCTTTTCCTCTGTAATAATTGCAAGTAATGCCTACGTAAAATACGTCATACTTGCCGAATTTTTAAAGAATACAATATTTGTCAAGACAGACAATAAAGGGAAATTATTACACCAAATTATCACCAGAGTTCTGAACTTATATCTTTCAATAATTCTGAAATTATTTCTTTCAATAATTCTGAAATTAAATATTTTAATAATTCTGAAATTAAATATTTTAATAATTCTGAAATTAAATATTTTAATAATTCTGAAATTAAATATTTTAATAATTCTGAAATTAAATATTTTAATAATTCTGAAAAAAAAATTTCAAATGAATATCGAAATAATATTTTCAAATGACCATCGAAATTATTTTTCATATTATGACATTTCCCAACATGCAGAATTTTTTTTTTTGTTTTGGTGAACTTACATTTTGACTTGCAGCAACCATCATTTTCCACGATTGGTGATTTTTCAACAATTATAGCGATATTGGCAACTTTGCTTGCTTTTGAGAATTTTTTGCGACTGTAATTTCTAACTTGACTTTTTCTTTTCAATGTTTGACTGTAACTAACAATTTTAATTTCATTTGAGAATTTTTTTCAGCGGGAGCTGGCAACTTTTTTCGACAGTAAATGGCAACTTTACTTGCCTCTGACAACTTTTTTGACTGTAAATGGCAACTTTACTTGCCTCTGACAACTTTTTTGACTGTAAATGACAACTTTATGTTACCTCCTTTGACAATTTTTTTGACAATGACCCGTATTTTGAAGGAGAAAATTTGGTCAACGAAGATATTTATCGTGTTTTATATATTGATACTTTCCTTCCGGGGAAAATTTTCGCTGGCTGGATGGGACACCTTGGCGAGCCGCATCTGACCAGCGGGCCAGAGGTTACGCACCTCTGTATTAAGATTTCACTGTATATATATGTATATATGTGTGTGTGTGTGTGTGTTCATATAATTCATGACGCAAAAATCCTTACACAAAGGAAATACATTTTTTATAAAACGCTTAATATAGTATATATGTAAATATATACGCATCAAAACTCAAATTAAGGTTGGATGACGATAAATAATGAGCCACATTTCCATAAATAAACGTTTAAAAGGTCATACATTTGAGCATAAAAAAACGCCATCTATGCATTGAAATTTTGTTCTTTGGTGAATTAATTATCTCATTTGTTGACTTTCATGGTTCTAATTGTAAATATTTGTTATATCCCACAAGTATAAAAGAAAATGTTCCACAAAAATGGCGTACTTAAATTTCTCGAGATTATTCTGATTCAAGAACCAAAATAAACAGACTTTTCACGTATAAATATTTAATAACCTTTTTGGAATATTTTCAGCTGACACAGTGTTTTTTTCCATCTCAATTCCTTTTTCCCTCTTTAAATGGCTTCTTTGTATTGTACAAATTTTTCTCTTCATTCCGGATCGATAGTCGTCCAGAATAAAATATTACGGAAATAATATAAATACAAAGTGAGAGGTAAAACGAGAGTCAGAGAAATTAGTGTGGATATTATTTGCTACGCATTATAAATCCTTATGAATTGTTTTGTAATGTTTTCAATTAAAACCTATCCAAAGACGCCACTCTACGTTATTACTACGAAAGTTTCAAAAACTGGTTGATGCGAATATAAATCCAGGAAAGGAAATACAACTGGCCTTTCGGGGAATCGAACCCACTTCCTCTCACTAGATCCGCTTTCCTTAGAGCTAGTGTGCGCTGAACTAGCACCTTCTATAGCAGAAAGTCTCAGCGCGAAGCTTTGACGTCACTGAAGTCGTCCGTTTCATTTTTAGTCAATTGTATTGGATATAGCAATCCGGCATATCAGAAATCTTCACTCTTTTTTCCGGTATATTCAATGCCTATACCGAATCAGAGGCTCTTTCTGCTATAGAAGATATTGGAAAGTATATAGACAGCCAGATGTAACTTAGGCGAAAGCTTATAATTTGGCTTTGTGGTCTAGTGGTCTAGTGCAGCGTTTCTCAACCATTTTTCACCCCTTTGAAGCATATTTTTTTTCCTCGTGGCTCCCTGTCTTACCCAGAGTTTTCGATCTTCATCTGAAAGCAAGGTCCTTTATACGAATTGAATTCATTTTTTCAGTGAATTTATATTGAACGAAAATTTTCCATATAAGATTGACCTCCAGACCGAAATTTGCTAGCGCAATATCTCGGGAGGTTCGCAAAGCAAATAGAAGGCAATGATGTCATTATGTTAGATAATCCAAAGAGAAATCCGATGATACCCCCTACTAATGTTAATATGTTTTCCGGTCTGGGCACGAAACTCGTGGCCCGCATTTGTAACGAAATCATGCTCTACGCTATATCTCAAGAAGTTGCAACATAAATAGATGACACGTCTGTTGACTATTTCAAAGACACAAATCCGGTGATACCCTATTACCTTAAGTTAGTGCCAACCACGCGATTCATGGCATGAAGAACTCCTTTACGTCAAAATTTGCTGCCTTATGACCCCTACAAAAATTATCAAGCGCTCGATTGTATCTTTTAACATAAGGAAAGTTACCTATATTCGTAAGACCTCTTTTTTCTGGACACCGACAGGACATAATTCGTCCGTAAAAGAGGGGTGCCTGCATCTGGAAGGTGTCCGTTAAGAGTGGTTTCACTACATTACGCCGTAAGAAACAGTGACTTTTCTGGCGTAGCATGGACATATGACGAGTACAATCATTCTGGATAGAGTAACGAGGTAAAGAAAATTATATATTATTAAAAGTGCGTTAATTCTTTTTTAAAGTTTAAAAATTGATTAAAATTAAAAATAATTATAAGGTATTATAGCTTTCATGAAAAGAATTTGTTTGAAAAATTTATTTTATTTTATAATTTTTGATATAAAAAAAAGAAGTTTTGAAAAATGTAAATAGATGTCGCTAACATGTTTGAAAAGTACAGTAAAACCCCTCTTAAAGGAACCGCCCCAGATGTGGTCACCCCTCTTTTCTGGCCAAATATTAACACTTTCCCTTTTATAATAAAAGTAAGTATTTCAATTCCGATTAACAGCCACCCCTCTTGCGAACTTTTTTGCCCCATCAGTGTCCGCTAAGAGAGGATTTATGCAAATTAGGCTCCCAATACTAAGATAGATAAGGCGCTCGGGTAGACTTATCGGCGTCCATCAATCGGGAAATTTATATCTAATCTATCTATCCAATCTATCTATCTTACATAAACCCGCATCAAATATTGCATGCCAGTGTTATCTACCCATGACATTTAAAACCATTTTTCTTGGAATATCAATCTCACTCTGCTCTTATTTGAGCAAACCACAACATATGCCAGGTAAATAATTTTGTTTGTTAAATAAGCATGTCTATAATTTGTGTTAATTGCATTTTTAATTGGGTTGCTGTATTTTTGAAATATATGACATCCATATTTTTATGGGCATCTTTTTCTCAGCCACCTCGTTGGGCATTTTGCCTGTTGTGGCGTTGTATTTGTATAAATAGTTTCAAAACTCAGTAGATATAGCGTTTTGCTGTTTCATTCAATATTTGGCGTTGCTGTTGATTCAAAGTACCGAGCATGAGATCCTTATCTTCTCCATCATTGTCTCATAATTAAGAAAAAATTTATTTTGCCAAAGAACACGTGTGTGGCAGGGAATGATAAATCGCATAAAATTCTCGGCACAAGAACAATTTTTTATAGGAGCCAAAGCCATTTTCACTCGAGAAAAACAAGTTCAAAATAACGTTTCCTCTGACTTTCCGAGGAACATAAACGATAAGCTGATATGAATTCCAAACATTTTGTGCTATTCACAGACTCCTAATTAGTAACAAAAAAAAGGAAATTTTGTATACTCGCCAATACTAATTTCCTAGTTCTTGGGATTTGTGAAACTCTCACTTAT
Source organism: Pholcus phalangioides (assembly GCF_987345545.1). Classification (NCBI taxonomy): domain Eukaryota; kingdom Metazoa; phylum Arthropoda; class Arachnida; order Araneae; family Pholcidae; genus Pholcus; species Pholcus phalangioides. The sequence goes on from NW_028301601.1 coordinate 29,947,653, forward strand.
GCGTCACCTGGTGCAATGAATCAAGAAAAAAATCGTGGTAGGCAAATGTAGACGCAAATTTTGACATGGATACGGTCTTTGTGCCATGAACTGCGTAGGTACTGACAAAATGAATTCGGTATTATTTTTACCTCCTAATTCCGTCTATTTGCTTTGCGAACTTCTCGAGATATGGCGTAAAACGATTCCGAATGCAGGTCGTGAATTTGGTGAGAAGACATGAAAAGGTATTAAAAACCAGAGCGATGCCATTGGATTTGTTTCAAAAATATCTATCGGACGACACACCCGATTGCCGTCTATTTGCAATTCAACCCCCGCGAGATATAGCGTAAATCGATTTCATTACGGATGAAGCTTGCGAGGCTGGTGTCCACACTGGGAAAAGTTAAATTCTTAAAACGAAAGTTGTATGATTGAATTTGTCGGAAAAATGTCTATCAGACGACGCATTCGCTTATATTGTATTGGCGTTGTGAATTCCTCAAGGTATAGCATAAAACAATTCCATTACGAAAGCATGGTGTCCGTACCGGTAAGAGTGATATCATCAGATTTGTCTCAACGAAATCCACCCGCAGACATCCAAAACACTGATACATAATGAGTGCTTCCTGAGATATGAGCATTTATATTGTTTCGTTTCGCGACCCAGCACCGTCGGATGATTTAAATGTACTCGCGTCAAAAAAAGACGCATAAATGAGGGAGGCGTATAAGAGAATAGCGTTATTCATCTATATCAGTGACTCCCAACGTAGGCGTTAACGCCCCCTGGGTAGCGATGGAATGTTCCAGGGGGGCGGTAGAAGCTACAGGTAAAACATAGGATTCTGGGTTAGATTGCGTTGCGGGTGATGAGAGGAAACAATTTCTGAGGGAGGGGGCGATGGTTTTCCTGCTATTTCCCCATAGGGGTATATAAGCTGGCTAACCCAAGGGGTTTGAGCAATGGTGGAAAGACCCCGTGGAAAGAAACATCTACGAGATCAGTTAATTAGTAATAGTTAGCACGAATTAGTACTAAAAAGTCCAGAAATTTTATGGAATTGGTTATTTATATAGTTGATAATGGATTTACTATAAAATAGTTTATTTTTTTTTGCACATAAAAGTTTAAAATGGCTTTAAATTTTTCACTCATAAAAGATTAATAAAAATTTTAAAATTATGTTTTCCTCTACCGTTTTTGTTAAAATGATTTAATATCCATTTTAACATTGTCCAGCTGGAGTACATCGAGACTGTGTAGCACTTACTACCAGTTATGCTTTTCAGCCAATGGATGAGGGTGCGAGATTCAAATTCTGACTCTTTCTGTCGTCATCAAGAGTATTGAAGGTATAAGAAAGCACAAAACCTAATACGACATGAGAGTATTTCCTTCAAAGCATAAGGATGATAAGCAAAATTTGGGAAACAGTTTCATAACGGATGATCATGAACTGTTTCCGTAAATCAGGCTTTGAAGATGATCAAGAAGCTCTGCAGTGACGTTGATTACAGAACAGTAACAGCTATAATAACTATTATAATTATAAATTATTGAAATTTCGAAAACTGTTTTGTAACTCATTATAAAATTCTAATAATAGATAATTATTACCCTTCACGAATTTAAGTTGTAATTTGTAGTCATTTTACAGATCCAGAAAATAGATCAATTGGATAATTTGAATTTTTGATAATTCTAACTTTTTTCCAATGACTTTGGACTTCGAATGAACCTATTTCGACTGTACGTAACTGCTACCATCAATTCTGGAATACATTTCTCATTGAAGTTTTCTCGGCATTTCTATAAAGTCTGTAACTATTGCATATAAGTTTTTCGTCGGCTGGACCACTGCAAAAAAGCTACGAGGGCCACATATGGCACGTTCGTCAGTCATTAAGAACTTCCTTTGGACAGAGTCAGATAATTATTCTCCTATGGACAGAATCATGGTGATAGAAACGTTTCTCGTTACATCGGATAGATCATTACTAGTCGCATTCCACTGTAAAAGAAATTTGAGAAAAATTATTTTTAAATACATAAAAAAAAATTATGTTGCTTATTTTCGTACCATTCACAGCACTTTCTATACTCTAGAACAGCGGTTCTCAACCGGTGCTCCGTGTGCACTTCCCAGGGGCTCCGCGGTGACTCAAGGAAAATAAATATCCAAATTTGACAGATAAATAAAAAAAGAGGCCTACGGAGTTCTGCCATAAAAGTTATATGCAGAAAAGGCTCCTCGAGTCAAATAGAGCTCTGATGGGAAAATTATGTACTGATCCGCGAGAGTCAATAATGGTTGAGAACCGCTGGTTTAGATCGTAATCGAACACGATCCATTGAGAGGGAATGGCATTTAAATTAATTTTACAAAATTCATAAATTATTAATAATAATTAGCGTGGTCCACCTGCTGACTCTTCATCGTGGCTCGAACCATATTGAACAGACATAAATTTTTGTCATACTTTTAAAGCGCTTCATCATCTCTTTATCAAATATACGTTGCGATTCGATGACTTTGATCATTTTTCGAATTTTTTATTGCTATTTTTGTTTAATTAATGTAAATTAATAGAAGTAAAGGAATCAAGTACTGGAATTCCATGACCCCCACAAAGGTAGGTACAAGGACGATCCTGCCCCCCACCAGGCAGGATAGCATCATGGGCCCCGAGCCAAGGGATTTTTTGGAGGACCTACCTGAAAAATTCTCGAAAAATTCAACTACGTCTCGTTTTTCTGAGGCACCTCTTCTCTTGAGGACCTTCGGGCACGGCCCGGGATGGGGGGGGGGCATGCGTTAAGACGGCACTGCCTAAGGTTCGCACCAGGCGTCCTCTTTTTTTCAGTTTTGAATCTGGTGACCCTATCTGAAGACCACATAATCAGTATTTTCACTTATTTGTTCGATCATCCATATTGTACGAATGTTTTTGTGGAAAGAAATAATTATTTTTTTCTACATAAAATCGATTGTTGCAAAAGTGCGGATTTTGTTATCAAAATTTTCGTCTCATAAAAAAATTTTATGCAAAAAAATAACGAACAACTCTCTCTTTTTTCATCATCGCACGAGTTGCCTGAAATTTCGAGATTAGATGGCAGCACCACCAGTATATAAATCAAGCCTCCATCGAGCTTAAATTACTGCAGAGAGTATCACATCAGTGGTCTCCGCCTTGGCAGTGCTGAGAACTAAGGCGACTGTAGAAGGATAGGGCCCTTATATAGTGGCTATACTGAGAACTGTCCCCCAACATCTTACGTCGTAACATCACGTGACTCGGTGAAAACAAACACGATCCCCCGTTATTTTCTTATGGCATAAATAGGAGTTTGAAACAATAAATGAAAAAATAATTTCAGCATCGATGAGATAATTCCAAAATGAATTAAAGAGATAATTTCAGCATCGATGAGATAATTCCAAAATGAATTAAAGAGATAATTTCAGCATTAATGAAAGAGATAATTTCAGCGTTAATGAAAGAGATAATTTCAGCATTAATGAAAGAGATAATTTCAGCGTTAATGAAAGAGATAATTTCAGCATTAATGAAAGAAAATATTCCAGAGTTAATGAAAGAAAATATTCCAGAGTTAATGAAAGAAAATATTCCAGAGTTAATGAAAGAAAATATTCCAGAGTTAATGAAAGAAAATATTCCAGAGTTAATGAAAGAAAATATTCCAGAGTTAATGTAAGAGATAATTTCAGCATTGATAAAAGTGATAATTCCAAAATTAATGAAAGAATTCATGAATATTGAAATTTATGAAAGATAATTCCAGAATGAAGGAAAGAGGTAATTCCAAAATTAATGAAAAAGAGATAATTCCAAATTTAATGAAAGAGACAGTTCCAGAATTGAGGAGATATAATTTCAGCATTAATGAAAGAAATAATTTCAGCATTAATGAAAGAAAATATTCCAGAGTTAATGTAAGAGATAATTTCAGCATTGATAAAAGTGATAATTCTAGAATTAACGAATGAAAATTCAAGAAATAATGAAGGAAAAAATTCCAGGATTAATGGAGGAAAACCCGAAATTGATGAATGAAATGATTCCAGTATTAATGAAATAAATAATTTAATCTTTGCTCACCTTTATATGAGTTCTCCGTCCTTTTTTTCAATCTTCGAAACCTAATATTTAGAGACCGAGCTGTACATTTCTACGTGCAAATTGCCAGGCGGGAACTTAGTTTTCACCGAGTCCCGTCATTTCCTTGTATTTGATGTCGCTGCAGTCGCGGCGGCTGGATGCTCCCTCCAGTAATATAAGCTCGGATGCAAGCCTCGGAATCTCTGTCGTCTGCTTCTCTCCAGGTTACTTGTTTTGGATTTCTCCTTGTGTCCTTAAAAAATAACCGAACTGGAAGTTCGAACTTCCAGTTCTGTTTGTGAGCTTAGCTTGTAGGGAACCGGACAAACCGTCTGTCGTCTGCTCATTAAGAGGTTCGCACATTTTGGACGTCTCCTTATGCTCAAATAAAATAGCCGAACTTTCAGTTTGAATTTCCAGTTCAGTTCACGAGCTTTGTTTATAAGGAACTGAGCAGAATAAAGAATGTAGTTTTTTTTACTTTAAACTTCATCATCACCACATGAGTCACTTTAAAATTTGAGATTAGATGGCAGCACATTACTACAAAGTAGAGTATGAAAATTCACTTTTTTTACTATCTTACCTGTCGTCTACTTGAGTGGAGGTCCTTTGTTTTGGATATCTCCTTGAGTCTTGAAAAAATTACTGAACTGGAAGTTTGATCTTTCAATTCAGTTTATAAGGAGCAAAGCTCAATGAAGAATTTAGTTTTTCATACCTGAGCTTCGTCATCACCACATAAGGCACTTCCGATTTTCCAAAGTACCAACAATATTTTTAAAAATGAATGTCTTAAAGTATTCTAGAGCAGCGGTTCTCAACCGGTGCTCCGTGTGCACTTCCCAGGGGCTCCGCGGCCACTCGAGAATAATAAAATAAATCAATAAATTCGATAAACAAACAAAAAAAGAGGCCAAAAGGGTGTACCGCCATATAAATGATATACTAAAAAGGGCTCTCTGAGTTAAACAGGTCTCCGCCAGAGAAATTATTCACTAAAAAGGCGAGTCAGAAAAGGTTGAGAACCGCTGCTCTATAGAATAAAACTATTGATGAACGTTTTACCACAATATCGATCCAGATAACATGTTATCACTTCCGTCAATCGATCAACCAATCTTTTTTTTTTAAATCACGAATTCACTCAAATTATTCACATCAAATTAATTTTTATCCGATCAAAGAATTCGATGGATTCAATAAATTAAAAAAAAAAAAATTCAGTATCTGTGGCAATTTCTGACGAGATGAGAAAGAAAATATTGAAATTTATTCTCATGCATTAAAACAAGCCAGTAATAAGTTTATGGTGTGACGAGATTCTTGCCTCCCATTTTTAGGTTCCTTTTGTGTCAATATTGCTTTCACTTACTTATCGAAGTGAAAAGAAGTGTCTAGGGCGCAGATAGCGTTGTTCTTTCTTTATTGGCGCTTGTTTAAAATCTTGTCGGTGTTGAAGGGAACATATTAGATAACATCAAATATGTTCCCTTCACTCGAATGTCCGTCCGCTTCCGAGAGAATTTTTTTTGTTCTTTTGAAAAGCATGAATAAAATCACGTTTTAGGGAAAACTTTTACTTTTCTATAAAAGTTATTTTCCCTAATATTTTCACACATACATATACTACTGTGACTAATGACTTGAAAATTATTGCAGGAAAATAACAACAATTAACTCAACCCTTTTTTTTTTGGCAGTAATGCTCTCATGCAACGCGAGTTTTTTTTCTTCTTATGAAGGCACTGTATATTTTGAGCTCATTTCGGCATTCATGCCTCTGAGCAACTCCTAAACATTTGATTTTTACTTGTGAGCACGTGTTTACACGAAGTTTCTATAATTATCAGCAGAATGGCTCAAAGGAACACATACTTCCTATTTCTTCACAAGCCAATCTAGAACGATTTTTGACCCTGGCATTTTGTAGATAAATATCCATGTATGGAGGAGACCTGTCGCGGCATTGTAAAGTAGTGGCACCGTAAAATTATTGAAGAAGCAGGTCTTAGCCTATATTTCAGAATGTCGTGTATAATCTAGTTGAGTCAAACAAAAAAAATAGTCCTAAAAGAAGTATAAAATTAGTTTCACATAAGTATTTCTCTCTTTGTTATTTATATGTTGGCTCGGGAGAATACGACACCCCGAGATGAACATCTGGTGACCCCGGACGTGATATCAACACGCAACCTTCTGATTGCTGTGCAGTTTTCAACAATGATAGAAAAGTAATTTGACAATAGATGATGACGTTTTTTTTTATTATTCAAATCTACGTAAATCATATAAATGAAGTATTACCTGAAATGCAGCTTCCTATATATTTTTTTGATGTTGACAATATGTTTTGTTACGTAATGGCATCCAGTGTACTTCATTTGCTTTAATGTAACACCTCAACATTTTTCTCCTCTGAATATTTTACTGCTTGCCCATTAAAGGGTTACGAATAATATGTTGTGGTTTCTGTACAGTTACTGGTGATAAATCATGGTGGTAAAATTATTGGCTGTTCAATTATCGGACTTCATGATTATTTGGTGAAAAATTACCTCCCCACTCCAAAAAAAAAAACCTAACAGCATATTTTCCTTGCATTTCCGATGTGTTAATATTTACACGACGTCACAGTTTGGTATAAGGTATGTATTTCACGGCTGTGAAAACACAACTTTCAAAATTGACGTATTTGGATATATTCGAGCAGTGGTACCCAACCTTATATGCTAAACCTAACCCCCCCCCTCCCGGAAATGGGCAGGAGGCTTTCAACCACCCTCCCCCCCTCCCTTTAGAAAAGCGCCTCTTTTGGCACACCCACGAAATGCGTAGTAGGCATGAGTAACTGTTTACCCTCTAGAAAAGCGTGAGAGGAGTTTGTGGCGTGTCAAAGGAAATTTGTGGAAGGCTTGCGTACTCCTTTTAATGCATAGGAGACTTGAATGACTGTTTACTCTTTAGGCACCCAGTTTAGGGACCGATGCAGGGCACCGGTGTGTAGGCGCCTATCTGTAGGACCGGTTGTTGAGCTCCATTATTAAATATAATAACAATCAGAAGGTTTTATATAATACATGTTTAATTTGGTACGGACACATAAAAATGAAAGACATCACATGACAATGGTTGCTTGCCGACTGCGAAGAAAAACATTCGATTTTTTTATCGCAACTCGTGTTGCTAGGCAACAAATATTCGCACCAGAAAATTGCGAAGTGCGACGTCATAATTTTTTTGCAATCGGTGAAAGTTCAAGTAGAGGTCGCTACACACTCCCCCCCCTAGTGTCAACGAAATGTCGTGGTCGAGTATCTGTCGGGGAAGTGGACATGACGACCGGAACGAGTCACAGTTGCTGGTACTGTACTTGGATGGACGGGTGACGTCGAAGGCACTTGGGTATGCTGGTCACTTAAGAAAGCTGGGATCAACCGATCGATGGAGATTCTCCTGGATGTCCCGTTGAAGTCGATGTCGAAGAATTTATCTCGTCGATCTTTGACCAGAAATGGGCCTTGATACGTTGGTTGCAAGGCAGAGTGTGGTGCATCGTTACGCAGGAACACATGAGATGCGGATTGTAGACATGTAGGAACATATGTTGGCGTAGATCCGTGAGTTGTTGTAGGTATGGGTTTCATTGAACGCATTAGTTTTTGAAGTTGATGGACGAAATCGGATTGTTTGATGTCTGGTATTGCGGAGAAGTACTCGCCAGGCAGTTGCAATGGTGATCCGTAGAGGATTTCGGCGGAGGAGCATCCTAAATCTTCTTTCACTGCGGATCTCAGGCCTAGTAGTGCTAATGGAAGAGCGTCAACCCAAGCTGCATGGGATTGGATTCGGCATCTTAGGGCAGCTTTCAGAGATCGGTGTTGTCTCTCGATGAGTCCATTCGCCTGAGGATGATATGCGTTCGTCTTGTGATGTTGGAATCCGAGGTATCTGCTTAAGGTTTGGAAAAGATGACTCTCAAACTGTCTTCCTTGGTCTGTGGTAATCTTCTGTGGTATGCCAAATCTGGCAAACCAGGTCGCAATTAGGGCTTTGGCGACTGTTTCGGCAGTTTGGTCTGGCATAGGTGTGGCTTCGATCCATCTGGAATATCTGTCTATTATCGTTAGGAGGTACCGTGAGCCTTGGCATAATGGCAATGGGCCAACTATGTCGAGATTGATGTGTTGAAATCTATTGTTTGGTACTTTGAATTCGGCCAGAGCGGAACGAGTGTGTCGGTGAACTTTAGAACGTTGGCATGCAATGCATGCTCTAGTCCACGCCTGACAATCTTTTTTTATGTTGCGCCAGATGAAGCGTTGAGAAACCAACTTGGTAGTAGCTTTGATACCTGAATGAGAAAGCGTATGGAGTGATTCAAAAGCTTGTCTTCTGTGTGATTCTGGAATATAAGGACGGATGTGTCCCGTAGAAATGTCACAAAACAAGTGCTTCGTTATATTACTGTCCGGCAAACGCAGTTTGACGATTTTCAATGATGAGCTTTGTTGGAGTTCACGTAATTCATCGTCACATTGAGAGTCGGCAATCGCATCGTAGTCGATTGGTGATGGAGAAGCAATAGTTGCGATGCGTGACAAAGTGTCAGCAACTACATTGTTTGGTCCGGGAATATACCTGATATCAGTAGTAAATTCTGCGATATAATTTAATTGCCGTAGTTGTCGAGTCGAAGCTTTGTTCGGGTCTTGTTTGAAGGCATACATCAATGGACGATGGTCACTATAAATGGTAAAATGACGTCCTTCTAGCTGGCATTTGAAATGTTTAACTGCGCTATAAATAGCTAGAAGTTCTCTGTCATACGCACTGTATTTTACTTGAGAGAAAAAACTGAGGGGTTGGATCACACCGTCATGCTCTTGCTGTAACACTGCACCGATGGCATTGTCCGATGCATCTGCTACGAGAGAAATGTGCGCGTTTGGCTTTGGATGAACGAGCAAAGTGGCGTTGCATAGCGCTTCCTTGACATCGGTGAAGGCTTGTGAAGCTTGTTGAGTCCAATTGAGTGGTTTCCGGCTGTTTTTCGCATGACCTGCTAACATAGCGGTGAGTGGTCGCTGCAGGTCCGCACACTTAGGTATGAATCGGTGGTAAAAATTCAACATGCCCAGAAATCGGCGCAAGGAAGTGGCGGAAGTGGGTTGCATAAAGTTCTTGATGACATCTACTTTGGCGGATAACGGTTTGAGTCCATTCTTGCTAATTTCATATCCCAAGAATTTGATGGTCGGGACGCCAAATATGCATTTTGGCACATTTATGCACAGTCCGTATTCGTCAAGTCGACTGAATACTTCACGTAAGTGTTGGAGATGAGTTTGCTCGTCTGGAGAAGCTACCAGGATATCGTCTAAATAACAGAATACGAATTCCAATCCTTGTAGGATCGTATTCATGAATCTCTGGAAGGTCTGCGCTGCATTGCGTAATCCAAAGGTCATATACGGAAATTCGAAGAGTCCAAACGGTGTAGTAATTGCTGTTTTTGGAATATCCGGCTCGTGCACTGGAATTTGTTGATACGCTCTAATCAGGTCGATTGAGGAATATATTGTCGTTCCGTGGAGATTGTGCGAGCAATCTGTGAGGAAAGGAATCGGGTATCGATCAGGAACTGTGATTTTGTTGAGTGCTCTATAGTCTCCACACGGTCTCCAGTCGCCAGATTTCTTTGGAACTAGATGGAGTGGACTAGACCAACTGCTCTTCGAAGGCTGACAAAGTCCTTGTTGCATCATGAACTCGAACTCTTTTCGCGCAACTTTCAACTTTTCCGTGGAAAGCCGTCGAGGTCGGGCAAAAACTGGTGGACCTGTAGTCTCAATGAAGTGCTTGATATTGTGCTCTTTAATTTTCTTATTTTGGATGTGTGGACGGAGAATATCAGGAAACTCTTTGACTATATCCCGATATGGCGATGATAATAGATCGATACAGTTCAAGCAAAAAGATGGAGCTGCGATATTTCTTGCAATGGAACAAGTGGCAGATAGCAAGGTCGTTCCATCGATGAGACGATGATGTTTGCTATCGACTAACAGGTTGAAATGCGATAGAAAATCTACACCAATAATTGGTCGGGTTACGTCGGCTATGATGAATGGCCAAGCAAATGTCCTTCGGAGGTTCAAATTCAATGTTAGAAGTTTGGTACCGTAAGTTGAGATAGAGGAACCATTGGCGGCTGTAAGAATCAACTTCTCGGGTTTCTTGTGGGTATTGACGACAGTTCGCGGGACGACTGACACATCAGTGCCCGTGTCGATCAAAAAAGTCCAGTTGGTGGAAGGATCGGCCAGTATGACTCTGTCGACGAATTGGCAGCCGTGGCCTTGGCCGGTGGACGACTGCCTTATTAGTTTCCCGGTGAGGTTTTGAAGGAGCAGGGCTGTTGACATTTCTTAGCCTGAGCTCCGAAACTGGTGTGATAGAAGCAGAAGCCATTTTCAGCTTGTTTGTATTGGGCTCGGCTGTGGGATCGCGAGCGAGAATACCGTTCTCGATGACGGAATCGAGGTCTAGGCTGTCGCTGTGAAGTGTGAATAGCGGCCTTCAGCTCACTCAACTCTTTGGTCAGAGCTGCGACTTGTTGCTCCAGTGATTGGCTGATTGCGTTCTCAGGTCGACCGGATGCTGAACAGATATTTGGAATGGCCAACTCAGCGATTTTATCTGCCATCGAAGCGAGTTGTGGAAGCCCTTCGCTCGAAGCAGCTAGTATAGCTTGGATGTTAGCGGGGAGTCGCGCTAACCACAACGATTTCAGCAAGTCATCACTAAAGTTACGTCCGGCAAGCTCACGCATTCGGGCAAGCAGATGCGATGGTTTTTGATCTCCTAGTTCTAAACCTTGCAGTGGCGTACGGATTTTCGATGATTCGCTCTCCGCGTAAACCTGAATCAATCGTGTCTTCAGCGCGTCGTATTTATTCTGCTGGGGAGGTTCTAGAACTAAATCTTGGACTTTCGATAAAATATCGGCATCGATACCAGCGATAGTATGGTTGAACTTCGTAGCATCGGCAGTTATCGCTGCGATCGAGAATTGTGCTTCTAGTTGGATAAACCACAAGTTTGGATTGTTTCTCCAAAATGGAGGCGGCTTTATAGCGACGCGATCGGCATTCGGCGGATTGTCCATTTGGAACGGAGGAAACGATTACTCGCTTACCTTGAGAAGTTTGCTGTTCGAAATCATGGCGCTGTTCGAAATCACGTCCGGCGTCGCCAGTTTAGGCACCCAGTTTAGGGACCGATGCAGGGCACCGGTGTGTAGGCGCCTATCTGTAGGACCGGTTGTTGAGCTCCATTATTAAATATAATAACAATCAGAAGGTTTTATATAATACATGTTTAATTTGGTACGGACACATAAAAATGAAAGACATCACATGACAATGGTTGCTTGCCGACTGCGAAGAAAAACATTCGATTTTTTTATCGCAACTCGTGTTGCTAGGCAACAAATATTCGCACCAGAAAATTGCGAAGTGCGACGTCATAATTTTTTTGCAATCGGTGAAAGTTCAAGTAGAGGTCGCTACAACTCTCTAATAACGCGTAGGAAGGGTTTTTTTTTTGTGTGACTTTTTTTACCCCTCTAGAAACGCAGAACAGTCGATTGTTGTTTATATCTATCCCTAGAAATGCATATAGAAGGCTTTCGTATCCATTGAAATTCCCAGTGCCCACTTCGACTTAGGGAGAAATAAGTCAAATAATAATCGAAACTGTTTCTCACTAAATGTATGCTGTTTCAATTTGAGCCACCTAAATAACAGTCTTTTGAGACAATTTTACGTTTGGGCATGCAGAAATCAGACAGTCGTGGCTACTGAAGTGTTCTTATTTGCATTATAACCAGTAAAAGAATTTTCATTGAAGCAGCAATTTTTTCAAATAATTTATACACCTTTGAAACATTACTATCAAAACCATACTGAGCTGCTAAGCATTCATAGTCAGAATAACTAAAATAAATTCAGACACCGGTGGTGTATATTACTGAGCGTTCGTGTATTTGAATGCCATTGTCAAACACAGGCCGTGAGTTACCACAAGTAGTCCACTGGACTGGAAGAGACTTGGAGCGATGAATAATTCGCGCTCAGTTGTGTGCACTCTCATGACTGATCCCAGTGCACAGAAAATAGAAGATCGCCGTCCACTAGAAACTATCTGTCCCGGTAACAGCAGAAGACGATCAACCGAATCCGGATGGAATGGGATCATACGCATCCTGCCTTATCTCCGCAGGTGCTGTACGGTTGTTTACTTTTTTTTTTCTCGCGCCCCTTTCTCCGTTTTTCTTTCTCCCGTTAGTCTCTTTCTGACCTCTCCTCCTTTTTCGCGTGAACATGGAAGCTAAAAAATTTGATAATTGCCGTTCTTGGGTTACGATGGTAAGTAGTTTGTATGTAATAATCGATTGTGAGTAATATTATTTATTTATTTACAGCTCGAATGCTTTCCCCGAGTATGTGTCAGATGCCTCATTGAAAAATGTGGACTCGATAAAAACATCTCCTCTGGATCCATTTCTGAAATTTTTCAGTTTTCAATATTTCCTCAAGATTATTAACAGATTGAATCATCTGCAGGGCGTGCAGTCGCTAACTTAGCAACGCGTGAAGATCGCTTTCAGTGGACGACGTCAAATGCTCCTAAGGGGTCATTCAAGTATTACGTCAGCATCGGGGTAGGAGGGGGTTTCGAATTTGCTGACTTTTGATGACAAGGGGGGGAGGGGGAGAGGTTTGAAGGTTGCTTACGTCATCAACCACCCTTTTTGAAGATATGAAATATTCGAAGCTGCTGACGAAAGGTTGCTGACGGGGGTGGGGGGTCAGTTGTTTGCTGACAAGAGCGGGGAAGGGGTCAAAAATGGCTAAAAATCTGCTTACGTAATACTTGAATGGCCCCCTAATCGTCTCACTCAACGCCGGCTGTGGTCGCTTGCAGTGGACGGCCAGCATCATGTGTGGAAACACCGTTCCAAATAACGCACGTTTCCGAAGACAAGCTTCATAAAAAAAAATGCCAAAATGTTCATCAGCTATTGTACTTCCAAATGAATGTTACATTAAGAATTGAAAACACACGACAGCAACGGTGTTCACGTGCGTATCGGATCTTTGTCAGTAGAACGTGACTCGAGTATCAATCCCCCCCCCCCATTGTACACTCACAATGGAAGTCTAACAAAAAAAAAAGGCACGATAATGAATTGAATGAGTTACGCGTATTGTTAGAACTTCTATATAGTTTACTTTGGATTTCATCAGCTTTTAGATGTATTTCATGCAATTTATTCTAACCCCCCAGATAAAATATGTAATGCATATTTGTTTAGAAAGTATTGCAAGAATTTCACAGAGGAATTTTATTTTATAATTTTCTTATTCGAGCTCTCGTATGTAACTTTTAGAAATGTTTTTGCATCATCTTTTATTCCTCTAAACTCGAAAGAAAAAATTATATTCTAAGAAATGAATAAAGGAAAAATAATTTTTCGCCATTTTCAAGATCCTTATCGTCTTTTTTTTTTTCCTTTTTGATATTAAATTTCTTCTTTTCTTGATTCTTCCATGATTTAACTTTAAAAAGAAAACCTCGACCCACAAAATGAATTTCCAGCAGCAAAAAGTGTCAACTCTTCATGTTCGTTTCTTTTTTTCTAGATCTTTCTTTAAGATTTAACAGCGAAAAATCTGAATAAAAATCCGGGTGTATATAAAACCAGTGATATTTGCATTTTCTTTTTTTTGTCCAAATATGCAAAAATATAAATAAACTATAGTGAAACATTTTCTTTTGCGTTCAGGAACCATTGAACATTATTTATAACTTTTCAGGCTTTAGAGAATGATATTTTCTTTCATATTTTAATTTAAATAACCGTAAAACTCAGACAATTAATATGTTTCTTTCATCAATTTAACCGTATGAAAGGTTCAATTGTCTTTTTCTTCATTTTTGAATATCATTCAGAAACTTAAAAAAACAATATTTATGCATCGTTTTTCAAGTGTATTCAAATAGTTCAGATGCTGTCAATTTTTCCAACACTTTTCGATAAATTCAACGGTATGTAACTCATTTTATACTCAAAAAGATGCTAAAATATTTTCTACTTCCCTACTTGCTTTACGAATAAATAATATTTTCTCAAACTTCTAAATTTTGTTTCGTTTTTAGGAATGTTTCTGTTAATCTATTGCTTAGTTTTGAAAATGCCCAATTTCCCTGTTTTTACTTTCCGTTATTTCTTGACGATTTCGGTGAGCTTGAATAATTTATTAAAACTTTTTTAATACTTTACAGAAAAAAAGTGGAATGCATTTAGTGTATTGATAATTTTCTTAAAGAGGCTCGTACCTTTTTCACATGTTCGAAAAACCTCAAAACTATTCTCAAGTTAAAATATAATTGAAAATATTATTTTAAAATTTATTTATTCCATTTAGTACATATCTTTGATTATTTACTGATTTATTATTTATTTTTACTATTTTATTATCAGTAGTGGTGTTTTGGGTCGTTCTGGCTGCACCGCACCAAAAATTGTCCCGTTCTGGCTGCACCCTCACAAAAATTGTCCCGTTCTGGCTTCAAATAAAACACGAAAACCACAACTAAACACAACTTTACAAGTTTTAAAGATAGAAAACATTGAATTTTTTATATATGTAAACGAGTAGGCTTGCCTTTTTATAAATTATTAGATAATGAAATTTGTTAGATAATAATATTTTAATATTTCTAAAGACTAAAAATTGTATAAAGACAAAAAAAAAAAAAAAAAAAACTTACTGTTCATTGTTTCTGTTATCCATTGTTTTCTTTTTTCAGGTGATTTTATTTTTATCACTATGTATGCTAGTACGAGCATAAAAATATTCAATGTCTTTTTTATGTGCGCACTAACATGAAAAGTGATAATTTTATCTTCCTTATTTATTCTTTAGCTTTTCTAATAAAAATACCAGGTTCTGAAAAAGTTGCTATAAAACACAAACTGTTGATTACATAAAAATTATTTTTATTTAACCTAATTGCTCAATCTAAAATGTCCGAAAAATTAAATGCTTTGTTAGATTTAAAAACGCCGATTAATTCATTTTAACAAATTTTTGTCATGTTTTTAGATCTTACGTTTTTAAATCTGGTTTTTTTTTGGTTTTTTTTTGCGGCCTCCAACCTCCCCGAATAGCCGCACCCTAACCAACCAGGTTTTTGAAAACAAGGTAAAATATACCTAAAATTTTAAGTTTTTTTTTAAATTTTGTTGTCATTAATTTAAGATTTAGGAGGGGTTCACTTGATAACACTCTACGGAGCTAGAAAAACCCTCCTCTAAAAACTAGCTTGAAGTGTTATTAGCACGCTAAACAGAATAAAATTCATTTTTTTTATTTTTTATGTGTCCAAATGCAAAATTTTCTAAGATATTAAAAAAAAGTAAGATTTATCAGTGAACGGGTATAATGTTATCTTATTTTCTTTCAGTGTGTATAAAATATGCTTCTTGGTTTTAATAAAGTGCTGTGTACGTTTAAATAATTATTCATTGTATAAAACTTTTTTATATGTGTTTAAATCATAAGTTTTGAGAATACTTTTTTTAAATTCCTTTCCTAACTGGTTTAAAGGACCGCCTAAATGTTTAAGCATCTTTTTTCCAAGTTATCAAGTATGTTTATAATATGTAGCTGAGCAATCCAGTGAAAATCACATTGAATTGATTTTCGTTAGGTTTTCGTGTTTTGTCTATTTATATATATATATATTTTTTTTTTTTTTGCGGCCTCCAACCTCCCCGAATAGCCGCACCCTAACCAACCAGGTTATTGAAAACAAGGTAAAATATACCTAAAATTTTAAGTTTTTTTTTAAATTTTGTTGTCATTAATTTAAGATTTAGGAGGGGTTCACTTGATAACACTCTACGGAGCTAGAAAAACCCTCCTCTAAAAACTAGCTTGAAGTGTTATCAGCACGCTAAACAGAATAAAATTCATTTTTTTATTTTTATGTGTCCAAATGCAAAATTTTCTAAGTTATTAAAAAAGTAAGATTTATCAGTAAACGGGTTTAATGTTATCTTATTTTCTTTCAGTGTGTATAAAATATGTTTCTTGGATTTAATAAAGTGTTGTGTATGTTTTAATAGTTTTTCATCGTATAAAACTTCTTTATACGTAGTTAAATCATAAGTGTTGAGAACACTTTTTTTAATTCCTTTCCCGGCTAGTTTAGAAGACATCCCAAATGTGTAAGCATAAAGTTTTGGCTTCAATGAGCAAAATTCTTTAATAGGCTCCCCACATGTTTCATCTTTTAGATACCCTAATCTGTTTTTATTATCGATATTGTAGAAACGGCTATCAGAAGAATAATTACTGAAATCGAGAACATGACTGAAATCTTTTTTTAATTTTTCATAAACATTCGACGCTTGGATATTTAAGACTAGGTTATCAGTGTCTGTGTAAATAAGCGTGCATTTGTTCTCCCCGAAATATGATTGAAAATTATAATAAAGATCAAACATTTTTTCTTTAGCTAATTCTAGTATAGTGAAACCTATGAAAATTGGTTTATTTAAAACAACTTTTTTTTTTCTATTTTTAAATAAAACTAAGTTTTCGTTGAGAATTTCAAAATATTCCATAGTTGGGTTCGCTAAATGTTTTTGGGTTTGACTTTTAGTTAGAGCACATTTAATGTCCGTTTTATTTCGTACGTTTTGGCAAGTTTTGCCAAAGAATGCATTATTCATTAGTTTATAGAATAATCGATCAAAATCATTTGTTGCTGATTTTCTTTGTGAATTATTAAAAAGCACATAGGGTTCTAAAAAAGGTTCCTGACGAAAACTCAGTATTTTATGTATTTTTATCAGTTGAAGCCCCATTTTGAGATAAAATTTTAGTAGTCTATAATGACAGGTATATAGATGCTTATCATATAAAGTGTTTATTAATTTTTTTACGTTGGAATTGTATTTTATATTTAGATTAGCCAGTAAGTCTTTTTGGTAAGGTGATAACATTTCCTCGTTAATAACTAGATGTTCAGGAGCTAGGGGGAACGAATTGTGTTTATCATGTAATTTTCTACTATATTTCAAATCTACTTGTAAAATATATCCAGTTTCACTATTATCAGGTACATTTAAAATATTGAATTTGTTAATTTCTTCATCACTCAACCAACGGAAATTACCTATTGGTAAACATTGAGTTTGACAGTAACCATAGAGATTATTTACGTCTAGAGAAAGTATGTATCTCTGTTTCTTACTCGGGTCAAAACCATATATTTCTGGGTTATTAGCTTTTACATGGCGATGGTTATTAAAACACATCCCACCTCTCATGGCATCTTCTATGAAAGTGTACATCTGTATTTCTGGTAAAAGTTCAATACGAGCCATCGTGTATTTCAGTCCAGCTACCCATGTGAGGTGAGGTGTTGATAAGAACTTCGTTACTTCTAGACCGTAAAATCGATATATAATCGTTCTAAAATGCTCAAATACATCACTCAAAAGTAGCACATCCGTGATTTGATAGAGCTTAAGGTAATCACTGAATGTCGAACATTTAAAATTATTCCAAATTAATTTAGCATGACTATATTCATCGTCACTTATTTCAGAGTTTGTTAGTAAATTGAAAAAAAATTTTTTATCGGGTAAACGCGAGTATTTTAATTTTTTTTCATCATCGAAGAAAGAATAGGGAAAAACTCCTTTTTTTCTTAGTAAAAATTTATTTTTGGATGTGAAAATTGAATTGAAGAGAGGAAATTCAGTATTGATATCAGCTAGTTGTTCTAATGAGCTCTGAAGAAATTTATACGAATCCAGTATCAGAATCTCATCTAACTGAATGGACGTGAATCGCTCCGAACTACTGGGTATAATTCTTATATTTTTAAAAAACTCCTTGGTTAGAGCATTGATTATTAAATTAGAATCATATCCTGTGAAATTGTGGATAAATAAAGGTAAAAAGAATTTTTTTTTTCTGTTTAAATTGCAGGAGTTGTGGGCAAAACCCATGAACTCACCTGTTGCATGACAATGATCCTTGACGACTGTATCATTATCACCGAAACACTGTCTGCAAATGTGGCAGAACTCTTTGTTAATATTATTTATACTATGTTTATCAAGTGGTTCTATTTCATGAAGCTCGTTAATGAGCTGTTTTTTTAATGTTTTAATTGTTTTTAAAAAAACCTCAACAGCATCTAACCCGCAATAATAATTTAAAAATATTATTTGTTTCTTTTTAACAACAGCGATAGCATAACTAATCGGTACATGTTTTTCTATAACAACAGAATTGTCACTTATAATTATAGTTTTTTTTCTTGTTATAGCTTCAAAATCCGCATACATACAGATAGGGTGTTTGACTGTTTTTATATAATCTTCGAAACTTGTCATTAAATTTTTAGGCAAACTCACGGGGACAATGTCATAGCAAAGTTGTTCGTGTCTTATGAGAGATTCTCTTCTTTTGAAGCCAAGTAGGCATGAACTGCAATAGTGATGTTTACCGTTACTGTTTATGAGTCTGTTGATATTTGTGATTAAAAAATAATGACCCTTAAATAAAAGTAAATTTATTTTTTTTTGTTCCCTTGTTGTTTTTCCTATGTAAAGAGGTGTTACAGATTTTTTTTTATATTTAAAAACATTAATTATTAGATTGTTTGATTTTTCGAAAATGTGTATATTATTAATATCCATAGGGAAATCTTGTTCATTAAATTTCAAGTATTTGAAAAATTTAAAATAAGAAGTTTTTTTACTTCTTACATTTTTTTTTAGGGGGAAGAGAGCTGCTAATACAGCAAACAGAAAACATTTCTGGTCATTAATATTTTTAATTTCAAGTAAACATTTTTTATTTTTTAAATATTTTGGTAACGATACAAATTCACATCCACCCGTCAGAGGTTTATATCGACCTAAACTCAGATCTATAAAATTAATGTTTTCTATAACCCACCCACTACCATTTCTAACAAAATTATCTATTCTATCGAGAATATTAACTAAGGCATCATTCAAAATATCATCTAAATTATTTGAACATATTATTTTAAGAACTTTTGATGCGAAGTAAAATTTGGTTCTTGATATATTACGATATTCATCGTATTTAAAAAAGGATATTTCCAAGCAAATTATGATCTTAAGATATGTTTTATGAAATTTTAAAATCAAATTTTTAATCTGGCCCTTTGTTTTTGATAATAATTTATAAGGATCACGTATGGTTGTTACCGCTCGATATGTTTTGATAAAGTTATTGAAAGCTGTTTGTTTTAATGCAAACATTTTGACCACATAATTTTTTTTTTAAATATTAGTATTATATTATACGCAAAATATTATTTAATAATATAAAAATTTAGTATTCTTTTATTTTTTTTTATAATGAGTTTGGACACATAAAAGCTAAAGAAAATGATATAATTTCTGATACCAAAATACTATTTAGAAGTATAAAAATCTAATCTCTTGGCAACGGGGGTAAAATCTGCTAATCAATCATTCAATATAAAATTTTAATTCTTTCTTTTTTAAAAAACCACCACCACCACGATAAAACCTATTTCATACATACTTATATATACATTTAATACACCCTTTTTTTATATTTATACGATAAAATACTTTTTTTTTCCTTTTTTTCACATTTTTTTGTATATATTTTATAATTTTTTAACATTTTTTTTGTATATATTTTATAATTTTTTAACATTTTTATATAGATAGTTTATATTTTTTTTAACATTTCATATATATATTTCATAGTTTTTTTATATATTTTTATTGTCTTTTTATTCTAGAAGCTAAAAAACGCTTCATTTAAAAAATATGAATCTTGGCTAACAACACAGGAAGATTATTTTTACTTTAAATGCTCAGCCATGCAATCAAGAGCCTTTCGCAAAGAGTCTAATTGCGTTACAGGAACATTAAATCTATTTTTTATCTCGCCATCTATTGATCTCGATATGTTTATGTAAGTGTTGTTCCTATATATTTTGTTTTCAATAACTATGCCATTACCTACATAAATAGAATAAGTCCTGTTTTTGCTCTTCTTTATCTGATCATCCTCCAATACGAGATCATATTTTTTTTTGGTTTTGCTAATCCGACGTTCAGTTTCTGATTGGCTATTATTGTCCTCGTCGTCGTCAGATGAAATGTTTGCACTTTTACGTTTTTTTGTTTTTAATGAGTCTTCATTTCTAAATTTTTTATCTACAAAACAAAAAAAAGAAATCGCCCCCTGTGAATATATAAAAAAACGCGATATAAAAATCTTATTAAGAAATCAATGTTCTTGAATTTTATTATTTAAAATCATAGCGCGAATAAAATAAGAGCTAAGTTGTTCTTTACACGAGAGTAAAAAAAATTTCTTTGTAAAAACTTACCAGGAGTAGCCATCTCGTCTTCCGAGCTTTTCGTTTGTGTAATGTGAAATGGTAAGCGATGCACTGGTTTTTATTTTAGATTCAAGGTCAACTCACGCGATTAATCATTCCTGTTAAAACACGATATAGCATACCACAAAAATAAACATGGTTTATATGACATTGTGATGCGTGAAAGACTTGAAGAGAGGGGGTGGTGGAATGTTATGGTTTTCCCCATAATTTAACTTCGGTTTTAAGATAAGGGAGTAGAGGAAGCAATTATTCATAGCTAAGCCAAGAATTATAATTTGATCGTAACCTTCAAGAAAAAAGGAAGATGATTACCGAATATGTGTTACGGAAACAATCATATTGTTTCTGATTTTCATTCACGATTTGACCTTCAAGAAATGAAAAGTGACCATTATAATGTATTAACATTTGTAAAACTTTTTTTATTTCCGGGATGGTTTTTACGTTTCTAATTTATTATTTAGCGTTTCGCGAGGTTAAGGTAATTACAGTGTAATTTGTTTAACAGCCTTGAATTTTTTATATCCATGAATAAAAAAAACCAACAAACAAAAAACTCGAGATATTTATTCTTAAATTAAAATATTTTTTTTATTATTCTTACAAGTTAGATACAATATCATTGTAACATATACACACTGCATACACAATCAATATAATCTTACATATCAATGTTATAATGACAATATGTAATTTTTTTTTAACAAAGATAAACTCGAGAGTAGTAAAACACGAATACTAGCAGATTGTTTAATTAATGAAAAGATTTTGTTTTTTCACAAAAACACTGTGAATTTCTGTCACCACGGAATCCACCGATAACAGTTTAAAGTATGCTATTTTAACAGAATTAGTTATCAACGGTAGATCAAAGTCAGTTTCTAAAACACAGTTAACGCATTCCGAAATGCTGTTGTAGAAATTATCGCAAAATATATGTGGAACCCATAGTCCAGCTTCTAGTTTTAAAATGCAAAAACCATATAGTTCATCATCCATCAACGATGTTGGAATGCACTCATCGTGAAGTTTGGCCAGAATTTTCTTGTTATTCATTACTTTGAAATATTTTAGTTCCAATGGACAGCTATCGGGGTAATCAAGGGATACACTCATCGCACTTTTTATGGCTTGAATCATATCCGAGAATAATAAAGGTGTAGGGTGAGATGGTTTTTCGTTCGAGCGAACATAAACGTAACCATATTTCTGGTCCATCTTCAGAGCGTAGAATGATGAAAATTGAGATGTTCTAGCGTTTATATAATCACATTTACAAAATTTTAATTGGTGTATTAAAGCAAGCTCACGCAGTACTGTATGACATCATTTTGGGGGATACGGGAAAACTGTAGCATTTGTTTAGCAGCAAAAGAACACATTAACTTCTCGTTCTTTTCTTTATTGTTCGTCAATTCATTCAGTCTCTTGCCTCGCACGATATGTGTAAGGAAATACAAACAGAAAATGCCACATGATTTTGAGAACGGTGATTGGTACACAGTTTCATTATATTCAGTAACTTTTGAATTTCTACGAATAAATCGTAAGATATACACGTTTCTGCATTTCATTCCGTAACTATCAAAGTAATAACATTTTTCTTTATCAAAAAAAATAGCGATCCAATGAGAACCGGGCTTATTTTTGGGGTCTATATTTACAATATACGCTTTATGCTTCCTTTTCCTTTTTAGCGGAAGTTGATCGCAAGCAAAAACCCCTGCAAACACTGGTGATAGTAAACTATCACCGTGAGCGATTTGAAATAGATCGTTAGAATTCATATTTAGAAATCGGTGTAAATGCTTCTAGATTTATCGATTTGTATCGTTTTTGGGACTTGAGAATAAACAATCAATGTCATCGTCTCTGTTAAAGCTTCTGAAAATTTAATTTCGATAGATAGATTGGAGGTTTCAGGAGTGGAAATCCAATCACCTTCGCTTGAAAAGTCTGGAGTTAAATCCCATGCTATCAAGTAAAAACCGTTAGGATAATCTTCGTAGCTTATTGGGATATCAGTAGAACTGGAAAATTTGTTCAGGTCTGTGAATAATGACATATAATTTCTAACGTAGGATGTTGCAGAAGGAGTGTATGGGTTTGATGGATACGTCATGCCATCTTTTCTTAGACATATATAATTTATGTTCGAATGCCTGAAATTGAATGGATTTTTTCTTTCATCACCACTGAAATTTTTGTTTGGTACTAGACCGAGAATCAGTCTACTGGGAATTTCACTCAAGAAAGCATTTGATATAACATGGCTTTGCAAACCTGCAGAAAGGGTAAAGCTTCGAATCTCACTGTGTTTAATCTGAAGCTGTATATTCCCTAATTCCAATGCTTTAGCATGTCCTAGAAGAACAGATGGAGCTATTTGTACTTTTCGAACGTACAAACTAGCCTCTGTGATTAGCAGCTGTGTGTCTGTTACATCACTCATTAGAACAAACGAATTTTTAGCGCGTTCTAGCTTTATGGTAAGGTCAACTCCATTCAATAAAAGTTTTGATTGGTTGGCTAAATCAAAATGTAATGGACCTATTAAATCCATCTCTCGTGAGGCTTTGCAACGTTCATGACGTTGTTTTAGACCGGAGTTTAAAGAGTTCAGAGGGGCATGGTCATCCATTTTGCCAGCAGTGTCAATGTAAAACAGCGAACTAGTCAAATGAGTTTTTTGTGCTGCACTCGAGGTGAACAAAAGTGATTCAATATATGCCTTGTATGCATAATTAGCGTAGTTGCTTATTGGTTTATCATTCAAAAATACTTGCAACGAAGAAAAACACGTATTCAAAATATAATTTATTGGTGTAGATTTAGAAGTTTCGGGTAAATCTGTCCCATCTTGTTTCACGATTTTAGCTTTCAAATGCAAATAAATATTCGAAGGGTCTATGTATTTCTCAGTGTTACTCCCACTAACTAAAAACTCGATTGGACCTTTTTGTGAGATACTTGCGATTGGTTTTACTTCTACAAAAGTAGAATCATCCACAGCCACTTGAATGAAGGGTTTTTCAAAAATATCTAATTCTGATTTCAAACACGGACAACCTTTTTGTTCCATATTGGAAATAAATGTGATGATATTTTGTTTTAATCATCTATTTTTATAACTTAAGAAAATAAATCTTTTCGCTTTTTCTTGGTTAATTTTTTTTTTGTGATTCTGCGTCGTTTTCGACCTGAACCTTTTTGGATCTTATCAATAACATCACTGGTTATTGAATCACGCATTTGCGTCAATCTGGATTTAGCAGCTGTTTTAAAATCCTGACCACTTATTACATCATTTGCAACGTTAGCAGATGTTTTCAAAATCTGTCGACCCAAATATCGACCACCTTTGGCTAGAAATGGAGTAACATATCTAAATATATTAGAAAAAAAACCATTTCCTCGTTGAATTAACCTGCCTTGAAAATATGGTAAGCCTCCTCCTGTTTGCTGATTGATATAGTAATTGCAACACGCTCGCGCGCACAACATAGTGACAATACTAGATGCTTGTCACTATAATAAGAATCTGAAGAAAAAGGTAGTCTCTTTTATATCTCCATGAAAGATAAGACTAAAAAAACTTTTCCTGAGTGGAAATGAATTTTCGAACCAGATGAATCACGCAAAACAACCTCAATCGATTCGATAAAATTCCTCGATACGGAGCAATATAATGGACTTGGAAAGCTTAGTATAACCTGTTCATTATCTTTTTCTTTTAAGACAGGTATAATTTTAAGTAGTGGGGCCATGGTATTACCAATTAACTGACTGGAAATGATGTCTGTATAGATAAATATTTCTGAAACCCCAGCAAACAACTCAATTTCATGTTTTGAATGATATATACCATGTGGATAGTTTAGTTTTTCATACCCCAGAATATCTGCTAGTTCCTTAGAAAGATTTAACTCATGGTTCTGTGGTACAATTATTCTCGACATACCTTTTTTTAGCATTTGAAAATTAATTTTTTCAAAATGAGGTGTTAGTTGTTCACCTTTCGCATACAAACCAGGAGGCAGAGAAAAATTTTCGGTTTTTTGAACATCTATTTTACGTTTGAATGCCACTTCAGCTATTTCAAAAAAATCTGAATCATTGACATTTACAGAGTTTTTATCATAAACACTTGCTGTGACACCGTGAGAAAATTTTGTAACTTCTCTTTTCAGATTCATCATAGCTGAAAAAGATGCAGCATCCTTTTTATTGATAATCAATTCAAAACCTTCAGAGACTCTAATTTGAACGTATTTCTCAGTTTTATCGAGTGAAAATTCAACTGCATTTGTACCTGTAATCAACTTGATATTCTCATTTAAACCCGAAAAAAATGATAAATGAGAAAACTCATCTTTGACTGGTTTAACTGGAATCATATAGTTCGGGATATCAAAACTTCGTTTATCTACTAGTGTAAAGTATTGTTTACTTAAGTCCCTTTTACTAGGTGACCATGAAAACGTATTGTGTGTTGTCGAAGTTAGAACTTTATCCTCCTGAGGTAAACCCAAAATAGCCATCAACTCAGATGCGTTTCTATCAAATTTAATTTCGTATTCAGTAGGAATAGTAATTGTTACTTCTTTTTTTTTCTTTTTCACATTAAATGATATCATATTAGTATTAGCGGTGTGTAATATATTTTTATTAATATTCTCACTAAGTGTAGCAGTGTCATCTCCGGATAAAAATATTTTATATTCTCTAATGCCTGTATCATCAATCTGTTCAAAAAATGTTACTTGATATTTGGAGTTATCATCAGTAATGTTATACCATGTTTTAGGAATTATAATGTCTGTTAATGCGCATTTCCAATTTCCCTCAAGAAGCAACGGATTGAATAATTTTGTGATGAAATGACTCTGCGTATTTTCTGGAAACAAATCATTATTAGCGTTACTCGCGAGCGTTACGAAAAACTGATTCTTCATGTTTTTAAATCCGGTTCCCGTATCCATTCATTAAATTTCGAGCTGTACCCTAAAAATTTCACGTAGAATTCTTTGTTTTTACCAACTTTACGGGTTTTCAATATCTTTTCAATCTTCCAATATGCACTATCAAGCGGTTTTATAACCTTTTGTAATTCGAATTCGTTAAAGCGTCCAATAAGCGGTTCTTTTTTCAAATCAATCAAATCATAAGTTGGTGGTTGAGTTTTATACCGTGCTTTGATGAGAAAAATTTCTTGTGTCCAATTAGGTAGATAAGATTTATGGAAGACTTTCCTGGTTTTTGAAATTCTTACTTGGTCGTTTATTTTGAACTTGAATCTAACATTGTGGCTAGAGCCGTATAGTCTTTCAAAAATTTCTGAATGGTGAATTTTCTTAATTTTTGATGGGGCAAAACCAGTACTACGGTTAACCGAATCGTTGATTGATCTAACTAGCGCAGGTAAAAAGTGAATGTATTTATATTTCGAGGTGTGAGTGAATAGCCTATATATCTTGTCTTTAATTTGACGGATTTTTCGTTCAGCTAGCGCAGCTTTAAAAACTGATTGTGTTGAGTAATGTTCGATATTATTATCCCGAAAGAAAGTCTGTAGTTTTCTGTTGAAAAACTCGGAACCGCGATCGGTATGGAGTTTTTTACACTTTTCTTGTTTGAAAAGCGCTTTGAAAGCATGCAAAACTTGGTCCTGTGATTTGTTTTTGAGGGGGTGAACGAAAAGTTTCCTTCGAAACACATCAACAACAACTAACAAATATTTTACCCCTTTATTGTATCGTGAATATTTCTTCATGTCCATCAAATCGGCTTGCCACAACTCATTAGGCCCTAAAGCTATTGTGGGTCGAGTTGGAAATTTGTATCTGACAGGTTTATGAAGCGTATAAGTGTCCTGACGCATTAGCCAATCTTTCGCTAACCGCTCAGAAATATTCGCTTTTTTTGCTAACTTCTTCACACCACCAAAAGAAGCAGGATTTTCCAAATCGTAGTAAATATCCCCTAATAATTCAGCCATTGAGCACCAGGTTCGTGCGTTCTACTTCGTTTACGTGCACTTCTCTTAGGTTCTTTTTTTTTAAATGGTACTCGCACTGGAGTGAAGTAGCCTTCAGGTAAATTCACCGAACTTATATTGCGTTCATCCGGAGAACTTTTCTTCTTTGGTGTTAGCAGACTTTCCTGGGCCAGTGAAGGAGAGTCTTGTGCAAAAGTTCTTTTAACCATATCATTTTGTATCCATTCGAATGGTATTCCAGTTTTAATCAATTTCATAAAAAACAATGGAAAAGCACTGGGGATTTCAGCTGATCTTCTATTTCTGAGTATAAAACTGAATATATCGATGATATGCGTACCTGGCAAAGATTTCCCGTCTATTAATAATTGTCCTTGTTCATTCCAGGATAGGTTAGCTTGCATCATTTTATCTATAAGTGGAAGAACATACTTCCTTGTTGTTTGTGGAATTGAAAGATATATCTGCTTAATTATCGGATCTTCGTCCACTTTTTTAGGTGATTCGATAACTGTTTCAGTTACATCAATCGATTCCTCAGGTTTTTGGATTGAAACTCTGACAGGGTCGTACGGAGTATGAACCAGTTTTTTGTATTTAGAAACGAGATTATTAAGTATTTTCACTTTGACGTCATCAGACATGTTGTTGGTATTCAAAAGATTTCCGATCTCATTTTCGGTTTGTGACTCCTCAGATATTCTCATTCGCCGAGGTAACAAATATTCTTCTGGAACTAAGGCCATTTTTTTAGCCATTTTTAACGCTGGAAAAGACTGCCTATTGCGCTGATCACAGAAGGAATAAGATATGGTAGAAACGCTCCACCTGTTTGATTAGATAATATCCGTTTCTTGACGTGGTTTGAGACCTTCTTGTCAGCAAGCTTTCTAATCACTGTCTTATATTTCTTAAGTTTAGAAACATTACAGTTCAGGTCCTTGTTATGTAGGGCATTATAGCATACTTCACATATAGAATGCAATTGGGATGGACTAACATTTTTCAGAACAGCACGACGTTGAAGTGGGGTTGCTTTTTGTAAGAAAGCAAGCATATGGTAATTTTTACGTATTGACTTCATTTTGTTGGAACAAAAACACAGTAGACACCTTCTGCGTCCGAGAAACACGAATCTCTCAAACGAAGCGCTTTGTTGCTTAACGGATGACAATCAACCAGCAAATAAGCATACGGTTTCTCAGTGCTTTTTTTATAAGCATCGATGAAGTATTTCGACTGACCCGGGAACATCTGACGAGCCAAACACTGAATTTGACTGCAATCCCTGTTGTTCCCAAATAAAATAAGATAATGAGTATTAAGGGAAATATTTCGAAAAATTTTATTTTTAGGAAACAGATTTTGAGTTAAAAGTATAACACTTTTATTGCCGTGATGAGATGTTACTGTAAATAAACGTGATACTTCATCATTTAAAGATTCTAATAAATCATCAAGAACCACGACATCATAAAAATCATCAAATGCTTCAGGTATGCCTTGGTAAAAATCTATTTTTGATTCTTCTATAAACCATGGCTGGAACATTGAATAACACCATAAGATATTGTTAATATCTCTCCCATAAAGATTACACTTTAATAACTTTCTGACTAAAGTTGTTTTGCCACTTAATGTGGGTCCAACAACTAGTGTAGTGGATGGGAAACGAAAATGATAAAGATCATTCATCACTACATCTTGACTGGCAAAGTTTTGAGAATTCATCTCTATTCAACTGCACACCGACAAAATATGGAGCTAGCTTCCCTTGATTGTTTTTAAAGAAATGTCTGATATCAAAAACACTTTTATTATCCTTTAAGCAAACATGAAAAAAGTAACTTCTTCCAAGATAAACCGATTCAAAACAAGATGAATTAGTGAGATTGGGCGTTAAAGCTTCTTTATCATGATTAGTGGTAAACAATATCAAGAGGAAAAAAAATAGCAGGCAAATAATGCTTATTACATAAAAAGAAATAAATCTTGTATGCCGGTTTTGAAAAGAGAGCATCGTTTTAAATAGCAACCTTGAATGCCGCGTGACAAGCTTACAATTGCGTTATCTTAAAGAAAAGTTTTCTTTTTATTCAGGTTAACAACAAAAGCAGGTATATTATAATGAGATACGGAAAAACAACCTTGAGAGGGAGAGATTTTAAGTAATCGGACTTGCGATTTTTGGGTGTGGGGGTTTTCGTGTTTTATTTGAAGCCAGAACGGGACAATTTTTGTGAGGGTGCAGCCAGAACGGGACAATTTTTGGTGCGGTGCAGCCAGAACGACCCAAAACACCACTACTATTATCATTTATTGATTTAGTACATATCTGTGCTAAGCTATGTAAGAACAATGTTTTACATATTTCTAATACCTACTTTCTTGTAAATTTTCGAACATCAGGATAACATTGTAATACTGGATTTTCGCCCACATCATAAAATAGCATGACACTAATGAAATGAAATAAAAAATTGATTCAAAGTAAAAGGAATAGTTTAGTTCATCAACTGAGGGGGAAAATTTGTTATTTGAATTTGAAATATAATATTAAATGAGATTGATTTAATGGAATCTTAATATTTTGACTTGTTTTATGAACTAAACAGTATTTTTATAACTTTGAGTCGATTTTAATTCGATTGCATTAATGAAATGTCATTGTATCATGCGCGCAAAATGTGTAATACATTTTTCATTATTGTTTGGAAATTTGCAAAAGAATAGGTATTAGAAATATGCGTGTGAAATATTGTATTGACATAGCATACAACCTGAAACATGTGCAAAAAATGAAGCAAATCAATGATAAAACAAATTTTTAATGATATTTATACTGGAGCATAGTTTTCGAGCGTTTTCGACAAAGTTAAAAGGTATGAGACCCATTGAATAATCTCAGTACTTCAAAGTATCTGATTGTTGTTAATATGGACCCTCTTTTGCGAACACTGACGGGACAAACTATTCGTCCGTAAAAGAAGGATGACCGTAAATGAGGGGTTTGAAATGCATACGTTTATTATACAAAGGAAATTATTATTTGGCTGTTAAAGAAGGGGTGAGACCGCATCTGAGGGATGTCCGCTAAGAGGGGTTTTACTGTACCATGGATACTTAAATTACCTAACTACAAAATGTATTGCCATAGTACTGTATAACATATTTAAATATGAATAAACCAATGATGGAACAATAAATAATTTTTATGATATTTCTATTAGAACCATTATAAGATTGACTTTAAACAAGTTTCATTTTTAAATTAGATGTTTTTCAAGCTTTTACCATGTTAAAAGGTATGAGACCCCTAAAAGAATTCCTATGTTTCAATGTATCTGAATATTGTTTTAATACTACACATAATGTACAGGATTAGCGAAGAATAAGTTTCCCACTTCAAAGAGCTTTGGAGTGCATTCTAATGGTCCAAATGAGACAAAATTTGGACTAAAGATAGTTAAAATTGCGTGTTTTTGATTTGTTACATAAAAGAAATAAAGTAGTACAAAAATAGGTAACACCGGAGCGCTCATATCAATGTGGAATATGCTTACATGTATAAATGTTTAATATGTGTAGCCCTAAAACTTCTGAATATGTGTCCCTTAATTTTGAAGGATATGCTCTAACCGCACAGGACAGCATTTGGCGCCATGTTCCGTATAATTTGGCAAACTCACTATGTTCAGCTGTGAGAAGTGTGGTTTTGCGATTAGAGACAAATTGCTAAAAATGAAGGGTGGGGGCATACTCACCAGTTTTAATGCTATATAGTTCATCTAATACGGTGTAATCTCCATTCGTGTGACCTTCATTATTTATCTGCAGATGCCGGTCAGCAGGTGTCTCAACTTTGGTTGTCAAATATTTTTGTCCGATAAATTGTTTGTTCTGCAAAATAGAAACATAAACGTGCTTATGAGTGTTGGAGAAATGACAAAAAGACGTAGATTCACTGAAGAGGAAATTTCTCAGAAGTTGGCAAATACTGAGACAAACCCAGAAGGAGTGTTGCTGGTGATGAGAACTCAGAGGAAAATGAAAACTACCCCAGGGGCAAAAAACATTTATGAGGTATTGATGATGAATGTGTGAATCAAAACGAAATTATACCTCCAAAAATGCCTCAGCTGATGCAAATTGAAATGCTCCTAGAAACAATTAATGCAAACCACATTGCA
This sequence comes from Pholcus phalangioides, assembly GCF_987345545.1. Lineage (NCBI taxonomy): Eukaryota > Metazoa > Arthropoda > Arachnida > Araneae > Pholcidae > Pholcus > Pholcus phalangioides. Next base: position 29,978,469 of record NW_028301601.1, read on the forward strand.
GTCACCAGTGGAAACCTGGAACCACACCAAAACATCGACTGATTTCAATAAAAATATTAGAGATCTCAATAATATTCCGTTTATGTATGACGGAGAAACTATTTCGGATGAAAGTGTAAGAAATATCGTCGAAATTTCCTTGTCAATAGGACGTCATGGATTCCAAAATATTTTACTAGAAACCCTTTCTTATACAGATACCGATTCTACATCACTGAAAATTGTTTATGTGATTTTTTTTTTTTTTAATGTAAATCAACAAGCTTGATTGAAACCCTTCGGAAAGATCATCGTCAGCGGCTCTCAACCACTAAAAAAAATATAAAAACCACAGATCCGTTGATCCTGTTCACAACATAGAAGTGATGTAACACTGAAATTCTATAGGGAATATAGAAAATACTGATCCACCAGCGTCAAGTTTCCTCCAAACTGACGCTCATTAAGAGAAGTCGTTTGCACTGAATGCTTCAAAAAATAAATAATAATAAAAATATTTTATTTATTTATTTATTCAATAGTGTTTGGCCGAGGCCTATAGAAGAGGATGTGGAAGTTCTGTATGATGAAAATGACGGTTGATGGTACATGGGAATTCGGAAATCAAAGTACAATCTAAAATATTTGATGGTAGGTTGTTCCGGTTCCGATAATAGTTCTTGGGAAGAAGCTAAATTTGTGGCAATCTGAAGAGGCAAAGATGGGCAGTAATTTTTAAATAATATATAAAAATTATTAATATATGATTAATTATAATATGTTTTTATGTAATATATTAATAGGTCAATAGTTTCACCCACTAATTCTTTGGGGTATAACTCTATTCTGTCATATAAATATTATACCACGCTGTAAAATGTTAAAATGTTCGAAAATTGCTGGAAAAGGCAATAGGGTCACACAGTCTATTGAGCCATGTTTATAATGTTAAACACAGGGTGTTTCAAAAAGGCTCAACCGATTTCAGAAAAAAACATAACTATTCAGCTTTTAATCCGTTTTGATCGAATAATATATTGGTTGAAAGAGGGAAATCTCGAGTTTCACGCAGTTTCCGACAGGTAGCGCAAACGCTTTTTGGCTTTTCCCCCTGTATTTATATGTGAAAACTTATTCAATATCTATATGTGTGCTTTTGCGTCATTCATCAACAGGTTTTTGCACTACTTTTTTTATATTTATATATACAATAATGTTTAACACTATTTTAAGTTACACTTAAATATAAAAGTATTTTCAATAAAATGTTTAGTCGGGTAGGCGAGTATCTGTTTCTCTTCGGTAAATTTCGAGATGTTTCTCGAAACGTCTTTACAAGCTTATTTCCTGGAACAATGAATTTTTTTTCAATATAAGTCAAGAAATTTCTTCAGTATTTTAGATTCAATTTGAGAAAAAACGAAATATCTATTTCTCTAGAACATATTTCCTAAAAGAGAGTCAGCAAATCATTAGTTTTAAAACTCTTGGGAACTCATTAAACTTTCAAATTATAGAAACATTCAAAAATTTTAATTATTTAACGGGAATATAAGCCCGAGTGACGAGAGTTCGACACGAATTTTCATGTGAACGGCTTCAGTAAATTCCGGCTTTCGCATAGCATTCGAAATTTAGAACATGATAAATGCTACTCATTAACAGCTTCATTACATGTTCAGAGTGAGTTTACGCTTTTGAAAAACTGAATTTTCTCGTACATCATCTTCGACGAAAATAATTAATACAGCAAGTTCTGCTCCGAACTACGTTAAGTATCAATTTCCTACGGGAATGGAAGGAAAAAGTTTCATACGCATACAGCTATTTTTGAAGAACAAATAATGAGAGCTATATATTTGTAATCTCATAACTACAAAAATTGTGAGTAATCGTATAGATTTGAGTTACTTTTATTGCTATCGTGCGAAGAAGCCTGTTGATTCTATTCGGAATCTCTGGCAATAAAATACGCCGGTAGTGGCATTTATGAGAATTTCACTACGGAAAATATTAGAGTGCCGTGTTTCTCTATTTATAAAGTCATGGTGTCTCGTGATCTTTGTTCAGAGTATTTCTTGGCATTCCGAATTGATGGCGTCAATAAATTATATTTCAATGAGGGGGTAATGATTGCCTTTTATTATATATAAATGTATATATATATATGGTAGGTATATGACTTTGAAATCAATCCAATCATTCACTATGAAGTTCGGTATGGCAGAGTCTCACTCCGACTCACCGTGCAAACTCCTTTCAGACTACGAAAAAAATTGGAAAATGGCTACCTACTGTGATAAAGAACTTCTATCATCTCTCTCTTACACCTGGGACCAGTACAGAGTGAAAAGACTAGTGACCTGGACTGCCTATTTCAAAAACGCGAACTACGATGTATACCACTACAAAGTCGACAACAAAGACCTTTTTGGTACAAGATTACCTCTGTCCAAACAGTATACAGACACAGCAATCGTGTTAGGCACGTACTCTGGGACAAGGACGGTGAAGTGCCAAAGGCTTCGGTACAGTATAACGAAGAGGAAGGCATGTTGCAATAAATAGCAACTTAATTCCAGGAAACCCTTCAAGTACCACCACAAGATACTTAAATTTCACTGAATATGGGCCGTATTCACCGACATGGTTTAAACTGTAGTCACAATTTTTGGATAAGAGTTCAACATAGATAGGTTAAAAACCTGAATTTAACCAATCCGTGTTGATCTCTCATCAAAAAATTGTGACTATAGTTTAAACCATGTCGGTGAATACTGCCCTAAATGACTCATTGACTAATCTAAAGACTGGCAGCAAGCGTATCGACAGCATGATCGGCACACCTCAACATTTACCTATCCCAAATGGACAGGCAGAAATACTTACATATACATAGAATTATGATGAATGTAAATATAAATACTATTTCAAATTCCAACTTAAATAATAGTGGCAATATATAACTATTTTAATTTAACGTTTAACACTATGTTACGTTACATTTACAAATAGCAATATTTCAAATCGAATGTTATAAGATGATGTTCCGAAAGAGTTCGAACTTTGAAATACTTCGAGAAGCTTCTCGAAGCAGTTTAGCACTTAAAACTTTAATTCTCTGGAACATTAATTTGGTTCAATGTGAGTGAAGAAGAATTCCCAGAATATTGGAATGAACTTTCGTAACATGAATTGAATGCAACCTTACGAAATATCTATTTCACTTATACGCATTTCCTAAAAACGTCAGAAAATTATTAGTTTTGAAACTTTTAAGAGCTCGAAGAAACTTTTAAATTGCAGTAACATCCAAATATTTATTATTATTTACGAGAATATATCTCTAAAAGTGACGTGAGTTGTAGAGGTATTTCCGTTTAAACGGGCTTCAATAAATGTCGGCTCTCGCAATGCTTTCGACATTTAGAACACGATTAATGCTAATAATTAGCAATTTTATTATTTGTTCAGAATAAATTTTCTCTTCGGAAAACTTGTGTTTTCTCTTTTATCATATTAGGCGAAAATTATTGACACGGCAAGTTTCGGCTCCGAACTACGTTAAGTATCAATTTCCTAAGGGAATAGAAAAACATTTTTTCATACACATGCATACATAGCCGTTTTTGTATACAAAAGTAACAAAATATACGTAAGGAGAGCTGTATTTGTAATCTCATACCATAAATCACATCGACGATCATTGTGAGCAATCGTATAGGTTCGAGTTACTTTTATTGCCATCGTGCGAAGAAGCCTGTTGATTCTGTTCGGAATCTCCGGCAATGAAATTCGCCCGTAGTGACATTTACGATATTTCACTACGGAAAATAGCGTATCGCGTTCCTCTCTTTTTCCTGCATGGTATCTCGCGATCTTTGTTCAGAGTATTTCTTCGCATTCCGAATTGATAGCGTCAATAAATTCGTCTTCTACTAGGGTAATGGTTTTCTTTTATTTGAAAATCATGTTTTTCCACTTCAAAACTTTTGTTAGCGTAAAAAAAGGATTCCTTTTGTCGTGAATTCTTATGAAATTTGATTAACATTTTGATCCTAGATACGAACTGCATCATAAACAACCCTTACGATGTCCACAATCAGAGAACTTACTTAAACAAGATATTAATTCATATACTTCATAAATGATGACCTTCGTAAATTCATAAATTTGGTGCAATCAGATTGAAATACTCAGTTGATATAGCTTAAATAAGAAAAAGTTTATTTATATCATATTGTGTTTATAGTACAATTTTGCATAAAATATTTGTTATTCAATTTGTTTTTTCTCTACTATGAGGAACCTCGTTTATTCGTCGTTCGGTTATGCAACTTTCACATTTATACGATGTTTGTCTTCAATCGCAGTTGGTTCCTATGCATTTCAATATCCAAATAGCGACGCAAAAAACGTCAATTGTTCGTTACTTTCACTTCGACTCAAATTCTGAATCTTCGTAATAAAACGTCATTTATATCCATCAAATGCGCACAATTTCTGTAGACCAAGGGTGTTTCATCTTTAGAGGAGAGTGCGGACAACTAAATTAAGTGATCTGGAACAACACTGTGGATGACTTAAATGATTTGTGAATGCAACTTGGGCCACTTGAACCAATGAGGAAAAAAACCAAAACCAATAACACTGAAGGGAAGAGCTGAACATGAAATTTCAATTTTCGTAACACGGTTAATCCGCTCCCGATCGATCTACGCAAAGATAATGAGGCTCTACAGTACTGAATGAAATCTAAATTTTATGAACTCGAAATATATTACAGTAGTATTACGTAACTTCATTCATACTATACCGGTTGAGATCTATTTTGAGCGAGCACATTGTGCAGCTATTCAAAATAATTTCACTTTTATTTAATTCATTTGATCCCAAAATTCTGTGGACTGTATTGTCCCATGTTTGGGTTATCCGAAATACGTCCGATAGGGCGGGCAACATTAGCTCAAACACAACCGGGGTCATACTTCATAAAAATGACGTTTTGTTGTTGTATGGCTCATATTCATTTTTGTAATCAACTCATTTTCTTTGTCTTTCTAAAAATGTAATTTTACTTTATTTCAATTTTTTGTACTTATTGTCACCAAATTGTAACACACTTAGGGCCGTATTCACCGACATGGTTTAAACGGTAGTCACAAGTTTTGGATAAGAGAGCAACATAGATTGGTTAAAAAACTGAATTTAACCATTCCGTGTCGATCTGTTATCAAAAATTTGTGACCATAGGTTCAAACCATGTCGGTGAATACCGCCCTTAAGGACTCACAATAAAATGTTGTCTCTGAATATTCAGTATTTCTCCTATCTGATAAGCTATAGCCATCCCATGATGGTCTCTCTGGGTGGTCAGCTGTCATTTCTGTCTGCCTGCCTGCCTATCTAAAAAGCTATTTTGACGGAAATGAAATGAGAAATTCTCACAAATGTTCGAGATGATCTTGAAAACGCATCAGTTTGTTCTTGAAAAAAAAAGAGAAAAAAAACCGCCCACGAATTAAATGACACGATCCAATTCAATGGAAATCGTTAGTTTGAAGTCTTTCTACTTGTCGTTCATCCAAAAGTGGCTTCCTCTTAAAGACGGAGAAGAAAATTGATCCTGACGTCGTCCGATTTCTTCGCAAGATAAAATTTTGTCTCTTACACACGGATCATGTTGAGAATCCCGGAAATCAGTAAGAAATGAAATTCAATCGAGACAAAGAAATGAAGTAGAAGAATTTTCCTTTGATTGGCAGAAATGGCATTTGCTGATGTCATCAAAATCTGAAGGATTCGCATCTCCTCCTCTTGATCACGTATTCGTTGAAGAAGAGGGATAATATATTCTTTCGACGAATCGAAAATACTGGGAATATGAAATAAGTAGAAAAAAAATCAGAATATCAATAGAATTGATTCTAATGATCGAATCAACTAAAGAAAATTTCAACCAAGAAAAATCCTTCTATTCTAAAAACAGGTGTGTAAGGAGCGATTACATGGTGTTGATACTTTCTCTCACCGAATAACATGCGTTAAATCAGATTGTTCCACTGTTTTACCATCCAATTGAAATAGATTTTTGTTGATGCAGAACCAAAAGCTTTTCATATTTTAACGTAGAATATATATGGAAAATTTCAATACCAATAACAATAATGAAAGTCAATAGTAAAATTCTGGAGAACGTTTGGATTTTTTTGAGCATGAATAGAGTCAGCAGAAATACGTCATACATTTTCAAATTTATTGAATAAATAAGATGAAAAACAAGAAAAGTTTCTTGTAAAACAAAATATCCCTCTATATAAAACTGAATGAAAACAATATTCGACAAAAACGACATGTAAGAAGATACAGAAGGTTTTCAGTAAGAAATAAAATAAAATGCTTTACATGAATAAAAGAGAGCGCAATAGACATAACGATACTAGTAAGGATTTGCAAAGTATTCTTCGGAAATATCCCGCAAGTATTTCAATCGAAAAGTTACACAATACCCAGAAACATCTTGAAAAAACAAACTCTTTTTGTTCTTCAACAAAAACTTACTTTGACATTTTTGATTTTTCCATCTTCATACATAGATATAAAATAGACATTTCGAGAACAAATCAAATGAAAACTCTTTTATACTTTATCAAATTTGAAGTTTCAAGAAAGAAGAAAAATACTCCAATTATATTTCGTTCCGAAATAAATTATTCTATGAGTATTATTCTCTGAATATTTGTCTCATCCTATTAATGATTATTTTTTAAAAACTCTACTAAGATACCCAGGGTTCTGTCATGTTCTATGAAATTCTTATTATTCCTTGCAAAGAAATAGATTGAAATTTTCAGAATCGACATTTTATTTTTTCAAAGAATTGCAAACACTTAAAAAAAAGTAACTTTCCAAGAAAATGCCGATTCATATTGAAGTTACAAACCATTCTAAGTTTGTTGTTAATATTCATTTACTGAAGCAACGGACTTTACTGAAACCAACCAAATGAACTAACTTTATCCGAAACGATGCACTTTGCAACTCTTTGAAAAGCCTTCGAATATGAAGAATATATTGCAACAATAAATGCAAAATCAGCTGAGGCTAGTGGAAATTGAAAGTAACTAGAACCACGCATGATTTATAGAATTCAATTAGCTTCCAGGAACGGTCTCTTGCGGGGAATATCCTCTTTCGTACTTAGTCTATTTTTCAGTAAAAATATAATTGGTACGATAGCTGTTCATACAGTTACAAGGATTATTCTTATGGAGAAGTTAGGTTTGAGGTCAAAATCGTCTACATTTTGGCTATTTCTGAGAGTGCGAGTCGGTCTAATATCGATATTTCGATTCCAATGTCTTCCTAATTAGTTTATCTGTCATTTAAAAAAATTACAATATCTCTTTAGATTAACTAGGAATTAGATTAGCACTAGCCACAGAAATATAATTCATAAAGTTCTGCCATGTTTTCAAGAAGTTTCATTTAACGTTTATGCAACGTTGGTACTAGGTTGAACTTGAACTAATAAAAAAAGTGGTTCCAACTTACCTCAGTTTATATCAAACTAAATATACTCCTCTGTGATTTTAAATCTGATGACAAATACCATGCATTTTTCTCATGTACGTAGAACAAACTAAATAGTATCGTTGTTACCGAAACTTAATTCATTTGGCATCACACTTCCAACAGCATTTGCGTACCGAACATAAGGGGGGGGGGGGGGTACAGCTACATTTTTTGTAAGTACCAAAAACACTCGTGCGTAAGCCCACTCATGTCTGAGTTGCCCTTCCCCCCCCCCTTTCCAAACATAATAATAACTAAGATGTTTTCCGCCTGGGAAAAACGTCAGTCATAGCCACACTCGTGTCAAGGATGGCCCACTAGGCATTCGCAAATTTTTGCTTCCTATATTTGTCTTCCCCTGATGCAAAAAATCAGCAGCGGCATGTGCGGGCTACACCTTGCCCAGCTTGGTCCCATATTCCTTGGTGAATATTTGCCAAGAACAGCAAAACCTGTTTTTCCAGAACATTCTTCTTTGCCGCCCCCCCCCCCTCAGCACTTTGAAATTCGATAATTTCATAGCGGTTTTTTTGTTTTGTTCCCACTAAGAATTGTCGCCTTCTAAATTTTTCTGCTCGGTGCCTTTCTTGTCTCCCCTCCCTGTAGTTAAGGCCCTGGTGTAAGTATCGTAGTTGTTTCAAATGGGTTGTATCGAAACTGTTTCAAATGGGAGCCCGGGTAGCATTCGCACCACGATATTCGAAATCCGCAGAAAACCAATTTCAACCGACCACCCCTACAGGGTACAGGGCCAGAACTAGAACTCTTCTCACAGTGGAGGGGGGGGGGGGAGTTGCTTCCCCCAACTTTAAAATGCAATTGTTTTGTAATAAATTGTTTCTTTTCCCCATTATCTTTTGGAGTAAGAAGTCATTATTGAATAAGAAAAGTCATTATTGAATTTTGAAATCATGGATTGTGAGTGTACTGCTCATGCTTCACCTAATAAAATATAATATTTCAGATTAAGCAAAGTTGAACTGAAAAAGTTATTTGATTGCATTGTCCTTCTAAAAATTTAATGCTGTTCAAACATTGCGGGAAAAGGCAATGGGGTCACATAGTCTACAAAGATAGCTCCGAGCCATCTATTTATAGTGTTAAACACAGGGTGTTTCAAAAAGACTCATCGGATTTTAAAAAAAAATCATAACTATTCAGCTTTTAATCCGTTTGGATCGAATAATGAAGATGGTAGAAAGAGGGAAATCTTGAGTTTCATGCAGTTGCCGACAAGTAGAGCAAATGCTCTTCCTTCGGCCGCCACTTCAATGTTTGTTACGATTGGCTTTTCCCACAGTTAGAAACCGATTCGGATGACTACATTTTCCAGCAGAACGGGGGTACCACCACACTGGAGCTTGGACGTTCGCGAATTTTTGAACAATCGCATTCCTAAACGATGGATCGGCCGTACGGGGCCTGATGATTCAGTTAAACATCACTGGCCTCTAAATCGCCCGGCCTCACACTGTGCGATTTCTTCTTGTGGAGGTTTATAAAAGACTACGTTTATATGCCTTCCCTTCCAGCTGCATCAGCGGAACTGAAGATACGCATAACAGCAGCAGTGGATGCAAACATGCTCGCAGAATTTTGGGACGAATTTGACTACCGTATATAAACATATGCCGTGCATCCCAAGGTGGAGATATTGAGCACATTTAATTTGGTTTAAAAAAAAAAAACTTTATGGTTAACCAAGTAATATAAAATTACTCTTAAGTGTGTCGAAATATACGCATTCAAATCGGGTGATTCTTTTTGTAACACCCTGTATATATATGTGAAAACTTATTCAATATTTATATGTGAGCTTTTTCGTTATCTATCAACCGGTTTTTGCACTACTTTTTTGTATTTATATATACAATAATGTTTAACACTATTTTAAGTTACACTTAAATATAAAAGTATTTTCAATAAAATATTTAGTCGGGTAGGCGAGTATCCGTTTCTCTTCGGTAAATTTCGAGATGTTTCTCGAAACGTCTTTGCAAGCTTATTTCCTGGAACAATGAATTTTTTTTCAATATAAGTCAAGAAAGTTCTTCAGTATTTTAGATTCAATTAGAGAAAAAACGAAATATCTATTTCTCTAGAACGTATTTCCTAAAAGAGAGTAATCAAATCATTAGTTTTAAAGCTCTTGAGAACTCATTAAACTTTCAAATTATGGAAACATTCAAATATTTATTATTATTTAACGGGAATATAAGCCCGAATGACGAGAGTTTTACTGATGCTGTTAACTCTCTTCCACATAAGCCAGATATATTCCCTTCCATATTCCTTGACGTAGTATGAAAAGCATCTGTGGAGATGGACAGCCGAAGAACGGTAGTAAAAGGACGTTGTTTCTGGACAGCATGTGGAGTAGTGCGGGGGCGTGTCAGGTTCAAGATGTGTTCAGGTTGCATTTATCGCTGGCAATCGCTTTAGAGTTACGTAAGGTTGCCGGGAACGGTCCTGAGCAATACCCCCAATTGGTGCACTGGCTTGGGCTTTCGCGCAGAAAAGCAATATTCACAACCTCCAGAAACATCAATATTATATTCTCAGGAGATTCACAGCTGTTCCAAAATATTTCAGACTAACCGACCTGCACGCTGATATCTTCAAATTCCATCCATCTACAAATACATAAAGATACTGGCCAAAAAGTACTTTGAGAAGCAAGATGCTTCTGAAGTGGATGTTATCAGCTCAGCATCCAACTACCCAGCTGAACAGAAATTAGCACAGCTAAGACCAAAGAATATCTTGGTTACAAACTTCAGTAAGAAATTTTAATTGTCACAGAACAAGCGATAATGGTTAATCATACGGAAGTTATGATTTTGAAAATGCCGAGCATTTTTTATTGATAATGTACTAACAGCATAGTATAAATAACTATTGCTATAAATAAATTACACTAATTATTTTGTAAAACGCTGCAAATGATAGCAATGTTAATCACTACAGATCGATTTTATTTTTAACATGGTAGAGTGAGAATATTTTATGTAAATACATTTATTCTCACTATATTGATTATTCTAATATTTTAAAGGTATATAATATGAACGCTTTGGGAATTATATAACCATTTGTATATATAGTTCACAAATCGAATTTATCAAAATTTATCAAATGATTCTGATTGTATGGGGGGGGGGGTATTAATGTTCTGTAAACATTTCTAACCTTCTACTCTATTTCATTTATTTATTTTTTCTAATATGTTTGTCAAATGCTCAAAAGTCACATTAAATGGTTTGATGACATTGTTGGGATTTTCATGTATATACACATATCACCTTTCTCTGAATGGAAATATACTGTAAAAGATGCTGTAAACTTATGTTGTAAAAGACGCTGTGAACTTATGTTGTAAAAGACGCTGTGAACTTATGTTGTAAAAGATGCTGTGAACTTATGTTGTAAAAGATGCTGTAAACTTATGTTGTAAAAGATGCTGTAAACTTATGTTGTAAAAGATTGGTAAATTTCGCAATCTGTGGCAAAGTAAATCACTTTAGTGAAATTATATTTTATATTGTAGATATTGAAAATGTTTGCAATGTTCGAGATTTAGTTTTGAAAATATGTATGATCTGAGAGAAGTAGTAAAAAAGTTGTTTTAAATTCTGCAAATTGTTGAGAATGTAAATCAATATACTAATATTGTATTGTAGTAGTGAGAATATTTTATGTATAAATGGTTTTATATATAATATTATAAAAAAATCACTGATAGAGTTATTTCTAAGCAACCATTTTGCTATTGACTGATCAATATCTCTACCTAAGTAGAGAAACCAAGACGGATAAGACAATACATCAGTGCTCGGTACTTTGTATCAACTAGCAACGGCAATGTCCTCAGTAAAATCGTTATTAAAATAGACCCTTCAATACACCAGCTGCAATCTCTCGATTGTACGTTTTACTATTACCTGTAACTCTCAGTATTAGTGACTGGCAGTGCCATACCACATTACCACATTAAATTTGTTTTTAATTATGTAATTCGTAACAAAATATCAATAAAGGTCAAGTTAAAAGATATTCCGGTTATGTACGTATATTCCGATATTATGGTTTCTATTTGACCACCCGATGCCTGAATTTTCATGTTATGTAAGTATCGGGTGTAAGGTCTGTCTGGTCTTTGCGGAGAATTTTTCAACTTTAAGACGAGCTCGCATTCATGCCTCGAAATTGGAAAACCAACATCAGATGACCACCACTTAATCGCCAGCGAGGTTAGATCCTGGATCCTCGCGGTGCGAGTCCATCACGATCGCACAGCGGTTGTATCCAACGGCTGGCTTGCTGGATGCGCGCGCAAAGTGGTTACCGTTCGTGGGCCACAAGCTGGTGTACATATCGACATGGTGTGCATTCATATTTTTTTATCAAACGCCTTTGAAGAAAGGCCGTTTTAACCATTTCAGACCCTGATGCTACAAACGTGGTAATTGTCTTTTCCCTCACTGTATTTACTTAACCTCAGGGAGTTAAGCATTTTGAGTTAAATGTGATGAACTGGAACACTGGGTGGGGGGTGCTTTCATCAGAAGGCAGCACATGAAGTTGTACTTCACGTGTTTTCAAGATTGTTTCCAGGATGAGTGTGATTTGTTACATAAAATTCTGGAAAAAAATCTGTTCGTGAATATAAACTTTACTCCGCATCATCTTGGCTCAAAACATTCGAATGAGATGAATTATTTCTTTACTAATGAAGCTACAAAAATTTGACAAAAAAACTAAAAAAAGATTTGCTGACATTTATGGTTTTAATGCAATTTTTAAGTATCAAAAATGCAAAAACATCTTGAAAATTCTGTGATGTTTAGTCAGAACATGATAACTCCAAAATCACATTTTTGAGATATAAGCATTTTTAATGTCATTTAAAAATAAAAAATAAATCATACATACAAATGAAAATATCATACATCAGCATGTTGTTTAGCCGTACTCACGCATTTGTGCATTTATCTCACTTCTAATTAGTTATAATTAGCAAGACTTACATTTAGATCACAAAGACATTTTTCGGAGATATGTTCTGACCAAACAACACAGAATTCCCAAAAATGAATGCTCGGATTTGAGAGTGTTAATGCAACTGGATCCAGTTGCATTAACGAGTGGGGCTCTTGGTGCTTGAGGGGCAAGAGATGACCTTTCACAGCAGTCACCATCAGTTGCGTCTAACTTGCAGGTGGTCTCTGTGCATTTTCCGGTTCGGGGCCCAATGTTGTTGCAAACATGGCTGTTTTCGTGGGCAGGACAGGGATTAGTGCATAACTCTTGTGTGGGAGTAAGTAGGAAGGAAGGTAAAATTCATGTTGAATTTCTTCTCTAAAAACTGACCAGTATATGTCAACACCCCTTCCTCCTGCATTATAGGAATGCATTTTTTTAACAAAGCGAGTCAGCTTGTGTATCTGTAAGTCCCGATTCGGCGTTTATCTCATCAACAATTCATCGTAGAGTTATGGTTCCAAATAAAAATGCTCAAAATGTGTTTAAAAATATCCCTCTGTACCAGTTTGTTCTAAAATACAGTGTGCCACAAAGTAAAAAAAACAACTAAACTTTTGTATGGACATCCTGCCCTTAAAAACCCAATTAAGAAGTTGTTGTCCTCTCTCTCTCTCTCGAGGCCAACATAAACAAATTCACGTACCTAAGCGCAATATTCACTGATGAAATTTAATTGGAAAAAAGATAGGACAGAACAGCGTATAAATGAGGCAAAGAAGCGTCATCCATTAGTTTATGCTATACTTTTCTCTAATTAAGAGATGGTGTTTTTTTTCGGCCCGAAATATACTGAGAAATTGGATTTTCTGGATTGGATTTTCGCCGAAAATAATATTTGTGAAGAAAAGTTATTTGTCTACTCCGGGAATCGAACCCGGGTCTCCTTGTATACCGGGCAATTGGGCTAACTTGGCCAGAGATACACTTTTCGACTCCTTATAACACGCATTAGTAGCGTGAAGCGCTGAGTGTAGATAGACAGCAGCAGTTAATGCAGCACAATTTTCACCCCAGTTGGCGTTTTGAACTCCACTCAGCGCTTCACGCTACTGATGCGTGTTATAAGGAATTGAAAAGTGTCTCTAGTGTATTATTAATAATTCTTGAATTCAAATATCTCAGCTAATGTTAGACTTAGAAACGGGTTTTTTTTCTTTTTGGGCCTTAGAATTGTTTCAACATTGTTAGATTTTTTTTAGAGACAGGGCAACAACGTCCTAGTTAGAAATAAGAGAACGGGGGAGGGACGTATAAAACTTTGAGTTTTATATTTTATGACACACGGTATGTATTTTCACTTTTAAAACTGGTACATAGCCCATTTTGAGCGATTTCTGAACACGTTTTGAGAATTTTGAAAGTTAGAACTATACTTCTACGATGAAAGGTTGATAAAATAAATTCCGAATTAGGTACTTACAGGGCACCTTGTATAAAGTATATACACGTACTTTTTTCGGAACAGAGTGTGTAAGTTCAGATCTTCTCTTACTAAGATAAATTATATGCTAATAAATAACTTCTTCACTATGATTAATAATCGTAATTATTTGACTCGTGTTGTCTGTCCTACAATTCCAATGAAATATTAAAACATAAAAGTTAATATATTTCAAATATTCAAAATGTCTTTATAATCTTTGTAGAACATAATTTTTTCATTAGAAAAATTCCGATGTTTCACAAACAAACTAAAAAATACAAAAGGTGGTATTTGAAATTTCGTTCATGTTCATTAATTTACATGCGACTCCATTATAATAACAAGCATCACAATCTGTATTTGATTTGTTATTAAGTTTTAAGCAAGATGAATATATTTTTTTTTGGATTATCAGATAATTTATTTACAAAGTCATATGTTTAAGCAGTATGCATATGATTAATTAATTTCTGTCTCTCCTCTTGTATTGACATACAGATAATTTATTTCTTTTGCATTTAGAACAGTAATGATTAATTTTTGTTTCCAAAGCCTTATTTTGACTTCTTGAAACGAACATGAGATATTATATTTCCTTTTTTTATTATTTCAATTAAAATATTGTTTATTTCGTTTTCATATCTCATTAGATGTTATTTAATAAAATATAAGAAAATACTTCAACGCGACAATAACCTAAACTGCGAAATATTAATAAGTTGTTGATATTAAAATTGCTAAAAACATTTTCAGAAAATTTTGTTTTTTGTATAAAAAAATCAAATCGCAAATGTGTGCAATATACATGTTCATTGCATTTGATATGTTTCACAAAGTGTTTCTAAGGCACAGGATTACACTAGTATATACTACTAAACCACACATGCACCTCGTTCACATTCCTCTGCGGAACTTCTAACGAATTGGTGCATGTTGGAATGTGCGTATACGCGTTGTGAGCCTGGCGGAAGATTGTTTCTGTGTAAAGCTGCACGTCGATCGTAACGTCTATTTTAATCCCAACACTTAATTAAAAGTCCGAGTGATACCCAAGAATTTAGAATTTAGGAGAATGAAACTAAAGCTTTCCCCATTTCGTGTTTAAGTTCTCATGTAGTCTGATAGAATTTATGAATTTCTTTCATTTTCACTCATGTTACATGAAGATTTCGGAAATGTTCGTTCATAGTTCTACATTATGAAAAGAAGCATTTGGTTTGATTTTTGAAGTAAATCGCTTCTTTTGCAGTGCATTGTTGCTTCAAGACACGCTGAAACAGACTTTTTGTCATATGTCTATATAAAGACCATCTTTGGAATGGTTCTCTGGAGTTCCGACGATGTAGGTTACTTCAGTAGGTACACTGATTCTGTTTCCTGATCAGTTTAGTGGAGTTTTCTAAAGAAATCGATTTTCCTTCGTCGAGTTGGTGGAATGAAACGTGCAGCTTTCCACTTTTTACTTAGGAAAGACAGCTGGTAATTCCTGCGAACGTGGTCGTCAACGTGGTGGTTCATTTGGGAGGTAGGCCATCGCCCAACCCTTTGAAAACGGGACGAATCCTCCACTTCCCGTCCTGAAGGATCAGGCATTGGCTGGTTAGCCGAGCCGCTATACGGAGGCTTCCTTCTGTATCAGGTACAAGCGTTTGTCAGGTGAAACAGCTTGTTGAGACAAGTCTTTTGACTTTGTCTCCCGTTTCGTGAAGCTGGTAAGAGCAAGAAGATTGCATGGATTTCACTTGGATTTTTTATTAAGTTTGAAAGACGTTCCGATCAACCGCTAACCTTCGGTAACTATTGTGATCCTGAGACCACTGAGCTGACTCCAGGAATTTCGGATTTGTGGTTCGTCGGAACTCCATAAAGAAAGAAAATCTTCAAGTAGATAGGCGTTTCATTAGTCTTGGAATGTTAGGTGTGGATCGAAATTTCATGGGCTGTCGTGTGTATCTGAAGTGTCGTGGTTTTACATGTCAGGTCTGCGGCTTTGATACTCATTCTAGTACATAATAAAGTTTTCCCTTTTTTAGTATAAATATATTCAAATTTTTTTGGATTCCAATCTTTTAATTATTTTATTTTCGTAGCTTTACATTAGAATCATTGATTAAATATTGGATGACCACTTAATACACAAAATCATTTTGATCACTCATAATTGAAGCAATTTTTTTCAGAAACCCCCATAGGTGCAAAATTACGAGGTCATACTTTTAGTTTCTAACAGTGACTTATTAACAAGGTTTGACTGTATATCAATGTATCCATTAGAAATTCCTGTACTTGTGTAAAATGTGTAGGTGAAATAAGTTCCAAATTTAAATGAAGCAAATGATTTATAATTTTTTTTCTTCAATCTAGTGTCTAGTGTCACGTATCTCGACCCGTGACAGGTTTAACAACGTAATCTATGTGTCCGATACCTATTCAATACTTCAGTCTTTGGACAAAAATAATTTACAAAGAAAAATTGTAGTAGAAAAACAAAGCTGTAGAAGCCTGGTACTACTAATGCTTCTTTTTTTTCCATATTCCTAGGACTTGAAGCATTCACAAAATACATAATTTGATATAATTCCTTTGAAAGAGTATAATAATAGTCATAACGGATAAACACTCTTAATATTCTCCAGTGTGTCTGTTGCTTAAGTGAAAGTCGAAATTTCCGTGAATGGGGGAAATCAAGAGTATTTCGGGAAGTATTGGAAAACCATCTGCGGCAAAAAATGCCTCGTTCCGATCATTTAACATCCCCACCCCCTTTATTCATATACTTTAGCAATACTAAGCGTGTACTTTTGTTGATGTGTGCTCATTAGTGTGACATCCTCCACCAGAGGCTTTTCTGTTACTAATGCGGCTCAGAGGACGAGCAATAAACTCTAGAGCAGAGAATGGTCATTCCCTTTTTTCATATTATACGTGTA
Organism: Pholcus phalangioides; assembly: GCF_987345545.1. NCBI lineage: Eukaryota > Metazoa > Arthropoda > Arachnida > Araneae > Pholcidae > Pholcus > Pholcus phalangioides. The sequence goes on from NW_028301601.1 coordinate 29,995,419, forward strand.
TACAAGCATTAAAATACTCGAACAAATTGATTGTTTCGCCGTTGTTAGTGAAATTCGTGAACTGTGTGATAAGCTACTTATACTGTTCCCCCCCCCACCCACTTTTTGCTACGTTTCCATTTTCCCTCATGCATAATTTATTGTAGCTTTTACACTGATGTGATTTCGAGATCATTTTCTATATTTTCAACAGTGCATTCTTGTAAAATTACGACGTAGCTTTTTATTTTTCGAACGATGTATAGTTTTTTTGGTCGATTACGTAATTGCCTGATTATTCTTAGATGCTTAAGAAAGACTGATTTCAGAATGTTTTTTATGGTTAGGTACAATTATTAACCTCCTATTTCCCGGTGTGATATTTTAACGTACCTGAAAAATACATAGTCAAAATGAAAGCAAATTATATTAATTTCTTTTCTCAGTATAAATTTATATATAAATTTCAATTATAAATGAAATTTATATATTTTTTCAAATTTTAAAAATTCATAAAATTCTAACGAATGATCAGAAATCCACGTTCGAGTTTCATTTTACTAGCACATAGCGAATAAACACTTGTGGGAAATTTCAAAATTTTTGGGGCAGTAGTATTTCTTTAAATCTTATGGATGAGCTCAAAAATTGCAATCTGAGAAAATCGCGTTCAAAGTGTTTTTTCCTGTGTACGTACGTACGATACTTTTTTCTACCATCTAGAAAAGATTGATTTCTTATCGGTGTCATTTTTTGCATTTCTTATGAGCGTCTGAAGTTTTACATTTTCAGAGATTAATAAAACCGCACAAAATTGAAGGAATTGGAAATAATATTCAAGGTAAACGCTATTCAGCTTTTCTAAGCAAGGGTTTGTCTGTTTATGGATAAAAGTAAAATAAAAGAAACTATATGTTTTTCACCCTTAACGATAGTTAATTTTAACTAGTTACTCCATTGTAACTAGTTAAAAAAATCCAGCTGATAAAATCACCGTATTGATGTATTGTTTCAATCAATAAGTTGTTTAATGTTTATAGAATTGTATTTTAACGTATTTTTATTTTAAAATAATGTAATTGTATTTTATTACATATGAATACATTACATATACAATTAATGTATTATTTACAATTAAAAATATGCTAAGAGCACCAATTCACATCAGTTTTTGTAATTAAAAAACAGTCCATGATTTAAAATATAAGTGCTTTTCTTGATTAAAGAAATATCGATGCAAAACACCTAACATTCCAAGACTAATGAAACGCCTATCTTCTTGAAGATTTTCTTTCTTTATGGAGTTCCCACGAACCACAAATCCGACATCCCTGGAGTCAGTTCAGTGGTCTCCGGATCATAAAAGTCACCAAAGGTTAGCGGTTAATCGAAACAGTCTTTCGAACTCAAGACTTCATAAAAATCCAAGCGAAATCCAACAAATCGTCATCTTTGTCTTACCAGCTTCACGAAACGGGAGACAACACAAGTTACTTCGTCCCATCCCCAGGGATATGCGGTATTATCTGTAAATCGGACGCCGCAAACATAATCCAGCCCAGCCTATCTTCTCCTCCAGTCTGTTTGCTTTCATCGTCGGTCCTTGTATAAAGGCCGCAGTTCCTGATTCTTCTTGGTCCGTCATGTTTCGTCGGGCGAATTGTAATTTCCTACTATTGCGCCACCTCCCCCCCCCCTCCCGTTGGCTGGCGAAATGCCACCCGGCCCAAACCACGAGGAGGTGGGGGAAGGTTTCCCCATGTAAGTTCCAGATTCAAATTTTAGTTTCCGTGGACTTCTTACAACACTATAAAATTTCTAATTGTAGCACTATAGTTTAATCTTCAATGACGTATGCTAATATTTCTAGAACTTTATGGGGCTTGGGCCTTAAGACCAACCTTGACATTTGTTACAGCGGATATCTCTGTAACCGATGACTTGGGGAAACTGTCTTTCAATTACAAAAACGTTTTTGAATAACGTGCAGTTGTTTTCAATCTCAAAATTTGTTTGAGGGGTCGCATACATAAAAAATAGAGAAATTAACGTTTTGTGCATCCCTCCTACGCTAAAAGTTGCAATGATTGAAATGTAGATCTCGCTCTGAAAAGTAATTTGCAACAAAAAAAAAATGTTAATACAATTATATTTATCGGCAAATTAAATGTATAAAACCTTACTTTGGCAACTTCTCACTGTGTTGGAAAATTATTTTTTATGGACTGCACACAAACAAATAATATTTCCAATAATTCACCAATATTATTGGTATAACTCACCAATTTTAATTGATTTAAAACCAAATAACAATTACATTTCTTACATTCATTTTGTCGATTACAGAATTTTTTCAACTTTGAACTTAATTCAGGTTTTACAGTTTGTGAACCAAATCCGCAATCATTGACGAAAAAATGCTGAAAACTTCGAAATCAAATATCGTAATATTATTGCTTTCAAAAATATGAATTTTGTAAATGACTCTTTGGAGCCACACTTTAACATTTCGTAATTCGAAGTTTTAGCACACATGTTCAACATAATTTTTTTTTTCACTTTTCATAAGTACAACTTCTCGCAAAATTTATGAAATTTTGAGTAACCGCACTTCATTTCAACTTTTTGTAGTTGAAAGTATGTCTTTAAAGGCAACGATTGCAGATATATCCACATTGAAAATAATTTGGGATAGCCTTATTATCGTAGATAATATAATTCTGAATTTGTGGAACAACTGCATCAAGTCAAATGTCCTACATTCTAGTGCTCACTTCAAGATCTAATAAACTAGTCGATAAGATATCTATGAAAATATGTTATTCGGGTGAGAATTTCGATTTCCGATGCTTTATTCTTGAAAGTACTAAGGTAAATATTGATTGTATATTCAACGATCGCAGACACAGTATTCCCATTAAATAAACATCTTGATAAGCTATTATATCCGACAGACGTCCGGAAAGGTGTTCAGAAATGTATCAATTATGCATATGAGAAAGTTAATAAATAAATTTTTCAAATCAAAATCCGAATAATTTCTTTGGAAATCTTTAATGAGGACGGTTTTGAAGCTAGGTATACAGCATGCCGAATCCTGGTGCAGTTCAGCATTATGAAAAAATTATAATAATTATCATGTAAATTTTTTTCTTAGGTCGTTTCAGTTCTGAGCCCTAGAAATTTAAAATACAGCAAATAAATTGACGTGGTATTTCAAAGTACCGTCAACACTATACGCTTACAATGAGCAAAATTAAACAAATATGTAACAGTTACGCATTCGGAGAAAGTTAGTAATTACATTTTTTTCAAATAAAAATCGAAACAATTTCTTCAGAAATATTTAATGAAACCGGCATTGAAGTAACTTGAAGAACGTCTCCAATCCTGGTAGAGAAGGCATTGGTTATCGGCTGTATCAACGGGCTTTGCGTCTAATGTGACTTATGTATGTTTCTGTAAGTTAGGTATGTTGAAGACACTGAAATATATATATTACAAATTTAAGAAAACAAAGTCAAAGAAGATCTATTCAAAATCCGTACGTGGATCAAGAAAAATAAACTTGAACTAAATAAACAAAAAACTAAATACATCTGCTTAAAAACCAAGAAATATAAACAGTTTGACAAATTTGAGTATAAAAATGTTTCATCATTGTCCGTGTCAACACATGTTATAATGTTACTGCCAAGAAATTGAAAGACTTCATGAATACAACTATCCAGAAATAATAATACAAGATGATCTAAAAAGGAACTCACAAAAGAAATTGCTTCTTTCTCCGATTCTAGATTTTCGTTCATTCTGAAATTGTGGTTGTGGATGCTCAATATATTGGAAATTAATTCTTTTATCATTATTGAATGATGCATTTTAAACATATTCACTGGCAAAGAAAAACAATAAGTAAATGTGAATAGAACAATCCGTTTGCGTTCTTATCAAATATTTTATATTTTCCGCAGAGCAAAATTATTTAAACGGAGAGAGAAAAATACTTCTCGTATAACCCTATTTAAGGTATTTATATTTGAACTGATTGACGAAAGATTCCAAGCAATCTCCATTTTCAGGTGGTTACTAATAACTAACGGCTGCTTCTCCTAAACGATAAAAAAAAATAGAAAATGTCTTTTTGGAACATTCAGAACTAAATGCATTTCCACACAGCTAATCCTCTCCTCACTGTCTGGACAAACAACACATTTTCATAGAAGCCAAATGCAACATTAACCAGATACTCGAGCTATTGCAGTACCGAAATCAAAACAGCAGTCGAATTTTCTCCGTATAGAGGCTTAGTATGACTTACTCGAAACTTACCGAATTTGAAGGAAAAAAATAAGAATAATAAATCTACATATGGATTCTATGCAAAAGCAATTTCTTACACTTGGAAAGAAAACATGAAAAGTGGAGATACTGGCCCTATCCTGCCAGTCTTTGAATAAAATAAGCGCGGCGTTATAAGAGAGGAGGAATCTCCGGCTTCGAGCTGGAAAATAGAAAATTCACTATGGAAATCGTAAAAAAGAAATGGAAGAGACCATGAAAAACTATTCTCTGAATAGAGAAAAGGGGGGTGAAAAATATTTCACGTCTTCATACGTTAGATGAAAGTAACCGCTGAGAGAAAAATAGAAGCATTTCTCCGGTTTTTTTTGCTGTTGTTTCGGCCACGTTATCCCATGCTGTCAGCACTTCCGCGAAAGTCATAAAAAATGGAAAATACGAAGAGATTAAAAAAATATCCAAAAAATATGCTTAAAAACGGAAGAGTTATTGCGCTCTAGTTCACCGCAAACAACACGTGCAAAATAAATATCATTCCGTTGGTTTTTTTTTTTTTAAATGAACTGAAAGAGCTGCTTAAAAGATATGTATTTTTTTTTAAATTCAAATATTTAAATATACGGTTATGTTTTACGATGGGGAGTTGGCATTTCACGGTGAACTCTGCAATTTAAACCGGATAAGAAAAGTTACATTTATTCAAAATCATTGATTTTTTGCTAAATTCTACGTGCTAAAATAACGGCCGATGAACGAAATATTCAATATTCAAATATTCAATGAACGAAAATATTATTTTCTATATGTCACCACCAATCAATCTTCAATTATAGAAATTTGCAAAAACAATAGAAGAAAAACATAGAGTGTAACACATAAGTAGTTAAAACGGTATATAGTTGATTTCCCTTTTCAACCTCTACTTTCATGTTCTCTTTGGCTGTACATGCATATAGTACAAAGATACATAATATGAAAGGAAAAAATCACTAACGGGAGTATAGAAAAAACCGGGGAGGAAAAAAAACTCCGGTTCATACGATTAGAATAAAGCTTTGCAATGATGAGAGGAGGGAAAGAAAACGCAGAGAACTGAGTTTAATTCATTCTACTGTCATTTGGACGAAATATTTCGTCCGTGATCGTAAAGGGGTTAAAAGAAATTCTGAGATTTTTCTCTAAATATTAGTAAAAATCAAGAATTTCAGTCATCGATATCTCGGCGAATATTGAAAACAAAAAAAAATGCGTTACGATACTATACATTTGTTTTTATGCTCCATATCAGTGTAAATTTTAAGCATTAAAATATTAGTCAATTTGTTTTTATATTTGCAGCAAAATTACTTCCTGCAAACATCCAATACATAGTGGCTGATATTTCTGGCGCATAAAGTTTACACCGGTATGCAGAATGAAGAAGAAACTGTAGTTTCACACAACATGCTGTTAATTTCTGTTGCACATCAACGGGTTAAAACCAAACATCATTTAAGTATGAGAATTATAACAGTTTTGATATTGTGCAATAGGTGAAAGCGGAGTTCGTAGCTTAAAGTGGATTCTCATATTAATAATACCACCAGCAAAAATATACCCGGCACTCCCCGGGTTTTCTTCAATTACTGAGAGAATTGAAAAAGTGGCTAACCACATTATAGAGGAACTAGCTGTAATACCCGGCGCTGCCCGGGTTTTCTTCAATGAGGCTGTTTGGATCACGTGATATCTCCCTCTTTCTTTGAGGGACATGCAAACCGTGTCCAAGTTGAACCAATATGGCGACATCCGGCGCCACTCATGAAGTAAACAAATCTAGATTTAAAGAAAAATAGAAATGAATATATTTTTTTCCTTTTTTACGGGGCGCTGGGTATTTCGATTCTTCCCCACCCCCTCCCCCTGAACTTCAAGTTATCCATCTGCCTATTTCAGCTTTCAAAAATGCTTAATTGAAGCTGTGGAATTTCTTCGATGTACTTTACGGGCCCATAATTAATTTTACAACATCCTAAACTATGAATTTATGCAGTTGAATATCAAAAGGCAATACGGACACATTAATTTTCATGCCTGAGAAGATATAAATAAAAAGTTGAAATCAATGTTATTGCATGAATGTCTAACTCAACAGTAGGTCAGGCCAATTACTTCATATTTGATCTCCTGGGCTTCGTATATCTCTAAAAGTATATCTATCTCTCAAAAGTGTATCTCTCTCTTCGTATATCTCTAAAAACTCCGAACTCAGTATTTCAGAAATCTAGAATTCAATACAATTTTTAAAATTATTGATGTGACAGAAAACTCCACAAACTTTCAGCATTTCTACAGTAAAATTGGTAATTTTAACACTGATTTCTATGAGGATCACCCTTTTTCTGACCCTTAAAGCGATGCCGATGATTATTATGGCGTCTATTCAAAAAGCCTCGTTACTGGCAGGATTGAAAATGTGGCGAACCATTATAAAGACATAAACTATTACGCATATACATATACTAACAGGATTAAAGAAGTGACAAACCGTTGAAAAGGCATATAGACGTCTGAAAAGCATTGCTAGGAAACCACGGTAACCAAAGTAAACGTTCGGAAAGTGATTGTTGAGGCCCAAAAACCATTGTTGCACGACAGTTTTTTGCCCATTTGGGGCACTTACCCTGCTCTCACAAAAATTTTAAAGTGGCCTATCGTTCAAGTCGGATCCTATTTGGTATATATGCAAAATTTGGTGACGATCGATCTAAAATTGTAGATTTGTATAGAGAACACACACACACACACACACACACAGAAAATCAATTTTATATATATAGATAGATAAACTGTTATACATAATACTGGTACCATCAAAGAAGTTGCAAACCATTGTAAAGGCATGTGCATGTCTGAAACGCATTGTTAGGGAACCACGGCAACCAAAGTAAACATTCCGAAAGTGATTGTTGTGGCCCAGGAACCATTGTTGCCCGACGATTTTTCAGGCATTTGCCCAGCTCTGATGAACTTTTAAAGTAGCCCGTGGTTCAATCCTGATCCTGTTTGGTATATATGCAAAATTTACCAACGATCTCTCTAAAATTGTAGATTTATATAAAAAACAAACAAACACATACATTCACATTTACATATAAGATCGTATAAAAATGTGAAATGGGCAGATGGGGTTGTTTTCAGAAGGGGAAATTTTCCTCGAATTTCTTTTCTCCCGTTTTGCAAATTATTTCTCCCATTACTGCCTCCTATTCTACTAACTGAAATATTGGGTATTAAAATGTATTCCTGAGAAAAATTTGTCATTCCATGGCAGATTCTAAAATTAAAGCAAAATATGAGAAATTATACTTATGCAAAATTCGTGATATCTGCGATACTTCACGTGCTCAAGAAAAATACGGAAATATTTCTACAAAATGACTTTTTATTAGAATATTCGGGTATGAATTTCTTTCCGTGTGAGAAAGGTGTCGGAAATTTCAAATTATTAGTTGGCGTAATTTATTGTAACATAAATTGAAGCGAGCAAAAAATATTGGGGATCTAATTTTAACTGGTTGTTTTCTATATTTTACTTTATACAAATACAAATACAACGCCACAACAGGCAAATTGCCCAACGAGGTGGCTGACTTAAGAACATCATGGATCCCCGAGCCATTTTTTGGAGGCTCTACCTACTACTGCTACACCACACATGCACCCCGCGGAACCCCTAACGAATTGGTACATGCGGGAATGTGCGTGTACGTGTAGTGAAACCTGACGTGAAGTTTTTTTTTGGTTTCTCTGTAATGCTTGTTATGTGTAGTGCTGCCATCTGCCACCAGTTTTCTAACTATAAGTGAAGTGTTATGATTGAATGATTTATCGTTGTAGGACTGTTGCTCTCTGAGGCGAGACTTTTTAACGGGGAGATCGGCTCGCATTTGCGCCTTGAAGTTGGGAACCACAGAAAACCAACTTCAGCCGACCACCACTGTGGAGTTCGAACCCGGATCCTCGCATCGCGAGTCCGTCACTATAACCACTCGACCACCACAGCGGCTTGATTACAATCAAGTAAAATAAATCCATTCAATAAATTCACAAGAACCATGCTTAACATTAACAATATATCATCTTATAATTACAAAAAAATTCAAAAATTTATGTTGAGTTAATTAATGAATTGCGAATTTCGGAACATTTTAGAGTCTACTATCAAATAAGTTTTCAAATTTAAAAATTTGCCGTTTGAAACAACTTTGGTAAACAGATTCAAACTCACACGTGGAATTCGAAACCTTAAATTAAAAAAATAAAAGACATAAATAAGAAAAAGTATAAGAAATAAAATTAACTTTTCTTCAATTAATTTGGATGTTGATAATAAATTAAGAAGAAAAACAGAGCAAATTTAATCATGTGCGTCACTGTAATTAATTCCAGGATCTCGTTCATTTTTGAAAATTGCATATAATGATTGTTATTAACCAATTCTTTTCGGGATCCATTTCAATACCTTGGTATGGGAAATGAAAAGATATAATTAAAAGTTATGTACGGACTTGAACACGGGAATGAGATAGGAATAAATCTCATTTTAGCATCGATTTTAATGAAGCAAGAAAATACGCATTAATGGAACTAGTTCTTAAGTAGTTTCGGTCAAAATATATTCCCTATATAATATATAAATTAAGAGGGTATTTGTTTTCCCTTCTTTATTCCTGGTGATACGAGGCGATCACTTTTTTTTCCCCTAATGGTGGAATGATCAAGCGAGCGAAAAAGTCACATGACATGCTCGAATAATCTTGTTTGCGTCCGATTATTTTTTCATTGGATAATTGTCATCGTGGAAACGACGAACGTGATTTTATGGTGTAAAATTTAGTGGAAAAAATCGATCACAGCCCTGTTGGAAGAGACAATAATGAGAAAAAAAGTGAATGTAGGAATTTAGGAGAATGAGGTAGCCAGGATTATGCTTATCGAACCTTGAATATGCAGCGGAATTATTTTCGAATTAATTAGTTGTAACCCTCGAGTTTTGAAGTTGCTGTTCTAGCTGCTTGTGTACCTATGCGAGATATGTGAAATCTCTCTTCAAACATAATTTAGGTGGGTGGGTTACATAATTAGTAGGACTAATAATTTTCTATAACTTTCTTTAATCAACATTCTTTCGGCTACTTCCATATTCAGCCAATGATTGAAATTGTAAATTATTCAGGTAATTTATTGCCGATAAATCGATCTTTCAGGTGTTTGTGGTACCATATAAGCTCAATTTCCCTACACTGCACCTACTTGCACCATTTTATAAAAAAAATAATTTTATTACATCGCTTCCAAAATACTAATGCCGAGTTGTTGTTGTTGACTGAAAATGTTCTACTAGGTTGTTTGCCTGCACAATATTTTTATGTGTTGATTTTACTTCATACTTTTACCAAATATTTTTTAATGCCGTTTTGGTTTTGTTTTTCTTAGAAATCCTTGAAAAAAATTTTTTTTTCCTTGAAAATTAAAATTTTTCAGCGATTATAGCATTTCCAGTCTCATTGAAACACACACAGTGCCACTATCTTTATTTTCTACTGCAACAGTCCTGTCGTAAAATATACTGTGGATGCACTATGCTTCTCAAAAAAGTCTCCATACGTGTGCTATGCGTTCTTCTTGAATGGTGTCCTGAACTTCTCAATCAATACAGATGTCACGAAATCTTTTATTGTAAGGTCAGGATTATACACTACAAAATTTTTATTAACGTTCTTTTACAAAACATGAAAAATGCAACCAATAAGCACATCGGTTACATTCGAGTGAATGTACCCAATATGCATATTGGTCGTTTTCTTCAAGTTTTGTAAAATATATTTTATCAACGTTTTTAATGTAATCCCCGTCTAAGGTGCGTGCTAGACGGATGTCAAACTTGAACGGACCAAATCGCTGCTGACACATCAAAGTGACTTTCATTTCTAGTATTTTGTATTGTGGAATGATGTGGAACTGTGATTACAATCGGTTTGTGTGTTGACGGAAAAAGTAGAAAAGAAAAAAATCGGTGCATTTAGTTCGTTGAGTAACTCCACAAGAGGAAACCGAGTGAGTTCCGTAAGCGTACCTTGAGGATTGTTTTAAAAACGAAACTCTTTCTCGTCTGTTCTGGAAGTCACAAATAGCAATTGACGTGAGCAACATGAATTCCAAGACTCATCCCGTTGCCGGAATCTCTTCCAACCCGGTTGCAGTAACTATCGACAGTAATCCTGAAAAATCAGGTTTGATATTAGCATATCTAGGGTACAAAACTGGTTTAAAGATATTCTCAAGTATGAAGTAGAAGGTGTAGAGATAGCATGAGTGTCAAGGGTCAATCACCCAAATGGAAAAATTAATCCATGAGTTTCGCATGCATGTGTTTGTGAAATACGAGTGACCGACGGAATGTTGAAAATATAGTAAGAACACTGGGTACGTTTGAGTACATCTACGACACACGGTATTTTTCAATATCTCTTGCGATAGGTTTTTTTTAGCAGTTTAATTCATTAATTTATAAATTTATTCAATCTTTCTTATATAAACAGAAAAAAGCCAAATAACAGAACTTAAAAAACCAGCAAAATCTAAACCTGATTTTAAAAAAAAAACATGCATTCAATTATATTTATTATAAATTGCGAAATTTAAAAGCGAGCGCCGTAAAGTAATTAGAAAACTAATTCAATTAAATGTGATCAATTCCATGTTTAAAAAAAATAGAATGTTTTTCGTATATGAAAAATAATTGAAATTTTTCTGATTTCCGTTGCTGCAAATATTCTTACGCTCACAATTTCCAGCGTTAACGGCAGATCTAAATTTCCTTACTTTCATAAATTTTACTTTTGATCTCAAACCAACCCGAAATACGTTTTCCTAAAATACTAAAGGTTACATCATTAGTTTTTTTTAAAAAAAAAACGTTTTTTGCGTTTTTTTTTCTCTCTAGAAAACATTTCATTTCAACGTGAGTTTTAGATTTTTCGTATAGGCTAGATAATATGTATACCAGAGAGAAAAGAAAAAGACTAGAAACACACACTCTTGAAAATTTCATACCATTGCGTGGGTTTTTTCTCGCAGAAATTCTTCTCTATCGATCACAAAGAGGCTTAGTTCTCGTTTCCAGAGGCTTTACTGCAAGAACAGCATATATACGTCCGTTGTTGGTGTAGCCTCACGATGAATATACATGTTCCAACCATGCCCCGCCTCTGGCAGAAAACGGCTCTTCTCTACAATAAATATGATAGCGGCTTGAAATGTTACATTTGTGGCATTAAGGATCATATCTGCTTTCCTTTAATCTTTGATCGTATCGAAACGGTTTAGCTATAAGTACCGCACATCAAACGAAATGTCACAGCTATCGACTTGGCAAACTTTGTTATGCTTTGTCGACAAGGTAATCCAGACGTTGATAATTTCCTTCAAATACATTTGTGACATTCACCTATTAAAGTTGGGTATTTTTTTTTTCATGGAATGGGTAATTTTTCTTTAGCTGTTGATGGCGAATAAGTAAATGTGGTTCTGAAGGTGATTATATCGAAGCACTAGTGCTAATTAAAATCGAGAATTTCGTATACTGAATCGTCATGTGATAAGAAATGTTGAGAATTTAAAACTTTTACGTACAATGTGAAGTTTTTGATTCGATTACGTGCGCACCTGCGGCTCTAAAGGTTTTCCGTTTGAAATTTGTATCACATCTAGACTCTACATACTTTTATTTACTGCATTTAATCAACGGAGGGAAATTTTGCTCCTCCAAGGAAAAAAAATTCAGTAATCTACAGTGGCGTATAATCCTCTAAAGCTAATTCCGTTCCTTTGAGAAAAAAAGCCTTCTTATAATACGCAGATTCAGATTTCCTTCGTCTGAGGAAAAGAGGTCTTCCTATAAATCACATTGGCGTATCATCCAATCATTCAGCTAATTTCACCTGTATGAGGAAAAAAGTCTTCCCATAATATGCAGTGTCGTATAATCTGCTGATGCAAATACCGCGTTCCTGAGGAGGGGGAAAAAGGATTTTTCCCATAAATCACAGTGATTTAAAATCCACGCATTCCAATTTATCACGTCCGAAAAATAAAAAAAGTCATCCGGTAATTCGCAGTGGCGTAATACCTACATATGCAATTTCCGTTCCTCTGAGAGAGGAGTCTTTCTATAATCCCCGCATTCACGTTTCACTCCTCTGAGAAAAAGGTCCTTATAACCTGAAGTGACGTATAAGTCGCTGATGTAAATATTGCTCCACTAAGTGAAAAAAAAAAGGCATCCTATACGTCACAGACGCTTAAAATAAACGCATTTAGATTTCACTCATCTGAGAAAAAAGTTTTCCCGTGATTCGCGTGAATCTGTGTATGCAAATTCCTCTACTGGAGGAAAAATCTTCCTGAAATTCGCAGTCACATGTGATTCGCAGATGCAAATATTGCTTCTGTGAAGAAAGAAAATCCTTCATCAATTCACAGTCTTCCTAATACCGCAGCAATATACAGGGTGGACAAAAATTCCGTAGAAACTTTAAAAATTCGGAAAAATAAATAACCGAAATAACCAACGGTTTGCAGGGTTAGCCTCGCTAGGTCACGGGATTTTTTTTGACAGGAAAAAAATAACTCAAAAAACAGCCAATAGGTGGCGCTGGTACGAGCGACTTCGGTGGAAATATGCAAATGAGACGGTCATAAGAACTTGCGCTCCTAATCCACCAGCAGTTCACCGTCGTAAACCGCGTGTGTTGGACCGCTCTGCCGTTGCTGGATTTGTGACTCGCCTGCAATGTGTTATCCCTTGTGGCGGTGGTCATGTGCAACACAAAGTGCTGTAATAAACGATTTGGAAGCATTCTGTTCGTTATTTGCGCATCTTTTCTTTGATTTGTGTAGGTCAGCGCCGCATGTCGAATGTTTTGTCATGTTTTTTTCTTATTTTTTTCCTGTTTTAAAAAAATTTTAGTGATGCTATCCCTGCGAACCATTTTTATTTCGGTTGTTTCTCCGGTTTTTATGAATTTTTAAAGTTTCTACGGAATTTTTGCCCACCCTGTATAATTCGTTGATGCGAATTTCACTCATACGAAATTTTTTTTCTTTAAATTTGCAGATGTATACAATTTGTTTCAGACTCTGCCACGAAGCTCGGCTGGAAGAGATCTCAGCAACGAGATAAGTCCAGTGGCAAAATTCTGGCGTCCATTCATTCAGAGGTATACAATTAGGAGATGCAAGCATCGCGCTCCTCTCCTCGGTCTACCTATAAATCAGCGAGGCTTGAAATCTATGCATTCAGATTAAGTGTTTTTGAGAAAAAGACTTCCTATGACGTACAGTATAGCGTGTTATTTCCTCCTATGAGGAAATAATTCTTTCTATAATTTTTAGTCGCATATAATCCACATCTGTTCAAATCATTGTTCAAATTAATACAAATACAACGTCACAACAGGCAAAATGCCCAACGAGGTAGCTGAGAAAAAGATGTCCTTAACATTAGAAATAAAATAATCGCATGTAAATTACATTTCACGTAGAGTATTGGAGACATATTAACGGCAGAACCTCTCACAAAACTCGTCTCGTCGGGAGGAAAATCTGATGAACCACGTGAGTTATAATAAGGATAATTATCGCTGGGAACCCGCCGGTTCTTTCACGGTGTAGAATTATTCCATCTGGGTTAACACACGGTACTGGCAGAAAATACCTTATTGACGATATGAATAGCCGCAAATCAAGTAAATTAAGCTCATTTAACAACAATATCTACATGTGAATGTAAAAATACTTCAATTATTTATCCTGATACTGTACTTATTAAAGTACTGTCACAAACACAAAGGAAATAATATCGAATTTAGAAATTCAAAGAGAGTTTTCTAGCTTCTTTTAAATGATTAACTAAGAGGAAAGCGAATCGCCAGAAAAAACTTTGAATCCAATTTCAATAATCTCCAATTCCCTGAGTATCACCCACTTAGTGATAGAGTTAATTAAAACTTATTTTAGGAATAGAAATTGATTTCAGAAAGAAAGATATTTTTGCACGGAATACGCCAAATAATCCTACCTAAGCTATAAATGCCACAAAAAACTTTCCAATGCAAATTAAAAACCGACCAATGAATGAATGCATCCGAATAATAGCGATAATCCTGGTTTAAATCTCAAGAAAACCAGATATATAAGCACAAAAAATCTCAATAATTGCAGTGAATCATTGTAAATCCACTAATGTGTGTGGGATGAGAACCTAAAATATTTCTTACAATTTCGATTTCAATTAGAACAATTTTGGGAGAATTTTAAAAATAACAAATTTTCCTTCCGTTGCCATAATTAAACAATCACATACTCCATTAAGGACCAAGTCGTTTTGGCTCTCGAAGCTCATAATAATTTGCTTTAATATTGCATTATGACGAACCATTATAACGATCCCGAATCATCTAACCGCTGAATATCTAAAAAGATTTTGAGAATCTCCCAACGGAAGTAGTAAAACGTGAAGCCGTTTATAGTAGATGCTAATTGACCGGGACATACAGGTGCAAATACCTGTGGGTAAATTTAATGACCAATTAACGTGATTTACCTATCATACACGATACCATTAACAGAACAACGATAGCTCCCTTAAAATTGCGTGTAGCGTAACACATTAGGTAGTTGGATTTACAGTAAGTAACAACACAATGTCTGTCTAGAAGAGGGGATTCTTCATCACGGAATGGACGAGAGCCGACAATTAATCTTACTCCGAGTCATTTGGGAAATGATCACCGGTAATTTGTGTCCGGGATGTTACTGCGAGTAATTAATTAGTTCGAGTTAGAGCTGGATGATAGTTATATCGAGGGACACCCACCGTTAATCAGGTGCTTAACCCCTCGACGTTAGGACAATATTAATCATTACGTCCGCTCTAATGGTATTAGTCCTCGTTATTATTGTTGCCTGACTCGAGATATTCAAGAGCTCATTCTGATTGAAGCGTTGTAATGATCGACGCTAACTTAGGTGTGATTTTTCTGGAAGTGTTGAGCGTGATTAAAATCCTCGTTTATATCTGATTAGCGTAAACTCGCAGGCCGGAAATATCGCTTGCTATGAATAATGACCGTATCGCGAGATGAATTCTTTGTCAGCTGGTTCGGAAATCGTGCGGATGCCGACTAATCCAGGTATTTGATTAGTTCACCTGCATATTCATGCTCATTTACTGGTAAGTTAGGACATGATGGATCATGTAACAACGAAGGCTTTCGCTGCCGATTTGGACATAAAAAATTTGCAGGAAACAAAGTTGTGGTCCAGACATTCGGAAATTGATTCCGGCGTTTCGTCTAAGCGTCTATCAGTGTTTCCGAAAGTGGACAATACCACCTCCCTGAAGCAGATGGAATGGCCCAGGGGAGGGGGGGGGAGCGTTAGAAGCTACGAGTATTGATTTTATAGGTTGGATTGAGTTCGGGGGGGGGGGGCAATGAAAAAATAATCTGAAGCGGGTGATGATACAGAACAAGGTTGAGAAACTCTGGTCTCCATCTACATTTTCCAGCATGACCGAGGTCTTCTTCGACCACTTGCTGTATGTCTTCATTTAGACAGAGCCGCAAGCCACGATCTGGTTAGTAGGTTTACATCTACAGAATACATCTTCAGCAGCAAAGTGATCTCGGTTTACCAGATTATGTGCTATTGAAGCCGGTGAATCAAACTCTTCCATGATTGCATCATGGTCCATTCAGTATAAATTCTTGGTTGCTATAAATGCCAGCGCAATTCCGGCTTCAGTCGTGTCTAGTAAACCGAATAAATCACTTCGTTACTACTGGAAATATGTACATGGATCCATGTTATAGGTAGATGAAACGTATATTTAAATTCCGTCTGGATCATGGATTTTTTTTACTGGATACTTTTTATAATTCTGACAATTGGAGGGGTTTTCAATTCATTCTCACAAATGATTGAATTCTCAATAAATTGGATTCCGTTTATTATGTTTGTTTCTTTTATCTCTTGAAAGCAATATGAAACGACCGAATAAAAGCAATTCTACTCTGATAAAAAAAAATCGGTCAACAAGAAAATTTTCTCTGTAGGAGTGACCATCAAATATTACCAAGAAATAACCAAAGTATTCCGTGAATTATTGCTAAATTTCACCAATTTTCCCCTAATTACCACCAAATTATTAAACTTTTGCTCGCGAAACTTATTTGCGAGTGGATTGTGAGAAATACTTGAACATTTTCGGTTTCTTACAATATTTTTGGAATATTTTCTTCTGCAAACCCTCAACTCAATTGAGCCATCTCATCACTGTCTCGACCATAACATCCTACGTAATTAGGATCCCAGGACGAAAAAGATGAAGGTTCTATCGTGATGTTTCACAACTATCAGGTTACATTATGTTTCCCAAAGGCAGCTCAGAAATCGATCGTAACACCGGAACGTCTGGACGTTCAATTTTTCGGTGACAATACAGAACATTCGTAAACGCGGAGGGAAAAATAATCTCGAACGAATTTCTCAGCTAAAAAAGAATGTATTTAACGTTCCGGAAAGAAGCGAAATCCAATGATGTCAACCTAAAGTGAAACAGTAAAATTCCTCCCTTATCCATTTATTTCGTATTTTTCTGTTCTCAAACTTTGATCGCCCCGTGGCGCAACACTACGTGTGTGTTAACCGAAGTCTTAACTTCAGACCGAAAGTAAACAAGTGTTTCATGCGAGAGAAACTTTCTTCTCATAAAAAGAGTAAACGGATTTTTCCCGGCGGAAATTCTTTCGGTCACATTCCAAACATAGTCTTCCCCTAAAATAAAAATACGGATCATACGGTATTTAGTGAGCGTAGACACGTCACTTCCAACTGTTTAAAATTAAATACACAGTGGAACTTCGGTTAACGAGCAAAAATTATGAAGAAATTTAGATTCGCTTAACGTGTTTTGTTTATTTATTTTCGCGTTATCAAACCTGATCTGATGGTTTTTGCTTTCGCCCACACACGTGTTATGGAATTTCGGATATTCTCCCCAGAATCTCCGGTAAGCGTGCCTCACTCGGAAAATTAACACACGTGCGAGTGTGAATATTTACGATATTAAACTAGATGTGGCATTGTAGCCATACGTACATACGCATGAAGTTTTCTTCAAGTTCGTTTGGAGAAAACTGTAGGCTGATTTGCATTACTGAACGTGACTTTGAGGGGACTTTGAATAGGAGTCACTACTTGTCGAAGAGATTGTGTGCTTGGGGAAGACCATGGACTTGAGGTTCATGAGGATGGCATTCAAGAACTAGTGGTGAAAAATATCTAGGAGTTGACGGTAGATGAAGTGATGGATGTCTTTTGCATGCACTAGCAAGAGTTTATGGACAGTATCTCGTCTTAGGAAGAGAGAAATAAGGAGGAATCCCTCAAATAAAATGAGATTAGAGATATGTGTAGAATGTGGGAATCGGGGCAGAACTCTGTAGAAAAGAACCACACAAATAAAGCTGTAGCAGTGTGCGAGTAATGAATCTTTCCAACGAACGCTGCCCATTTCCCAGAAATCCTTAAAAGAAAACAAAAGCAATAGTGTTATTGGATAGGCCTTTTTTGGAAGTCACGCAAAAAGGATAGCTTTGCAAACAACAGTGAGTCTATAAATAGGCCTAAACGACAGTCCTCCTCTCTCTCTCGTCGTTTAGAGTAAGTTAATAGTCAATAATGTTTGTAAACATTATCGTATTGTATGTTTATTTATAGCGTAATTTTATATTATATATATATTTCATTGTTATTGTGTTGTATTATTGATTGAATGTCGTTTTTATTAGTTGTTTTTGGAATAATTGTGGAACGAATTACGCGAGTTTCCATTATTTCCTATGAAAGAGTTTGATTCGAATAAAGAGCTACTCGGATAACGAGCACGTTGGCGGAACGAATTAAGCTCGTTAACCGAAGTCCCACTGTCACTTCATTTTAACGATTTGCAACATGATAAATACATTCTTTCAATCACATATTCGGGAATCATACTTATGAGGATTTAATATGTAACCCCACACCACCTAATGAAAAATTAAATATCGTATGAATTATATCTCTCCCTTTCACGGTACCCATCGTAATTAATTCCATAGAAATATAATGTGATTTTTGGTAAATAAGACATATTCATTCTCGGAATGATTAATTGATTTTCGACATAACCCTCTAATAGGTTTCCCCTATCGATGTTACTCTGATGGCATCTTAATTTGTTTCAATAATAGCTTCACGACTGTTTGGAATGAATGTTTTGAGTGATTTATACGCTCTCGTACTACGTATGAGTATATTTATATTAGATATGGACAGTCTTTCTCAGCATGAAACGATCAGAAGTGCTTATGATTCATAAAATGAAGAATGATTTTTTTTCTTTTTTTCAAATACATACACGTACGTACACCCACAATCAGACGAACGTACAAAAAAAACCACAGTGAACGTAAAAATACAAAATAGTGCAACACAGACTATAAACAATAAAGAGAAAAAAAATAAGGATGCACATTTTATGACCTAACAAGTGATTTGTTTTCGTTACAGTTATGTCAGAAGATTTCTGTGTAGCTAAATTATTTTGGGTGTTTTTCCCTTTCATGATGGATTTTAAGCAACACGTGGGGATGGTGTGTAGTTTAGAACAAAATGCAAATACAGAGCATGTCTACAAACGTGG
Organism: Pholcus phalangioides; assembly: GCF_987345545.1. NCBI lineage: Eukaryota > Metazoa > Arthropoda > Arachnida > Araneae > Pholcidae > Pholcus > Pholcus phalangioides. Next base: position 30,014,488 of record NW_028301601.1, read on the forward strand.
AGAAAACTCATTCCGAACAAATTTCCCAGCTAAAAAGAATGTGTCAATTTTTGTATGAAAAAGAATTTATTTAACGTTTCGGGGAGAAAATAATTCAATGATGTCAACAATGATGAAAAAAAAACAAACTAAAGCTTCAAATTCTCTCCCCTTCTTATCTACAGGCTGTTTCAAAACTCATGACAAATACGTTAGGGGGTGATAGACCACAACTAGACAATTTACTGCCATTAGTGAGATGGGTTGGAAGTGAAGGCGCTGTCTATCGGTGGTCGCCTTGATTTCGTTAGGGAAAATATCTTATCTATATCCTCCCTTGAGTTTGAACCCGAGACCCTGACAACAACCTTCACGATGGTAGACGAGCATCTTACCACCATGCCAATCGGACACACCACACCTAGACAAGCACAAATCACTATACAATGCATGCCCAAAACTCGAGTGGTTGATCCCTGATGGGTTCGCTTCCCAGCACTACAACGACGTTATGAAGCAATTTGAGCAGGCGTTGTGATGTCTTTGTGCAATTGGAAAAAGCTGTCATTCCTTAAATTCGTCCTTGTCCTTTTAATTGTTTCTCTTAATTTCATGAAGCCGTACATACCGTCCGCTAGCGCTCAACCACTTGAGTTATGACCATGGGTTGTACGGAGATTTGTGCTTGTCTAGTTGTGCTCTCTCTCACCCCTTAACGCTGGGGTTCTCAAACTTTTTCCACCCGCGGCACCCTTTTTCCCCTATCCAATTCTTATCCGCTCCGCCGGCTCCACAAACCTTTTTAACAAAGAATATTTTAGAAAAACCTTTGTAGGGGTTTTCCTAAGGTTTAAGAGCCACTCGGAGCTCCCTGAAAAAAGATGGAGGTGCACCAGGGCGTCGCGGTGAACAGTTTGAGAACCCCTACCTTAACGTATTTGCCATGAGTTCTGAAACACAATGTATTTATTTCGTATTTGTGTGTTCGTAAACTCTTGAACGCCACGTGGGGCAACACTACGTGTGTGTCTTAACCGAAGCCTTGACTTCAGATCGAAAGTAAACAAGTATTTGATGCCAGGGGAACTTTCTTTTCATAAAAAAGATTAAACAGAACTTTCCTCCATAAAAATTATTTGTTTCATTTCATACACAGTATGTTCAAAAGTATAAAAAAAATGGATCATGCGAGTGAGAGTAAACACGTCACTTCCAACTGCTAAATATGAAATATAACTTCTCTTGGTCGATCGTAACATGATAAATATATTCTATAAATCACCCATTCGGGAATCATGGAGTTACGGGGATTTGAAGACGAAACACGACACCTAATTAAACATTAAATGACGTATAAATTATGTCTCTCCCTCTCATGGAACGTATAGTAATTGATTCCGTAAGAGTAACGCGATTTTCGGTAAATAAAACGGATTCGTCCTTGGAATGACTTTAATTGATATTTCGACATGGCTCTTTCCCTGATTTCTGATATTCGATGTTCCCGCTTCGGTTGCATCTTAAAATTAGTTTCCATATTATCTCCACAGCTGTTTTGAATGAATAATTTAACGTGATTCATACGCTTACAATCCTTCGGGTGTATTTTCAATTAAATCAGACTGATACGTGCTCATTCCGAGCACGCTGTGAACCAAACTAATAATTCCATCATCCAATACGCGTGGAATGACTTTGTTCAATTTAATCAATATTCATGATAATGTTTCAGTATATTTTGCGTAAGTCATTTGAATTGTGCTATTTAATAGCGCGTTCACTGGAGTGTTGATTACAAAGCTTTCCTTTAATTGAAAACATGAGGATCATGTTTTACATGGTACCGAATACCAAAAGATCAAATCTGTCGATTAGGTTATTTAATTACCTGTCGTTTTGGAACATGGAAGCGAAATGTTTCTGCATATATTATTCATTCAAGGTCGATCGTAACATGATAAATACATTCTATAAATCAAATCTACGTGATTTGAATTTCAGATATAGCTCGTACAAAATTCAAAAATGTAATTATTCTACTTCAGATGCTGTAATTCTATTCATTTATATTTTATTCTTATCAAAAAACTAGCATCACATTTCCCCGAATATTAAATTTATGAAATCTTCTATGTCATTATAACCGAGATTGACTGCATGCATATTCTTCTTTGCTGAAAATAATTGATATTAATTCAAGATTGTATATAATTTTTTTCTATAATCTAAGGAAATTTTAAACTCCAGAAAGAAATTTTCAATTTGTAGCATCATTCAGTGCTTCATTTTGAAGTGAAAGAAAACATTATTTCTCTATTCCCTAAGGGTATAGACAAAGATACTTGATTTTTTTGCCAGATCAGCTTACGCTGATTCGACATAACTACAAAAGAAAGAGAATTTGGTCAGAATTTGATCAATAACAGCAGGAGAAAGAGAAGGCAAATCAATCAATGCCACTTTTTTTTGTGGTGGCTCAATCCAAATTATTTCGAAATTTAATTTAAAACCTAGTTTAAATTAAATTTCAAAATCGTTTTTTCAATGATTTTCTGTCAAAAACATCTATTTTTGCAAATCGATTTTTATTCTGAACAACGAAGTCTCGCTTACAAAAAACAGTTAAACTTGTGTTATATTGGGTATTCATTGGATGTCATATCGGGTAATCACAACCAGAGATGTTGTAGAGATATTCCATACATGATTGATTTCACTGAAATCAATACGTAATTTAAAATGATGCATAAATTCTCCTTTTTTTCACATTTCTATGCCAATTTTTGGATGTGGAAAGTGTTAATATTATCTTTATAAATAGAACGTAACGATCAACTATTACTTCATTATGCCAGTACCCACCACGCAAAGTAGGTACAAAGAACGTATTCAAGTGAAAACTTGGGGCTGTGTCAATGACACCACCTATCCCCAATTTTTGACCATCTATTTGGCATTTATATTCAAATATACGGGGGTTCATAGAGCAGGAGCGCATAAGCTTTTCAGTCAGTGGGCCAGAAACTGGAACAAATATGGTGACGATATGACTCGTTTTTTGCGGTACATTCCCACAACTTTGGTCATTCCGATTTATTTATAAAATTTCCTATTTTTTCTGATTTTAAACTATCATCATGTTCGAATTTATTTATTTTTCTGAAATCAAGGACACTAGATTATAAATTATGTGATGATAATTATCATAATTAGTTATAGTCAGATAAATATATTCATTTCACAGCAACATTTCCATTGACAATTTTTTCGAATATAATTAGCAATTTCACTTACAATTGATAAAATGTTTTTCCCATAAATAGGAACGTTATTCCCCTTTCCAAAATTTTGTTTGGCTCTGGTTGACAGCATTACTTACCTTTGACAATTTTTTTTTGGTAATAATTGGTGATGTCCCGTATGGATCCCATATTCCCGTATTTTCTATAAAGGAAATACGATATTTTACTACTGATACATTTTTACGGAATCACCTTTCACGGACCGATACGCAGAAATGAATTAGTTACTGTGATTTCTGGTAGAATAAACCACTGTGTGAAATGACCGGAGAAAATTTTCCTCTAAACACCCGTCACAGCTTCTTATGAACCACACGTACTTTTTTTTTATTCGAATAAAAATAATACGAATACTGGTAAAAAATAAATAAATTTTATTCGTCGAACTGACTTTTATGCTTTATTCGTAAATTTTTTATTATAACTGTGGCTTTGTTATTACATTAACCCGATGTTATTCGACATTTTTGCAACTGCGTACCGGTGAAAATCGTTGAAAAATTTCGTGCACTTGATGAATTCGGAGCAATAATTTGTGGATCACACGGTATAAAATAAATAAACAGTAGAAATAATTTCTGGCCCATGAAAGCTAAATGAATTTATATATGGGACGGAACGTTTGAGGAACAGCAAAAACAAAACTAACAAAAGAAATAGTTTTCAGGCGGGAAAAAATAAATGAAAAATATAAATTATTTATTTGTAGACCGGCAAAATATATCCCGTAAATTGCGTAAATTGAATGGTTCGCGGACAGGCAAAAAATAAATAAAGAGGAGAAATTAATAAATGGCAAAAATAAACAATTTTCTTTTGAAAATTTGCAGAAAATTGAGCATTAGAGATATGTAAAACTTTATTCCGACATATATAGCATAGTATATACAACCGAAAAAAATTTGTAAAAATGTTGAATGAGTTAACGGTCAAGTAGTATTTTTAATGGTATTTCTACTGGAGCACAGTTTTTCACCATGTCAATTAAGAGGTATTAGGCATCAGTATTAGATATTATTATCTATTTAGACCAGTATCGGTATTAGGTATTAGTATCTATTTAGACAGTATCGGTGTTAGGTATTAGTATCTATTTAGAATTCTCCGAACACAAAGTCATAAAATATTCCACGGTTATGATTTCGCTCAAAGATCTCAAAAGCACGTTTTAAAGATTTAAAAGCTGTAACTTTTTATCACGGGAATTTGATTTAGGTGACATAACTTAAACGTCGGAATTCCCATCGGCACTTCTTTATAGCCACTACTACATTTTCTACATGGATCCTTGTAGGTATATATAAATACACATAAATCCATTCTTTGATAATTGATAGTTGTCGCGTATTATTTTCATTACTTTAAGTGATTTTCACCATTGAGCGGTGCTCATAAATCCAGACAGACCGATGTGTATCAATCAATTTCATTGTTTCATTTGTTTTCGTTGCCAGATTCTTTTGAAGTTGGCTTGATTAGGCGCAGTAAATAAGATCGAGCCGCAACTGAATTAATTCTAACAGGAAGAAACCACTCGCCGAGAATTATCGACTCAGTTACTCTTACTCTTCGGCACTCGGATCGAAAGACAGAGCCCTTCTTTTAGCCGTAACTAATGAATTTTTCCAGTAACTTGTCGTTTCAGGCTAAGCAACAAAAAAGTGAACAAACTACACATCTACGTATTTACGCTCCAACTATCTTTTCTTTATACATCGCTACTTATTCTCCGGGTTATCCACTTTCAACTTTTAAAATATTCATGTTTGTGAATACGGAAAAGAAAGATGAAATTGATCAAAATTTTACACCTGATATATATAAAAGACTGATAACTATTCATCTATATTCATATAATTTTTATATGGAATTCGTTTTTTTTCCCCTCCAAAAAAAATATTTTTATTGCATTTATTTATTTTCTAGTCTTTTTCCCAGGCCCATTATTTTGGGGAGGGGGGGGGGTTCAGGGGGGGCCGTTGTCCCCCTTCGGCTTTTGAAAATACACTAAAAATTGTATATATATGTGTGTATATATACATACATTGATCACATGTTCTTTGCCCCCCCGGAAAAAGTTGAAATGACGGCCCTGCTTTTTCCCATGCCTTGAACTTTTTTTCGTGTTTACATTGACTGCCTTTTGGCATCATCTCTGAATCTAGAAATGAATTTCAACTACGAATACGGATACTAAAATAAACCGGAAATATACGGATTATTCTACGTCTCGCGCTTTATATATCTTATGGGAATCGAATTCCTGTTCGCCCTACCCATCGTCACCAAAGCACTCCAGAATTGGAGAAAATGGCTAGAAATTGAGACGGATTTTTCAAAGACGGTCAAATTTTCCTGAATATTAGGCCGAGGTGAACTCGGAAAGAAAAATCCGCCGGGAATCGAACTCAGGTCCTCTTGCAAACCGGGCCAGTGCGCTACCATATACACAACTGGATGCACGACCGTGCCTCCCTTATTTCTCGCACTATGGCGTGAGGCACTGAAGTAAAGGCATTGCGTCTGATACCATCCCTTAACTTCAGCAGATGGGACGGTAGATCACGTCACAGTGCGTGAGATAAAGAGAGCAGAGTCGTGTCTCTAGTGGTGTACATTGTAGAGCATATTCCCGTTTGTGACAACAGTCGTCTTCTCGAGGAACGGGACTCTGGACAACAAAGATTATCGACACTGAGTCTTCCTCAGGCAGCACTTTTTCCGGTATAAGTGACCAGTTATATAACAATTTCTCAGAATTTTCATACTTATTTATAATGATAAGATAAAATAAATCTCCTGACCAGTCTCGGAGTGCCCTTCTGAACTAAGTTTCATACGTGGATCGGATTTCACAATACGCATTCATGCTAGTAACCATATGAGGAGGTTAATGTCAAAGTCGATTAATCCTCACATTGAGAAAAAGGAGGTTTTATTAGAATTGTTTTCATAATGCCGATTTTAAAATTTATGATTTCACAATCCATATTTGACTAACTATTGGAGCTGAAACTGTGCTTTTTTTTTTCCTTTCATTTGTTTAGCACTTTAGATTGGTGCACTGGGCCTCCGTGGGAGATTCGACTTCTTTCCTACATGCTCCCTATAAGTTAGAGGTTCCTGTTGGAATGTTAACGTGGGAGTGTGTGTGGTTCTCTCTCAAGCACTCTAGATTGCATTTCTACAGTTAGAATATATTCGGTGAAACCCCATCATACCAAACAGAAAGAATTCACCTCACTCTCGTGAACTAAGGCGAGGTAACTTCGCAGTGGATCAAATCTGGTAATTATAGAAATGTAAAAAAATTTGTTATATAAACATTTTATTTCAAAGACTGTTGAAGTATAAATTTATTACTTGAATGTTAATAAAAAACTCAATTTATTTAAAATTATTTTTTTAGTAAACATATTATTGGAAGGTAATGAAAAAAATATGATGTTTTTAGTTGCTTGGATACTCTTAAAATTTTGAACAATGGATAACGCTAATATCACTATTTGCTAAAAGTCTAAAAAGATGCTCTGTATACACCATTCTTGGGTGTTAACACCTGTTTTCCATTCGTAATACCATGGCTTTACATTTCTATTGCTTAACCGTATCTGTGTGCAGCTCATAAATAGCACCAATTTCTAACGAACTGGTACGTGCTGGAACGTGTGACCTGAGCACACATCTGCTGCTTCTTACGCATTAATATTGTCAGACTTATGCATGTATCGTGTTCTAGTGCTGCCTGCCATCACGTTTTTCACTGACGAACGCAGTTAGTCTGCGTTGATCCACTTATAATATAGTGACGAATGCTGGCTTTAAGACAGGGCTCTTGGCCATTTCTATTCCACGGACTCGTTATGTCAATGAAAAATAGACCATGAAACCCCTTTGTAAATAAAATAAAGGCCGCTGACTCATTTACCGAATATTATTCAGCTGAAAAAAATTTAAAGAAGTAAAAAGAAGTAAAAATTTAATTGTTTCCCATGGTAGCTCACGAACCCCTGCACTCTGGAGAACCTCTCCACGGTCCTTACTACTACTATGTGAACCTCTGTTTAAGAACCACTCTTTAAAAGACATGACAGGGTTATGGTTGCTCTCGGTCGATCTGCAAATTGCCAATTGATCTGCATTGTTAAAAATCAAAGGAGACAGAAAACTTCTGTGAATGATTTGCCAAGTAGTTTTGCAACCTTTAGGCCAATTTTCAACTCTTTTTATGTATATATATAATTGAATAAAAGGAGTGTCATCTGATGTGTTTGTTGTTGTTCTTATTTGGTACCTTTTCGAACTTTCACAGTATTCCGATTTGGGGAAGTTTAATTCCGTAATCCCTCTACATTGTGCGATAGAAGATTGAACAGCTTCTTGTACCCATCATCATCATAAAGAAAAATGCTGTGGCCTCTCCATATTTATATTCATCTAACCAAAAGTACTTTTTCCTCTAGTACATTTTTTCTCTCTTTTCTAGCACACATTCTCGAATATTTATAATTTTTTCTATCACAATCGAATTCGTGTTACTAGAAACACAGACTGGGGTCTGTGTGACACTGGAAGCTCTTTCTGCTCCCATATTTGGAGTAAGAATAAACCAAAAGCTTTCTCGACTTTTCCTGAGTCATCAAGTTCTTACTGTCCACTAAATCTTTTTTTGTCATCCTTCTCAGCAACAGACATACGAACATATGAAGACGGATGGGAGTCACACTGACCGTTCCACATATTCCAGAAAACATTCGGTTTACAATACTCACAACATTGTCAGAGCTGATTTTGTAAGGCCAAAATTCTTCTGATAGTCTCTTTATGCATCTAATCCTCATTCACGAGGTATTTTCAACCTTCATTCTTATATACATATGTCGGGCAACAGGTGCCTCGGCTATGATGTCAAGTATTTTTGTCATTTGCCAGATAGATTGTTTGCTCTGAAAGTGGAAATATCCACGTGCTTATGACTGTTGAAGAAATGATGAGAAGACGGAGATTCTTCGAAGAGAAAACTTTTCACAGAATTTGACAGAAGAGATCGCGTGAGAAAAGCAATAGTAATGGTATAAGATGAGAATTCAGGAGAGAGAGAATGAAAACCACGCTATCCAAAACCTATGTGAATTAGCAACAAACAGTATTCGCGATAGATGTGTGAATCAGAATGTAATTATACCTCCAAAAACGCCTCAGCTGATGCAAAATGAGATGCTACTGAAAACTAGAAACACAAACCACGTTGAAGACACCAATGAAAACCTAGAACCACACTCAAACGTTAACTGGTTTGCATTAATATCACGGATCTCAATAATATCCCGTTAATCGGTAAAAATACTGCAGATGAAAGGGGAAGAAATATAGTGGGACCCTCTCCTCGTCAATAGGACGTCAAGGATTCCGAAATATTTTACGAGAAACTTATTGCTTACAGATACGTATTGCACATCACTGGAATTATGTGATTTATGTGATATTTATTTATTTATTTTTCGATTCTAAATCGACAAGCTTGGTTGAAATCCTAAGGCACTTTGTCCGGTGCTTCCAACCACGAAAATAAAATGAAGCAAGATCACACTTGAAAGCCTAGAAGCGATGTAACACTAGTAACCTATCGGGAATATAGAAAATACAAGTCCCACTAGTGTCGAGTTTCCTCCACACAATGATGATCATCAAGAGAGATCGTTCTCACAGAATGCTTCCAAAACTAAATAATAATAAAAATATATTGACAGGTCAACGGTTATATCCATTAATTCTTTGTGGTATAGCTCTATTCTGTCATGGAAATATTAAATCATACTGTAAAATATTAAAATGTTCAGAAATTGCCGGGGAAAAGAAACAATGGAGCCACACAGACCTCTGTCGGTCTCTCTAGTGTTAAAAATTCCTTTGGAATACTCTTATACACGTAGGAACAGGATCTACATCCGACAAACGTGAATGCGCTAGTCGGTTTCAGAAATCGATATAGGCGACTACTTTGAAAAACCTCAACCAGTTTCCATTAGAAAATCTGCGCATATGAATCACAGGGAGAAAAGAAAAATTGAGGTATGGAAGATTACACCCCCTATTACATGGAAATTGTTCTGGGAATTGGGGCCGATGAATTTGAGGCAGAACATAAGCTTGTCCCATTTGCGATACAAAAGATATTTCATTTTTTTAAAACATATAAAAAAGTTATTTTGCAATATTCTTGCTGAGAATAAAGTGCGTTATACTCGGTTATAAAAAGCATGTGTTACTTGATATCCCAATAACAAAAATTCAGTCATTCTTCCTTTTTTTAAAATCAACATTAATTTGATGCCAGCTGGCGTTAAAGTTACTGCAGAATTACTAGAAATGAATAATTTTTTCTAAAAATAGAAAACTGAGCACAAAATCGAATTCTAAATTTATTTGGCGTTCATCATTCAGAGAAAAGACTGACCATATCCATTGACAAAAATTCGAAATGATCTCAAACATAATAAATTACGCCAATGGCCGCCAAAAAGTTTCAAGTTATCAGAAAAATTGTGCCAGTTGTTATTAAAATCTTTAAAAAAATAGATGTTTAAAAATAAAGTTCTGCTAATCTCCATAAATTTTATAGAGAAAAAAATACGAGAAATATTGAGATTCATCCCAAGTATGGGAAAGCCCTCGACATGGGCAATAAGGCAATAATTGTTGCCAAATAATTTTTGGCCCAATGAAAAAGTTGTCAATAGCTGCTGACTCGATAATCGAAATATGATGGACTACTGGAAATCTCATTATATTTCGTATAAAAAAAAAGACGCCAAAAGATTTGCGATCTATCAGTAAAGTTTCCATGTGGTATCAGTTAGTTTTCTATCCCATAGGGGGGCTGGTAGGTACAGAAAAAAATCCGAATTTAGATCGACAGAGGAGTGACTGGACCTGCACGTTTCTTCAATCTTTTCTATGTTCGAAACTTTACGCTCGTAAAGGTTCAGCCTTCGATTCGGGGTCATGTCATGCAACTTCACTTGCAATTTAAACCTTATGCAAGCGTCAGTAACAGGGAAATTCAAAAATGAGCTGATAATCGTGCACCCGGTATTTTGTGGGACTTTGATTTTCGTATTTTCAGTTATTTTGCTTTCGTGCAGCGAGCATTTTCTATCGGTGAAAACTTGAATTAACTTTGGTTTCAGTACCGAATCAAATCTTACTCCGGAAGAATGACTTTTTTGCGAGCCGCATTCAACAATTTTTATTTATTCAACTTTTAAGAAGTTTCAAACTATTTACAAATTTATTACGAACACCTTGTGTAATCCGTGTCTGCAAATGAATATATATGACAATATGTGTTACAAAATGTATCTATGTAATTGGACGCGTGCATGTCGAGTTGTATACATATATATATATATAGTATGTCATTGGGGGGGGGGGGGAATGTATATCCTCAAGACAAGTCCAAGTTTCTATCATCCGCCATTGAACGATTCTCTGGTTCAATAATACATTCGAATCTCGGTTTACATCAGTAAAGTAACATCGGTAAATTACGAACATGGTATCGGTGGATATTTATGAATTATAGGATTCTGGAGTACATATTCACGATTGCGCTTGAGTAACATTCGGAAACTTTCGAGAACCATTTAATTAATTAAATGTGATATACGCACATATTTAATGGGCTAGGGACGCTAGTGTGCTGGGTTGTATAACCAACACTTACTCCAATGAACATAAATCAGTCTCTCGAGCAGTCTATCCGAAGAACTTTCGCACATAATTTTGATGTTTCAGGTAAAGTACTTTAAAAACAAATTAATTTTTAACAACTTCTGAAGTAACGTAGTTTACGCATTACCTCAAATTAGTGGGTCACGACCCTTAGTTTCATTAGAAAATAACTTTACGTGTGTGCTATATCGCCTCCTATCTATTTCCGCAGTAAAGTTGTAGAGCACACGCTGCATATATACTTCTATTCAAGTCCTTCGTGTGAAGTAGTGGGGGAAAGAAAAGTTTAAGAACAACCGGGAAATCGTCAAACCTCATAAACTTATGTATATAAAGACATGAAAATTTTACAGCTATAATTACAAGTGGGACTAAAAATTTACTACTAAAAACAATTTTCACGAATGCTGCACTGCTCCAGAACGAGGGGTCCGCTCTTCTTTATGGGCACCGGGAGCAGATATTCAGTGCACGTCAGTTCGTCTTGCAGAGTGCTACCAGATTCCTTTGTGAATAATAACAAATGATAATGCAATTGCAACAAAACTATTCCGCTGAATACTGAGGAAAAGATCAGAAGTAGGTACTGTTAATGCAGCACAAATCTAAAATATCGATACTTCTTTGGAAAGAGAGATAAAAATTTAGCTCCCTCTTCAAAAAAAAAATAATATTTATTTTTTTTTTTCTTGTCAAACATAGTCGCAAGCAACATGCTATGAAAACTACTGTATTAGAGTTACCCAAGCTCTTTTGATCTAAAGTTGACCCTTTATCTACCGCATTATGAAAAAATGAAATAGCTATCATGCACATCATTTGTAGAACATACTTACCCCTTTGCTTCAAGGTATTGGCATGGAATTCAAATGCTCTATATTTGACGAAATAGGCGATAAATATGGTAGCCTTGTCCCAACCTAAAACAGGTTAGGAAAAAAAGGAAAGAAAGTGAAAGAAAAAAGTAGAAGAAAAGGAAAGACAAAAAATGAAAGGGAAACATTATAATAGATAAGTACAGATAAGAGAGTAGGAAATATATGAAATAGAAGTTATGAAGTAGATTTCTCTTTCCACGCTCACCCAACCTGTTCTCTTTCACTCTTAAATGTATATAGTAGAATTATGCATCATACGTCGGGGAAAAAATAACTAATTCTTGTATAGAAATAAAAGGAAGGTGAAAAGAACAGTTTCGTAGGGTTACAACATAGCCATAGCTGCGGCCCTGATAAAGTCATATTGGGCACAGTATCCCAGGTCGGTAAGATACTCGCCTAAAGTACCAAGGGGTTTCGCAAGTTCGTCCAGGGCGTCCTTGTCATAAACTTTCTTGACACAGGGGCACAACAGAAACCACGACATTACCACAGAAAAATATTACTAGCGTAGGGAATCTCACAGCGAGGGGTTAGTGCATTAACCTCTCGGTGAGCATTTGAAAGTCTGCCGTTCGGAATCGGCAACAAATTGCAGTTCCCGGTCTAATTAGAACTCGTAAACAGAAAATAGCCATGGTGCAACAAAAATAGTCAAATAAAGTCGTTTTTTTCTAGCACCTAAAAATTTGGATATTGAATTTTTAAGAATTCAAAATATTCGGTGATGAGATTTTTTTTTCCTTAGGTACAACATCCTGATGTGCCTACGGACACACCAGCATGTTCCTGGGGATATGATATGAAAAGTGTTGTTTTAATTCAAAAAAAAAAAGTTTGCTATAATAAATATTTTGTTGATTCATAATTTTTTTATGTGATAAGTATGCATATTGAATAAAAGTAATTATAAACTCGATAAACAAAAAATAAAATTTGAACTTAGAATACAAATAAAATTTGAACTTAGAATACAAATAAAATTTGAACTTAGAATACAAATAAAATTTGAACTTAGAATACAAATAAAATTTGAACTTAGAATACAAATAAAATTTGAACTTAGAATACAAATAAAATTGTTTCACTCAACTGACTATCCCAATTTAAAGCTTGCGAAGTTCAGATTAAAGCTTGAAAAATAAGATTGATACGCAGTTGAGCCTCAGTTTGGCATTGGTAGCTTCAGCAAAATGTCTTCAGAAGCAATCTGAAACTCTTGATCGTCATCATACGTTGATTTTTCACGTGCGCATCACGAATTTTTTCACAATATATTCATATATTCCCATGCTTATTCCTGCATGCCCTGGTCCATTCGTAATAAATCATAACTTGAGAATCCCGATGACAAAATTACTTCATCAGATTTGTTTGAAGAACTAAGGAAAAATTGTTTTCTTTTAACTGATTGTTTCCTTTTTGTTAGGTTCCTGCTTTTTAAGCAACACTTTTTAGCTATTTTATCCGAAAATTCTTGTTCAATAGCTTATTTCTCGGAGTCCGATGGTACATCTCCTTAGAATGATCGAAGGTACAACGCGTAAGATATTTTTTTCTCTAGAAAGAGGTAGTAATAGCTAGGTTAAGATTTCAATGATTTTAAAATAAAAAATAAATCAACAAAACCTCAATATTAAACTACTATTACGACAAATAATCATTTAAGTAAATAATCATTAATTTCATTTTATATGATGATTTTATAATCATCATATAAAAATTAGAGGTAAAGCAAAAATGTAATGATGAGATGCATTTTTTTAACTGACCTTGAAAGTAAGAGTAAAATCATCCTATATACTTACCTTGAGTGTCCCACAAGCTAGTTTCCCGCGAGCTACTGCCTATCACTAGTTCACATCCACAAGGAACCACAATCCTACATTCCCACCTATTTTCGAATTTTAAAATGAAATATCCGTAGATGCAACTGTCCTTGGGTACAGCGGTCTCCCTTACTGATTTTTCTCTTGAGGATTTTCTCATTCTTTAGTCCGCAGAGTATAGTTATATCAACATCCCATTTATTAGTTCTACAACTCACCTTACTGGCGGTACTTATAAGTACTAGTAACAAATTTCGCGTGGTATATGAAACATAGGTGATATTTTATAAAAATGGATTAAATAAACTGCTTAAAGTATTGTTAAACTGTTTAAAATTAAAAAGTTTGCATCAACAATAATAAGGAAAAACAATTTTTTTTTATGAATTAACCTCAAGTATTTCCTTTGTATTATGCCTCTGTAAAGTTTCAACAATAACTGCTTACAATGGCGGCTATTAAAGTAAATCCCCTCCATGTGCGGAAATCTTTGTCATATTCCAAAAACTTGTTCTACCAAACTTGCAATGTCATCTGATAATCAGCCCGATGTAGTAGTCATGGGCGATGATATGCTGCAACCAGGCCCATATGCTGGAATTTTTACCGGGTTTCAAGTTCATGATTTATTACGGGATTCCTCCAAAGATTCTCGATTAGTTGTACCTGTTTAGCAAATTTAACTTTTTCGATAAAAAATAATAATGGGATCCAACCTAGGCTAGAGTGGGCAGACGTCACGGTTTCCAGGGAGTTCCGGTTGCTGGCCAATAAACGCACAGCCCGAAAAATACAGTTGTACTGTTTTTCCTTCATTAATCAAAGATTCAATAAAATCAAATTATTTTTTAGCAAAAAAAAAAATGGAGATGATGGTGATGAATAATGGAGGGTAGAAGGGCCGTATGGTCAGCCGTGACGATAACTTTTGTGAGGAAGAGAAATGCTCGTGCATTTGTTTGCACGTTAGGTCCCCTGCTATTACCTATTGCAGTGGTTCCCAAACTGTAGATCGCGACCACCTGTGGGGTAGCGTAAAGGAGCTAGGGGGTCGCGAAATGTTTCCAAAATATAAACGTTTTAAAATAAATTTATTTTATTCTTTTCCAACACAAATGAATATATGTCAAACATAAAACACACCTCAACTCTTAGCTGCGCTACTCATTACCCATGAACTCTCACTAGCCAAGAGTAAAGCATAAATCTAAAAATTACAAACACCACAGGGTGTCTGGAAAGAGGAACCCCCTCCCCCATTGAAATCGAAAATTAAAAAAAAAATTATCCTTATGCAGACAGCCCAGTGTAAAGAAGAGGGTTAAAGCAGCACCTCCTTAGAAATAGAAAGCCCCCGCAGTTTGCTTGTGACGTCAATAAGTAGTCCATTTTCCCCAGAATATTCAGGGGAAAATAATTCCCAGCTCGTTTTCCAGTATCATCGTTGTGAGGGAAAAGAAATGATCGGCCTCAGAATTGGTGATTTCTATGGCCCACGTCCAATCACTATACTGTATTTGTGAGCCAGTCAGAAGATTCTGCGCCAAAATAAGAAGAAACTAAATAAGATGCTGTGTTTTAAAATGTGGCAAACTTGCTATTTAGTCTGAATGCCGTTTATGGCCAACGGTGCAGAGTCCCTCTATCTCTAGCAGGAGCTGGTTAAAGGCAATATTGTGCGTGTTTGTATTAGTGTTTAGTGCTCGTAAGCGGATAGAAAATCGAAATACGGTCCAGTATTCGTTCTGAATCCCACGTTCTCGATCAGTCAATCAACTAATGGAATAGGTGGGGAAAACACCACCTAGACTAAACTCATAAATTGGGTGTAAAAGACCTTCCCAAAATAAAGTATGTATGATGCAAATCAATATATCACAACTATAAATTTAAATATAAAGTGACCGATATAATGACGATAAAATTTATGTAGGTATGGTAGTATTAAAATAAAATAATTATATTTTATACCCCATGTTGTTCATTTTGTTGGTATATATTGGTTTAGAATAAACAACTATTTTAGTTTGATAATTATAGCAGGTAGTTTGTTTATTCTCGATAGATAGCAGCAAAGGTCCTAACTTAACGTGGTTTCTCGTATTTATATAGCTAAGTATAAACATGAAATACAATCAGTCAAGAAGGTTAAGAAATTTTTCTTCCGGTTCGCAAATTACATTTCCCAATTATGCATTTTCACAGAAATGTTCATTTTATTTCTAGGGTGTGCAATAAAATGTTGAAGAGAATACTGAATGAAGCCTTGTCGTACACGTAACACAAATTTATTAAACATTTTAGCACAAATTACCAAGACACAAATATAAGGCAACTAAGAATCAGACAAACTGAACGTGAACATGCTTCTCTGTGTGGGAGTCAGCGAGTGATACAGTATATATGAAAGATCTTCGTCAGGAATTGGGGGGAGGAGAGTTTAGTTTTTGTTCCAGTCTCAAAGTCAAACCAAAACCAAAGATGTTCTTCGTTTTGCGGTAAACAGTGTCCGCCTCACTGAACTTTACAAGTTCCAGGCTTTATAGACGATAGATAATTTTAACCATAATTTCGAAATTTGACATTATAATGTCTATTGAATATTTTATGTCCCGGTTTTTATCAGTGAAGTTGCGTTACGTCACGACTTTTTATCAGGATTTGTCCTAGTTTCTCAGTCGCATGATCTGCCCACCCTATCCTAGGCCTGGACTGTCCAAGTCCGATCCCGTACCATAAATTAATCATGATTCTATAAACCACAAGTGAAAATTTTAACTTCCTTGAGCCTTGAACGTTCACTCGGGATGGCGTACATGAGACTATAAAAGCTCATACCCTTCCTCTTCCATCATCACTATGCCAATTTAATACAGTAGTGCATTGAGGCCACGGTGTATGAAAAATAATAGGAATGATGACAGTTTTGAGTATTTTCTCACGACCCAGTCTCGGTGGGAATTTTAGAAAGAAAAAAAGTAGCTGGAAGTTTATCTTCATCCCGAGAGTTACTAAATTGTAACTTTATTACTTCTTTTCCGAAGCTAACAGCGCGAAAAATTGTAATTAGCGATTGACTAATTATAGATTTTTCATTTTGTGGCCACATCACTTTTGGATTCTCGTATTTTTTTCAAAATTTTGATTATTGAAAAAAACTCGTATCATTTTCGATATTTTTAATGCAAATACATAACTAAATTTAAAAAAAGTTCAAGAAAATAAGTCCAGTGGTAATATTTTTTGGGCAAGTATCAAAATATTGATTCGGACATTAAATTTTTGTGGATTTGTCTAGCCCTGTTATACCGCCTTCATAATTCAAAGTACTAACGCCCAGTGGCGTATGTAAGGTATAGTTGCTGGCACCCGGGAGCTGAGGCTATATGAGCCTACCCTTAATCAATTTTAGGAGAGGGGTGAGCACCTCCTAATAATTAATGTAAATATATATATACAACGCAATGCACGACCACTGCCTCTCCTGCAATAAGGGGTTGAGTCCCGTATATACAGCACAACTTGCAACTTTCGGCGCCTCTGATGTAAGAACGTTGTGTTAGAGGTATCTTGAAGTACCGCCTTTAGATGAAGAATTAAACCTTAACATCAACAGACATAGCCGGGCGTCTCGGATCGATAGATTAACAACTCATTTTTTACTGATGTTACATTTTCGCAACAATCCGTTAAAAAAAAATTCGATTAATTTTTGCACAAATTCTTGTATGAAATTAACATTTTTGGGAATTAAAAAGTCCAATGAGTGTGTTTAAAAATATTTTTATTTTTCAAAAAGAAATTTAATTCCTTTATCTTATGATATTGCGTATGTGGGCGGGGTGCATGTGTGGTGTAGCAGTAGTAGGTAGGGCTCGGGGATCCATGATGTTCTTAAGTCAGCCGCCTCGTTCGGCAATTTGCCTGTTGTGGCGTTGTATTTGTATTTGTATTAAGAGTATGAATAATACCGAAAAGTACAAAATGTGCAATATGTTAATAAATACATATTTCCTTGATAGCATAACAATGGCAAACTAAATTTGAGAAACAGTTTCCTAAAGAATGATCATTAACATAAATCCGGCTTTGAGCATGGTCAAAAAATTCTGCAGTGATGTTTATTCCAGAGCAGTAGAATATTGCAGCAGCTAAGATGAATTATATATATTATTATATTATAAATTATATCGAAATTTAGGAAAAAGTTCCGTAAGTGAAGTTCAACTTCTAGGTGATTGATAGCGATTTTCCTATGCGAATGCCGATGATTCAGTTGCAATTTGCAGTCATTTTATGGATCCGAAACACATTAAATGGATAATTCGAACATTTTTTCCGGTGTGTTTGACTTCGAATTAAGCAAGTTTGACAGTAATCTGATTGGTTATTTGATACGCAAGTACTGAAAGTGTTTTCATTGGTAACTCGTAACTTTCAAATTTATCAAGGATGGGAAAAAAAATCATCGAAATGAAATTTTTACACATAAAAAAGAATCACTGTTTTTAGTAAATCCCATGTAGAGAATTTGTCACTTTTTTTTCTACAAAATAAAAACTCTCGAACTTTTTTGGGAGTAAAAACTCTCTCTCACTCGGGTTTCCTCGTGACTTAAATACTTAAGCAGGAAATATAAATATTCATGAATTCTCGTATTTCTTTCCGTATTTCTTAATTAACCAAAAGTCTCACTTTTTGTGACCCCAAAAAAAAACTTTTTCAAGTATTTGTTCAAAAAAATAATAAAATTAAAAAGTTTCTAAATTTTTTTTTCGTCTTGTGAAGGAAAAAAAAATACTGTGAAGGATAATTTTATTGCGGTTTCAGCTGTGTGAATACTTTTAATAAAAGTACTCGAGTCATTATAAGAAAAAATTAGTGTAGGCTGTGCCATAGACGTGGTAGCAAGTTAGTGGTAGGTAGGTACTGACTTGATGAAATGTATATCATTGAATTTGTTTTTGGAATATTTAACCGACGATACCATTGGTATTTATTTGCGTTGTGAAATTCCTGAGATATAGCATAATACAATTTCATTACGAAAGCGGGTCATGAGCCTAGTATGCAGACTAGAAGAGGAAATAAAACCAGAGGGATATCATTGCATTTGTCTTAACGAGATCTTCCCGCAGACATTAAAAGAACTGATATGTTCTGAATACTTCCTACTATATGAACGTTTCCCAGACATTCCGTTACGCAACTTTTTGCGAATGCATCCAGTATCGTCAGATGATATCAAAGACGTATTCAGACAGAAAAACTGCATATCTTTAGTTGCTTGTATTCAATTCGAACTCAAAATATGTTGTCTTGTGATTACAAGTATTGCGAATTGAGATGTTTAAGATCGTATGTCTGCGCGAGTAATAAACACGCTACTTCTAAACTACACATACCCCTTTGTCCACATTTCTCTGCGAATCTCATAGTGGCACACATTGGGATGTGTGTGTGCGTGTTGTGAACCTAAGTTTGTTTCTTTGTAATGCTTGCTATTGTGCTGTCATCTGCCGCCTATTTTTCGAACTATGAGTAAAGTGTAAGTGTAGTGAAGATTTAACCGTTGTACGCTTGTTGCTCTCTGTGGCGAGGCGTTCTAACGGGGAGATCTGCTCTCATTCGCTCCTCGAAGTTGAGAACAATTAACATGCTACTACTACTAAACCCAGACATGCACCTCGTTCATATTCCTTTGTGGAACCTCTAACGAATATTGGTACATGCGGGAATGTGCGTGTACGTGCAATTAACATGCTACCAGATACACACGTAATGACTTTCAAATTAATAGGTGGGGTGACACAACTATGAATTCGGATTAAAACCTTCTCCAGACTCTGGGCTCACCAATATTCGGCGGTAAAAAGCATGAATGAAAGCAAGAATGGAACTTTCAGTTTCTACATAATTGTTGATGTGTATAGATCATGAGAGAGAGAGAGATTGCTTTGTCGTGCGTTTCGATAATAATCCCGACAGACCATAATCCACATACTAAAATTCAGACAAGTCGGAACCTCGACATCCAAAGTCCTAGCAGACCATAACCCCGACATACCCAAGTCCCGACAAGTCATAATCCCGACTTTCTGATGAGATGAGACTAAATCCCGACAAATCAGAACCTCGATAACTGATGAGTCCAGACAGACCATAACCCCAACATACTAAAATCCCTATAAATCATACATAAACCTGACTAGTCAAAAATTTGATATTTCAATCTATAGACACTAAAATGATATTTAAGTTTAATTAACTGACTCCAAATACATTTTCAACAGGGTATGGTGACGCAGAATAAATGAATGTAATACGATTAAATAAAAATTTAGTACGAAGTGTATTTATAACAGATAATCCACAATTATATTACAAATTCAACATATTGCTCTACGGTAATATGTTGAACTTCATTCGAAATAAAAAATCTGCATATATCAAGTAGTAAAATCGATCTACCCCCGAATGTGATGCATTTTATTCCCACCTTCAAGCGGACGAAGATGCTTCACCTGTCACAATGTTTAGCTAAATTGGACATTTCACGAAGCTCCACTTCTCCAGAGAGGGTGGCTCTCTGGAGAATTGAGGAAGAAAACGAAGATAAGTGCATGTCACATTTTCACAGTGTACCTGGAAAATTCCACCTATCATGAAAGCCCTGCACCTGTGCAGGGAAAATAAAAGTCTGAAGAAACAGAAAATATATTCTGGGTAGGAAATACGTATATGGAACAGGTTAAGAAAATTAACACAATTTAACTTAATCCCTCTCGATCACGGACGAAATGTTTCGTCCAAACGCCAGTGGAATAAATTCAATATAGTTGTCTGTGTTTCCTTTCCACTCCATTTATTCTATACTCCTGTTAGTAATTTTCTCCATTTATATAATGTATATTTCTACTTATGCAAGTGCGATAGGAGACATGAGTGAGGGTGAAAAGAGAAATCTACCGTGTACTGTCTTACCTATTTATCTATATTTTCCTCTTTTCCTTTTCCTATTCATTTTTTTTCTTACTTTTCTTCTATTTTTTCTTTGCCTCCTTCTTTTTCCTTACGTGCGGTTAGGTTGCAACAAAAATACCATATTCATCGCCGATTTGTCAAATCGAGATCAACCAAATTTGTTGCCAAAAGCTTGTATACGTAAAGGGGCCAAATGCAATCACAACGTGGACGTCTATTGGGCATGATTGTTTTTATTCGAATAACTCATGTTTCACTCACTTCACTTTCGCTTGGAAGAGCGTAGGATTCTGGGAGAATATGATCAAGGTATCTGCAGCCTGGTCCACATCGGCAACGCTACGCAAAACCGGCTTTATGAGTGTGGATAGCAAAGAGCAGGCTATTTTGATGGTCGATTTGGTGAAGCTCCATTAAAAAAAAACAGTTTTGCGCAGCTCGAAGTCGCTTATCGTGGCCAACGGGGGCCCAGCTTTAGATTTTCAAAAGGGATGGGTAGGATAGACCATAAGATATTGATGCACCGTCAATCAAATGCTTCGACTAGAGGAAGCTATCCATACTCAGATGAGTGACACTTACGATTTTATGAAGACACACAGTTTATTATCTATTGATTCATAATTTTTTTTTTAAATATTCTTAATTCAGAGTTGCTGTATTTAGATTTTATAGACGATCATATTTAGTAAAGCAATTTTTTTCATTTCGGTTATTTTTTCCGGTTTTTATGAATTTTTAAAGTTTCTACGGACTTCCCCCCCCCCCCACTCTGTAGCATATTTCCATACGTGCCCTCCAGGAATTAAAACTCAATTTAAAAAAATTCCATACATTTCCTCCACCTCTGTATGCATCACAACATATACAACTTGAAAATTAAATATTTTCAAATGAAAATAGCTGAAAGAATGCTTCGTATGTAGCTCGTGTTGCATCACTAAACAAAAGTATTTCATTTATGGTTATGAATACGAAATGATCCACGGCTCCTTTACAAAATGTCACATTTAATATGGAATCTTCTACATCATTCTAACATTTTACTAAAACTATGCGAGGATAAAAATTCTCCATATAATACCAAGAAACATAAGTATGCAAGTATCTACGGGCCAAAAATAACCTAGAGCGCTTTTACTGCCATCTCCCGTAAAAGCAAAGTAAAAAGCGAATTTTTTTTTTTTTTATTTCACATATATTTTACTCAGGGTTAACATTAGGAGTTCACTCCAACATGCTGAAACACACGTGTAGAAATCGATTTTTTTTTTAGTTTCGCAGCCTTTTAGCAAAAGAGGAGTTTCGAGCACTTGCCAAACGCTATTATCCAAGATAGAGAAGAAACTCTCTCCGGATTGAATAAAGAACAAATAATAATAATATAAGAAGTTTCTTACGGATGTTCCAGGGGGCTCTAAATATTGTTTTTTTTGGTTGTTTCCTTATTCTCTATATGTTGCTTCTTCGACGAGTGGAAACAAAAATCGATACCGGCATTCTATTATCCAATAAACGCGACCGCATTACTTCTGTGAAGGTAAAGTAACAAGTTCTACGCGAATCGGTTCAATTCGTAGAGTGAGAGCTGGATCCGGAATTCCTGGAATTATTCGAATTTCTTTTTGTACCGATAACAAGAAAAGATTTCCTTTCAGCCGAGGAAACAAACAAAAAAAACACAATAAGAGTATGTTCGGTACATATAAATCTTATGCTATATTCAATAATGATGATGACGGAGATTTTACAGACATTCCGTCAATTTGATGGTTGAGGAGTTTCCCCGTCACGAGGGGAAATTATTGGCTATTGGAAGCATGCAAAATATAGTTGGCAAAATATTCTGCAACGGGTAATGGCAGCCTTCAATTTGGGTTTTTGTTCACTGTATATTTTCCCACACCATGGTCATTTTACGGGCTCTAAATTGAACACAGAAGATTTAGAGTTCAAATTTTTTTCTCAGCGCCCTTTCATGTTAGTAGGTAATACTAAAAAAAAAGAATCTTATAGAAATTGGTTATTCTTGGTCTATGTGTTACCACATCTTAAAATGACACTCTCAGAGGCGTACGCGGTTTTAGAGAGAGAGAAAGGGGTATTTTACCGCTTATATATTTGCTTTTTCAGTTTCTATCTTACTTTCTATTTTGCTATCTATTTCATTTGCTTATAGAAGACTTTCATCTATACTTGTTTCTATTTTAATTCTTATTTACATCTGTTTCCAAATTACTTCATATTTACAGCGTTCCGATCTCACTTTTTATTTGCATTGCTTCGATTCACTCCCTTGTTTCCATTTTACTGCTTATTTAAATCTAATTCTGTTTCCCCTTCTTGTTTAAGTCTGTGTGTTTCTATTTTACTTCTTATTCACATTTCTTTGCTTTTTATGTTGTATTTGCATTTGTCTGTATTTCACTTCTTATTTGCATTTGTTTCTATTTCACTTGCTATTTACATTTGTTTCTATTTCACTCCTCATTTGCATTTGTTTCTATTTCACTCCTCATTTGCATTTGTTTCTATTTCACTCCTCATTTGCATTTGTTTCTATTTCACTCCTCATTTGCATTTGTTTCTATTTCACTCCTCATTTGCATTTGTTTCTATTTCACTCCTCATTTGCATTTGTTTCTATTTCACTCCTCATTTGCATTTGTTTCTATTTCACTCCTCATTTGCATTTGTTTCTATTTCACTCCTCATTTGCATTCGTCTCTATCTTACTTCTAATTTGCATTAATTTTCATTTTACTTTCTATATATATTTTCATTTCTCTCATTACTTTTTTCTATTTTTCCCACCATTGCCGATCATTTTTCGCATACCAATGACCCATCACGTACTCCCAGGGGTACGCTTACTACAATTTGGGAACCATGGTCTACGTGTACATCCTGGGTTATGAATGTTATTCATGTATTCGTTCTGTTCTCGCATCTATTTCCCGAATTTCAAGTGAGAATCATTGTAATTTTTATGAATGTATTTTTTTAAGGATCTCTTGAATGTTTGATGAGACTTCATTCACAAAATATTGTACACACCTGTGAAACCTCGGTTCATTCTTCGCTACATTTTTTCATTTCAATATGTTCCACATATCATATACATTTAAATCTTTTCATATATTTAATTCGATGCCTTTCGGAAAGAAAAACTCTTTGCTCATCTCAATATACTACACTGAAAGCAGCCCTTGAATCAATGAGGGAAAAGAAACAACATCAACCCTCTTGAAACTATAAAGTTCAAAAAAGGAAATTGTAATCACAGTGGCGTAGAAAGATATCATCAAGCCTTTTTTCCTCCAACAGACTGTTATTTAGGTTTATTATATAGCTTCGGCTTATAAACGATTCTCAAACACACAAATAAAAAAAGATTTCCAATCTACTCCGGAAATTACTCCTTGATCCCGAAATTTTCTGCAGGCATGAAATCACCAGTGATAAGCAGCTGCTTTCTTACATAAAGCAGTATATACGAAATTTCCTACTCAACGAACGTTGTATTTCGCCTAATATTATTTCTTTTTTTCAATCTCACGCGTGGAAACAAATTGCTCCAGTTGTTACAGAAATCATGGAGTTACTCAGGATTGTTATTGTTATTTTCGTATTTAGTGCCAATATCATAACATGTACTGCGATGGTGAGATTTCTTGTCGATAAACAGGAACACTAAAAATGATAACCATTCCCTTATTATGGGCAGAAAAGCCTGGAATAGATATATATTTCCCACAATTTATTATTTGAGCATTTGCTGCGTTTTATATTTTGAGCAAATTGCCCCCTTGTCGGGAATTTCGTATTCCTGCTTGTTTTTCTGCTTGTTACAAAAGACACAGGGGAGTAAATAAGATACAGTAAATTTTCATGAATAAAATTCAGAATTTTTATCATCATCCTATGGTCAATTGATCGATTTACAAATAGAAGAATAGTGTCAATAATTGAAACGTGAGTTTTGTCACTAATTTTATCAACTGTTACTACAACTAAAACCCGCGTGCACCTCGTTCATGTTCCCTTATGTAAACTCTAATGAATTGCTCTATGTTGGAATGTGCGTATTTGTGTTGTGGACTCAACATGACGTTTGTTTCTGTATAATGTATAGTACTATGAATGAAATGCAATGATTGGACGTTTGTACAGTTATCGGTCTGTTGATCTCTGTGATGAGACTTTCCCACGGGACTCGAAGTAAGGAACATCATTTTCCTAAGGTTGAAGTGGGGAAATGTTTTAGTAGATATATGCATGAGTGTGGCACGTGATAGTATAAAATGAATTATGTGCTATTTCCGAACTGTTGGGGTATAATTCAGAACTTTCATCTGCATCTCTATAGAGCATCTTCAAAGGTTTTGTTACGCTTGAGTCCGGTGGAATAAGCTTTACATAACCAGAACCCACTAGAGCTCTTTGTGCTCATTGCATGTGAGGCATAACGTTCTTCGAGTTTGTGCGGCGTTATTCGAGCTTTCGCGACACTCTCTGCACTTGCTGCATACCTATTATAACGCCCGTTGCACTTGCTGCAGGCAGGGTACGACCCTCGTGATGCTCGTGCGACAAACCTTATGCTTGCTGTAGGGTACGACGTTGATGGCACTTGCTCCTTGCAGAGTACCACGTCCTTTGCGGTTCTTACAGGCGGCAGACAATGCTAATGGTGCTTGCATGGAATACTTTACGATTTCCGCAAAAATACTACGTTCTCTGTTCTTGCTGGTTGCAATATAGAACTCTCTTTGCGTCGCTAGTTGTAAAATAGAACGCTGTTTGCGTTTGTTGCGTGCAGAGTATGGCGCTGTTCTCGCTTGCTGAATTCAAATGCAATACCCTTCGTGCTTGCTAGTTCTCTTCACGTAAAATAGAACACATTTCATGCTCGTCGCATGCAAAATTCGATGCTCTTTGTGTTTGCTTCATGCAAAATACTCATACCTTTGTGCTTGCTGAATGCAAAACAAAATACTAACCACCTTGCTTGCTGAATGCAAAATGCAATATTCTTCGTGCTTGCCGCGTTCGAAATACGAACCTATTCATGCATGTTGAATTCAAAACAAAATACTCTTCGTGCTTGCTGCATGCTAAATTCAACGCTCGACGTTTTTGCTGCCTCCAAAATACAACGTTCGTCTTCCTCGCTGCATGCAAAATACAATGCTCTTCGCACTTGCTAAATGTGACTAATACGAACCCTTTCATACTTGCTGTTGCATCCAAAATACAACGCGTGCAAGCTGCTGCATTCAAAATACAAGGGCCTGTATGATATTTTTTTGCACTCACGAACGATCTCTGCACTTATAGCAGAATACAACGTTCTTCGTGTTTCCTGCATGCAGAGCATGACATTTTACCGCTTATACTGATCCTCTTAAGAATTTTACTCACTTGGCACTGGCTAAAGCATACAATACTCTTTGCTCTCCGTGAAAGTAATGTCCATAATCAATGCTCATCAGCCCCCTGAAGTTTTATATAATTCATCTAATGCTTTCCAACCCACGTTGAAGCCCCAGACAATATCTACATGAGACATTTCCTTTTCCTAGTTCTTCAAAAATATATCACCAAATCGCATGATAGTGCTACGTTCAATAGGGTTTTTTCCTGATTTAAGACATATAAAGTTGATATCACTTAAATAGATAAAGAAGTTTAAAAATTAAATTAATATCAATGGGTGATTCAATCCTCAGTACAAGGTCCACAGTAAAAAATAATGAAGAGTGAAACATCATCCGACATTTCTGAATAAACATAATACAAATTCCACGCCGCATCGCAGCGATTGGCTTTTGACCTCGAATGCATTACCAGCTACACTTATATAAAATGATAATCAAGTTCGGGAATAACGAGGGACTTGGAAAACCGCCAAAAATATTCGGAAAATAATCATGCTCCCGAACAGAAACAGAATCAAAGAGTGGTGAAGGCGAAGAGATTTTTGCGGAATCCACCCATTTTCACCCGCAGCATCTAGAGAATCGATGTGCCATCCCGCGAAATGAACTAATTATTATTTTAGCAACACACACACACACACATACACATTGAAAATTTGTAACATGACAGACATAAATTTTAGAATATTTTGGTTAATATTTGAAAAATGTTCGGTGTAAATCCCGGGGAAAACATAATGCAGATGTTAATTATCACGAGAGAAAAGAGGAGCAGGTTACATTACTTTTATACCAGTCGATAAATAGTATTTTTGGGTTGAAAATAGGGAGAATTCTGAAACTATTCTCCCAAAGTTTCAAGATCTAAAAACATCTGACGATGTAATTGTTACGGTAAATGTGATAAATCTTTTACTATGCATAATCACCAATCGTAATAATATTTTGATAAATATATCATTTTTATCGGTGGTTATAAATTTTACGGATAATGTGATAAATCTGGTTATTATACACAATAACCGGTAATTATGTATAATCTCCGAGAATTTTGGCATGTTTGATAAATTTCCCCAAGTTTATTACTTTTACCGGCGATTATGCATAGTTTACCCGAGCGTCGCGCGCTGGTAATCATAATGAATCGTACTACATGATAATTCATACATGCATTTTATTATATCGGGGTGCGATCGTAAAATTTGTTATCATTATATCTGAGTCCGACACACACATACTAGACTTTTTTTTCAAATTTACCAAAATTCACCAATTGCACCACTATTTCACCAAACACCAACTCTGACCATATCGCTATATTGCAATTTACTATCATTAATGAGATGGGTTGGCAATGAAGGATTTGTCTATCTGTGGCCTCCTCGAGCTCGTTAAGGAAAATATCTTATTCATTTCCTCCCTCGAGTTTGAACCTGGGACCGTGACAGCTCCCATCACGGTAGTGGATGAGCATCTTACCACCACGCCACTGGGGGGGGGGCCCTAATTGCATTGGGAGTATTATACATAATCATCCATAAGGGTGAAAATTTTTCAGTACTTATCAAATATACCGACGGCATTTGGTTATTATGCATAATAATAATGTCGGTAATATTGATAATTCTAGTCACACGAACTCTAAGGAAAGATTGAGATATTCGTTGTCTTTGTAGTCCAGTGGTCTAGGGCACTCACACGGAAAGTGACAGGACATGGATTCGATTCCCTGCAAGGGCAAAACTTCGAAGGGGATAATGTTTTCATTTGATCATTTGATCATTTTTGTCGCACCACGGTCATTTTCTGCACACGAGGGCTAATTAGACCGGGACCTACAATTTATTGCCGATTCCGAACGGCAGCCTTGTTTTTCATCCTCATCGAGAGGTTGGTGCGCTAACCCCTCGATGGGGGACTCCCTGCGGTAGCATTCTTTGCTACGGTCAAGTCGCCATTTTTGTTGTACCCCTGTGTCAGGAAAGTTTTCTGACGAGGACGAACTGGGTATCGAACTCGCGACACCTCTAAACATCCTTTGGTACTTTAGGCGAGCATCTTATCGACCGGGCTAGCGCGCCCGATAATGTTTTCAGTATTTATCAAATTTACTAACGACGCTTTTGTATTATATTCACCGGTAAAAGTGATAAATTTATCAAACTTACCAAGACGATTTGTAAGTATGTATAATAACCGATTTTTCACATTTACCGTAACATACATACATAAGACCCTTATTCATTATAGTTGAAATTGTTAGATAAGAGTTTCTTATATCCCGTTACAATCACAAAATTTGTCGAATTGAAATATTGATGAAAATGTTCAGAATTGTAGAATTGATGAAAATGTTCAGAATTGTAGAATTGATGAAAATGTTCAGAATTGTAGAATTGATGAAAATGTTCAGAATTGTAGAATTGATGAAAATGTTCAGAATTGTAGAATTGATGAAAATGTTCAGAATTGTAGAATTGATGAAAATGTTCAGAATTGTAGAATTGATGAAAATGTTCAGAATTGTAGAATTGATGAAAATGTTCAGAATTGTAGAATTGATGAAAATGTTCAGAATTGTAGAATTGATGAAAATGTTCAGAATTGTAGAATTGATGAAAATGTTCAGAATTGTAGAATTGATGAAAATGTTCAGAATTGTAGAATTGATGAAAATGTTCAGAATTGTAGAATTGATGAAAATGTTCAGAATTGTAGAATTGATGAAAATGTTCAGAATTGTAGAATTGATGAAAATGTTCAGAATTGTAGAATTGATGAAAATGTTCAGAATTGTAGAATTGATGAAAATGTTCAGAATTGTAGAATTGATGAAAATGTTCAGAATTGTAGAATTGATGAAAATGTTCAGAATTGTAGAATTGATGAAAATGTTCAGAATTGTAGAATTGATGAAAATGTTCAGAATTGTAGAATTGATGAAAATGTTCAGAATTGTAGAATTGATGAAAATGTTCAGAATTGTAGAATTGATGAAAATGTTCAGAATTGTAGAATTGATGAAAATGTTCAGAATTGTAGAATTGATGAAAATGTTCAGAATTGTAGAATTGATGAAAATGTTCAGAATTGTAGAATTGATGAAAATGTTCAGAATTGTAGAATTGATGAAAATTCATAATTTCAGAATTGATGAAAATTCATACTTTCAGAATTGATGAAAATTCATAATTTCAGAATTGATGAAAATTCATACTTTCAGAATTGATGAAAATTCATACTTTCAGAATTGATGAAAATTCATAATTTCTGAATTGATGGAAATTCAGATTTGCAGAATTCACGAAAAATCAGAATTGCGGAATTGAAGGAAGTTCAGAATTTATAAAAGAAATAATTCACTAGTTATTTTTTCTAGATAAAAATGCAGATTTTTCGAATTGATAAAAATTCAGAATTCAGTCAAGAAATTACCATTGTCGTAAGCGCGGGACTCCCAAAAATGCGGGGTCCGGTGCGACCACACCTATCGCACACACTCTAAGGGCGGCTCCGCCTGGTTTAGATGTAACAAACGCTTTTATGCGATTTTTCTATGCCGAACAAGATTGAATGCGTGCACCTCAATTATTCAATCAGTAAAAGCCAAAAAGAATAATATGTTTAATGCTTATCTGAAGAGTCTTTCTTATACGGAACATAAGAGCTCATTGAGGAGTCCTCGAAAGAATTTCCTAGAAGTGGTCCTTGTGTGTCATCAGTTTCTTTTCTTCCTCCAATCTCATGGAAATTGCTGAATCTAGAAGTAAAAACGAAATGCCTAAATCTGCTGCGAGAGGGAGAAAAAAGGCCAAGGGAACTTGAGAGAGAGAACACGCGAAGCCTCTCGTGATTGGCAGCTGATTGGCGTCGTAAAAAAAAATGAAAGTATTGTTTCTCAACACGTTTCGAGCACGAACTAACTTTCCGTCATTGACGTGTGACTCGTGTGGATCTCATTCATTTCGATCACATGCACGGGGACTTGAAAGAATTGGCGTCAAATGCAAGGGCTGTAAGAATCATTCATATCTGTGGAATTTCTAGGAAAAACTTTATTTTCGCGGTTTTTTTCTTCTCTATTACAGCGTTGAATCAAGTTATGAGTTTATTGACTCGCAAGTTGCGAGAAAAAAAAAAGACTCCATTAGACCAAGGGTGATCGACGTTTAGGAGAGCGTGTCCGGAAAATGTACCGCCAGCAATTCACCGCCATGCAATTCGCCACTAGGAAAATCCAATTCACCGCCAAGAAAATTCAGCGAATAGAAAATTCACCGATATCAGTTCGACATGAGTGAATGAATAAATAAATAAATGAATGAACGAAACTAGCCCGTCACTAGAGCTAGCTCGCTCTCGCTCACTCACCTACCCACCAAGCCACTCAGGCAATCACTAGGTAGTAAGTAGGTAGTCAGGTACTCATTTTATCACTCATTCATTGGTTCTCTCCCTCTTTCACTCACTCACTAGTTTGCTCATTATATCGCTTACTCCATAGATCTCTCACTTGCTCACCAGGTCACTGACCCACAATGTCGCTCGATCACTCTCAATAGGCAGATCACTCACTTGATCTCTTGGTGGCTCATTTACTCTCTTGGTCACTCACTTACTCACTTGATGACTCATGTACTCTCTAGGTCACTCACTTTGTCACTCACTCACTCACTGGGTCACTCACTCATTCTACTATCAACTCTCTAGGTTGCTCACTCTAGTATACATTCAATCACTTGATCGCTCACTCACTCCACTCACTAAGTAGGTTGCTTACTCTGTTGCTCTCTGACTAGATCGATCATTCTATCGCTTACTCACCATATCACTCTGCCACTCGCTAACTACTGTATCATTTTTACTGACTCCCTCACTCGGTCATTCCTCGCTCACTTATTGGCTCCTTCACTCGTGTCTGTTGTTGACCAACAATAATTATTGTTAATAACAATAACACCGACCAACAATAATTGTTGGTCGATGAATTGCGTGGCAGGGAATTCTCCGTAAACCTTAAGAGAGAGCAGGCCACATATTTGGTTTGAAAACGTGTCACTGGTTACTGATCAGGAAAAGCGCTGCAATTCACTCAATTGATATAAATCCAAATATGCCGCGGGACACTTGAATCATATGGGCCGTTGAGTCATCTGGAACTCAGCCGTAGGTAACTAGTGATGTGGAACTGAAATTCAAAATAATTGAAAATTCAAAATTATTAAAAATTCAGAATTTTTATTTATTTATTTATTTGTATACAATATTGGTTGGCCGAGGCCTACACAAAGGAATGCGGAGGTGAAGTTAGACAGAGACGATTGATGTTGCAAAGAAAATCGGATACTGTTTTACAATCAATAATGTTTGGCGGGAGGTTGTTCCAGTCGGTTATTGTACGAGGAAATAAACTAAATTTGAAACAATCTGTGGATGCAAAGATGGGTTTCAATTTTTGTGAATGGTTAATTCTTTTTGAAAAGTATGAAGCTGGAATTAGAATATTCGAGGTGTCAATATGAAAATGGCCGTGGGGAATTTTAAAAGGAAGGATAACCGAGAGATATATCTACGGGTAAAAAGTGGTTGCATATTTAGTTGGCGCTTGAGTTCAGTGACAGAAGCAGAGGATGACAAACAGTTAACAATGAAAAGGGTGGATTTATTTTGAATAGATTCCAATTTGTCTATATTGGAGAGAGTATGAGGGTCCCAGATTTCACAGGCATATGGGAGTACAGGAAGAATGTAGGTTTCGAAGCAGAGATGTTTGAGGTGACGGGTGGAGTTTTTGAGGTTCCGACGAAAAAAAAAAGAGTTTTTGGAGAGACACTTATGAAAGAGGTAATCAACATGGAGATTCCAATGGAGGTCGGCAGAAATAATTACACCCAGATATTTATAATTAGAAACTTCGGTGATCAAGGAGTTATTGATAGTGTAAGAAGAAACGAGGGGAAGTCTTTTGCGAGTAATTCTCACAAAAACTATTTTTGAAGAGTTAAGGGGTAGTTGCCAGGACGAGCACCAGTCAGAGACTTTCAGATTCTTTGTGTACTGTGTGGTGGGTGACGCAATCATCTGCAAGGAGTCTAATATGACAATTGATGGAGTTTGGGAGATCGTTAATGTAAATCAAAAACAATAATGGCGAGAGGACCGAACCCTGGGGTGTGCCAGACTCAACTGGGAGAAATGAGGAGTTCTTGTCCTTGAAGGAGTCTGCGGTTGGTAAGGAAGGCTTCCACCCATTTAAGCACTCGAAAACATGGGCCAAGGTTTTGGAGTTTAAGAAGAAGTTTATTGTGGGGCACCCTGTCAAAAGCTTTAGAGAAATCCAAGAAAATTACATCCGTTTGGACGTTTTTGTCGATACTGCTTGATAAACCATGTATGAAAAGAGCTAATTGGGTAGTTACTGATAAAGATGGTCGAAAGCCGTGTTGATTTGAGAAAAACAAATTTATTGAATCCATGTGTGAGCGGATTTCCTTGGCAACTATGTGCTCAAAAAGCTTGCAGCAGGTAGAAGTGATAGCGTTGAAATGATGTCGTGATCCAGCGGATTTGAAATTAAGGGGATTTGAAAGAGATCTTGATTTATACATGGAAATAGGGATAATCTTATTAATTTTCCAGTCAGATGGCAAGGTTGATGAGTTTAATGAGATGTTGAAGATAATCAAAAGATAATTAGAAA
This sequence comes from Pholcus phalangioides, assembly GCF_987345545.1. Classification (NCBI taxonomy): domain Eukaryota; kingdom Metazoa; phylum Arthropoda; class Arachnida; order Araneae; family Pholcidae; genus Pholcus; species Pholcus phalangioides. The sequence continues at coordinate 30,047,335 of NW_028301601.1, forward strand.
TTTCATCAGGGCAGAATTGTAGAATATGATTTGGGATCCCATCGGGGCCAGTGGGGTGGGGTTTCAGATTTTTTAAAAGGTTCAGAAGGCCTGCTTTAGAGAAAAAGACAGGACTAGTGTTGAATAATGAATCGGAAAAGGAGTACTGAGAGGGAGTAGGGTCAGAGGAAAAAACTGACGAAAAAGCCCGATTAAATTCTGTGGTGATATCAAGGTGAGAACTAAGGACGATATTATCAATTTTAAGGGAAGATGGGCCAGCTGATTTAGGGCGAAGAAAATTCCAAAATTTTGAAGGGTTGTTTTAAGGTATTGAGGTAAAGAGTTAGTTAGGTATTATAAAATTAGAATTATTGGTATTATAAAATTAGAATTATTGGTATTATAAAATTAGAATTATTGGTATTATAAAATTACTAGAAATCCAGAATCAATATACAACTTGTATTATCCATTGGCAGAATTAGTAAAAATCCACAATAAATTTGTTGACTATTCACATAACTTTACTGAAAATCCTGAATTAATATATTAAGAGAGAATTCATAGAGTTATTGAAAATGCAAAATGAATGCATTAAAAATTCACAAAATGACTGAAAAATGCGAGCCGATCTCCCCATTACAAAGTCGCACTCGCCACAGACAGCAACAGGCCTACAAAGATAAATTATTCAATCATAACACTTAATTATAGTTATAAAAGCTGGTGGCAGATGGCAGCACTGCACATAACAAGCATTACACAGGAACAAACTTCACGACTGATTTCACTACGCGTACACGCACGTTCCCACATGTACCAATTCGTTAGAGGTTCCGAAGAGGAATATGGGCGAGGTGTATATGTGGTTCAGTAGTAGTCAGTTGACTTAAAATTCAAATATAATGAAATTTAGAAAACTTTCAGTCTTCTGTTTGGCTCGAAGTCCCCTCCTTGGCCAAACACTCGTTAAGACTGATTATGATACGAGTAACTTTCAGTAAATCAAATCAAACTTTCTCAAGTCGAGCTAGAAGTGTTCTACATCGTATAATATATCTCAGCAGAACTTCCTCCACATTTTTTCGCGGTTTCTGTCGGAAGGGGAAAAGATAATCGTCGATTTTCTTCTTTCGGCAAAAACTCATACTTTAAATGCAATTTATCTTCATCCTCGTCTCTCTCATTCAGCTACGATAGATACTTCTGTTCGATCGATACTTCGGAGCGAAAATTGGCTTATTGTTTCTCCCTTCTACCTGAATTCAATTTCCGTTCCCTCTTTTCTGTTTAAAAAGAGATGTATTTGCGCCGTTCCGAAAGTTCTGGAACAGCGTGACGCCGTGTGTAATAACAGAAATTACATTGTTTATCGAAAGAAATGTTTTCATGTATATTTCAGAATTATTGGAAATCGATTGATTGATACGAATAATTCGAAACATTATAACTTTGATTATTTCTTTCAATTAATTACCGCCATCTCTTGCGAAACTGTAGTGACACACGTGCGGTCTATCGACTCACGTTTATTATAATGATATTGATAAAGTACAGTGATAAGTACAAGTGATTAAGTATTCAGATAATTTAAAAGTGTTTTTTTTTTATTGCAAAGGCCTCTCAAACTTACACTTTTCTTCGTTTAAATTACGTTCTTCTCTCTCTTAGAGTTTGTCACATTGTAAATAGCGAGTCATTGTCACTGGAAATTACTTCATCACTGAAGTTGTCGTTGCCTTCGTGAATTTCTTTGCGTGCACCATTTACGGAAGCCAAAGTAACCTTAAACTCTTCCAGGAATAAGATGTCCAATATTTTAGACTTATAGAGATTTTTCCGTAATTAACTAATCCTGAGGTGGCCAACTCGCAACACGCGTCCGACAGTCCGAGAAGAGACGACACTGCAACAAGGATTTCAATGGAACAGTTGCTTAGACGACAAGAATTCGTTTCCATCATAACAACATAATCAAATAAGTAAATGTAGTAAGGAAGCCTAAGCATTTTTGAATAGAGTTAATTTATGAATAATTTTAACAAAAAGAAAAGTGGGGATGTGTGGGGTGGCACACCATGGTATCAGGGGTGACATGCGAACGATTTTCAAAAATTGAAGAAATTATATTCTATTTTCAAATAAAAAAAACTTCAACAAGTATCAAACAATCATTTTCTTATGAATAATGGTCTTTAAGGCTGCCAAACGTATATTTAGTGGGGTGGGCACTCTTAAAGCAATAATCATGTGGTGGCATTTTATTCAATGTGCTTATGTTCGGTTTTTCGTCTTTGGGCATACGTTGCTGGACGTCCGATGTGTTCTAGATTCAGGATTGCCCATATGGGGGGGGGGGGGGGACACATGCAATTTTACACAGTATGATAAGATTACATTGTATATGTATGAATCTTTGGGGGGGGGGATAAGCCCTCTTACAAAATTTTTTGGAGAAAGAGGGGGAGGATCAAGCACTTGAGTCCCCAAGATCCAGTGTCTATGCCCAACATGGTGTAGTTAAGATCAACTTCTACCGATGTGCATGGCGATAATCGAATTTATGTCTCGAAAATACAAACAATTTAGATAACAAGAGAGTGGCAATGCTCAGTTTGCCAACAGTGTGACAATCTGAATATTTTTACGAAACAGCCGAGAAATATTTTGCAGGCCCGGTGAGAACGCTCGTGCCCCGTAAAAATGGGGTGCGTGGTCTGCTGTCGGCGAAAAATTCTTAGATTGACACGCTCGTCGAAAGGAATTTTGGTGGTGGCACCACTTGGAAAAACGTTGGCCACCCCTGTTTCACACTGTCATGGTCATTTGCCAAACAGAAAAATTCTCTGCTTTTCGAAATGGCCAAATGCGGCCACATGATGTCAATGTACGTTATGTGAGAAGGAAGATGCTGCCATCTATCCTCTCAAGTAAAATGACAAAAAAAAAAAAAAGGTTACTTAAATTGTAGAAGTGGAAAATTCATTTTTATTTATGATCATTCAGAATCTTAGAAATGCAGTAGAACCTCTCGATAACAGACTCCCATGGGACCAAAACTTTTGTCGGCTGACGGGGAGTGTCCGCTATGGAGGATATACGATACACAGCAAAACCTCCTTTATACGACTCTCACATTTATACGATGTTTGGCTTCTTTCGCCATTGGTCCCTATATGTGTATAAAAATGCTACACCGGTGGTTATCATCATTCGTCTCGATAAAAAAAAAAGTCTCATTAAATTTCACCATATATATCACTTTTACCGGCGATTATGCATAATTCCCAAATGAAGTTGGAAAGTCTGATAAATATAGAAAAAATTATAACCTTTAGGTGCCTTCATTAAACCAATTAGTTTTTTTTTCCGTTTATTGCAAAACACTACACGTTTTGCAATAAAAATTAAATTAAATCAAGTGTGAAGAAGTATAATATACACATTCATAACAAACCGCTGTGGTGGTCGAGTGGTTATAGTGACGGACTCGCGATGCGAGGATCCGGGTTCGAACCCCACAGTGGTGGTCGGCTGAAGTTGGTTTTCTGTGGTTCCCAACTTCAAGGCGCAAATGCGAGCTGATCTCCCCGTTAAAAAGTCTCGCCACAGAGAGCAACAGTCCTACAACGATAAATCATTCAATCATAACACTTCACTCATAGTTAGAAAAACTGGTGGCAGATGGCAGCACTACACATAACAAGCATTACAGAGAAACAAAAACTTCACGTCAGGTTTCACTACACGTACACGCACATGTTTGTGGTAGAGCTCTGCGTGTATATACACTCTATCTATATGAAAAAGGTGGCGCCACATTCCGGAACGGAGGTTCGGATACCATTATCGGCTCAGCGGCAGTGTCGTCTTAACGCATGCGACCCCGCCGCCCCCCGGGTCGTGCCCTCAAATACAGAAGGGCTTCGTGAAAATATGAGATCTGGTTAAGATTTTTATATATATAGATTTTTATTTAATATTTTAAGATATATTATTTGAGCCGATATTGCCATATGGCGATGTGGCCTGGGTATCTTTCGGTTTGACGGTTAAGATTTTCGAGAGTAAGCATGTGAACTGGTAAGAAAGTATTTATAGCCTTGGTAGGGGTCTCAGAAAAATCACTCATCCTGGGGCCTATGATGATCTTAAGATGACTCTGACAACTATAGTGCGTTAGGAGGCGCACATCACAGAACACGCATTCTGCCACGTACCGATTCGTTAGAAATTCCACAGAAGAATGTGTACGAGGTACATGTACAGTTCAGTAGTATTATTGGTACAGCCGGACCCGCTTAAACGGATATAAACGGTTCCAGCAAATAATAGACGATTATGCCGGAAAAATTTAATTGCTGTTTAACACCATTAGTGATTTTTTTTAAACTCTGATGAAGGATCAGTATTGATAGAGCTTCTGGAATAAATCAGACATCAAAATGTGAAATTAAAATTATATTGAATTACAAACGATCACAATACCTAAGATTTTTCATTTCCATGGGAAAGGTAGCGCTCTCTATGGGCTCATAAATATACTTACTGAAGACAACTTGGATACTTCGAGACCAGTACCCACCCACCCTCAAGCGCACGTTCTTTCCAAGTCTTAACTTGGCAACATATTCGCAATTAATTTCGAATGTTTAATACAATAAAAATGTTATATATATAGTGGTTGATATGCATTAACAGTTGCCAAGGGAATTGTAATATTCGATTAAGCTGGGAAAAGTTGCTGAATTTATTTGATTAAGCGGGGAACTTAGAGATTGACTCTTGGGAAATTTTGGTTCTAGAGGATTTTATCCTTTGTCGGATTAAGAGGGCCAACTATATATGTTGCATGATGAGTTCCTTAGAGCAGGCAGACCTAGGTTACAGCAACACCATATTTACATAACGCGAAAATTCAGGCACTTGCCATTCTCACATCAAAATAAAAAAGATCGATGCCAGCACCAAAAAGGAACACGAAACACGCATAATTCTTATAATATAAACACGTTGGGGGCCACACTCACGCTCAGAACACATCCCCACACTCATAACAGTCCTGGCAATATAAAGTTCGTTAGAGGAATGTTTACGAGGTGTGAGTTCGGAAGAGCACATAGATGCTGAATGAATTTTCATAAGGATGAAAATAATTATATTCATGTAAATAACTAATTATTTAATTTAAGAGAAAGGACAGCATATACAAGCAGATACTACAGACAACACAAAGGAGCACGGAAAGATGGGTAGGGGGTCTTGTATGTTAGGCATCACAATAAGAGACAGAAAACGGATCACTTGGATAAGGAACCACACAAAGGTACATGATATCATGGAAAGAATCAAACGTTTGAAATGGAAATGGGCTGGAAATATTGAAAGAAGACGGGACAACAGATGGACCACAAGTATTCTAGATTGGTACCCACGTGGTGTTAAACGCTTGTATAAAGCATACGACATGAACAGAAACATTAAAAAAACCACATATACAACATTAAAGAAACAAAATTATCACTGTCAAATAAAAAAATACGTAAAGATAAAAAATCAAGAACGAAAAAACATACACCATACAAAAAAGACAAAGAATGGAAAATGGAAAATTTGGAGGAGACCTTCATCCAGCAGTGGATTGAAAATGGTTGTTGTTGTTAATGATGATGCAAGCATTAAATCCCACGCTACATAAACATTTAAAAGTCCGCAATAATTAATTCCCACACAGCGATCTCTCTCCCTCTTTTAGGTTAAATAGAACTAAATTGTGTTTGTGGCGATAGACCCAACACGCTATGTGGTTACAGCAACGTATATTTTTTAATACTTTTCGATCACTGCCATAATAAAATTTACATTAGAATCACCTCCTCTCGTAAATATCCTCGTAATTATTGCAGCCGCAAACGAAAGGTTAAAGTCCATTTCCTCTAACGTTTCATATTTTCATTATAATCGCTAGGAGAAGAAAATAACACATTGCGAATGCTTTTCTCATCTGACCATTCTGAAATGAAAAATTTCATAATTAAGAATGCTGAGCACGTCTCTTCTCTTTGTTTTTCAGTCAAATGTAAAAACATAGCGAGTGATCTATGAATATAAAATGAACGCCTGCTTGTGAGAATGGGCAATAATTAACCTCTTTGTTCTCTGATAGTACGAAAAGACGACTTAAATTAATTATAGCTGTTATTATTCGCCAAAAACAACTAAAGATTGCTCACATTTTTGGCATTTCCCCCCTTCATTTGTCATTTGCCATTTCGTGACTTCGTGCTTCAACCTTTTAAATTAAATATTTCATTAAAAACTGAATCAACACGTAAGTGTCTATATCCGTGCTGAACTCGTAATAATAATAGGTGAGAAACGTCATATACTTGATTTACGTCAGTAAGATTTGAAATGACTTCTCCGGTATTGAAGTTGAATATTCTTGTATTATCTAGCAGAAATTGGTTATCGATGGTTCAACTATCTTTGAAAATTAGATGACACTTATACAGAGTAAACACGTCGTTACTATCTGTGATATCATTACCACAATCACCGGATTCTAGTCATAGTTCCCACCAGAATGAGAGAGGCTAGGGACGTCCGGTGGATGCGAACACACACTGCAATCAGGCGCAGGATGAGTTAGGCAGACCAGTAGTAGAGAGGACTCTCTGTTTACCATGCTTGTCGGAAAAGCGTGCGGTCTTGATATTCACCAATACTACGTTGTGAGAAAATCAATGTGATGTATTTATCATAAATTGAACTATTCATACTTATTATGTATGAAGGCACGATGAGACGTCCTGTGACAAGAATGGTAAACGATCAATTGACAAAAACGCGCAGATGCTACAGGAAGAAGAGTGAGTGAGAGTGCTGGCTTCTATACGTGAAATGGCTCACCGAAAATATAAAGAAATATTTCAGAATCGTGATACAGAGTATCAGGGAGAATAGCACACCAAATCGCCAGACAAACAGCTGTGCAGGATTTTCGGTCACCAACAAAATCTCCGTCTTAGTGACACCAATTCAATTAAAGCAATGAAAGTCACCTGGATACCAAGTTTTCCTGTATCTGGACTAGACCCGCCTCACACGGAGATACTGAAATTAATTCTAGTTGATCGAAGATCAAGGGACTGGTCGACTGAACAATTGAGTTTGCCTGTTCTCCTTTCTACAACGCTACTGAAATAACTTCGAAACTAAGGAGACAGAAGAAAACTTATGCAGATTTTAGTTCCTTAAATTCATATTATCCCAAGAATATCGGAAAAAATAGAGAGAGAGAGAAAGAGAGTATACAGTGAAAATATAGTTAAGACACTTGTCAGAAACTTGACCGTTCATTAATGTCGTACATATGAAGACACGAGGAGACATCCTGACACAAGAACGGTGAACAATTAACTACTAAACTAAAAACAAGCAGGTGATATAGAGCGCACCATCTATATATGGAATGTGACCCCACAAATATAAAGAAATATTTCAGTATCGATACTGGTAATTCGATACTGGAGTTGTCAGGAGACTAGCATTTGAAGTGGCCAGTCAACCGATCGTCGTCGTCTAATCCTATTCCGCAGGGTGACACGTATTGGGTCACCTGAACAGCCAATCTTTTGGTCTGGTCATTCTTGTTACACCACGGTCAGTTACTGCACACGATGGTTAATTCAACAGGAACCTATTATTCCCGATTTCCTACGGTAGCGTCGACAGTTTGATTTTTCTTACACATATCTCGCTGAGGGGTTGGTCCGCTAATACCCCCCCCCCCTTCCTTCCCTGCGTGGACTGACTCCGTGCGGTAGAAATTTTTTCTCTGGTCATGTTGTCGCTATTTCTGCTCTACCTCTGCGTCAGAATAGTTTCTGACAAGGACGACTCGGGTTTCGAACTCACGACACCTATAAACTTCCTTTGATACTTTTCGGGAGTATCTTATCGACCTGGGTTACAGCGTCCGAGTCTTTTGGTATCTAGGCAACATAAGTGGATACAGGCTCTTCGAATGGAGGGGTTCAAACACTTAGGACGTGTGTAGTGAACGGAGGGTGAATGTGCCCGACTTCGCACCTTCCGGCCTATGCAAATAATACTTTTTTTTTTCACTGAGCACAGGGGGCGATCGCGCTCTTCTCTTTCCCACTGCATCCACTTATGTTAGGCGACATGGATATTTTTTCAGGCCTCCAATCCTCCAAAGTCACCCCATTTTCTGAGCTCCATATTTGCCAGATTTAAAAGATCCACCGGAATCGAAAATGTGCAGTGCCATCATTCGATGTCAGTAATAGAGATTGCACGCGATATCATTGTACATATTTCCTGTTTGATAGGGTTTTTGCATTATTTCGCATCACGTAAATGAAATAGGACAACAGTTATTCATTTAGTGGTGATTGACTGAATAAAAGTCCAAAAAATGGATAATATCGTGTACGTGTACTATGCGGATAAAATTTAGCTTTTCCTTTCATTTACCATCATGTGAATATGAAAGTCTCCGGATTGTGATTCAGGTTACGTATTTATACGCCAAATCGATACCTGAATACACAGAATACGCATAGGCGTATATCTATGACTGTGCACGTAAAGTTGCGTTTTACATATGCAAATAAAACACAAACGTGCGCTTTCACGTCTGACGTCTATTTTCTGTTTCCAGCGGTACATCGGAGAGATAACAACATATTTGAAATTCATGAAGACGAATGGAGAAATGAAGAATAAAATTACAGTCAGTTTGTGTCTTATTTTATAAAGGGGTGGCTTCAGTATTATGCAATTCGAAAACATTATTTTCTGAGCAATGTATAAGAAAAAGTTTAAGGCAGTTGCAAATAAATGTGATCGAGATCCGAAACAAGTCTGATGTTATATTTCACCGAAATTTTCATATCTGACTCTCTCTCTCTCTCTCTGATCAATGATTATCAGATCATATCAAGAGAGCTATAAACCATGGGCTTCTAACTTGTGTTCTGCGAACCCTGGGGTTCCGTGAGAGCTTTTTTTTGGGGTTCCGCATGATCAAATGCCACGGAACCTTTCAAAATCTCGGAACCCCGGGGAGTTTCCAAAATTTAAACCTTTCTTGCAATTGATACTCGCGAAGCTGCTGCTTGTTTTGAATTTCAACGAGATAGGGTCGTGTGAAACAAATCAGACCTCTTAGATGAATCGACAACTTACAAACAGCATCATTGCATTTTTTCCCATTGAATTTTCGAACGAGAATCTTGAGAAATTTCGTGAATATCATTTTCCGTTTCATCAGGGAATCGTAAACTGCAAAAACATTTCTTTGGGTATATTTTATCCACTAGAATGGAAGATTCTGCAATTGCAGAATTTACATGTAGTTCACGACACCCACGGGCATCTCAGCACACGAGTCCCGCCCAGGTACAGCGTGGGCAAGGAATTTTCATAGGGCTTCCACGATAAGATCGTATGAACTCCTGGGAATCCGCGGACCCAGGATGTTAAAAGGAATTTCAGAGATGCACTACTCCCAATAAAAAAATTTCGTCTTCAAACTTAATGTGTACATGGAACTTCTGAGGCATTTCAAAGGAATTTTCTTCTTCGGATCATATTGACCCCAAAGTTAAAAAACCGAAAACTAAGGAAGAAAAAATATAATGATTCAAAAATACATTAGCCTCTTAAAGTTGAGGTAAAACTGATAAAAGTCATAAAAAATCACAAAATATTCATCTAACAAACAAGGCAAACTTCGTTTAGGATCAAATAGACCCAAACAATGCAACAGGGTCAATATGTCAGTTAATTCTCATGGAATCCTAGGGTCCCACATTCTTCCAAAATACACGAAAGAAAAGTCATAGCTGCGAATACTTACACTTTATCAAAATTTTATATCATAAAAAAAATATAGTATTACTTAAATGTTAAGAAGAATATCTTTTTCATTCTATCAGAATGATATTTTTTCGATTTTTTAAAGTAAATAAACGAATTCTTTCAAATTTTACCGTTAAAAGAATTTCATGACAGAAAAAATGATGTAAATAAAAATGTTTTTTCCTCCCAAGAAATTTCTCGTGGGAATTCCTCAAATGTTTATAATTTCTTTGAGCAAGCACCAGTTTACTCCACTGGGAATAAAACGAATTTCGGAGAAGCGGATGAACTTAGTTCGACTTATAAAATCAAGGGGGCGTATTTTTTTCTTGTTTTTTTTTTTTACGAACGGGTGAAAAAAATGACGTTTCTGAACACATTTTACGGTTTTTAGTGAATTTTTAAACATTATTTAGTTTAAGATTCGTTCCAATATTGCCTACTCTTTTTCATCGTATCGTTCAACATTTTATACGCAACTGCGGAGTTCCGTATGTTACATAAGATACTTACTTACTTGAATGTATAAGTAAACTTACAGTATACTTGAACGTAAGATATTTGATGCAAATTTACTGGATAAGATTCGCTATCATATACAGTAGTGGTTTCCAATCCATGGAATATGTAACGCGTACCCCCGAAAGTATGTGATTGGTTACGTTTCACGCGGAAGTGCGAAAAATAAATCGTCAATGGCGGAAAAAGTGAGTAAAAAGAATAATACAAAACATATCGCGTAATATACGACATTGCATGAATATTTCCTACGGATTTCTAGCAGTACGCACATCTTTTAAGCTTTCATAGTGGTACATAAACCTTCTACTTTTCGGGGGGGATGCAAACGTCCTACAAATTTGTAGCTGTGAGCACAAGCGAACTTCGAATCTCCTAAAAACTTCTAAAGATGTTCAAGCCTCTAAATCAGTTTCCCAACCCATTTTGTTCCATCCCCCTCCCTCTTCAGAAATGTTTCTCTCCCATCGCCCCCCAACGCAATCTAACCCATAGGATCCTGTGTTATACCCGTAGCTTCTACCCCCCCCCCGGAACATTCCCCAGGGGGCGGTAACGCCCACGTTGGGAATCACTGCTCTAAATATTGAAAGCGTAACGCAGAAAATGTAACGTAATATAAAAAGCGTAAACTCTAAATATTCAAGTTCTACGCAATGCGCATCTCTTTACACATTTCAAGAGCTACGCATCTTCAGGTGATTCTAGGAGTCTCTAGGGGGTAAGTGTTCCTCTTGTGCATTTCTGCAGAGTCGTAAGCACACACTGTTTGTTTCTAATTACGCACGCAACCCTACTACGCACTTCTAGGGATAAGCAAGTCTTATGGTTCTCTTCTAATTATAAGCAAACTTCAGAAGATACTCCAGATTATTTCAAATTTTTAGAGGTATGCACACGTCCTACACGTATATTTCTAGGTGCGGAGAAGCCTCCTATGTAATTCTAATGATGCACAAATCTCCCAAACATTTCTAAGGATGAACGTATCTCTACATATTTCAAGCAGCACCAAATGCGCATTTTTACACACAAATCTATGGGTGCGCAAGCCTTCTATGCATTTTTAATTAAAAAAATAGTTAATTAAAAAGGAATTAATTAATTAATGAAAGAAAGTAACTTGAAAGTAAATACAAATTCAAATTTAATGAAATAAATAAATTCAGAATGTATGAAAAATCTATTTTATTTCAGTAGAACATTTTTACTAACTTGCCTGTGGCCTTTCGTCACAGGACAGAGCTAGAGTTGAAGTATGGCTTCTCCCTCTGTTAGTGAGTCTCAAGCTTAAAATTGAAAAAAAGAAAAAAAAGATCATAATTCGCAGTTAAGTCGGTATTAATTATTACAGTGCTTAACCGATAATTATCAGCAAAATAGTTTTGAACTTGGGCTAAAATTAGTGAGTCTTATACACACATACGAATAGCTTGCTGTTCCTATCTCTAGGAGAGTCTTTTAAAATTGGCAATTACCACAGAGACTAATTGATGATTCTGTTGTTGCGGATAAAGACGTTAACAATGAAAACGATGATGGTGATGCTGAATGATAGAAGACGTTGCAAAATTCTGCTAACAGGAAAGAGTGGATAATGAATTGAAGACAAATTTCCGTTCAACACGAATGAAAGGTCTTTCTCTCTTTCAAAACGCGGAATAATAAATCATTAAATACTAATTACGAAAATATGAGAAAATATTATATATTTATTTATATTGCTGTTATGAATACCGATAGTTACCAAGTTTTTTCCATGTTATCAGACAATTTTCAACGGCTGATTACGATACCAGCAGGAAGAATCCATGTTTTATATAATTAAGAATAAAAAACTTTCCGTAAGCATTGAATAAAAATCTATTTGCATACGATCTAACATTGGCCATATGAAAAGTTTTCAACGAGCGCATTATCGAAAGTAGAATATCAATGCGGAACCTCTGACCCGGTCGCGAGATCCAATAAATAAATAAATTATCTACACCAATGGCTCCCAAACTATAGTAATAATAAGCAGTAAGGCGGAGCAAAACAACTGTTAAAAGTATTGCTCAAAAGTGCAAAATATTAATTTATTACCGTAAACGCGGGCTACTTTTGCCCTGGTGCCCTTTTTTTTCGGGGAGGGGTACAGATTTTATCCGGTTAGTCTCAAGTCATTTGAACGTTTACGTAACTTTGTCGCCATCGAATTCTTAGAATATCTTCAAGGAACAAATCATGAAGCTCATCGAAAAGAGCAGGTTCCATAAATATCAAAATATAGAAGAAAAATTGCTTTCTGTGAAATGACTGAAGAAAAAACATTCTGTTGCGAGCATTAAAACAACTTGTTCCCGACAAAAAAAAAAATATTTGCATTTTAACTTCAGGAGGAGCAGATGGGAAATAAAGAGCTTCAAAAGTGAACGTGGAATTTATTGCGCCATTAAACATTGCACTAAAGATAACGCGCCGAAGTAATTAAAAGCGACACACACACGTGTATATATCATTCCGTGAAACATGTGCCATAAAATTTTGTCAAAATGCATTTTATTACCTATATTTCTTTTCTTAACATGTAAAATCTGTAACACTTTTCTCAAACTTTCGGGACATTGAAACGCCATTTATATTAACTATAGTGAGAATATGTTAATGCATGTATATTTCTTCTGAATAGTTTTTGGAAATAATACGTTTTTTGTTAATTAAGTTATTTAAATTATCAATCATTGCAAATCACGAATTTTTTGTCAATCCGAGTCACTGCTTTTGTGGTTTAAGGTATCCGACTACGTTGAGAACGTCATTTTGGAAGAAAATATGGATTTTCATTTTTTTATTTTTTATAAAAGCCCTATTAGTTGTGATTCCAAAACAGGCCCTTTTTTGTTTATATGATGTTTAGAATCAAAGTTACGTTCACTTTAGTGTTGCGTGTTTACATACAAGTAATACGCGAATAAAGACTTTAAACGTGTTTTACGAAGAATGCTATTTTTGACATTTTACTTGACTTTGTGACGTAATTTGTAAAAGTGTATTCATTGCATCATTACGAAATTTCAATGTGATATTTTCCTATATATTTTTGAGGTCATGAACCAAAATCTAAGGTCTATCACATATATTTTTTGAATAACAGTGTTTTATAGACAAAATGTAGGATAAAATTTCAAAAAATGCACACGTACTTAAACATATTTTTGTGTAACTTATGAACATATCATGCAATCCTTTAAATTTTGCTTCATAACCTGCAACATTACTAGCTAAATGCACTGTGAAAATCACAAAGCATTTCATTGATAAAACTTCTTGCAATCGTTTTTCGAATATCACATGAATTTTGCCTAAAATTTGACATAAAAATGACTTTTTCATAGAAAATATAATAGATAGACCAAAATTTGTCACTGTTACACAAAAAATGTATTTAAAGGTCACTCCAGAACCATTTTAAAGAAAAGTGACAAGAAAGGTAGTCTCTAAAAAGAGTTCTTCGAGAAGTATTATTCATATTTTACTTTAATATTAGAGTCAATATGCCTTCCGTCCGTGCCTTCGCACATTTATATTTCTCATTTCATGGGCATATTGGACACCGATTGTTATTTTTCGATCTAATAGTCCCTAGTCAGAAAGGTGTTTTTTCTTCTTCTTCTTTTTCATTTTTTGAAGATGTTTACATTGGAAGAACGCAAGTGTCGGGGTGGGGGGATATGATCGAAGTGTTCAAAATTTTCAACGGGATGAATAGGATGAACCGCATGAATTATTAATACGCCGTATGATCAAGCCTCCTAGACACAAATGATGGACTACGCAACTTCCTCCCCATGTATATCTAGGATTATACACTCCATGCCGGCATTTTTTAAAGGGATATATAGTATTACGCAGATGATCTCTGGGCGATGCATATTTGTAGGGATACGTGGCATTTATAGGGGGCATTCCAGCCTCTTACGAGTTTATATGGTGTACAAAAACCTCCTACGAATTTTTAAGGGTACGCAAGCTTTTTTATGCATATTTTTGCGTAAGCTAGTCTCCTACCCATTTATAGGGGTACGCAAGTGCTATTCGCATTTATAGGAATACGGAAGTCTTTTCTATAGAGAACACGAGCATCCTACGCATTTCTACGAGGTATGCCAGTTACTCATTTCTAAGATTCTATGTGAGAGATGTGTACGCATGCCCCCTTCTCATTTCTGTGGAGTGCGCAAGTTTTATACGCGTTTCTATGGAAAACGCTAGCTTCTTTCGCATTTGCACGGAGAATGAAATCTTCTTTCGCATTTTTAGACGGTACGCAAGCTTCTGTCGCATTTCTAGAAGGTACGCAAGCTTCTCAAGAGTTTTTATGAGGTACGCAAGTTTTTTGTGCATTTCGGAGGGGCACATAACACCCCCTACGCATTTCAATGAACAGCGCAATTTTCTTACGCATTCCTAAAAGTACGCAGGTCTGTTACGAATTTGTATGCAGAATGTTTTTTCTCTAATAGGCGTGTTAATAAATGAAATAGCTTACCCCCGGGGGTAGTAAATTCTAACTTAATTGACACGGTCAAATGAAATACGATAAATATGTCGGGGTAAATCGAGAAGCTATCCATACTTAGAATAACAGAACTATTATTTTATGGGCATTATGATACCATATATTGTTCAATTTTCTGCTGAAACACCGATGTAAATTTGTGCACGATAATGCCGATTACTGTTTTAAAGTTTTGTTGCATATTTTCAAATGCAATACTATTTGACTTTGAAGTCTTCAGCATTTGTCGCAAATGATTGAGCGAAAAAAATTGCGAAAATTAAATTAAATTCGAAGCTGTAAAAATTCTTTAACTGTCGAAAAATTTAATTGTCACTTATTGTGAATGAAAAATAAAATGATTGAGTGTTCATTTTGTGTAGGGACCCTAAAATTGGCAACTTTTAAACCAGTGAAAAGTTGCCAACGCAGTGATAAGTTGCCAAAACTTGGTGATTTTATTTGTATAGTCAGACCTTGATATAACGAACATTGATGCAACGAATTCCTCCGACAATGCCCTTATTTTTTTTTTCCTCAAATGCCGTCACCCAAAACCACAATCCGAAGATTCGACTTCCCATAATTTGACCTTTAGCTCTTCTTTAACTGAGAAACAAAAAATGAGGGAGAAAGAATTTGTTCCTTTGAGGTAATAAAGCTATTTAGACTAGGCGTGGGAAGATTTCAGTGGCAAATCAGTTTACACCAATACCGTAAAGCATTGTACTGTTGGTATTTAGATTTCAGTAAAAAATGAAGCAACTTCAATTTTGTGCTCTGCCTGTCAAGACAAGCCAAGAATGTTGAGCTATCCGAACAAGAAAGTGTTTTTCGGTTAGCCAAAATATGACAATTTGGACAGAATTCGATATAAACGTCGAACAGAGACCTAAGTAGTAATAGCTGAGAGCGACATCATCTTCGGAAAAGTTAGCGTCTTTATTTTATATATATATACGATCTCTGAAACTAATTTTGAGATTTCTAATAACTGCACGTCATTTGAAAACTTTTTGCAATTAAAAGCATGTTTCTGAAGTCGACGGTTGCAGAGATTTCTGCTGTGCAAACAATTTGGGACAGCCTTTATGATAAAAAAAAAAAAAGAGGTCATAAATATATTTTTCACATTCGTTCGAGAAGAAGTCTCCTATTTCAAAGAGAAGACGCGCACGTATTAGGCAATAATGAGTAATTTCTATGTTATATATTTCTGTGCCGGAAAATGTGGTGAAATTCCTAGCAGGAGATTAAATGCGCAGTTGTTTATTTTACGAAACGTGGGAAGGAACTTCATGGGAACTTTCTCATTCTTATATATATGTTTGTCCTTTTTTTTCTTCCTTTTTCATACGTTTGGAATGTAGGAATTGAAATCCGAGTCTTCAATCTTGAGGTTTCGAGGGAAAACCTTTGAAATTGAATTCTAAGTCGTGATCTGTCTCACGAAATACATTTCCACGCTGGAAATTTATGAAGCGAAATGGGGGGAAAAGGACGCCAGAGAATATGATGTACGTACCTACAGCGGTAATAGCCTTCGGGCCATGCCTTAGCGATCTATCTACGAGCATGATGTTGCTGAACGAGCATTTTCCTCTGTCGCTGGAAATGCTTGCACAGATGGCATATACTGTGGTATTACCTTAAACTGAAATATTTCGGATTCCATTTCTCTTTCGGGTCGTTTCCTTACTGCGTAGATAATGCTGTGGTGGTTGTTCATTTATAAGTGTTCGTTTCCCTCTTGGATTTTCTCTTAAACTTTGTTCCGCTGAAGAATATAACCAGGATTATATTATATATCAATTAATAGAAATTTTCACATCAAAGCAAATATCGTAATGTGGATTTTGCGAGAGCAGCTTCTCGTTGATATTCGACTTTTTTGTGTTTTGTTATGTTTCCCGAAATAAAAGAAAATATTAAAAAAAACTTCGGTTTTTGGGTTGGTTGTGATCATTATTATTGTCTTCCATTTTGGTTCACTAACAAAAACGTTTATATTGTCTTCATGGTATTCATGGCCGGCGTTGAATCAAATATATGCAGGGGGTGGGACATGATATGCAGCTGTGATCCGAAAAATTCACTGCCCGCAGTCGTCATTGTCTGTAGTGCGCAAGCTTTCTACGGATTTCTAAGTGTAAGCAAGCTCGTGCACACTTCTTTGTAGTATGTAACCCTCATGTTTATTTCTAATGATATGGAGGCCTTCAAAGCATTTTTAGGGGCAAGCAAGCCCCTGCATATTTCTAACATGCGCGAGATTCCTGTTCATCCCTAATGATGCGCAAGCCTCATGCTCATTTCTACCGAATGCTCCTGCTTATTTCTCATGATACACAAGCCTTATACTCATTTCTTATGATTCGTTCGCCATATACTTATTTCTTATGATTCGTTCGCCATATACTTATTTCTCATGATACACAAGCTTCCTGCTCATTCCTAATGATACACAAGCCTCCTGTTCATTCCTAATGATACACAAGTATCCTGTTAATTTATAATGATATGAAATTTTCCTGTCATTTCTTACGAAACACACGCATTGTACGCTTTTCAAGGGATACTAGAGCATTTTTCGTATTTTTTACGGTACACACAAACACACACACACACACCCCGCACATTTCTATTCGTGAGCAAGCCTCCAACGCAGTTTTAATGGTATTCAAATCTCCTGAATACAGTCGAAACTCGTTATAACGACTGTGTGTTATAGCGACCAATATAGCCAAAACGATATCTGTCCTGACTCTTTCATCCTATATAATGACACCTGTGGAGATCATTCAATCTTGACATTTCTGGAACTTACATTCCAAAAATGGTACAACTAGGTACTGGTGTGGTTAACCTTGAAGCGGTTTTTTCAAATTTCCTTCATTTGCTATAACTGCCGCCGTGGAAATCGTTAAACCCTTTGCAAGAAATGCCACATTCTTTTCAAGATAATATATTTTTTTATGATTTTGTACATAGCGCTTCTCTAGTCTCACCTACACCATGAGAATAATAAAACACAACGGAGGAAAAGGAATGCTCGATTTCTTCATATTATTCATGCTGCACTCATGTTCGTATATTAACTCGAAGGGATGGGACAAACATGGTCCCTCTCCTTCTGTTATCAAACTTCGAGCAAAATTTGACTCCGCCCACTGGTACTGGATTTGACAGGTTGCGGAGGATGGGGTGAAAAATGTGTTCGCCAAAAAAAAAAAACCTGCTTCGCAGAGCATCTGATTTCGGTATTCCAAAAAATAAGATTTTAAGGAGGCGAGATATCTCGTAATTGCCGCTGGTAATTGATAGATTTGCTAGGAATTACTTTATATTCCACTCTTTGCTTTCATTGCTTGTGTCTCATAATTGCTTGGCAAGGCAATCATTTCAAATCCAGAGGGGAAAAGGGTTTGACCCGTGTTTTCAAAGAGAAATATCGTTCATTGTTCAATAGCATCAGGCTGGGACTGTAGCGCCATCTATCAGTCAAAGTTGTACGAACCGGTTTTTTTTCCATGACCATAAAAACGAACTGCTTAGTTCATTTTCCTGTCTATCGCTGTTTCTATCATGTGCATTTCAAAGTCAGGGAGTCCTTTCAGGAACACCCTGTAGTTTACTCACAGCATATTAATTTCAATTGGATCTCTTTCCAGCTTCGGTGCTGGTAGAACTCCATCCAACTACGGAATCTCTATTGTCGGCCGATACAAACATCGCGACGAGTTATATTTCATTAATTAAGGTCCAGCGTCAGCTCGCGGAATGTATTTCGTATGTCAAAGGAACTCGGGCCTAATGCCCATATTGTGTTTGTATCGCGTCCATACATACATGTAATGTCTCACCACTTGCATCTGCCAACAAAACAATGAGCGAAAAGGCTCCGTCCCGCGTATAATACCCTCCGCTTAATTCTTCAGCGCGTTGTGTTTCTAAAAGAGTCGCTTTATCTGGCTTCCGACGATACGATACGCCCACGTTATACGTTATTTTAGATAATACGAAGAGGATATGCCTTTTGTTCTCATTGAAATACTGATAGGCTGTTGTTGTAAGGAAGCAATGGCCAAACGGTGGCAGGGGGAATCTCCGTCTCTTCACCCCCCATCATATCCTCTCTAGCTCTTTTCCGACCGACATGATATAAGTTCCGAGATGAAATTTATTCTATACGAAATACACAGGCTTGAAAGCGTATCTCATGAATAGTTAGGTAAATAACCCTTCGTAGTTAACTCGTTCGACGGGGGACAAGAGCTCAACTCAAGCGAAATATCCTTCACGCTGATCACGTGTTTTAATCCTAATCCAAATAAGTTCTCCGAATCATTCGACGGTACCTTCAATAACGTAGAATTAATTGTAATTTTTGATGGAGCTGGGGCACAATGGGCACCCAACTCTTACGTTTTGATGCAAATGAGTGAAATACACTGAGTTTTATTAATATTAATTTTACGTAGAGAATTTAGTGCAATTATTTCAAACACTGAACAGGTTATTGATTATAATTCGATATTCGTACGTAGCTGATACGAAATATTCGCAAATAAAAAGTAGAAATTTCGCAAAAAAAAAAAAAAATGTTTTTGAAAGCAGACATTTGGCATTTATTCGCAAATAAAAATTTCGAATCAAAGATTTCAATTTTTTTTTTTTGTTAAAAACAACACAATTTTTCTTTTTTCGAATATAAGTTACGTCGAAAGACCAAAACCTATACGTCGCGTCGGCCAAAACTTTGAATTTTGCTCCATAATTACGTCGGAAGAATTGCTAATGAATTGGTATATGGGAGAATATGTTGGGTGTATGTGTGTATAATGTGTGAGCCCTACATGCTGTATTTATGCTGCCGGAGTTATGCATGTGTTTTGTTATACTGGTGGCATTTTGAAGTTTTGCCTGACATAATCTGCATATTCGGTTGGCTTACCACTAGAAATAGCCGTTGGTTAACATGACCGTTTCCATCTATGAGTTCATCCCGCGTCACGTCTTTGGAAAAATATATTTTCGGGAAAAGCTTCCACAGTAATAAATTTGGCTACAGTAACATGAAAGTGTTGTGTGGTTTCAGACGGCCAAAAATATCAATATGCTGGTAGGCTCCATTCGTTGAGTTGGAAATCATGTGTAGTCAATTTATTGGGACTTATCTACTGCTGTCGTTAGCATAATATTAATTCAATTAAAATTTTTAATTTTAATTTAATATTATTTTTAATATTAAATATTAGTTATTAATTAATTTATTTATTTATTTATTCATTAAAATATTAATTAACATAAAAAATTCACCCTTCTCATTTATCAACATATTTTTTTTATTTTTTTCAAAAATACTTTTAACTTAAGCATTCAAAAGAAGCTTTCAGGACTATCAACTTAAGACTGTCGTACTATCTCTCTGTTGGAACTTTTTCTTAAGCAAAATTTGCTTTGAAACTTTTTAAAAAAAAACTCACAAAATATTTCTATGTTTTATTGCTCAATATGTAATCTGATTGAAACGACAGCGTAAAAAAAAATTGCTTAGTAAACACTACGCACTATATACACCTACGTTCCTCGAAAAACTTGACTTGGCAGTGAAAGAGAACAATCTACCACATTTTGGCAAAAAGTGATTATTTTTTGGAAACAAATTTTCGAACAGAATTTGGCCGACACTTTACAAATCTGGTGATAAATTTGCCAATAAAAAAATGTGGAGCGAATTTATTGCGCAATAACGAATTTATAGCATTACTCTTCACGAAGAGAAAAAGGGTCAATCGTTAAAGAAAGTGAATGAACTTGGCTTCTCACGAGATCGAATATTTCAGTTCACATTTTCGAAAAGTGGTAGTCCACCCCCCCCCCTCCCGAAATTTATTTATTTATTATTAAACGAAATTTACTTTCGTTAGATATTTGGCACGTAACTGGTCGTTAGGAAAAACTACACGTCACAAAAATGCAAAGCATTACAACTGCATAAATATTCGTACGATCCTAAAAACGGAAAACATTTTTCTGGATTAGTTTTTCACAAGGAATCACGTGTGTAATTGAACTCTCAATATTTATCACTCTGTAGATACAAGAGTTCAAAAAACGCTGGCTTAAGTAAATAGAATTCTAACATATAACTCTACCGAACCAGTATATAAATATATCTTTTTTTCTAAATGGGATTCTATTAGAAAAAATATTCAAAAAGCAAAACACCCAAAAATATGGAAATACCTGCGAGTATTTACGAGTGCATATGCTAAGTTCGGCCTTATTCATGCAAATCAAACACACACGTGTACGCTTTTATTACTAATATATCCGTACCGTTTCCGCTTTTGGTGATCCGACGGGTGAAAGTATTTGAAATTTATGAGAAAGTATCGGAAAATAAGATGGAATATATACTTCGCTATCTTTATGCCATTTTTTATCGTATTGTATAGAATGTATTTTATTCTGGATATAGTCATTGGTGAATTGGATGAAAATTTGCCTCTGATAAAATAAAATTAAAGAATATTTTTGGCTGGTCGACGTCTAAAATATAAATCCAATTTTTCTTGTAGCTACTGAAATCGGTTTGGCCCTTTCAAAAAAAAATTGTCATTACGATATATTTACTAGTACTTGATAGTTGTATCGAGATCGTTCATGTGTGATGTGGTACCTATTTTGCAAGTTACTCTAAAGCCGGGCTTACGCTATAAAAAAAATTGATAAAAGTCTTTTACAAAACTTAAACAAAAAAACAACCAATAACTCAATTGGTAACATTCTGTAGAATGTAACCGATACACTTATTGATTGCATTTTCCAAGTTTAGTAAAATAGCTTTAACCTAACTTTTATAGTTTGTAATCATTGCGAAAGATCTTATCATGGAAGCTCCAATGCACACAATGTGGTCCCCGCATGGCCCTCACAAGAGGGGGAAGGGATTAACAAGGCTCCAGACGGAGCCACGAGATGATTATCTTTCCCATTCTCATTAGTTTTTGTTTTTTACTACAAATTCGTAATAGTGGGGTCATTTAACAGTCTGAACTGGGCCTGCGCTGGGGATCCCAGTCTAGAGTCTCCACTGCAGGATGTAGAGGTCATGCGTTCCCGTGCAGAGCCCGGATGAGATTCGTGTTTAGATGGCCCTGAGTGTCCGTAAACTACACGTAAAATCTACAATCAAAAAATCCTCACTTCTCTTGTGGATAAAATATTTCCAAAAAACGAATCAAGAGGTTTAATTCACCACATAGAAGAAAAGTTCCACACAATCCCGGCTGTGAATTATGCTTTGATGAATCGACCTGGCTTGGATTAATCTACCTAGCAATGATTTTTTTCTTCGACCCCACAGATAGATGAACTAATCTGTCTCAGATTTGTACTTCGATGAACAAACCTGCAAATGAACTATGTCAATCTGTTTATCTGTCATAGATTTTTGCATTGATGAATTAATCCACCAGAGATTTTTGCTCCGATGAATTGCCCTGATGTTCAAATAAATATGTTTTGAAGAATTGCTCTGATGATAAAATCTGTTTTGATGAATTGCCATGACAGTTAAATTTGTTTTGATGAATAACCTCGACGGTGAATTATGCTTCGATGAACAACCATGAAAACAAATTATGCGTTAATGAATCATCCTGGAGGTGAAAGGTGCTTCTATGAATTCATCTGACGTTGAAAGGTGCTTTTATGAAGTCTTCTGATGATGAAAGGTGCTTCGATGAATTGTTCTTTCTGTCAACACTCTTCAATGACTTTTCAGAAAACAAAACTTTCGTATAGAGATAATGCTGTTACCACATGAACATTCTAGTTTTTAATCGAAATCGATAGAATGGAAATCATCTTCTTTTTAACAAAAATACCAATTTCTTCATTGACTCGCGCTATTTATGAGGTCCATCCATCATCTTAAAATTTGATAGCACATCTATTAAAAAAACAGTGATTTTCTTCTATTAAGTCAACCCAAATTCTTGGATTTCTTACTATGAGAAATTACACATGTTGGGTTTCTTAAATAAGAATTTTTTCCTCTAACTTCACGATTCACCGAATTCCATCATGTAAATGAGAATTTCATTCCTAGAAACCCCACAAGACATTTCTTGAGGAAATTTCCCAATATATATATATATATATATATATATATATATATATATATATATATATATATATATATATATATATATATATAATTTCTTTGAACAAGCATCACTTTACTCCTTCGGGAATACGACGAATTCAAATAAATCCAGTGAATATATTTTAACTTATGAAATTCAGTTTTCTTGGGCCCGAAGAAAATGAATTATTCTAGGCATTTCAATTTTTTCAAAAAACATTTGTATAACTATACTTATCTTCAAAAAAGTTTTTTACATTATTTCGCGAAGGGGACCCATAAATGATATTCTATTCTTCATATGGATACTTGTACGATATTTAGCTCTTTGAGAGACTCTGTGTAACGGCCCATTGTTCCATATGAGCCTCTCTGGTGAATAATGTATCAAGTATTCACATGGATGAATGATCACTTACTCATTCTTGGCTTAGCCTTTGTATAGCCGTTTCGTTCTCCGAGATAGAAAATGTACGGGTATCCTATAAAGTGATTTCCCACAGGTATTTACAGTGACTTTTCGTTTTATCGGTAGAAACCCTTACAGATATAGTCAGGAAATATTCTGAAAATTAATATGTGAGAGAATAATGAGTGCAGAGCAGAAACTTTGTTGTATCCTGCATAGGAAATATTGAGGAAGCACGTAGAAAATTTTTTATTTTAATTGTGAATTTGATAAAGATATATAATGACTTACGTGAACTGGTTTCAACCGAAAACACAATCATACAAGGTGATTACTTAATTCTACTTGCCGCATTTTACTGGTGAACCGTTGATCCTATAGAGGCATATTTTCAATTAGGGAAATTATCCAAATAACGTATGGAACTCAGGTAAGTCATATGTGTTGTAAGTGATTGTATAGTTGTTAAAATATAGAAATTAACTTTTTATACGGACACCCTGTCCTAATAAAGCAGGTTAAAAAGTTGTTGTCTTGACTCTGCTGAGGCCGACAGAGAAACTTCCTCTTTTCTAAGTGCATTATTAGCTGAGATATTCGGATTCCGAGAAAAGTTGGGAAACAACAGCATAAACTAATAAACAACGTTTCTTTCCCACGTTGATGCTGATCTTTCCGAACTTTTATCCGATTTTTGAACTAAAATGTGTCAGTGAATATTGCACTTGGAAACATGACATCTTTGTTGGCCTCTGTAGAGACATGGAAACAATTTTCTAATTGGATGTTTTGAGGTCAGGGTGTCCGTATAAAAAGTTTATCTTCGTATTTCACTAAATGCAATACCCCTTGCAACATGAATGACGTTCTACACGTTATTTGAATGATTTTTCACTACGATCAACATAATCATCGATCTCATCCAGCCAAAATTTTCCTCAAAAATTTTCCTTTTCAGCAAGTTTTTCCCCCACAAATTCCGAGTTTATGTGCTGCCATCCATATGTGAAAATACCTAGCCAAGTAGTGTATTTAGCTTTAGAAAAGCCCAAAATTAAAAATAAATAAATAAATAATTCTTATTTGATAAAAAAATTTTCCACAAGTTACCGTCACCGACACCAGTGTCGTTGAAGGGCTAGTATTTTTTATGCTCAAACGATTCAATATCATTGCTAATTGGTTGAAAAACCTGAATTTCTGGATTTTTTACCAATCAGCAACGACGTTCAATTATTAGTGCATAAAAATCCTAGCTCTAAGAGCTCTCGTCCGAGGCGGGAACCGCAAAAACTAGTGTGAAGCGGATTTGGAATAGCGAGAAAAAATTTACTTTTTATCGAAAGTAATGAAATATGCTAAATATGTCTTAAAATTTTGAAAATATGCTCTATCACGACATAGAGACAAGACAAAGAATACAGTATAAAGATAAAAAATAATACAGTATAACAAGAAGCAATGGTATATTAATGAAGTTTTTACTTTGAAATAGGGGCAGAGAACATGCCGAACACAATCTTCTCCTCATTAGACATACACACATGCAATTCTGTTTCTCCAGTCAAAAAAATATTCAACTTTTTAAGCGGCAATGACGAGATGTTTCGCCTCCTTAAAAACCTCTTATTTTAGCATTGACATGCCCAGATATTGTGTAAAGTGGATTTCGCAGTGAGCACTGCGTGTGTGTGTGTGCGTTATAAATGCGGCTATTATGTATTTACAAGCATTTCCTGATACGTTTGATGAATTTTCCTAAACTTATCATTTTTATTGGCGATTATGCATATTACCCAAGTGCCGCGTCGTTGGTAAAATCGTAGTATATCATATATTATACATGATAATTCTTACATGTATTGCATCATTATATCGGGGTACGATCGTACGATCGCAAAATTTTTTATCGCTATATCAGGGTCCAACTATATTGATCACACATATTGGACTTATTTGGAATTTTTTTAATATTTATCAAATTCCCAAATTCCACTTCGGCATTAAGCATAATCATAGATAAAGGCAATTTGTTTCAAGTATTAATCAAATTTGCCACCGACACTTGGTTATTATGCATAACTGCCGGAATAAGTGATAATGTTTTCAGTATTTAATAATTTATAGTACATATATTTTTTTAATTTATATAATTTATAAATTTATCAAATTTACCAACGACGCTCTGGTATTAAGCACTATCTCCTTTAAAAATGATAATTTTTGCCAGTGGAAATCAAATGAAATTTGTTAATTGAGGAAAAAAGTAAAATTTTCCCTGTTTAAAACGTGATTCTTAACTTCAAACTCTTCAAAAACTGAAATAGAATAAAAGTGGGTTGATCATAATTCATAGCTATTCCGGTGTGAGATAGCAATGCCATGTCGGTAATTATCTGCAGCAATAATGTTAAGAGTACATCAAGTAAGTATAAGTGTCTTGGATAAGCAGTCATTCCTTCTCTTCCGGAGAGAATCTTTTAAAATGGCAATTATACAAGAGAGACTAATTGATGGTTTCTTTGTTGCGAATAAAGAGAAGACGCGATGACGGTACTGAAGGATCGACGGTGATCCAAAATTTGAAGAACAGAAAGATGGAGAGGAGGGAATAGAAACAACTTTCGTCTTTTCAAGATTGAGACAATGAGAAGAAAGATGAAGTATTGCATTAATTAATCTCTCCGTAGCTTCATTAATAACTCCGTGGCAAGTAATCTCTTCCGATGATAAACTTTAAACCCTTCGAACTAAACTGTAAATCGCGATTGATAGCCGATAGAAATATTCGAATCTATTTCCATTTTATAGAATTATTCGCGATAACTTCAGCATTTTAATGCTACATGGTTCTTGTACTAGCGAGTTGTGTATAAAAGGGGTTCTTAACCTATAGGTTACCCAAAGTTGCGCCGTATGGGATCCTGAGATGAATCGTACAACACTGCTTGCAATACAGCTATAAATTCATTTGTTGCACCATTCCCCCGCCCCACATTTTAGATCCGGGCATTCAAGCTAAATTCTTTGACGGGGCCCTTCTATACTGAATTTATTTTTTGTGATTCTCAGCTGCAAACTTCAAAAATTGAAATAGAATAAAAAAAAATTGGTCATCATTCATAGTTATGTCGTTGTAAGTTAACGATGCTATGTCGGTAAATAATCTGCAGAAATAATGTTGTGTCTCATATAAAGTATAAGTCTCTTGTATAAGCAGTCATTGATTCTTCGGGAGAGAACCTTTGGAAATGGCAATTACAAGAGAAACCAACTGATGGTTCCTTTGTTGCGACGGTACTGAAGGGTCGACGACGATCCAAAAAGTATTGTTTTAATTAATCTCTTCATAGAGCTTCATTGATGACTCCGCGGCAAGTAATGTCTTCCGATGACAAACTTTAAACCTTTCAAACTAAATTATAAATCACGATTGATAACTGATAGAAATCTTCGAATCTATTTCCATTTCATAGAATTATTTGCGATAGCATTTTGAGGCTTCGAAATTCTTGTATTAGCAAGAATCGTGTATAGTAGGGGGTTCTTAACCTATGGGTCATGACCCAAACTTGGGACGTAGGGGGATCCTGAAATGGTTCGTATATAACTCTGCTTACAATCCACCTATTGCATCATGACTTTCCCCCCCCCCCCCATATCTTAGATCCGAGCATTTAAGCTAAACTCTTTCACGGGCAGCTCTACAGTGAATATTATTTTGCGGTTTGCGTGAAAGAAACGAAGGATATTGCTTACTTATATTAGAGAAAGAGACTTGCTAATTCTTGAAAGAGTCTCTCATAACCCTCCCGTTGAAATACATCGGTGGTTTGGTTACACTAGAAATGCGTCGGGGGCTCGGTTATACTAGAAATGCGTCTGAGGATTGCCATGTCAATCGTACCCCTTGAAATGCGTAGGATGTTTGCGTAACCCAGGAAATGCAGAGCACAAGCTTGCGTTTTCGCTCGTTAAATTGTACCGTAATTAATGTGTTTTCCACTTTTATTTCTTTTTTTTTCAGAAATTGCTGATCATTTTTTTACGTGCCCCCTAAATACGCCATCGTGTGCTCCTAGGATTACGGGAATCACTGGTTTGGAACCACCGTCTTTCCCAGTGAACAGAATACACAATATATACTCCCACTCGTCAATGTCAAAACTTTACATATGATCATGGATCCGAAAATTGAATGTTTTATGTATTTGAACACATCTTATTACGCTTATTGTGAAACGCGTTCGATTTACGAGCGTTTGGTCGCTTTTCCAAGTCGTATTTATAGATTTGTCCAAGTTTAAATCATTATTAGTTTAATGATTGATAATTCTCTCTCCAAATTGAAATGTTGATGTAATCATTCGACGAGGTTTACCGACAGCGAGACAAATTAATTGCAATCTGATTAACATCGTCTAGACTGGCCGTCGTGATCAGCTCAACCCCATCCATTGAAACTCCACCTAATTCTACAGCTGATCATGTAAACATGCTGAAGAAGGAAGAAAACTTGCTGCCTGAATTTTTTTTTCCCCCTTTATACGGTGATCACATCATGTTTCGCGTTACTTCTCACGTTTTTGTGACAGTTGTCGGAACGAGATCGAAATGATAGATTGCATTATTTTACTTTTTTTTGCAGTCAGTCATGTAACACTGGATTCGATGGAAAAGCTGGTAATTCCGTTTGATTCGATTCAGGATTACTTTCCTTGTAAGTTTACACCTACGTGTCTGGATATTCCCATGGGACTGAAACTGATGATTCGATTCATCATCCAAACTTTTCAAAAAGCCTTATAAGAATCCTATACTCATGTATTTGAAAATACATAACATCTGGATTCAACACATTCTAGATTCAATAACTTCAAATGCCTGTTAGTTAATAGTCATATTCATTCGCTTTACTTACAAAAATGAGGATCATTTAACATGTTCAGCTTTCGTGTTGTTTATATTATGTTATTCAGGAGCAGATGCTTTATATGGTCTATTTCTGAATTGAAAAGTTATTCTTTCGCCTATTTTTTTGTCTGAATTCTTATGAGACTAAATTTCTAGAACAAAGGATATAGGAAAGCATGGCATGACCCATTGACAATATACATTCCATTACGAGGTTCAAATTAACGTGTATATACACAAATATAATAGAAAAACGTAGAAATATGTATGTGCAACATATATAACGTATTGTTACGTAAATAGTCATTTTTTGTCATTTATTATGTCATCCTCCACCTGTAAATAGTCGAATTTAGCTACCAAAATTCGACGAATTTAGCGACCACCGAAAGATCTTTTCAGAGAGTTTCCGACGTTTCTCTGGCTGCTTAAAAGCGCCGCCAGAGCGGAAGTGTGGACACTTTGTTCAGTGTTTGAAGACGAGATGTCTTCAACATGGGCTTGAGAGAAGCCTTTCCATTGTTTAACGTTTTTAGTCAGATCACTGCTGGTGCAAATAGCTGCTCTGTAAAATAAATCTGTCTGGTCCTTGAAATTGCTTCGTAACAGACATTATGCAGAACAATACGTATAAATATAAGCATTTGACCTATATACAGGGTACTCTGTAAATGCTAGCACGGCCTTTATCTCATAAACCGCGTGTCGTAGAGGCACGATTTAAATTTAAAAAATGCTCTACAGGCATTCAAAAATTACCCCGTAGCTATTTTGATAGTAAAAATACAACGCCTAAGAAAATAAAAAAAATCTAAATTTCCATACAGTCTCCCTGTGCTGTAGTTTTCAGTCAGAAAGTCACGAAAAGAATTCCATGTTTCTAAAGATCAATATTCACAAAGATAAACGAAAGGAATCGAAAAACGGAGGAAATTTGAGGAAAGGACAGCGTTAAATGCAGGAAAGAAAAAAAACGGTTTTTTATTAACTTTTTACCTTCCGAATCAAGATTTAGATTGATTTTTATTTTATTCCTCCTTCTGATCCTTCAATTTGGACATACCAATCAAAAAATTCATGAAAAAACAATTTCCCTGTATGTTTTCTGGACTTGTGCCGTAGAAAAAACATTAAAATTAAAAACAAAAAAAAATTAAATATAATTTTTCCTTCAGGAATAGATGATTTAGAAAAAAATTAAATTGATAGCAGATGAGTTGAAATGTGATTGAAATTTTTGTTTTGTAAATTAAATTTGGAATCTCACACCTTCAGAAAAAAACAAAATCAAGTGTTTTCTTTCCAGCTGATGTAAAGCTGATGTTCCCAATTCGCAACATTGGCCGTTAAATGGTTAAGGAATGGTCGGACTTGATTTTCACGTCGTTGTAAAAAAATTCCATTTTTTTTTTTAATCTTAAAAGTGAAGTAAAATATTTAAAATGTATCTACACAATTTGAAAATTATTTTTTAAGAATTGTATTATTTTTTTAATATCTCTTATGCATCTCTTTTGATATCAAAGAAAGTTGTTGATATGCGCAACGCATATGATCCGTTTAACATTAATTCAGATGTTTTTAACGCGTATTATCCGAAGATTACAGGAAAATAAATTTCAGTTCGATTCTATGCTCGAGATTTCATTCTCCAAATATTAATATTATCTTAATATTCTCCAAAAATTAAGCCTGTGAGGATATAGTATACTATATCCACACAGAATAATGCGGAATAAGAATATATTCACGATATATATATTCTTATATCGTGAGAATATATTCTTATATATATATATATATCTAATATATTCACGAATATCGTGAGAATATATTCTTATATATATATATCTAATATATTCACGAATATCGTGAGAATATATTCTTATATATATATATCTAATATATTCACGAATATCGTGAGAATATATTCACGAATATATTCTCACGATATAAGAATATATTCGTGAATATATTCTAACGATATAAGAATATATTCGTTAATATATTCGTTAATATATTCTCACGATATAAGAATATATTCGTTAATATATTCGTTAATATATTCTCACAATATAAGAATATATTCGTGAATATATTCTCACGATATTCGTGAATATATTCTCACGATATTCGTGAATATATTCGTGGGATCAATGCTGAGCAATCTATCTCACGAGAGCAAACTCAGTTGAACGAGAATTTGCGCTTTCGCTGGAAATGTTCACACTTCGCTTTATGTCTCCAAAACTGAGATGTTCCTCATTTCATTTCTCTTTCGGACCGCCGTTACACGACTAGACGATGTATTCTTCATTTATTTAAGTGTTCGTTTTCATTTTAATGTTTTACCTAGAAGACATGGTCAAGAGAGTATATCAGTGAATAAATGGGAGTTTCATCATCTGTGGCTGATATTTCATTTCTATGCGCACGTTTACGAATTCGTTAGCTTAGAACAGTGGTTCATTAACTGTGGGCCGGACACCTTTAGGGTGGGCAGCGAAAGATTTTCCGAAAAAGTTATACGTCTTAAAAATTTATTTTTATTCTTTCACGAATAACCTAAAACAGGGGTGGCCAACTTCTTTCTGTTCGCGAGCCAACATAATGGTCAGCTATAGCGTCGCGGGCCGCATCAGTGGTGCAACTTCGGTGCATAAGCCGCTCCATTATTTTAATTGAATTAATTAGTTATTAAATTAATTTCGTCACAAGAACTAAGCAGTTTGTTAATCAAGAAATCTGCTGCTGGTACCGATAGTGCAAATAATGATCACAAATTTAATTTTTTCACGGTACTTTTACCTTGTCGCGGGCCGCACATAATCATTTCACGGGCCAGCTGATGGCCACCCCTGACCTAAAACACACTTTAACTCTTTGCTGTGCTATAGTATTATATAGTATTAGTTGCTGTGCTGCTTATTATCCATATGCACACTTATTAGTCAAAAGTAAAAAAACACACAACTAATAAATTAACGGTTAAAGCCACAGGTTGTTTTCGGGGAAAGGAAACACACCCCCCCCCCCATTAAAATTGGAAACCTTAAACAACAATAAATGAAAAAGAAACATCTTTTTTTCATGCTTGGGCCAGACAACCCTTCCTACAACGGTACAAATCTTCTACCATCACACTTTACTCATACTTCGAAAAATAGATGGCAGCACTACAACAAGCATTACACAGAAACAAATTTCACGTCAGGTTCCCAACACGTGCATACACATGCCGAATTGAACCGATTGGTTAGAAGTTCTACGGAGGAATATGGGCGAGGTGCATGTGTGGTTTATTATTGGTAGTAGACAGCCGTTTAAAATTTTAATCAAAAATCAAAATCGTGCAACGAAATCATGTAGTTGAATTTTTTTATGATGCGAAGCCCTACGATTATTCAACTTACATTGATTGTCAAACGCAGGTTGATGTATCCGCTACATAGGCAACAATACAAGCACGAGCACAACGTATCTCGATCTCAGAATTGCTGTTTCCCAAAACATTCGAAAAATACAGAGTTGATTTTGCACATATGAATAACTGGCGAACCGTTAATCCTCGAGGCGTACATCCAATTAAGAAAAAGTGTGCAAATAACGTGTAGGACTCAAATACGTCATTCATGTTGCGAGAAATTGTACAGCTATTTAAAAAAAAAAACTCTTTATTTGGACACCCCTGCGCCCAAAAATCCAATTAGAAAGTTGTTACCCTGTCTCTATAACGGCCAACAAAAAAATATTCCCATTTTTCTGTAAGCAATATTCACAGCAATGTTGCTGTAGTCGAACCCCGATAAAATGATAAAAAAAACTACGATCGTTCCGCGATATAATGATAACAAATGTTACGATCGACCCCGATAATGATACAATACATGTACGAATTACCATGTACAATATATCACATAGTGCGATTTATCATGTTTGCCAGAGACTCGACGATTGGGTATTATGTTTCATCGTCGGTAATAGTGATAATTTTTTTAGAACTTACTAAATTCACCAACGACACTTGTGTACTATGCGTAATCACCGTAAAAGTGATTAATTCAGGGAAATTTCTCAAATTTACCAAAATGCGCAGTGATTACTATTACGCATAATCACTGGTTATTATGTATAATAACAGGATTTTTCACATTTACCATAATATATCCACTAAGCATTCTCATTTTCAGCGGTAAAATAAGTACAGTTCATTTTTTATCAAAAAGTAATTAAACTTATACGCTTTCCACAGAATTCCTCGACCCGTAACAAGTATGAGATAAAAAGATGTGAGTACGCATAAAAAGCCTATTATAAGCCTCTGGCCCTTCTCTTCTAACGAAAATACAGCGTGTGCTATTTATAGTGCAACATACTTTCATCTCGAGTGGTCGACCGCAACATTTTTCTTGCGTATTTTTTAATTAGCATAATTAATAATTTTTTTCAACGTTTTAACGTTCTTTAAAAAGTGAGGAGTTCCTATCTCTCTCTCTCTCTCTCTCTTCTAATTAATGAATTTTCTTTTCTGCTCACGGCGAAAATGTACACCGAATGCTAATTATCGCTCCGAGTGACTAATTATCATTGTAACGCCGCTACCCCCACGTAAAAACCTCAAGCTCTCATGTTTGCATTCGTAATTTGATAATTATGAAATTTTTCTCCAAAAATCACTGAAGAGTACCTGGAATTACTATTTTTGTGAATTTGTAATAGAGCATTCAGAATAAATCGTCTAAATTGTGTGTATACCTAAATACTACATTATATTTTTAAAAAAATTTTCTCAATTACCTATCAATGACTTCAAGTGAGAATATATATCCAATATTAACGTTTATATACATTGTGTTATTGTGTTATAGTTCGTCATTTAATTACCTCGAAATAAATAGTTTCCATTTTACATTCGTATAAACTAGTGAGCTCGTTAAGTGTTCGCGAAGACAAATTACCCACTTGTTGTTCATATCGCCGATAATGCATTACAGGTTCTCGTTTCGGTATAAATCTAATCCACTTTGATGGTTTCTCTGTTTCGGATGGCAGTAATATTATATATACATACTACGATAAATGTGATACATTTATTATATATATACTTAACCGGTTATTATGCACACTGACAATTATGCATTCTTGGAAAGTTTGATGAATTTATCCCTTTTACCGGCGATTATGCGTAATTACAAAGCGTCGTTGGTAAATTTGATATATACTTGAAATTTATCGCATTTATCTGTGATTATGCATCGCCGATATATATGTAATTCACTCTAGTGTAATTGGTGAATTTGATATATGTGAAAAAAAAAATCTAAATGAGTTTATGATGAATATTGTCGGACCCCGATGTATTGATTCAATACATGTATGAATTATAATGTATAGCACAGTATGATTTACCGTGTTTCCAACGACGTGTCGCTTAGGTATTATGCATAATCATCGGTAAATGTGCTTGATTTAGGGAAATTTATCAAATTTAACAACAAAGAGAATTGGGTACTAGGCATAACCGCCGGTGGAATTGATGAATTCAGGAAAATTCATCAAACTCACCGATATGCTCGGTGATTATGAATACTAACTGGATTTATAACATTTGCCGTCACATATATACACACACATACACAGGCGAGTTTTTATATAAATAAATCCCCCGTTTCAACAAAAAAAATATTCGTTATAATGTTTCTGAATATAAAGGGTGTCCCAGAAATCTACGACCGAAATGAGAGAGGTTGATAGTGCACGCGAAGACAATTTTTCTAATGTATCTCGGGGTCACTTCCCACTTATTTGGGACATGCGTGCATCACTCCTCTTTAGAAGTCACTAAAATATTGCAACCTTACTCACACCATGAGGAGCAGCAAGAAAATTTCTTCCTTCCAAAGGAAAAGCATAAGGAAGAAGAAAATATTGCCCCTTGTTTTCTCTGCTATAGTGTGTTTTTCTTTACACATGTAGGAAAATATATTTTTCTCCTTCACTCCCACGGTTTCCTTGGGATTTTGCTCTCTCTTTTTTTGGTGTCAGTGGCTTATATCCTATGCTGACATATTCTGAACATGAAAGTCATTTGCGACCCTAGGTTCTATTCTAAAAATTGTTTTTCCTTCGGGAATACTTTGGGTATCACTCTGAGAGATGTGAAGTGCGGTGTGTCCGATTCGTCAATGCTCTGTTTAAAAATTGTTCTCCTTGATCATCATGAAGGATTTGCCTCGGATATCAAACATATGCCTTATTGTGTCATCCTTCTCATTTTGGTGGCAGTGTTCTGGGAACACCCTGCTTAGTAAGTAAGCATCTTCAGAGAAGTACTTGGAACATTGAAAGTGAAAATTTGATTTTAAAATAGAAAGGGAGAAACATTTTTTTTTCTTCCATACAGGGCGTCCCAGAAATTCGTAAATAGTTTGAAAATACATAAAAGTGGAAAGAATTGGTATGCTCGAGTGCAGTTTGCGGAAAAGGTTATTCTCGCAAAGAGGATTTCTTTTTGTACAGAATAAAAATTTAGTTCAAGTTTTTCGCGTCGATAAAGAACGCTGCACTAAAGTAAATTAGGAATGATTGGACTTTCTTCAATCCCTTCTATGTTTGGGTTGTTCGTAAAGCTTCGAAAAATTCGAAAGAGGTAAAACAGCTTTACCAACAGTACTTTATCCACCAATGTCAACATCGAAATGAAAACCTTATTTAAGTGCCGGTAACAGAAAAATTCGGAAACGGATGGTTTATCGTAGACCCTGTATTTCATGACGCTTATTTGTATACTTCTAGTGATTTGCTTACGTGCAGTGCTCTTTATCGAAAAAAATTTCAAGTAGTTTTTTTTTCTTCTGTGGACCAAAATAAAATTCCCCTTTGAGCAAGAATAACTTCTTCTCAAACCGCATTCAGCTTTATCTATTTTTTTTCTAATTTTTATGGATTTTGGAATCTATTTCTCTGTTTTTATCTTTCAGCCTTTTTCATTAATTCGATTTTAACTTCTTTCAATTCGCCGTAAGAGCCGTTCCTGTCTGAGGAAGCGAATAATTTAGTTAGCTCGAAGTTGTTTTTTCTCACACACTTTTCTCATTGAAGCGTGTTTTGAACTCAAAAAAAATGATTTAACCCATTGTAATGCACTTAGATAAAAAAAAAATTAATGAGAAATGTGTATTCTGTTCACATGAGAGGAAAGGGCGTTAACCGTTTTGGCTTCTTTTCTTTGTTATCTTAACCATGATCAGACGTATCTCGAGAACCGCTGATTTTGTCACTTGACATAATATTTCAGTTTCATACTTTACAACGTCACTATCTCATGTGACAGCTCTTCACTTTTTTCCATATAAATGTGTACATATTTTACGGTCATGATTCGTCGGTTCTGTCAGCGCAATAAAATATTTATTACCTTCCATACTGAATATCACAGAAAGAGTTTTTCAATTTTCTTTGGGAAACGATCGAGCCAAGTCAGTTCAAAGTTTTGTGAAGTATTTCAATGCCGAAAAACTTGCGATTATTAGTTGTTGGTTTTTTTTTGGCATGACTCCAGATTCTTTTCAAAAAGCAACACTTCACCGATATCAATCCGATAAAGGCCATTAAAGCACACAGCAAACCACTTTTCCCCTAAAGCGAATGTGTTCTAACCTCTCTCCGAAAACTCTCAACGAATGTTTTCAGTTCCAGAATGGCTGTATATACGTCAAACTTCTGCAATAAATGCGATTTCGATTTCAATAAGGTTCTCGTCTTTCTTTCTTGACCGCAAACACACAGTTATACCTCAGTTATATCTCCCTTCCTTCCGAGAATTTTCCTTTCCATTGAAATTTTGCTCTTTGGAAAAAAAAGTTAAGAGAATAGAAAAAATTGTCCATTTCAATATATGTCGGAAATACCCGAAACGTATTACATGAAATCAATTTTTACTGTCTTAAGCCGCGCAGTGCGCCACATAGTGTATTTAGCAGGGAAAAAATATCTTTTCGAAAAGTAATTTATAGTTTTTGAAAATTCTTTTTGATCCACGTCAGTAACATAAATCCAACACATGCTGAGAAGTATAAACAAATAATAATAACATTCTGTGTAATTTTAAAAATCATTTCAACACGGTTTCCATGTTTACTATTTTATTGCAATGCTGTGCAATTTAAAGCCAAAGTTGTATTTTCTAATTAATTTCTTATCAGTTGTTACTGGCATTTGTAATTACTTTCATTGGTTTTACTCGGAATAGTAATATACACCTTATATTTAGAACGAAAAAATATTGAAATAAATTATGATACCAAAGTATTTTTTGAATAAAAGAACACAATCAGAATATATCCATTCCGAGCACTTGATTCAATGCTTACATGCGAAAATCAAGTTTTTAATTGTGTAAGGTAGAGACTCGTACATTGGGAATAACTTGAAAAGATTGTCCTCTCGCTTAAAACAAAAGCTTGAAACAAAAATCCAGAGCATCCAAGGGCTCCTTTTCTTTAAAAATTGAAAATTAACTTGCCATACAAGTCCTCTTAATCGTTTTGCGTAACGAAATCTAAATATTTTGCATGGTATGACAGAAATGCTATTCATATAACAGAACATGATACAGGCACTGATCCAGGACGATGTGACGGGAGGGGGCGAATTGTATTTCTCTGTAATATAAGTTCATTTCATATCGTCCCGCATTTTACAAACAGACACATTTCCCCATATTATTCGGAGCTTGAAAGGAGCGACCGTTCCCATCAGCCCCCTCTGAATACGCACCTAAGCAAATGCATACATCTTTAGCTACGAAAGGAGTTTAGACAGACATCTTCAACTGCGAACGAAGCCGGGCCTGACATCTTTAGCTGTGAATGAAGCCAAGGTTGACACCTGCAGCTAGGAATCGAGAGTAGGCAGGTATCTTCAGCTGCGAATGAAGCCGAGGAAGACATCTTCAGCTGCGGATCGAGCAGAGCCAGACAACTGCAAATTCGAAAGGAGCGAAAGCAAGCTTCTTCAGATGCGAATGGAGCGAAACCAAGCATCTTCATCCGTAAATGGAGTGAAACCAGGCACCTTCATCAGCGAATGAAGCCGAGGCAGGTCGAAAAAATATAGCGAAAAAAGGCAGGTCGGAAAAAAAGGAGCGAAACCAGGCATCTTCATCAGTGAATGGAGTGAAACCAGGCACCTTCATCAGCGAATGAAGCCCAGGCAGGTCGAAAAAATATAGCGAAAAGAGGCAGGTCGAAAAAAAAGGAGCGAAACCAGGCATCTTCCTCAGTGAATGGAGCGAAACCAGGCATCTTCATCAGTGAATGGAGCGAAACCAGGCATCTTCGTCAGTGAATGGAGCGAAACCAGGCACCTTCATCGGCGAATGAAGCCGAGGTAGGTCGATCTAGGGCGATGAGTCGGAGAAGTGACTTATTGTGTAGGTGCTTTAGATCATCCCGCATTTTACGGAACAGACAAACTTTCCTCATAT
The DNA here is from genome assembly GCF_987345545.1 of Pholcus phalangioides. Taxonomy (NCBI): domain Eukaryota; kingdom Metazoa; phylum Arthropoda; class Arachnida; order Araneae; family Pholcidae; genus Pholcus; species Pholcus phalangioides. Next base: position 30,085,232 of record NW_028301601.1, read on the forward strand.
TATTCAGCTATTGGGAAGGGCGATCAACCCCCCCCCCATGCCCCTCCCGGATCCAAGTGCATATTGCGTATACCCACACGTTTAATTACATTTGAGGAGGCTATGTAGCAATTAATCCACCTAAATTTACGGACAATGACATTCAATGAATATAATAGTCCGCTCAAGACCATATTTAAATGCATGTAAGATGTGTATTATCGAATATGCCGTGAGAAATCACGCAACCTGCGCTAGATATTTTTTTTTTTTTGGACCACGTGTAACACATACACACATGCGCGCACTTATATTCCAGTATCCCATAAATATCGTGATATGCTCTAATCTACAAAAAAAATTACCTTTTATTTTTCCAAGATATATACGTTATGAAATCCTACGCCGTAGAGCCTATCAAATTGCTAGATGCATATTTTATGAGTATTTCGCGAGCGGATCGCGTGCGCGAGCCTTAAAGATAATAATGGGAAAAGGATTTTTTTTACGTAAGAAAAGAGGGAAAAAAACAGGGAAGAGGAGAATTTCTTTACAATGTGAAAAATGTTAAAATATACAAAAAAAAGTGATAATAACGGATTATAGTGAAATTTTGTGCTCATTTATAACTTCGAAGAAAGAAATCTTTTAAAATATTAATAGGGGAAACCTAATTACGTTCTTCTCCGATATTTCCGGAAAATTTATGGGAGAAAACTCGTATCTCCGATGGAATTTAGGAATTTGAATTTTTTTTTTATTTTAACTTATTTTACAATAGTGATTTTGAACGCTTTTAAAATAAATATTTTTTAACCCTTTCTACTGTCCGTTTTTTCATCATGGCGTTAACTAAATCTAGCAGATGGTTTTCATAAAATCACAAATAATATTGAGATATTTTTACATTACAATGAATCACTTTGATCCTTGAAGGAAAATTTACATTATCGGTATGAATATACAGGGTGTTTCAGAAACACGTGCACAATCTTCTTTCTCCGTCTTCATGTGCCATATCGATGTTATCTTTCCTTCAATAGCCTAATGCATATATGCTCAAACCACAGCGCGCTGGCAGAATATGGCCGTCGGAGTGATCTGATGTGGCCCGCGACTTCAAACCTATTTTGTAAAACATAATTTAGAAACACGCTTACAGATCACTTAAGGGAGTGAGTCGTGGCATATTACAGATCACTTGGGTTGCCCGTGGCATATTAACAGCGCACTCAAGCATCCCCTTAACAAATTTCCAAATCATTGAAGGGGCCATCTACGCATTTACATATCTCTCAAGATCTCTAGCACAGTTCCGTAGCGCTTAAGTCGCCCGCTGTTCCACGCCACGCAACTTATACATGGCACAGTTCCAGATGGCTCAAGTGGCCCACTGAACAATCCCCGATCACTTGAGTGATCCGTGAGATATTTATAGATCACTTAAGTTGTGTCCCGCGACGCGTTTTCAAATCAATGAAGAGGCCTCGCACTTTCCTAAAAGATGGGTGGATATACGGGGCGGGGCACGGAGGGACATTGCCCACCCTACCCCAGTGTCAAAGGCGGAGCCGACTCATCTAATGTATATGCGTAAATATGAACTGACATCATCATCATCATCGTGCTCTCCCAACAATCATCATCATGCCCCCTCCCCACACTTTCAAGTCCATCTCCACCTATGTCCTAAAAATTGAGCACCCTCGACCGTGAGACACAGGGCCGTCATTTCAACTTTTTCCGGGGTGGGGGGGGGCAAACATTTTCCGGGGAGGGGCAAAGCACATGTACTCAATGTATGTATATATATATACCATTTTTAGTGTATTTTCAAAAGAAAGAGGGGCAACGGTCCCCCCCTGCCCTCCCTACCCCCCCCCCCCCCCCACCAAATGATGTGCCTGCCGTTATAGACCGTGCATAAGAACACACTCGCAGGGAATATGCTTGGAGAGCCATGATACAGTCCGTTTAAGTTGAAATTTACTCGAAGTTTTATTTGTTAGAGCGAAATCCAGCTTCAGCACTGAATTGCCAGCCGACGCCAGTTAAGAATCATGTTAATTGTGGGTTTTTCCCCCATTTATGCCTCATCGACATGATGGGCCCTATACAACACTAAAACTACCGTTCATGCACCTCGTACACATTCCTACGGGAAATTTCTAACGAATTTTTATATACTCGAACGTGTTATGTGTGTGGGTGTATGCGTGACTCTAACGCGTATTTACAATGTCGCACAATCAAATGACGGTTTTCAAAATGGGCTAACCAGAAAACGGTGACAGATATTATACATTTTCAAAGAATCCCAAAACTCGACCCTTTTCATGACAGTGATGACGGGCAAGGTCGGTACCACAATCAATCAAAAGGTTCAAGACCCCCAGCTGTAAGGGCCCTTCACAACATGGATATCATTTTATGGGTTCACAAAAACAAAACGGTCGAAAAACGCTTTTGTTCGAGATGTCGGTAGACGCTACTCTCATATAAATAATTTTAAACATATATTTTTCAATTAAAATACTACTTTTAAAAATGACTGTGGTATTTTCAAAGGATTGTTAATATTTTTATGAAAACTAATAACAGTAACTGTGTAACTAAAACCAATCAAATAATCTCAGTAATTTAATATAAATATTGTGTTTTAAACATTATTTAGTATTTCAAAATAAGGAGAACTTGCTTAATCCGACGTGATTTATTCGAATCTTTTGGATAATTCGAAAGTTCAAGAACTCCCCTTGAGTTCTCTGAATAATTTAATGTTGAAATTTCTTGTTTAATTCGTATTTGTTTTGAATCTTTTAAATAATTTGAATTTGGGGAGGGGGGAATCACGAAGTTCATGGATGTACAGTTAAACCTCGTTAGTGCGTCACCCGGTTAACACGTCACTCCTCTTACCGGGTCACTTTTTGGAAGTCCCAATTGTCCTCAGGCAGGAATTGGCACAGCTATGGCTTACGTCGTTTAACGAGTCACTCTGCTTACTAAGTCATATTTTTGCTCTCCCACGAGTGACTTGAGGTTTGACTGTATAAGGAAATTTAGCTTGAAAAAAATTCCACAAGAAGTCAGACTTTGGTTTTCTCGACCAAACAATAAAAACGACTCATAGCATCATAAAATAGCTCGATCAAGCAAGTTATACAAACAAGTTAAACAAAGCAAACGCAAGTTAAACAAATATTCAATGGCAAATAAAAGCGTGTGGAAATTCTGTTTTTCTGTGCTTTTTCATTGATAATTTGAGATTCCTATTTTAAATATTACTCAGCTGGAGTTCATCGAGACCGAGTACCACTTGATACCGTTCATGTAGTTGAACCTGATGGATCAAGGTGTACCATTCAAAATCTGAATATATTTTTCGTCATTAAGAGTATCGAAAGTATCGGGAAGTAAAACTTTTGCAATACGTTAATGAAATGGTAATGATTTATACTGTAGCATGAGAATGGTAAGCAAAATTTGGGAAGCAGTTTCAAAACGGATGATCATGAACCGTTTCCGTAAATCAGGCTTTGAACACGATCAAGAAATTCCGCAGCGATGAAGATTCCAGAACAATGGAATAATGTTTAGCGGCTAAAATCAATAATTACATTTTTGAATTATTAAAATTTAGAAAACAGTTTCGTAACTGATGGTAAAGTTTTAATGTTTGATAATTGCATCCTATGTGAATGTTGATGATTAAGTTGCAATTTGTAGCCATTTTACGGATCCAGGATAGATTGATTGGATAATTGGAATTTTCGAAAATCCGAACTTCTTTCCAGTGACTTTGGACTTCGAATTAATTAACTTCGACTGTATATTCAGCAATACGATGTTATAATTAGGTATTACACAGATGGATCAGTTTACGACATGCAAAACTCGATAACAAAATAGGTAGAAAATTAATAAACCAATCGCCAAAAAAGTATCAAATTTTGGATGAAAATATGCAGAAGTACTTATTTTTGAAGATTTTGGATTTCCTAGTTCGAGACTATAAATAATAAAAACAGAGAAATGAATTAAGATTTGGAAAAAGGAGAATCTCTTCTTGCATTTCCTTAAACATTTTTTTTTTTGCAGAATTTGTTTTTACTTCCATATAGTTTGACAGCAGCATTTTATTAAAATTTAATCCATCTCATACGCAACAGCTGAGGCAAATAAAGAACCACCTCGTGGAAAAAATTTCCTTAAAAGTCAAAAAAATCTGAAGATTACTTTTAGGAGGAACATCTTATTCAAAAAAATATGTATATTTACCCTTAATTTTCTTTTTCTGCGCTTATTTTTTTTTTTCTTTTCCAAGTTTTGCGATGGTTCGTTTTTGTGGCGGTGATTAAAACAGAAAAATGATTGGGGAAAAATCGTTTTTCACTATGAAAGTGTTAATGAGGACCTAAATTCATCATTATCTTCTTTTCTAAAAGAAAAAGTCGAATGTGGTTAATTATATTTTTAACATGCTAGGATTGAATCTCCCGCTGACAAGATGGATTACACGAATATACGGTATCATTAAAGTACTTATAAATTTAAAAATGAATTTTCATGTTAAGTAAATTGGGTATCGGATTAATGTGTGAAAAAGTTGTTTTCTAAGAAACTGTTTATTTGAGTTCTTCATTGATATGATACATGTATTTCTTTGAAATTATGTTTATAAGATCTTTCTTTTTTTTCATCGTTAAATAATTGGATGAATTTTAATTTCTCTATGCTTTAATCCGTATTTTTATTAGAATTTAATCATACAAGAGTTGTTTCTGTTTATAGTTAAGGGTTCCCAATAAATTCGGAAACGTAGGTTAAGAATAAATATTTTTCTGTCAACAGATGGGAAATTTTTGAAACTAATGCTGAGTTCCCTTAAGCACTCTAAAATTTTAGTATCACAAAATTAGAATTTTGTTCATGCAAATACAACGCCACAACATGCAAAATTTCCAACGAGGTGACTGAGATGGACAGCTATATAAAATTTATAGAATATAATTATTTTTTATTGAATGACCTATTTTTTGTTATATTATATTAAGAGATGAGTTTTTTTACATTTATTTTCAAACTTTTGATACAAATTTAACGTTTACACCGCTAGATACCTGTTGTATAAAGAAACTTAAGATTTTGTTGAGCATTCTTTTCATGTCTGGGCTTTTTTTCAATGATTGAAAAAAAAAACGTTTTTACTACGAAAGTGTAAATCAGGACTTAAATTCATCACTAACTTCTTTTACAAAAAATTGCAAATGTGGTTAATTATATTTTAACATGTACGGATTGAATCTTTGGCTGGAAAGTTCAATCAAGGTCTGGACACACATATCTCGACACGTGTATCTGCCGAGTGTAGGTTATCACTCGATAGAGCCGATAACAACCCCGGTTAATGCAAAGGAACTTACTTCCGTTCACTCAAAAGAGGCATGGTTGTGTCGGAAAAAGTGAGCAGAGATTTATAGCAGTGGCCACCCCTTAGCCCGTGTAAGTTGAAACTCAATTACCAGCTAGAATGATAGAGATACATAAATGGGAATATATATCAATGCAACTAAAACAGAAAATCAAAGAAAAAAATAAACAAAATATTCAATGTAACTTATTAAAAATAGTTGAGAAGCAGATGATTTGTTTTGGAAATTATTCAAGACTTCGATGATTTATGGTACGATGGATTCCTATTCTGCAACATATTTGATCAATATCTTCTGAATTTCAATGTTTTCTGAGAAATGCGTATAAATTGCTGTTTTTTCTTTCACCATGATATTTCGGAGAGAAAAGAAGTATTTTTCTGCATTTTCCGCTGCTAAATTTGTTCCTTTCTGTCATAATATCCATATTTTGCCTCAAAAAGCTCATTCACGCAGCGAGACTTTCAAAACGTAGCAGTAGGCTTTGAAAATGCATTGACGTCACGAAAAAAGCTGAAGGTAAAAGTTATTCGGAGGAGTTTGCGATGATATTTCAGAAGTTACTGTCCACAGAGGAGCACCAGATAAAAACAGTTAAAAAAAAGTTATCCTCTGAATATCCGTGAGAGACGCTTTGATCCCGTCTTTTGATGGCAGCTTCACAGGAGAAACGATGAATAAATGTAAACGTAAGAAAAATAACATGGCAATGTTAATATATATCACTGCATTAGACTATAAACAGAAAACCTTTGAGGAAAGAAGAGATTTAATTTTAAGATACTGAGTCCATGTCTCAAAGTTTGTGAAGGTAACGGTAACGATACATACAGAAACATCGGAAATTCACTTTATACACACACGATGGCCTCAATAGACAAAATGTCCAAGGAGCAATGAGACAATTGAGCAGGCCGAGAAAAGGTGCCCATAAATACAGCAACCCAATAACAGCAATAAAAAACCAGTAATTATGAAGAAATATGAAATATACTGCCCATAAAACATTATGGTGTCTTATTCTAAATTATGGATAGCTCCTTAATTTATCCCAATATGTTCATAGTATGTCTTTTTAAACGTGCCAATGTTGTTCGAATTCACGATAATAAAACGTATTTAATTGAATAATTTCAATATAAAAAAACGAAGTTTTTGCTTCACTCTCCATAAAAACTCATCTGCATCAAATGTTAGGATGCATGTTACGATAACTGTAGTAATTCCGGTTATTATGCATACGTGCCGATGATTTTGATATAAGTTTGATAAATTTCCCAAAATTGATCTCTTTTACTGGTGATTATGCATAATACCAAAGCATAGTTGGCGAACATAATGAATCATACTAAATTCATCACACTTGCCGGTTATTATGCTTAACCGACATTTCGTATTGGAAATACGTATAATAAATCGGCCCCATTGCCGTGATAAGTTTTATTATTTAGGCGGCAGCACTTGTGAGCCAGAGTCTTTTTTTTTCCTTTCAAACCGAGCACAACTCAGGTCTATTGCCATGGGCAATTTACTACTTAGCGAGATGCGCCAGAAGTGTAAGCACCTAACAGTCTGACTGCGTTTTTAGTGTTGTGTCTGATTTTTCAGTGCTGTCATCTATATTTCAGAAGTGAAGTGTAATGGCTGAATATTTGTGTCGTTTGTAGGTCTGTTGCTCTCTGTGGCGAGACTTTTCAATGGGAAAACCATCTCGCATTCACGCCTCGAATTTGGAAACCACAGAAAAACAACTTCAGCCTACCACTACTGCGGTGACGATGGAGTTGATTCAGATATAATGAACTCTGATTAAAGGTGTTTTTTTCCGAACATCCCTGAAATAATTCCTATAATAATTCCCTCCGATTCAACGAAGTCGGAAATCAGACCTCGATATAACGAATTCTTACTTCATAAATTTCATTATCGTAACCCGATATAACGAACTCCCATGTAACAAATTCTTTGATTCAATGAATTTTTACAAGTTTTATGCAACAGATTTACACAAGGACAGGATTCGGTAAAAAAAAAAATCATTAAATCGTAAAATTCATTAAATATGAGTTCGTTATAGCGGGGTCCGAATACATTTACTATTTGCTATTATGTATAAGCTACTCACCGGTAAAAGCAATAGCCTTTGAGCATTTATCAAATTTACCAATGGCACTTGGGTATTATACATAATCACCGGTAAAAGTGATGAATTTATCAAACTGGAATGAACTGAACTTTTAATGATTTCCACTGGTGCCTATCAATACACCAGTGGATGGCAAGTACAAATATTAATTGGATATATTATTGGAGATACATATACAAAACAAACAAATGAATTAGGTTTAAACACAAAAAAAATATATAGATACATAATATAGTCTCGGATCCAGATAAATAGATTGAAAAATAAATAAATAAAATGTTGTTTTTTACCTGAGCGCATGGGCAGAGAGGGGAGCAAACGAAAACAAAAAGGGGGAGGACGTCAAAACTACTGCCCCAAGAGAAATATAATTTTTGATATATCCTCGATAAATCGAAAAAAAATGTAAACACATAGAAGGAGAGGGGTTACTAAAAATTAGATAAAAGTTTGATCGGGTGTAGATATGGCAAAGTCTTTTAGAGATATGAGTATGTCTTTGAAGGGTAAAGAATGTGCATTCCTTAAGAAGGTGAAAAAGATCATTGTAGCTATTTAGTTGATTGCAATACTCACAAGGTTCGTCAGGGTTAAATTTTTGCGATATACTTTTGTTAGTATAAAGTATAAAAGGGTAAAGGCGAAACCTAGCCATATTCTTACGGACCGCCAAGGGGAGATTGAAGAGCAGGTAAGACTGTAGGGACAGCGAAAATTCAAAATTATCGGCGAAATGAAATAATGTTGAAGCAGACAGTCGAGATCTGTCTTCTTGGAGAGAGATATCAGAATAATTATTAGTAAGGGATGTTAAAGCTACTGGAGTGAGGTAAAAAGTGGGTGTGCACTAGATATCAGGTCGACCGCAGTTATTCAGAAGGGTCCTGACTGAATTTGCCCAGTTTTCCGAATCTGTGTGACGGCAGAGTTCAAGAAAGCAAATTTTTGGTAGACGATTTTCGTCCATTTTTTGAAGCCTAAGCCAATACGTGATAAGTTGGTTAAACATTTGAGTGGCAATGGGCCGGCGACCAAGCTCAAGTCTAATAAGATAACCGGGACAATATTTGCTTGTATTTAATAACTTTTTCAGAAAGCTCGTATGAACCCTTTCCAGCATATCAGCATAAGAAACCCCAAACAGGTGCAGCATAACATAGAGTAGATCGTACGAGGCTATGGAATAACTTGAATGCCACACACGGCGAGGGGTTTCTGGTCAGCAGAGGTCAATGGTCAATGGAATTTAGCAAACTCACCCAGACGATATTTTCGATTACGCATAATAACTGATCTATCACATGATATTTATCGTAACAAATAACCGTATAAACTGGGGAAGAAAATCGATACGAAAATTTTAAAGGAAGATAAATTTGTTGTAGAAATATATTTCATAAAAAAATTGCATTTTTGTATTCATTCGATTCTTTTCTTCTTCTGTAAAATAGCCGAACAATGACCATTGTTGTCGATCTAGTAGTTGTATATTTTCTGTTCATCTTAAATAATCAAGAACAATTTCTTTTGGCGCATAAAAAAAAAATTTATCGATTTTACGCTTTTCCTGTTGTTTCTGCAGCTTTTGAGCTGATTAAAAATGTTTGTAACAATTTCACGCTTAAATAAAATAACTAAAAAATCCAATCAGATTAATAGTAAAGAGGCCTTTGAAACCATTATGCGAAAAGTAAAAGCTTGAAAACGTGAACATGTGAACTCAGAAGAAAATGATAAAATAAAATCACGTATTTTTTTTTTTACATCGCAATAGTCATTAATCAAGACGCCGAAATACACTCTAAATTGCTTTTGAGAACACATCCATGTGCTTTCTTCCATATTGAAGTCATTTTTTTTCCCCCAAGTGGGGTATAATCTATCATTCCATGTGAACATGGGGAGATTAGGTGGCCGAATGGTGCTTGAATTCAAACGGAGAGCCATGATGATTGTAGAAGGGGAAAAAACTAATAGAGAGGAGAGAAAAAAACTTGCCCTCTCTTTTATATGCGTAAAAAGCGTTTTTTTAATTATGGTTTTTATAATAACTGCATTACTATCCAAGTTAAATTGATTTCAAGCCCAAAATGAAGTATTTGAGGTTTCCCTCAGATCATTTTCAGGACCACCATTAACAGACGCGGAGCCCACATGATGTTCTGTGGGGTGCCTTCGTGTTGCGAACAATTTTCGTTTGTTTGAGAGGAAAAATAGCATATTTTGGAGAAAAAAACGTCAACTGTGGGGCGAAAATTGCTGCAGTTAAGGGAGGCTTTACCGGAGATGCCCTAGTCCCCCCTTCCCCCGGGAACCGAAGTGCTTGCGTTGCTTCTTGCGACAGAGCATGGGTGTCTCGCGGTTTCTCCAGTTAAGCGAGGCTGCCGTCTCCACTCAGCGCTTCACGCTACTAATGCGTGTTATAAGGGCTTGGAAAGTGTGTCTCTGGTGTACTGGTTAGCGAGCTTTCCCGGTATGCAAGGGGATCCGGGTTCGATTCCCGGAGGAACAAAATCCCTTTTCTTTCCAAATATTAGGCTGTACAAAGTCTATTATATATATACAAAGCCTATATTAGGCTATACGGCAGAACATCCAAAAAATTTAATTTTTCGTTTATTTGATGTATTATTTGGAACAATCACTATCATTTCTATAGTTGATACATAGCTACCTTGTTCTGTTGTTGAAAAAAAAATTTGTTTTTTTATTATATTCCCCCTCATACGTATGTGGACTCCTCCAAGAACGGGGGGCCTGTTGTGGCCGCATTTGTCTCATACCCCTGAGGGCGACTCTGATCAATTTAATGAAATACCAAAAATACAAAAAATAAATGCTCGTAAATAAATAGCAATCAATGGTTGTTTGCAGTGCATTTATACAAATACAAATACAAATACAAATACAACACCACAACAGGCAAAATGCCCAACGAGGTGGCTGATAAAAAGATGCCCATAAAAATATGGTTGTCATATGTTTCAAAAATACAGCAACCCAATTATGGTGCAAAAAACAAAATCAAAACAACATGGGTCCCCAAAGCCCTGTCTTCTCCTACTTCGCCTTGTGGGAGTAGTCAATTGTGTGATGACGTCAATTGATGACCTCTTGGGACAATCATCGGTCAACTATACACATACAATGCCGTCCAATGTCTGAGCGAGACATATAACGTGAAGCATGTGGAGAAACAAATTTCTAATTTTCCTCTACTTTTGTAAAAGTGGGCTGAGTTCATCTGGAACAAAATTATTCACGCATAACATCATCCGATCAAAGCAAAGTTAATGAATGGCAACACTAAGTTCTACATCTCTCAGACCATGTATAAGCGTTTAAATGGGGCTGGAAGCACTTGGTGGGTGGGGGGAAGAGTTTCTGATGATAATTGATACTGAGAGTTGAGAAAAATTTAAACAAAAAACATTTCTTGTGTTCTCAATGCTCGAAATATCCAAGTTTGCATATGAAATGCATCAATAAACTTCAAATTTTGTAAAAATAGGCATTTATAGCAGAAAAACTTCAAAAAAGGCATTTTTTCAGAAAAGCCTGAAATAGGCATTTATGAAGTTTCTCCTGACTTCCGCCCTCTAATAATAATATAAGGATAATAATAATAATATATCATAAATCAGTTATAAAATTTGGGATTCTTGTCGTGAAAACATCATGTGATTGACGTTGTGTAGTGCATAAATGAAATATTTTAAATATTTTAAGAAATTTGACTTCCATACAATATTCCAGCCAACAAATATACTCACCTTTTCTCATCTGAAAGATCCTATCTCACCCTCCAAAGAATCTGGTATCTACTTCATCCCATGCAAGAATTGCGAAAATGGATATATTGGCCAAACTAGGAGAAATCTAAATATTCGAGTTCTCGAACACCGAAAGCATGTTGAGAAGGGACGGATGGATAATTCGGCTATTGCCCAACAATGTTGGCAACGTTCACATTATTTTGATTTTGATAAAGCGTTTGTTTTTAAAAAAGCAACACACAATTCTGAATTGAATTTTCTCGAGGGATACTTCATCAGAACATGCCAGAATTTCCTCGTTAATGATTGAAGAAACACGCCACCTATTTCGTCAGCTTGGACAGGCTTTATTAACCTCAGTCGTGACAAAACTTTCAACACTTTGAAACAGATGACTCCCCAATTCGCATCCAAAGACCACTCGGACGCAGCAAATACAAAGGCGAACTCTTCGGACGACGAGACGTAAACATCACCCCTCCACGACTCATTCGTGTGAATTCTGACCACGAGGTCCTGATGACGGCTCTCCATTGAAGAGCCGAATCGCGTCGACCATTCGACCAATTGAATTTATTTGTCTTGAAAACGTGGCAATTTTTGTATAAAAGAAATATTTTAAGTTTAAAAAGTATAAAGTAAACTAGGCCGTCGTATAAATGGGGTTCCGGTGATTTCGGGAATTCTCGATCAATTCGATTCCCGAGGGCTTCAGAATGTCGGGAATTTGAAAACTCTACTTGTATATTAATACACAACACTAAAGTGGATGTAGCTTCGATTCTAAGCGTCATATAAACAATATAAGGTCTTTTTTGGAATTAAAACAAAACGGTGCTTTCATTACAAGTGAATAAATAAAAATCAATATTTTCTTATAAAATGACGTTTTACACGTAGTCGGATTCCTTAAATTGAATAAATAGGCATTGCATTTAGAGTATTTTTTAGAGATGAGTGTTTATAAACTATCCGGTGTGTGTGTGTGATTAAAATTTTCTTTCTTTTTAACTAATTTTTTCACGATGGTTCCTTGAATTTCGAGTAATCCGTTACGGGAAACTACTGCAGTCGTATCGAAGAACGAAGTCACTGCAAATTGCAACATTTACGTAGGATAACAATTATCAATTTTTTTATAAACTTTTATCATCAGTTACGAAACTGTTTTTCAAATTTTAATAATTATAATCCCAGCGGGCTACATTATTCCACTGCTCTGGAATCAGCATCACCGCGGAATTTGGTGGCCGTTTTCAAAGCCTGATTTACGGAAAATATTCATGAAACGGTCATTCATGTAAATATACTTTCCTTAACATTGCGTTTTGTATTGCACAATCTGAACTTTCTGATACTTTCCATACTCTTAATGACGACAAAACGATTCAGTTTTTGAATGGTACACTCTGATATATAGGTTGAAAAGCATAATTAGTATTAAGTGGTACACAGTCTCGATGCGCTCCTGCTTAACAATGTTAAATTTGGCATTAAATTATCAACAAAAAAAAAAGAGTAAAAAGAGGAAAAACAGTTTTCAAACCTTTATTGGTTTTCAAAAATCTATTGTTTAGCTTGGTCGAGAAAAGAAATGTTGGACTTTTTGTAGAATTATTTTCAAACTAAATTCGCTCATAAAAAAATCATGATTTTGTTTTCTCCATCTTCGAATTATCCAAAAATTTCGAAAAATGTTCGAATTGAACAATGAATAATGAACAATGAACAATGAATAATGTTAACATCAAATCAGAGAGAAAACTCAAGGGGAGTTCCTAAAAGTTCGAATTATCCAAAATACCAATTAACTGTATTGATAATTTAATACAAATTTTAACATTGTTCATCTGGAGTACATCGAGTCTTAAAGACAACCTATTGATCAATGTGTAACATTCAAGATCTGAATCTTTTCGTCATCGTTAAGAGTATGGAAAGAATCAGAAAGTTGAGATTGCAATACCTTAATGAAAGTATATATCCTCGATAGCACAAGAATGGTAAGCAAATATTTAGGAAATAGTTCCATTACGGATGACCATGAACTGTTTCCGTAAATCAGGCTTCGAACATTGTCAAGCAATTCTGCAATGATGCTGAATCTAGAACAGCGGAATAATGTATAAACATCACTTATTACAATTATAAATTATTGAAATTTGGGAAGCAGTTTTGCAACTGATGGTGCAATTTCAAAATAATTGATAATTATCACCCTATGTGAATGTTAACAATTGAGATGCCCTGAGAAATTGAATTTTCTGGATGCTATGCTGAAACTAATATTTGGAAATAAAAATTATTTGTCTCCTCCGGAAATCGAACATGAGTCGCCTTGCATACCAGGCGATTGTGCCAACATATACACCAGAGACACACCCCTCAACTTCCCATAACACGCACCAGTAGTGCGAAGTGCCGAGTGGAGACACAGCTGCTTCCTTCAACTACAGCAATTCCCGCCCCGGTTGGCGTTTCTTGTATCAAGAGATGGTATTTAAAAAAAATAGATGCAATTTGCAGCCGTGCAGAGAATAGAAGCCAGATGGCAGCAAGAACACGAAACAATGAATACGTTAGAACCACACAAACTCACAACATAATGCGGCATGTGCCGATTCATTAGAAATTCCGTAGGGGAATATATACGAGGTGCATGTACGATTAATTAAGTAGCATTAAAAGTTTTTACGGGTTCAGGATAGATTAATGTGAAGATTGGAGTTTTATATCGCGATCTATTTTTCCACCAAATTCCGACTTCGAATTAACCAACCTAGACTGTATTTGCAAAAAGAAATTACTAATTTATATCATTTCTAAAAATGTATAAGTTCTTTGTCAGAAAAATGTTGATAAATAACGCAATTTCGTTGTCCTTTTAATATAATATGAGTGGAATTTTTGCATAAAATAATAAATTAGCTCAACGGATCGCATCAATTCTTTGTGCATTCTATTTTTTATGCATTATTTAAAGAAATAAAAACATTTTCGTTCGTATTAAAAAGGAGCATCAGCTGTTCCATTTTCCTAAATACAAAAAAGTTGTTATTTTATTCATTTTTTAAGAGACGGGCACGCGATTTACCCGCGGAAAACTCATAAAATATGCATCTGGCCATTTGATAGTCTCTTGGATCAGGGTTTCATAATGCGTATTTAAAAAAATAATAATAAAACGTGTTATTTTCGCAGATGAGAACGTATCACGATATTTATAGCGCGTACTTTTACATTTACACGTACCTACGAAAAATTAGTCCTGGAGAGAATTCTCCCGTTTTGAGCACGTTGCGTGACCTGGCACAGTAAATATATACCGTCTTTCACATTTTTGTGGAGTCTTGAGTGGTCTTAATCATTGCAAGTAATTTTCTTATCCATTATAATTATTACATGGGTTCTTAATTGAGCAACACGGCGTGTGTATAGTTAAAGTCAATTGGGTCATCATGAATTTTTTTCTAGCGTTGCATCATTCTTTCGGTCGGAATGAGAATAGTAACCTTGTTATGTAAGAGGTTTATGCTACGGTTCTTATAGCTAATTAACTTACTCTGACCATGGAGTTACGTGAAAGTGACGCGAAGTTATATTTTTGACATACATTGTCGATAAACTGGTGAAAATTCTCGGGCTGTTTCCTATCCACCAGTGTTCACAGATATATATTTAGCCACTGTGCTGGACCTTCTGGGGATCCAGGTTCCAACCTTGTTGACAGCACAGTGGTAGTCGGTTGAAGTTGGTTTTCTGCAGTTTTCCAGCTTCGTGCTGCGAATGCAAGCCGGTTTCCCATTTGAAAAAGTCTCTCAGCAAAGAGCAGGCAGACTTACAACACGATACCGACATAACATGAAAATACAAGCATTTCCGTCTATACTTCAGAAAATGGAAGACAGATGGCAGAATACAGAATGAGCCCAGCACGTCCAGGCTCTATCGCTATTGCAATTTAAGCACAGTGGTCATAAGACCGCGGACGTGCCGGGAAAACCTACTGGTGTAACAGCCAAGCGAAGCCAACCCAACCACCCAGGGCGCCCCTCGCCAACTCTCTCGTCACCCTGCCTCCTTCACATTCCCAACCTAACAATAGCCCAGCATCTCCGCCCGGCACCACCAGGACGTTCGCGCCCCCAACCCCAACTAAACATCCTCAGCAGATGGCAGCATGAACTCTAAACAAGCGCAACTCAACAACATAAATATGTTAGGGGCCACACATACACTCAGAACAAACATTCCGGCATGTGCCGATTCGTTAGAAATTCCGCAGAGGAATGTGTACTACGTGCATGTTCGTTTATGTAGTAGTAGTGGTGGTACTGTTCACAGATACAAAACCCCGAAGACGGGAACAGACTCTGAATGAATTTTGAGAAAGCGGTAGGGTAGACCGTGGCAAGTTTGGTACAGGGGTACGTAGCTTACACGGCTTATAGTTGACATACCGTTTGTAACAGTACGCCACCTGTCGTCTCAGGAGTATCGCCTCTGAAGTCATTTGCATTCACGCCAGTCTGGAGTCAATCACTGGAGCGGGTAGTGAAGTGGACAACTTTTACTGATTTTTTTACCGGGTTAGTAAATTTTTTACCCTTATTTATTGCCTTCAATGGAGCTCGTACTGTTAGAAAATTATAACTTATTATGGATTATCCTTTTAGATTGTTGTTTTGAGGTTATTTTAAGCTATTTAATTGATTATTTGGCTTGTGGATAAAGCTTATGCGCTGAGTTATATAAAAAAATTCGCAATGGGGCAAGTTTACACATAGCACACGGGGCAGATTTACACAGTAGCTGTATAAACCTGCCCTCTTCGTAATAATATTCTGTAGGCCTACTATTGTTAGTTTTTAATCATGGTAGGTTTTTTTTTTCTTTCAGATTAACAATGGTACGGAATTACAAAAGGAAAACTAATAGAAGTCAAAATATTGACCCAGACGTGATGAAGATGGCAGTCGAAAATGTAAGAAGTTTGCAATCTCTGAGAAAAGCAGCTGCAGCTGTTGGTTTCAATTTCACTTTATAATTATTTTAAAAAATTCAATACCCCAGAAGAAAGTGCCAATGTTCCAAAAGATGTGACGCTGACAGTTCCCTCAGCACCACGACGAGGAAAGTCTGTAGAAAATTTAGAAACTTTGGTATCGGAACCAGTGTCTCCTAAGAGTTGTGCCCGAGTGGCATGGTGGTAAGATGCTCGTCTGCCATCGTGAAGGTTGTTGTCAGGGTCCCGGGTTCGAACTCAAGGGAGGATATCGATAAGATATTTTCCCTAACGAACTCGAGGCGACCACCGATAGACAGCGCCTTCCCTTCCAACCCATCTCACTAATGGCAGTAAATAGCGATATGGCCAGAGTTGGTGTTTGGTGAAGTAGTGTCTCCTAAGAGCTCTGGCGAAGAACCTGGACCTTAAGATGATGTGAATGCAGAGCCAAGGACATATGGATACTTTGGAGGCGACAACGGAGGCTATGGAGTTGGAACCAACACCTGGTGTGGTGTCTTCCGGAACCATGTCAAGACGAGAGGACGACCTCTCAGCGCAGGAAGGAAATGTGAAGCAAATGAGCAAGTAAGAAATGTGGGCGCAAAAAGAAACAAACAAACAAAACCAATCAAACATTTGACTCTGATGAAGAGCATGACGATGAAAACTGTGTGTGCATTTATTGTTTAAGACCATACAAAAATTCAAGACCTGGCGAACAGTGAGTTCAATGCATCCAGTGTAAGAGGTGGACACATGAGGACTGTATTACCACAGGGAATTCAATTGTTTCTATAAAATTGTGAGAGCAAATTCAAAACAGATGAGGATTCACCATAATCAATGTTTGTAATCGCACTACGTACTTTTGAAATAAACTAAGTTTCTTTGGGATTAATTTGTTGTATTTTATTCACAGTAAGACTCGTATTTCATTATTTCATCATTTTCAGTGGTGTGTAAATGTACCCCAGACTTGTGTAATCTTGCCCCGGTCACGGGGCAAATTTACACAGGTTACATCATGGTAAAGAAAATAATTTAATTGACAAAAATTTAATGATTTAAGTTACATAAAATTATGCACCATATATCTTAAGGCCTAACTAATTACTTAGTAATTATAATGCGTATTTTCTCATTTTTTGCACATATTTCCGGAATTTTTGACTTTTTAGAAATTTCCAGTGTAGATTCTGTGGAGTTTAATGCATATTTTGGGATTTTCAACGCATACTCTCTCTGTATTTTAAGCACACATTTTGGCATCTTAAGTTCACATTTTGTATTTTAAATGCTTTAAAAAAGGATGATTTTAACATTGTCTTTTCTCTGCAAATTTCAGGATCCTTTGTGTTTTATGAACTACGCGTTTGCGGTAATTGGAATTTTACATTTACTTTTGCTACCCATAAATCGCAGTTTATTAAAAATTTAAAATACTTAGCATATTTGTTCTTGTAAATTACATGAGCTAAAAAAGTAAAACTTCGTAGACTACGAAGTGTTTCTTTACTTTCCGATCGTATCTTTAAGAATTCACTGCTGAACAAAAGCATCTTTCTTGAATTTCTGAACATAGAGAAAAAAAAACAGTGCAAGACACAGTACCTGTGTATTTCGTATTAGGATTTTTTCACAACTATGTTAGAACTAGTATAAGTAAGTGCTTAAGTTTCATTACATCGTCATCGAATTCCCTTGCTAAAAACGTTTGCTATAATGGAAAGTATTCTTTTATTCCGATTCAGTATTTAATATAGATTGATATCGCTCTTCTGTGAATGTCTCATTGAACCTCGCCGGGGTTGGTCCAAACTCATAAACACTTTCTTTAACACCAATATTATAAATGTAAATCCGCAAATGTTCAAAAAATTTTACACTAGCTTAGCGAATGGAACTCGGCATCGCATTTGATCTGAATTAATTTTAATCCGGGAATTCTTCGCCTATTCTGAGTACATTTCGTATTTTAAACCTACTCGAGAATTGAATAACTTGACTTAACCTTTTCCAAAAGCTTTGATTTAAATATTGACTTTAGCCAGGGCTCGTAAAAGACCCTCGGCAAAGTGTTGGTATCAGTGGATCCCGTATAACTTAATTAGGTGGAGCTAATTCTATTAACAATTTTAAAGTTATTTCGTGGACTTTCGTAACCACGAAGGATTTGTGTAAAACTGGAACGCATTGGCTACAAATCAATTGCTTGAACCTTTCGCTGACGCAAACAAAAATATCTGTGAATACCTATTCTCTCGTAGTTTTTCGTTTGTGATCACAAAAATGATTATTTGACCCCTTCCCTTTCCCGGGACCTTCTGTCACAACGGTTAGCTGGATACCTGCATAAACGCTGTGATTTTGAATAGCTTCTTACCAGACCAGACCAGACCAAAATCAAATCCCCCCCCCCACCTCGCCATGCTTTGTTGTACACTTACTATGATGAGATAGGAAATGCGGAAGAATGATAACGATCGCAAGTGAGCACTTGGGATGTCCCATGTAAATTAGTACGGTATAGCGACGGTATACGGTATTAGTACGGTTATAGCGACCGTTCAATTAAAACGACTGGTAGGGAAAGTCCCAAATGTTTTCATAGATCGACTATCATATATGTTTTGCTTCCGATGTAACGACCTCTCCAATATAGCGTTCTTTTTCAACGTGACGAGGTGGGGGGGGTTGTTATATCGAGCGTCGACGACTGTGTAAGGAAAACTCTGTGGTTGACTAGCGCCATCGTTTGAAACTTTGCTTACCATTCTGTTTTATTTTCTCATATGCTAGTTCACTCCCGTTTTCACGTGCCTGATTATTTTTTTTATCTTATTCTATAATTTATTGCACGATTTTACTTGATTTCTTCAATAGGAGAATATAGAGGCAATTGAACTTAATTTCTTGATTGTAGTAAAAAAGGAATGTAGGTTTTTAGTCACAATATAGTATTTTCGGAATGTACATAATGTACTATGTATTTAAGTTGTGTTTTTGCACATTTTTATTGCAATATTATAACAAAATGAAAGCATTTGGGGGACACTCAGTACCTAACGGATCACAGTGTCATCAACTGCTACTGTTTCGAAGTATCTAGAAACTGAACACTTTTTCATGTGAATCAATTTAATTTTTATTTTTATTTTAATAACTATACTGTCTATATACAAGCTCTTGAAACGTTGATGACGTATCTGAGTACGACACGTTATTTGGAAACTTTTTCTAATTGGAAGTATCCCTATGGGATCAACGGTTCGCCAGTGAAACCGCTGTTTGCTATGCACCCTGAATGTCTTGGGCACCTCTTTGGACAGATTATAATGGAACCTTAGATGTCCTGTAAACAGGTTTTACCGTACTATAAAGTAAAAATCAATAAAGTATTTAAAAAAAACAACTTTTGACTCTTCTTAGGCCGGTATTATACTAAAAAAGTTTGATAAAATCCCTCTTATGAAACTTAAAAAAATCCGACGAATAAAGCTCATAGGTTACATTCGAGCAAATGCAACCGATACGCTTATTGGTTGAATTTTTCACGTTTCATAAAAGGACTTTTATAAAACTTTTATAGTGTAATCCCGGCCTTAGTAAGAAACTGGAAATACCAAAGGATGTTGAAATCTCATCTGTCTCTATTTCCTCAAAAAATATATATAAATAAATAAATAAACAAAAATTCGAATTTGTCCCACATCCCAACGTTATATCGTATATCAACGAAAATAGAATTTCGCAGAAATATAAATCCGACGTAAAATAATTTCATTTTCTAAAAAAATCTATCATACATTTATCATAGGTTTCTTTAAATCGAGGCTTCAAAATCAGAGTAAATCCGGGGGATCGGTATGATGAGACCCGGTATTTACCGATCAGTGGTGAGTTATGAAAAATTGTTTAGATATCGCGCTTTTTTGACATGATTGATGAATGATCGGGATTTAGCTGAAATCGTGGTGGTTAACGCTGGTTATAACGTATCGGTACTTACCCGGTTCCCAATTTTTTTTCAACCCAGAATGAAGGAAACTCTTTGGCAGCTTTTAGACCAGGGCTGCACAACGTCCGGCCCCTCGGTCCGCCAAAAGGTTCCATCCTGCCCGCCAAATAAGGGAAAGTATCAATACACACAGCACGATAGATTCCCAGACTAATATACTTCCTTCACACAAAAAATAGGGGAAATCGGGATACATACAAAATACCGCCAATTATATCAAAACAAAATTATCAAAGACAAGTGAAGTTGCGAATTACTGCCAAAAAAAAAAAAGACGACAGTTACATTACATCCAAAACAAGTTTCAGAAGTAAGTAAAGTTGCCAAATGCCAAATAGAGACAAAAATTGTATAGCAGGAAAAACTTTCTGCGACACCACAACCAATTCAAACTTGCCTCAGGTCAATTTAGTGACCTAGGAATGTTCCGTGGGTGACTTCAATGATTTGAAACAGCGCTCCAGGTCACTTCACCGATCTGTAAATGTGATGCGAGTCACTTATGTAATGCTTAAATTTTCCGTGGGGTCACTTAAGTGGTTTGAGAGATGTATCGTGGGCCACTTTAGCGATTTGAAACGATGCATTTAAATAGTGATAATTACTCAGACAGCAATTAGTCGAAAAAAATATGAAATTCATACGTAATTCGTAAAGACCGACTTGTTGCCCCATTCGGTCTAATCCGGAAGTTAGATAACAGCACCTTTCGAGCACCAAAAAAAAGCGAACCTTAACAGTCATATTTACGTTAGATACACAGCATATACAGCATGCACTATTCATTTCTAGGTACAAGTGCAACTTGAATGAAAAGACCTGGTCTACAGGTAGAAGCCATATCGTTATGATTATGAAGTTGACAAATAATTTATTTATTAATCACCTTTCTAAATTAATCGCCTTTAGTTGGCCATAATTGATAAATATTCATTGTTTATAGGTTACGGCTAATGTGGGAAATACGGTTGTTATACGTTATAACCGCTAATTATGCATAATCACTGAGCATTTTGGTAAGTTTGACAAATTTCTATAAATTTATCTCTTTTGCCGGCGATTATGCAAAGTGCCGAAGCGTTTCTTTCATAAGTACTAAAAATATTATCGGTTTTGCCAGTGATTATGCGAAATACCCAAGCGCGTCGCGTCGTTGGTAAATATGATAAATTGTGCCATATGATATATTATACATGATAATTCACACATGTATTGTGTCATTATATCGGGGTACGATCATAAAATTTGTTATCATTGTATCGGGTACCAATTATATACATCACACATACTAAACTCGTTCGATTTTTTTTTCCTATTTATGAAGTTCACCAATTACACTTGGGCATTATACATAATCACAGATAAAGGCGACAAATTTCAAATATTTATCAAATTTACCAACGACACTTTGGTTGTTTTGTATAATCGCCGATAAATGGGATGTTTTCAGTATTTATCAAATTTACCAACGAAGCTAGGACATTATGCACATTCGTCGGTAAAAGTGATAAATTTATCAAACTTACCAAGACGGTTGGTAGGTATGCATAATAAACGGTAATGGTTATTATTTATAAAAAACTGATCTATCACACATTCACGGTAACATATTCTCGTCTGCGTAAGTATAATATGAAATTTCAATTCCGTTTTTCTCCCAAAAATGATTTTAAAAATCCTCCCCAAATTAATGAAGTGAATTTTTTCTTTAATTCAGATGACTCTTATCCCCAAAAAAATTGAATTAAAAATTGCAGTAATCAAATTTGACAAAGAGAGAGAGAGAGTTTAAGTTAATCTCGATACCCTTTGGATGCGTTTTCGATACAGAAATTAAATTGTTTGATATACGGCTGATTTTGTTTTTCCTTCTAATTTGCTATTCAAATGAGTAAAAAGAATTTATACCTCTTCCTAATTAATCATCAACTAGATACAATTATTTAATATTACGCTATCGTTTCCGCAAATTTTTTTTTAAAACATTTCAGGTATTTACTTTCCCCCCCTCCCTCTCGGAACAATGAAAATCAATCACAGATAAATAAATTAATCAAGAAATCACGCGAGCAAATATAATTAAAAAAAGTTAATTAATTACATTAACTCTTTCAGTCTCGACGCAATAAATCAAAAAACGCGATGACGAAGCAATTTACATTCCGAAGATTAATAATTGCTTTAAGCCACGTAATTAATGCATTTAACCTTTAATGACATTTTTCTCGAACATATATATATATATATATTAAAAAAATTGGAAACCGTAAATGGATTTTGAAATATAAAATTAGTAAAGTAATGAAAACATCCAATAAATTATGGAAAATGAAAAGGAATTTTATACTTTAGCCAGCGAAAGAGGAAAGTCTTTGTAAGAATTTGCTTAATTACATTGGAGGAATTTAAAAATATTTAAGGTCATTTTATCATTAATTAGTTTTTTGTCTTTTTATTTGATAAATTTTTCGGATGCTTCTTCTTGGGTGATTCCCTTCAAGTGCCTTTGGGATGATGGAAACTAAAAATTTCGAATGAGGAATCAGAAAAACATATAATCATCCAATTTCTGGATCTAAATGCTTTTATATTAATTCAATTTGACTCGAAAAAATTGTTTCCCTGATCATTATCGACTTTACAAATACAGTAAAACCTCGTTAAGTAAGTCGTCATCCTGATAAGTCAGTCGTCACTCCGGTTAAGTCGTGATTTTTCTTCAGACCCTTCCAGCTCTCTTAGACCAAATGTTATTAAACCCTCATTTACTTGTCGCTAATTTCGGTAAGTTGTCACTATGAAAAAGTTTGAGAAAGAGGAACAAACTATTTTTATGGCTCCCATTAAAAAAAGAGCTTGTTAACAGCATTGCCATATGCTTAAAGGTCACCATAAAATCCAATATACCCAAACGGAACAGTTTAAGTAACGAAAGTTACGCTGGGAAGTTCATTTGCCTTATAAGGTTTTTGGAACGTTGGGGACTGTTCAAGCTAGATCTCATTTCTGCCTGGGCTCCATTGGAGAAACTGGACAAAACATGAGACACCCAAGCTCTGTCGCAAAAAGCAACGTAAGCACTTGGCCCTTCCCCCGGTGGGGGGGGGGGGCAGGGCATCTCCGGCAAAACCAAAATTTATTGATATGTCAAAGATTATACAAAGAGAATCAAATTAATCAAGTTAAAGTCAAAGTGCAACGCGCGGGCACGGGTAATAAATAATCATAGAAAGCATGGAGTCTATTAATATCGGAACAATGTATTGCGAATTCCGATATTACGAAATGAATTCAAGCGAATTCAAAAACAAGTTTCTGTAAATCAACAAGAATACATAAGGATGCGATTATAGTGCACGCGAGTTTCCGATTTTGGAAACCCGCATGCACTATAATCGCACCCTAACGTTCCAAAAGTTGATTTTTTTTTTTATCCCGGAAAGTCGGCCGACCATCACTGTACCGCAAACGAGGGATTAGAACTTGATATGAGAGTCCAGCTCACCGCACGGTGGTCGTCAAACCAATCTGGTTTCCCCCCTCCTACCATCATAAAATCATTTCCGTATCGTTGTTCCTACTTCCTACTCTTCAGAATATGAATTAGAGACGTGGACTTACTCGAAGTCACAGTCGTCGCACCCGATTTCGACACCAAGGATACATTTAGGCCAGCGTTTCTCAACCTATAGTCCGCGGACCAGAGGTTTTCCGCCACAATGGCATAGGTGGTCCGCAGGAAGACTGAATGATTCGATTCTAACCTAATGAAAAATTACTAAATTGTAATTTCTATTATTAATACCCATATGGGTTCAAACAAAAAATTGCACCTTCATACTTAAGTTCTCCATACCTCGTAAAGGAAAATGCGGGAAATTGCGATACTGAATACGAGATATCGCTGATTGTAGAAGAAACATGTAATTTACGACGAATTTGCTAATAACAACAGCAAAAATTAATGAAGGCTGGGCTGCTGCTACAAACCGCAGTAAAAAAAAACGTACCCGACGAAAAAAAAACATTCAAATGAATAGATGACCATATTTCATTGAGAAAAATATGGAAAACTTGGACCTTAAATTCCGTAAAATACGGGACTTCACCACCAATTATCATTTAAAAATGGTTTCGGCTCGGTGATGATGAATCAGTCAATCAGTCCGGACATGTCATTATATATATATATCGAACCAAGCTATATATAGTAGACATGGCTATGTCGTGATTGTCGTGAACACTGCAACCTGCAACTTGTTGCAGTGTGACAGCTACGGCACTCTTTGTGGTGAAACATGGTAAGAGCGATGAGGACGGCTTCGACGGTCAAGGTTATAAGTGATAAGAAATAGGCATGCTATTTTCCATTACAATTTCGCCGGAAATACGGGACTGTCGTCAACGGGACCTGCATTATGAGACCAGGGAAAGAGATCCTATGTGAATTGTTATGTATTTCGACAATATGTAAATTGCTAACATTTCCGTGGGGTAATTAGCCGAATATGAACACAGGCAACGTAGTGAATGGGTAGATGATCCATCACTTAATGGTAATGTAAATATGACTAAAAGGGGGCATTCGAAGCCCCCCTTCCATCCAGCGCCCGGGGCTCAAGACCCGCCTGCTCCCCTCTAGTTGTGGCGCTGTCTGGGGGCGGTGGAGATACACAGGACACGTGCACTAGATACCAGTGCTTCTACAGCTACTTAGAACGGATAGATAGATATGCATACTTTTCTAAGAGCTATTTTTTACTGCAATATAACTATTTTTAATTGTATAGACGCATGCATATCCAATGCTCACTATTAGTTATGCGTGCTTATAAAGCCACATAAAGCGCATCTTTATACACTAAATTGCGTACTTTTAGAGCTATGTAGGACGCATGTGAGCCCTAGACATGTGGGGGGAAATATGCGTGCTTCTATAAATATGTAAGAATCTCCCTCTCCCCCTTTTTTTATCTTGTATATTGAGCCATAACTACTGTCTGCGAACATTTAACAACTTTAAGTGATTTATAATTTTTCACCATGATAGATTTTTTTTTCCCCTTACCCCCCTGAATGGCCAGTCACGTACCACACGGGAAAACCAATGCTCTAATGAATGATAACACTTGCCTGAAATCGTTAGTGAACCCTCAAAGTTTGGGTGCGTTTCTGGGGATGTGTAATGTTGAACCATCTATCTTCGGGGAGTTAGAAGTGAGAAATTACTAAATTAATGGTTTCGTTATTAAGCTCAGAAACTTGGAGCCCTTGGGTCATAAAAAGGAGGAGTGAAACTGATAAAATGAATCGCTGAAGAAGAAATAAGAGTGTGTTGGATATGGACCTCTTAACATTAATTTTTTTTTTATCAGCCCAAGACGTCAGATTTCTTAGTTTCAGACCATTTATGAAGAAAAAAGAACAATAAAAAAGCTGTAGAAAGCGAGAAAAAAATTAAGAATATTCCTGTTCTTTTCCTCCAAGCGTTTTCCGAGTGCATTTTTATTTTTTTTTCCTACTTTCTCTCATTTTCTATGGAATTTGATGCGGCATTTTATTAAAATTTAATCCATCTCTTACACGACAGCTGAAGCAAATAAGGAACTGGCTTCGGGGTAAAAAAGGAATTTTCTCTAGAAAGCTTAAAAAAATTAGAGATGACGTGCGCGAACATGTTATTAAGTGGGGAAAAAAATTTAACTTTGTACTGATTTTTTTACCGACATGTAAAAAAAAAATCATTTCCTTTATTGCGAACAGAAAGATAATTTTAAAAAAAAGGGTTTACATTTAAAAGTGTTAATGACTACCAAAGCTGCTCATTCTCTTCTTAAAGGAATTAAAAAATATATAGTTTTAGGTTACGTAAAATTGTTTTTTTACATGTGAGAAATTAGAAGCGTTTTTTTACAAGATGGATTACAAGCTTTCAACGTATCGTTTCATACTCATGAGCAAAAAAAAACATGAAGGTGATTTATGAAGAAAAAATAATTGTTTCAATGCGATTGCTTTTAACTGTACATTTAGAAGCGAATCAGAAATTTATTGTTTAACACGTTGTGCTTTGTTTTCAGTTGTCACATAATTTGTCGCGTATTTAAGATTCATGGCAATTATTAATTTCACTTGATTTGTTAGTTTTGTTCATTCAACGCTATGACGTCTTTCATATGCTGTTTTACTTTTCGAAATTAATCGATGGATTGACAGTATCAAGTATTTTGAAGACTTTTTATTGCAATAATTGAGTTTTTTAGATCCTCGTACCCTTTCCCTATAAATCGACAGTAATTATGTTGTAAGAAATATTATCACATGAAATGATATTTCCCAATTCTAATATATGCGTATATGTTACTGCCATAGCCCGAAATTGGTCAGTTCTCGACGGGGTCGGCTACTTCGCGAATCGGCCAATTTCGTTAAATATTGACCAGACTAGTTCGCGAAGTGGCCGGTGATCCCCTGGCCAAAGTCCGATAACAAATGACACGAAACCGCTGGTGAGCATCTACAGCTCACCGGCTTCTTTGCCTTCACCATAACAACGAACAGAATCAACAGGTCGATTAGATTTGTTTTTCGAACAGGAATTTATCTCTCTCTGTTAATGCTATAGCCTTCACTACGAAAAGAAAACAAATGGAAATTGATAACTTCGCTACGAAAAAAAACCTTAAGTATACACCTTCACTATGGAAAAACCTGGAAATGAACCCAATTTACCCCAAAAAACAAACATTCAGATATCTAATCAAAGGAAATTTCCCTATCCCACAAAATTGAAATTAAATTCACCAGTAAATAAATAAGTTAAAAGTCATCCTGGTGGGGAAAATAAATTGAAGCTTAAGTAACAGAAGTTGAATGCCTTAAGTGGCATATTAATACTCTAGTTGGGAGATGTTTGGTATACAAATTCATTTCTGTGATCCTCTTCTCCACACTCACACACAATCGCACGAACAGAATGAAATTCTTGGATCCTCCTCCAGAGGCAAGACCACGACAACATTAGTAGCAGCATCAGCAAACCAAAGTGTGGGCCCCCATAAGCGATCGTCCCTAATTAAAACGTATCGCTTGTAATCTCGCGGCTAACTTATTACAACGAAAAGCTCTTCCGTTTCAAACTAAAATCCTCTTACTGTGTTGAATTGAGAGCAAACTCGAATTGTTCGAGGGGCGACGTGAAAAGATTCCTGTAATTATCTTTAATTAACTGAAATAAGAGAGAGAGTGTGCTAGAGCGCTTTGTTGGACGAGATACATACCAACAAACTGAATTCAGTGATTTAGATGCGAATGAAAATCATATGAAATGTCAGCCATAACGCAGTACTACATGAAAGTAATCAAATTCCCTCTTCATAGTATGTACAAGTCTGTTTTTCGAAAAATTCGAAAATCCCAAAAATTTACCAGTGCAGTAAATGGAATGCACGAATTAGAAATCGAAAATTTACAGTAGGGCTATAATGTACATTTTCATCTTCTCTCTAAGCGGTTTTTCTTCAGCAAATCGGGATATAAAATTTGTATAAAGTAGAATGAATGCGTCCTTACTTTATCCTCCTTGTTTCAAAAAACTAGTATATCTGAATAAAAAGTATTTGTTATGCGAGTGTTTTCGTATACAAATAGGCATTAGCTGCTCTTTCCTTCCAAAACACCTCGTCACAGTAACAATAGACAACCAATATTTAAGTTTACCCACAGAATAATGATCTGTAATTCCGCAGTATTTTTTCTTTTGAGCTCAGGGAGTTAATGGATTGTGTAAGTTTTGCGTTAGAAATATGATGACTATGAACGTTGGGAGTTTTCATCAGATGGCAGCACTTTCAGTTGGACTTTCAAAGAGATTTTGAGATGGCTTATGGGAAAAGTGTGATTTTTATTGCACAAAAATTAACAATAAAATCATGTAAAAAATTGTTTGTCGAGATGAATATACCCTGCATCGTCTTGCCTGAGAAAATTTGAATGAAACGATTTATTTGTTCACAAAAAAATAAAATATAAAATTTGAAAAAACTTCAAAAATTAAATATTTGCTCATATTTTTAAAAAAATACATTTTTTGAGTATGAAAAATGCAAAAACATTTGGAAAATTCCAAAAAAATAAATGCTTGAGTTTGAAAGGGCGGCAATGCGAATACGTACCTTTGAATTCTTGAACAACTCTGCGTGTTTTGCTTTTTTGCATTATGTCACTAAAATATTGAAGCAGACTTTCAGGCACATCGAAGTTGTTTTCTCTGAATATTCCTGTCTTTTATTACTGTCGAACCTCTCTATAGTCAACCCGGGATATAGTGAGGTCTGGTTTATAGTGAACTTTTTCAGTGGTCCCTACTGAGGACCTATTTAACTAACTGCAATCTTTCAACAAAATTGGATATAGTGAACCTTGGGTTATAGCGAACTTTTTATTGGGTCAGCAGACGGTTCCCTATAACGGGGTTCGACTGTATTATTATTTCTACTTCAAAGTTTTACGTGTTCAAAAATCTCTTTCAATTTTCTTCTTATAATTCAGTATATTGTCAAAAAATAATAATAATAATTGTTTGCTGCCTTGAAAGTGCATAATTTATATATATATAATTTTTTTTTACTTTTGGCGTTGCATTGAAAGTATCCCCAGAGTGAAATTTAAATTTACGTGCCATATGTCTTTTGAAATCACAGTCAGGACCAGTCTTCCAGTCATTACGGTGTGCCGCTGTGCGGTCGTGTGGGCATCGTGATGGACTCTCATCTGTCAGCTCTCATTGTGGTCAGCTCCCATTTTCGAAGTGCGAAAGCGAGTCGATCTCCCGTTGAAAATTCTCGCCACAGACGGCAACAGTCATTACGACGGTACAAATATTAAATCGTTACAATTCACTCACAATTTAAAATATAGTTGGCAGCACTGAAACATCAGACATGACAATTGATACGCACTCAGACTGTTAGGTTGCACGCACTTTTTCCTAGGTTCTGCCGCGAAGATGGGCTGGAAGGGATCTCGATAACGAGATAATTGTGGTGGTGGAGTCCTGGGGTTCAGCTGGTTTTCTGCAGTTTTCCAAAAACGAGCTGCTAATGCGAACCGGTCTCCAATTTGAAAAAGTCTACCCGCAGGTAGAGGGCAGACCTTTAACAGGATACTTACATACCATGAAATTTCAAGTATTTCCCATGCTCACTTTAAAATATAAACGACAGTTTGTATCACCAGCTAAGCACGATGCAATCATAATTCTAACAACATAACTACGTTAGATTTACTTCAGGGCACAGAACGCGTTCGTGCATTTACCAATCCGTTCGAAATTACGAAGAGGAATGTGTACGAAGTGCGCATGTGCGGTTAAATAGTAGTATTCATTAGAGAGGGAATCCTCATAGGAGCATGTTGTACGGAAACGTCCAGACTTGCCACATTTGCCCCCTTTACCCTGTTGCTGGTATGGGACAAAATTCACCGTATCCCTGCAAAGACTGGGAGATAAGGCTATAACAATGGATATAACCAATAAATTCTATTTCATAAATATAGAGCAAGCAAAAACTTCCTGAAACATTTTCAAAATCATCCAATCGGCATGCTCCTACGTGCAGTGAAATTGCCTGTCACCATCAAAGATTTTATTTGAAAAAATAATGTAGATGGAATATACTGTTACTATATGATATTCGACCGCACCCATGTTAGAAAATACATAAAATTACAGGAATTATAATGGAACTTGAATAATTCAAATTTTGGATTATTTGAACTTTTACGAGCTCTCCCGTTGAGTTTTCAATCTAATTTAATGCAAAACTTCCTTTTTTTTTTATTTAATTTTTTTTTGAATATTTTCGATAATTTGAAGTTACGAAGAAAAAAAAACCGTTGTTTTTGTATAAGTAACTTCAGTTTGGAAAAATTTTGTAAGCATATACAGACATTTTTGACCAAGTCGTTATACAAAGAGTCATTGAAGACGAAATATACAGAACATGAAAATTCTTAAGTACTTTCAGGACACTTATGTATGTCATTTTTTACGATCTTGGCTTCTGATTCGGAATTGCCATGTAAACATTCTGTCTGCTGAGCAACGTGTGGAGAAATGTGGAACCGTCCTGAAGATAAACCCAGGTTTTATGATAGACTTTTGATTTAAAACAAAAAAACATTCGTATTTCTCTTCTTTGAAAACGGCACCTTTTGTATTCTAAAACGTACGTCAGAATTTAGTATGATTTTCGCGTTGGATATATTATTTTAGCAACTCAATTTCAACGAAATAAATTGTCATTGCTGATTGGAATCCGTCAAAGTTCCGCTGTTTAATTTCATAAAAAGTATTTTCGTCTTAAATGCATCTTACAAAACTGACTAAATGACGAGCGAGCTATTTCAAAAGTAATGAATTGCTAGTGTAGGAAAATACCAAAATGCTAATTTCTAAAATTTTAAGTGTTTTTATCTTTGTTAATATTTAATACCCATTTTATTATTGTTCAGCTGGCGTGCATCACAAATGTTTCCCACTTGATGCGAATTACCTGATTCAAGCTATGGATCAAGGTGTACCATTGCAGATCTGAAACTTTTTAAAATTTTATGAGTAAGGAAAGTACAAAAATTACAGTTATCAATCATTAATATTTGAGAAATGGTTTCGTAATGATGATCAAATTTTTTTAACTTATATTTATTATGTTATGTAAATATTGATTCTTAAGTAGAAATTTGTAGTCCTTTTATAAATAAAGGATATATTAACTGGATAATTCGAATTTTTTTCTAGTGACCTCGAATTAACCAAGTTCGACTGTACCGTATAAATGTGACTGGGCTAAAAGTGTGCACACATTCAAATATGGTAATGGTATGTAAAAGAAAACGCGTTCTAAACCCTAATAATTTATGTGCTGCGGTTATTTGTGTCTAATTTTTGGTTTTTCCTTCCCCCACCCCCTCCTCACATATATGTTATAGTGCATCCCCCATCCACGCGTAGACTTTTGAACTATTTTTTGATTCCAAGTTTCTTGAACGTTGTATTTCTCGTAAACCTTGTTTTCGTAAGCTGTAAAATATTTTATTCATTCTTTAAGAAGTACCGTGATTTTTTTTATATGGTCAGAAATTGGAATATTCCCGGTGTTGTAACGGTTAAATTATTTTTAAACTAATAAAATATGATGAATTGTTTCAAAATACCGAATTATATTCTTCTGTTATAGCTCCTATTAACTGTTTTAAATTTAAAATTACCACATTTTGCAAAAAAAAAAAGTGGTGGTTTTTTGGAAAACCATTTTTCCAATAGATCTCGTTTGTCTAATACTTTATAAATCTGGTCATAAATTTCAGAATTTAGAGGGGTGAAGTTAATACGTAATAACAAGATTAACATCACTTTATAGTCTAAACGAAGAGAAAAAAATCCCAGTTGTGAAAGAAAATAATTGAACTTGGCTTCTAACGGAATTGAATATTCAGTTCATTTTCAATTAGCGACAACCCTATGCATGGGGAGACATTTTCTCTTTCGTTGAGTTTTTGACAAGAAACGGATCGTTAGAAAACTGACACGTCACAAACTTTAGAAACGAGATAACTGCCTTAATATTCGTTCGGTCCTAAAAAAGGAAAAACACTTTTCTATTCTAGTTTTTCACAAGGAAAAAATTCAGTAATTATTAGGTGGTCGATAGTATCAACGCTGTATATGGATAAGAACGGTGGGTCTTACACACGTTGCCCCTCCTTAGGACGATCATAAATACAATAAAAACATTTTTAAAAATTATTGTTAAATAATTAAAAGATCGGAAAAAAAATACCTCAATATGCTATCTGAATCAATTTCTGTTAATTAAAAATGTTTTTTGAAGGTTAGTATCACAAAATATCTCATGAAGAGATTCCAGACCTCACAAAGCCGATCCTGAGTACATGTCCCTGTAAATGTGTGTGCTATAGATGCCATGATTTACATGATCTCATCTACGAGAGAAATATCTTTTATCACAGGAGGACGAGCGTGGCGTACTGCAGTACCCCGTCCATAACAAAAACACCAAATCTGATAATTCAATTATCAGTAAAATTTTTATCATACCGATAGCTGAGTGTGTTTGAGCGTTAGTGGTGGGATAATAATAAATGTGGGGAAATATGTAATAATATTGAGTAAACATAAATTTGCAACCGTTGATCCCATGAACACGATCTGCAAAGATTACTTAATTTAAGCATTAGCACTTTCCCATCTCTATGAAATTCAATGCTATTTGACAATATGAATGATAGAAAAAACAAATTCAATTGAAAAAAAAATCAGAATTATTTTTTGAAAGTTGGTATTGAAGTGTACAGAACCTTATATTCCGTAGGAGAATACGTCACAATCGAAGAAAGCTAGAAGTTCCTCGTTGTTATAATATATTACGTACAAACCAGCCAAATATTGGGATAAAACTTTTGATTTGGTTGACATTCCGCACATTTCACACCTCGGTAATGTAAATACATGCTGGACAACAGCAGCTACATTCACCCCTCATTCAGAAAATAAAAAGAAAACATTAGTCCCTTACGCGTCCCATAGATAAAATAAATCAAACATTCTATTATTCACTCTGTATAATGATGGTATTGAAAATTCTGCTGGGGAAATGAAATATCTCGAGATAATATTAATTTACAAGGGGACAAAAGGGGATATTGAATTGAATATTTATTGTTTGAGCCCTAGCTCATTACAATACTACAATGCAACAATCAGAAACGATAGCATTAATTCGTATTAGTGACAAAACACAGCTACCTAATACAAAAACATTTTTCTAATGCGAGAAGAGGGAGATAACAAAATTGGGGAAAAATAAATAAATAATAAAGAATTCACAAACCTCGATCAAGGTATGTGAGGAAGTTAACATGCACATATTTACATATATACGCACATATTTTTCATATTTATATCGTTTTACAAGATGAGCGATTTATTGATCAAAGGATCCCTTATTCAAAGATAAAAGGATAAGATTAGATCGAATTTCCTCATGCAGCTTCTCCAGTCAGTTTCAGATCGTGCAAGACTTAAAATTGGGAAGCTACAAAATAAATATATAAAGATAAAATAAGTAAATAATAATAATAAAGAAATATATATAAGATCACTGGTCTCCATAGAGGGAACGCAAACCATGAACAGCTCTTAAAAAATAAAAAATATGATTTATTTCAATATTATTCAGTGTCGTGATATCTTTTATGTTTAAGGTCATGTTGTTGAAGTATCGCCTTCTATAGGATGCGTAGGTTGGACACTCCAAAAATAAATGCTTCCATGTTTCCAATTGATTAAGGTTGCAGAAAGTATTTTTTAATGGGTCAATACAAATAGTTTGATTTGGATTCAGGCTGACTCTTAGGCTGTCAAAACACAATTGAACCAAGACTCTTTTAAAACAAATTTTGCAGTTATTTATTAAATAATCTTCCAAACCAAAGGAGTTTTTTATTGTTCTATAAAATGATGGCCCATAGCAGGATTGTACATATTGTGTGTCAAGCTGGATACTTTGTGAGATTAGAATGTTTACAATAAGGGGTATATGTTGTTTAATTGTTGTGGGATCTTGAGAAAATTTAAGAAAGCTGAAGCCAGTTTCATCAAAGATTTTCCAAACGTCGAGGAGCCAGTTATTTACATTATTAAGGTTATTCGAAGCTTTACGTTTTGCATATTTTTGTAAATCTAGTGTCATTCATTGCAAGGATACGAAGATAAAACTTTAAAACCACAAAAGGGGATATAGAATGAGATTGATGAAATGTGAGAAATAATAGATTTGTGTCATTAAAATTATATTAAAGACGTATCGATATTGGTTTTTGGAGCATATATGATTGATTAGAGTATCAACGGCAATTTCCAGCTGAAACATTTCATATGGGAAAAAATTAAATCTAAAATGCAGCTGGAGTAATACAGTACCCCACGCAATCATTTTTGCCTCTATTCAAGGCGCGCGTCTTCCCGAGTTAATTTTAAATGTAACTGTGAGCCCCGGAGCCCCTATCAAATTGCTAGATGCATATTTTATGAGATGATATATCTATTTCTATAATATAAAATCACAAACAAACTCGAAAAGGGCCTGTTGCTAAGCAACCGAGTGACGGAAGTCTGTTACGGAAGTGGGTTCGATTCATATATCGATATTCACATTCATATATCGATATGATATCATATATCGATATTGGGTCGATATTCACATATCGGGACCCATTTGACCCATCGGGACCATGTTATGTGCATGTACCAAGAGGCTCCTACATCCTACAGCAGAGCCCTTAGGCTGGAATTTAGATTTCGAGCCCCCAAACCAGCTTTTCAGGGGCACCTCTGTGATTAATTTATAGTGTGAAAAATAAAAAAGTGATAAGAATCGTTGTGGCCCCTGTCAGCCCTTCCTTTGTGGGGGGGGGGAGGTCCATGCCGAGAGGTATATATATGTATAATATACACACACAACAGCAGTGCTCCCAACACAGGGTCGGGGTACCCGGGGAAGATTTCACGTATAAGTAAAAAGTTTTCATTTCCAGGGGCCCTTGATGGATCTCATTGTTTTCTTGCTGCTTTAACGTTGAAAAATTTCGATAGCGGAAGCAAAAGATATATCCAGTCTGGGGCCCCACCAAAAGTAAGCGAACTGGTGTCCCGGGTAATTGGTTGGGGGGTCCTGGATTTTATTCGTTGGTAAAACGAATACAAATGACAATTTTTCATGGCACTCGCTCCGGGGGATGACCGACAAGCTTCCAAGTCGGGGGCCCCATGTTTACAGGTTTCATTTTGGGTGCCCTGGATTTTATTTGTTGGTAAAACGAATACAAATGAAAATTTTTCATAGCACTCGCACCGGGGGATGACCGACAAGCTTCCAAGTCGGGGGCCCCATGTTTACAGGTTTCATTTTGGGGGCCCTAGATGAATCTCATTCTTTTCTGTTGTAGAATTTGCAACAGCGGAAGCCCGAGATAAAGCCAGTCTGGGGCCCACCAAAAGTATGCGAATTGGTGTCCCGGGTAATTTTTTGGGGGCCCTGGATTTTATTCGTTCGTAAAACGAATACAAATGAAAATTTTTCATGGCACTCGCACCGGGGGATGACCGACAAGCTTCCAAGTCGGGGGGCCCCATGTTTACAGGTTTGATTTTGGGGGCCCTGGATGAATCTCATTCTTTTCTGTTGTAGAATTTGCAACAGCCGAAGCCCGAGATAAAGCCAGTCTGGGGCCCCACCAAAAGTATGCGAATTGGTGTCCCGGGTAATTGGTTGGGGGCCCTGGATTTTATTCGTTGGTAAAACGAATACAAATGAAAATTTTTCATGGCACTCGCTCCGGGGGATGACCGACAAGCTTCCAAGTCGGGGCCCATGTTTACAGGTTTCATTTTGGGGGCCCTGGATGAATCTCATTCTTTTCTGTTGTAGAATTTGCAACAGCGGAAGCCCGAGATAAAGCCAGTCTGGGGCCCCACCAAAAGTATGCGAATTGGTGTCCCGGGTAATTTTTTGGGGGCCCTGGATTTTATTCGTTCGTAAAACGAATACAAATGAAAATTTTTCATGGCACTCGCACCGGGGGATGACCGACAAGCTTCCAAGTCGGGGGCCCCATGTTCACAGGTTTCATTTTGGGGCCCTGGATTTTATTCGTTGGTAAAACGAATACAAATGAAAATTTTTCATGGCACTCGCACCGGGGATGACCGACAAGCTTCCAAGTCGGGGGGCCCCATGTTTACAGGTTTGATTTTGGGGGCCCTGGATGAATCTCATTCTTTTCTGTTGTAGAATTTGCCACAGCCGAAACCCGAGATATAGCCAGTCTGGGGCCCCACCAAAAGTATGCGAATTGGTGTCCCGGGTAATTGGTTGGGGGCCCTGGATTTTATTCGTTGGTAAAACGAATACAAATGAAAATTTTTCATGGCACTCGCTCCGGGGGATGACCGACAAGCTTCCAAGTCGGGGCCCATGTTTACAGGTTTCATTTTGGGGGCCCTGGATGAATCTCATTCTTTTCTGTTGTAGAATTTGCAACAGCGGAAGCCCGAGATAAAGCCAGTCTGGGGCCCCACCAAAAGTATGCGAATTGGTGTCCCGGGTAATTTTTTGGGGGCCCTGGATTTTATTCGTTCGTAAAACGAATACAAATGAAAATTTTTCATGGCACTCGCACCGGGGGATGACCGACAAGCTTCCAAGTCGGGGGCCCCATGTTCACAGGTTTCATTTTGGGGCCCTGGATTTTATTCGTTGGTAAAACGAATACAAATGAAAATTTTTCATGGCACTCGCACCGGGGATGACCGACAAGCTTCCAAGTCGGGGGGCCCCATGTTTACAGGTTTGATTTTGGGGGCCCTGGATGAATCTCATTCTTTTCTGTTGTAGAATTTGCCACAGCCGAAACCCGAGATATAGCCAGTCTGGGGCCCCACTAAAAATCTGCGTATTGTGTCCCCGCTACTGGATGTGGGGCCCTGGATTTTATTCGTTGTAAAATTGATAAAAATGAAAAATTCTCACAGGGGGGTGTCCGACAAGCTTGCAGGTCAGGGCTTCATGGAAATGTTGGCAGGTTGTAATTCGGTGCCCCTGAATGTATCTCATTGATTTTTGTGGTTTAACATTGTAAAATTTGCAACACATCGGTAGCCCAAGATATATCCAGTGTGGGGCCCCACTGAAATTCAGCGAATTGAATCTGGGGACCCCCATGGGGAAGTTTTCTGGGGATACTTGATGAATCTCATTTGTTTTTTGTTGCTTTATTATTATTTTCATTAAAATTCGCTTCTTCAGTAGGCTGGTGCTTTCACACGTCCCTTTCCCCTTTTCCATAGCACGCTGATGAAGTGGGACGAAATAAACAAGATATGTCCGGGAGAGAAGTGGGGGGGGGGGTTGGCCGCCAAAGGCGGCAGGGGGGCAGAGCCCCCCTAGTTAGCCTATAAAAGAGAAATATTTCATTTACTTCTCTTATATATCTCTTAGGTTGGAAATAATGATTTTAATGTTTATTCGGGAATTTCAGTTTAAAGCAATAGTCTTCAACGAATAGGCCTTTTTACAAATGGTGAAATAGTTGAATAATTCCGTGAACCCGTGCAGATCGGGTAAATAATTTGCGAACCGGCAGAAAATAAATAAATGCAGTAGAAAGAATTTTGCGAAACGGAAAAGAAAAATAAAATAAATGGAAGAAGTAACTTGGACTGGGGAAAAAAATGAATAGGAGGAAAAATAGATACAATCAAAATTGTTAGCGGACCTTCAGAAATTAACTAAATGGAAGAAATAATTCAGGACCGGCAAAAAATAAATAAATAAACGAAATAACTTGAGTACGGGCAAAAAATAAATGAATAGAAGAAAGAAACAGAATAGAAATTTTATTAGCGGACCGGTAAAAAATGATGGACAAAAAAAAATACATATAGCTTAGAAATAATTGGTGGACCGGAAAAAATGAATAAATAGGAAAAATAGCTTCCGGACCGGCAAAAAATTATTAAATGTAAGAAATTACTTGAAGACCATGAAAAAATAAATAAGTAGGAGAAAAATAAATACAGTTAATAACTATCTGTGGACCGGCAAAAAAATAAATAAATAATTAGGTGAAAAAATATATGTAGTTAGAATATTTGGCGCACTGGAAAAAATTAATACAAAAAGAAATAATTTGAGAACAGGCGAAAAGAAACGATAAATCCAATGAACCGGACACTGTTTTATGGTACGATAATTCAAGAAATACTTCTTATAGAAATATATACATATATTACATTTCGTATTTCGCAATTAAAGAAAAAATGTTTGATATTATTCAAAATAATAACAACACTCTGTTGTGGGTTGCTTTTTCTCACGGTACTATTTTTCCTTTCAGTACAGACTTAAATGCTTATGAAAGTTTTGAGTTAGGAATATGGTGAATACGAGCTTTCACCAGGGGGCAGCATGCAAAGTTGAACATTCAGGATTTTTTTAAGAATTGTTCCCGAAGACAGTGTTTCTGCGAAAAGTGTGAATTAGTATATAAAATTTAGGAATAAAATTCTGGAAAAATTCTATGTGCAGATGAACATACCCTGCATCATCTTCGTAAAAGAAATTCGAATGAAGTGAATTATTTCTTGACAAAAAAAAATTAAGCAAATTGAAAATTTTTGAAAAAAAATTGAAAAAAAAGGGATTTAATGACATTAATTTTTTAAATATATTTTTGGGTATCAAAAATGCAAAAACATATCGAAAATTCCAAAAAAATAAATGATCGTGCCTTAACACTACGGGAGAAAAAAAAAACTCTTTCCAGTTTTTAAATTTTCAGCATCAATAAAAATACAAATTTTAAAGATTTATTTAAATGGATCAGATTCCGGATAGCGCACACAACAAAATCTCACGAAGAAAGCGTGCTGTCTGAATTCGCAAAACGAATGTAAAACTTCTGCAATATGTATAAACAAAATCTTGATTCCATTTTTGTTTATTTCACATTAATTAATTGGGGGTTTTTTTCCACTCCATTAGAATTCTAGCACGATTTCGGCAACTTAAGAGTAATCTAACACTTCATACGCGTGTGAAATGATAGATTATACCACAGCATGAAAAGAAATTGACTACAACACAAGAATAATGAAGAAAAAGCGCATGGGTGAATTATCAAAGGCAATCTAGAGTGTTTTACGGCGTCGTGATTAATGACTACTACGCTATAAAAACATGGCCGATTTTATATTATTCTCCCCCCCCCCCCATTTTATGTGATCAGCTGTTTTTAAAAATAAAATTGTTTCAGTGACCCTTTTCATTATTGTATTTTTCCCCCATTTTTATTTAACCATGTTACAAACATTTTAATCAGCCAAAAGCAATGACAATAAACAGAAACGTAAAAAAATGTGGAAAGAAAAACATGTTTTGTGCAAATGGTGCCTAAATTAATTATCCTGGTTATATACGAGGAGGATAACAAAATTTAACCAAAAGTATTTGGTTTGTTCGACGCGTCTGGTTCAAATTCTGCTATTTTTTAAGAATGAAATAGGATATAAAAAAGAAATTCGCAGTTACTTTGTTGAAAATACTTTCTAAACGGGATTTTCCTTCTATAAAAAATTTCCGCATCGAATTTCTTTTTAGATTCTATACCTTTTTTTAATTAATTTTGATCTACGGAAATCAATGAAACGAATACTCCTTTGATTGGTTGTTCAATTTTTATTCAGAGAACATTTCCAATCAGGTATTTCTTTAGTTTTCTTTATGCTGAACCTTCATATTTTCATTCAGTTCAGTCTGAAAGAAATGCAATTTGTCAGAGATTATCCTTTAAATAAATTGGAAAAAAAAAAGTTAATTTATGAAAATTAGTTCTCATTATTTTCATTAAAAACAATTTTTTTTTTACTTTTCTATAATAACTTAACCGTATATTTTGAAACGCGTAGTCGTAATCATTATTATTAATAATGAGTTAAATCAGAATATTCGTGAAAGAAAGCTATAATTCGATTTCTGTCTTGTATTAATATATTTAAAAATATATAAAATATATAAATTTAATCATGTTTTTGATTAATCAAGGTAATCATAACTATTTCTTTTTCGATTTTTTGTACAGAATTATCTTTTTTTCATTCATTAATGTTATTTTTCTTTCCTTTATCCATCAATAAATTTACAAGTACAGAGATACTACCGATGATGCCTATAATCAATCTTGACAGCGAATTATTTGATTTTTTGATGTAGAAAAATAATAATTAACGAAGGAAACCCCATTGATGTTCCTTAATTGTGAAGAAGTCGATGACTATATATCTCTGGTGCTCATTTACACGTTCATGTTCAAATTCAATTCCTTTTTCTAATTTAATCTCTTTCTAATTTAATCATTGTTATGAAACGAATTGTTATTTGAGAATAACAAACAAAATTCACGAGAGAAAAAAAATTGTATTGAACCCAATTTTTGCGCGTTTTTATTTCCTATTTTTTTTTTTTTCAAGAAAATTTCTTTTTCGAGACAGTTCTTTATTTGAAGGGTTTTTTACAACTGGCTGAAGCAAAAATGAATTTAGGAAAGAGAAAGAATTCAACTGCCCTTGCGGTAAATCGAACCCACTTCCTCTAACTTTCTGAGTGAGCACCCTAGACCACTGTGTGAGACGGATTAAATTTCACTAAAATCCCAAAATCAAGCTCCATGGAAACTAATTTCATTGATTAAAAAATAATGAAAATATTGTTATCCGTTCATTTACTTAAGTTTCTCACTTCTGTTTATCACTATATTTCCATGGACTGTAACTAAATTGTGATGTCTTCGCGTTCTCGACTATCTCATTATGGTTTTCAGTGAATTTTTGCCGGTCCAACAATTATCTCTCAAATTTCTGGCAATATATAAAATTGTTTAGCCAATTTCACCGGTACCCAGGTATAAAAAAGTAGAAGAACATAGATGTATCATACACCGAATACTATTCACGAGCTCCAGAAAATATTTAACGGCAAGTAATTTCCAAAAGTCACAAATTTATTCACTTTTCAAAAACCAATTTCATTGAAAACAGTTCAAAATCAATATCGATAATGAATCTGATACTAGAAAAAGAAACATCTGTTGAATGTTTTTCAGAATTCATATAAAAATCCTGTAAAACGCTCCATTTTCAAGAACAAAAAAGTCACTGTTGCTTTAGAAATAATTTTTCTAGCATATTAAATAAGATATGAATTCACTTATATCGGATAAAAACCTAATTAGGTTTTTCCATTAATATTTTATAAGATTTTTCTCTCAAAGTAATGACTAAGAACAAACTTTCACATCGATTCCATTTTTACAAAACTTTTTTCCTTGTTTCTCGTACAACGCAAAAGCTCTGATGTTGTATTTTTTCGCCTTCTCTTCGTGTGTAAAATGAGGAGAAATTCCAACTTATCCTGTTATTATATTTTTTTGGCACAGGCATGCGATTCGCTCGAGAAATGCTCATAAAATATGCATCTAGCAATTTGATAGGCAGCGGGGTTTTTATACAGGGTGTCCTCAATTCTTAATTGGGTATGTATCTGATCAACTGTTCGTCGTAGAGGTGTGGTTCTAACTTAAAAAAATTCAGAAATCACTCTGTACCAGTTTTGAAAGCGAAAACAGAAAATGTAGTATGTCATAAATAATCAAAATAAATTTTCATGCGGTTTTCTTGTTCTCTAACTTCCAATTTGAGAATTTTTGCCTGTTCGTTGTTTTGAATGCTTGCTTGTCTGTTCTAAAGCCCACAAAAAAAGTTCCATGTTGCTAAGTGCAACATTCGCTGAAACATTTGAATTCGAAATCGGTGAAAAGTTAGGAAAGAATAGCAGAAATGAGGGGAAAAGGAAGCCCGTGTTCGTTTATGCTGTCGTTTCCCATTTTTTCTCCGATTTTAAATTCAAATATTACAGCGAATATTGCACTTGGAAACACTGAACTTTTTTTGTTGGTATCAGAAGAGACAGGGCAACAACAACTTCCTGATTCGAAGATAGATGATTGGAAGATCGTATAAAATTTAAGGTTTTTTTTCCCCCTTCAGGATTTCATTAACATTCAAAACTGGTGCAAAGTTATTTTTGAACACATTTTGAACATTTTTTTCGATTAAGACCATAGCTTTACGACGAACGGTTGATGAGATAAACGCCGAATTAGAACATACAGGACACCCTGTACAATAAGTATTGTGAAGATATATGTTATTGTTATCACAAATAGTTATACAGGCTGTCCAAAATTGTTTGCACAGTGGATATATCTGCAACCCTTTAATTTAGAAACACACTTTCAATTGCAAAAATATTTTTCAAATGATCCCAAGTTAAAATCTCAAAAAAAAAAAAAATTCAAGCGGTCATCGTATACATATAAAAATAATAAAGAAATTAACTTTGATGTATACCCTGTGTACTGAAATTTACACTCAGAGAAATGCAGATCCCGCTTTGAAAATTCATTAACAAAAAAACTACGAATTCGTAAATGCATTATGGTAACGAGAGGTATTTGATTTAGAAGTTTTCGGAATTTTGTCGCCAATGATTGAGGATGTGATTCACAAATTGCGAAACGTAAATTAATTTGAGTTTCATAATTTCTGTAGTTGTCAAAATAATTGTCAAAAATGTAATTCCTATCCGATGTGAATGAACAAATAATATGGTTGAATTCAATCTATCTGTGTACAATTCTAAAAAAGTCACATTTTTGAGCTTGCCAAGACAGTGATAAGTTGCCAAAAAATAGTGATATTATGGTATTTATTGTTTTGGTAAATATTGCACCTAAGAATACGATTTTTTTTTTGCAAATGCCTATTCAAAACAGTATCTACTTATATATTTCAACAATGGGAAGTTTTGGAGCACGGCGTATAAAAAGTTAATTTCTATATTTTTTATGCTTACGTTCCCTCAAACAAAATTTGACGCTTTAAGTAAATCCACGTGATTCGAAACATTTTCATAATCAAAAGTATGTTTTTTAAATCAACAGTTGCAGAGATATCCACCGTGCAAACAATTTGGGATAGCCTGTATATGACGATATGTACGGCGAATACTGTTATAGTTTCATAAAATTTGATTTTTAAAAAAACCTCCACTTTGCACAAGTTGTGTAACTTCTTCTATCACTATAATTAAAAAAATTAAAATAAAGAACACTGCGTAAATTTTTGGCAGTACCTTGGTACTCACTGCATGTGATACTTTGGTTGTCATTCCCATTGTTATTTCTACAAAGTCCAATATAACGATAATCGCTCAATAACTAGTCATTTTCGAGTAATTGTCAAATATACAAAAAATATTCGGTGAGAGTGAGTTCAAAATCAAATAGACCTATTTATAACGGCAACAAAATCCTCCAAAAATGTGTGTGTCAGATTTTCTTTCTTTCCCTAGAAGTCACTGATCATCGCATGTGATCTTTCTGAATATAACTCTGAAGCATTCCAACAAAGGATAAACTCTGAAAAGTCCCATTCTTCCCCCTTCCCCGGTTTTTTTCTTTCATATTTTCAGGCTTTACACGCGGTATGTACTGTATATGACGATTTTATTCGACTTTAGTCTCTCCCGGTGACTAAAGGCCAGTTTACACGAGTTTATTTGATTTATTGGTAAACAAAATTTGCCATCTTCGCAGAGTAAATATAACGATAACCCATTGGCCAGGAATCACGTCGTCAGACGGCAGTTCTTATTTTCCGTTGAGGAACTGGAGTTGGATTTGGTAACCGACCCAATCTCTGATGAACGTGAAAACGCTTACATTTATCCTCTGAAGACGGCACGTGTCAAAACACGTTAGGAATTCGTGGTTTTTTTCCTTGCTGTTCATCGTTGGTACTTTCTTTGATTATACCAGGCAAAGGATTATTGTCCTCTATACGCTTTGCGTACAGTGAAATTTAATCTATCTCTTACATTGTGACAAGCATTGAAATATCCAGAGTAGAAATATTTCGAGTGGTTATATTAGTCAAATAAGGTACCCTGAATGTTATTACATGATAAAAAATGTTTTGTTGTCAACATTTAAATAAATATTGAGAGCTGCACTTCAGGGAACACACTGTATTTGTATGATTTTATTGGCAGGAATAGTTTAAAAATTCCATTTATTGTTCGTCAACTTACTTTTCTGTCATTGCTGAAGAATGCACAGCGATGTGTCTGACAAAAAAAAAAAGTAATTTACTCCAAAATTCAAT
The DNA here is from genome assembly GCF_987345545.1 of Pholcus phalangioides. NCBI lineage: Eukaryota > Metazoa > Arthropoda > Arachnida > Araneae > Pholcidae > Pholcus > Pholcus phalangioides. The sequence goes on from NW_028301601.1 coordinate 30,129,460, forward strand.
CGGTAAAAATCGGTCTTGCTTGACTTGTCAAGAAATAGGGCATGTGCACCCTTGACTCATTCTGCTAGTAACTATAGGAACTTCATGAACACCTAACAAGTAAAAAATCGAATGTTCAGGAGTTGCTTGGAAGCAATAATGCCACAAGGATTTCAAAAAATGAAATGCGTTTACGTTTGAAGAATACAGGAAAACCATGTGTGTGTTGACAAGAACAGCACTGTCAATTAAAGGGCTATAAAAAGCATATAAAAAGTCAAAATACTTCGTGCAAATCATTCTACTTTTCGATGTTTTAGGAATTCCTATCAGCAATGACATTCAAGGTTGTTTCGATTTCTTTGTACACCGATAATCTGAATCAAAGAAGAAGAAACTCGAACGTGACTGGAAATAACAATTATTATAATTCTCATCGGTTCCCTCAGTCCTTTGCACTGTGTAATTTTTTTTTATTTCCTATTGATAAAAAAAAAAAATCTATCACCAAATCGACTGAAATATTCAGCAACGCATGCACGGGATGAACAAAATAATCCTATTTTGACTGAAAATTTAAGTTCTAGGACGGAAAATAAGCTCGATTTCTGACTTTAAGTATGATCGAGGGAACACTCAAAGGAAAATTAGCTTTTCTAAAATTTTTTAAACACTTTAAGTTACTGTATATTATATGTGTAAAGTGTTTTTTTGAAATGTATATTTAATAAAATTTATATATTTTTCTAAAAATATTTCCTGAAAAATAGATTTTTACTAACTAAATGGCTAGATTAATTTGAAAATATATTTATAAATATTTCTTCTCTGAAAATTCACAGTTAAAACATGGAATTATCTCGAAACTTAATTATAATGACGGCATGTTTCGATTTTTTTTAAATTCTCAGTCATGAATCGTCAACTATTGTGAATGCCACAAAAGCAAAAAAATATACATATATTGAGATTTGTATTCCCATTACATTCTATTACTTTGACCGAATATATTTGCGTGTTGATGTCTCTATAAGAAAGCATGTGTACTCAATATTTGTTTCCAGTGATATAAACGATCCAAACAAGGTCTTCGTCAATATCCACGGGTGTCCTGTTAAACTCAACTTTTTGGTTGAGGAAATTTTTGTTTCAATTCTGGGTTTTTAAATTAGTTTTCAAATTTCGGAGACTTTTCACATAAAAATGTGTTTCTCAAGTTTAGATAGAAAATACATGCAAACCTATATTTCAAAAAATTAATAAAGTCACGGTATACTGCTCGAGGTTCCAAAAATTCCGTACGTAGTATTCAAGAAAGTCAAGAAAGCTTAGGCTACCTCCTGCCGTAGCTTCATTTTTCGTATGAATCCCGATCATTCATCAATCATGGCTCAATATCTGAACAATTTGCGAATCTCGTCAATGATCAAAAGCATCACGTCTATCTACTGATTTATTGAATTTCGTTTATCACAATCATGATTTCGTCTTCAGCTAAAAATATTTCTTTGAAAATGGAAGATAAATTTCACAAAACGGAATTATCAAATCATTTCTCTTTTGCTAAATCTTACATATTTATTGAAGTAAGTCTTATTTTAAAGACACGTTTTTTTTTGTGGAAAAAGAAATTTTAATTTATTATCAAAGTTTTTCTCGGTACGTCATTTCAACCCCACAAGATAACTTTAAGAAATAGGTTTAAACTATTATGGTATGGAACTGCATAAAAACTAATCGATTAATAACTTTTGGTTGACAATCAAGTATACTCTCTCACACTATTCTCACTCCCATGCATAGGAATATCACTACTTTTTTACAGCCCATGTATTTTCACGTTGGTTTGACTATTCCGGAATGAAGAGAGTGTTCCGCATCGGTCTTCAAGACTATTCCATCAGCTTGAAGAAGGCCTGGCAGACTGAAGCTTATATACATTGAATCTGTTTCCAGGTTCACCTGTATGAAAAAGGTTACATTGCGGAATGTGAGCCTAGCCTATACCAGTGTTTTACAACATGGGTCCGTGAGTACTTGCTAAGGGATCCGGCGGATCCTTTTCATTTTGTGCTGTGAAGTTGTAATTTATTATTTTCTTATGAAATGCAAGTTGTAAAAAAAAATGCGTTTTGGATTTTATATAAGGAGGGAGGGCATCGAAGTTGACCTGATGTTACAGCGGGTCGTGTAGCATTTACCAGCACCACAGAGGCTTTATCTGTGGTGCAAAAATTATAGGAAACACTAGTCAATGGAAAACACTATCAATGCCTCAAATTCTTACGTGGCAACTGCCTGTGAATTTGCTTCTTTGCATTTTATCGCTTAGATACTGAAACGCACTTTAAGGAGGCATCATAGTTTTCCCCGTAATTCCCGTCTTTTATTTTTTTACTTTGAAATTTTATATGGTCAGTGCTCTTTTTTAATTGTTTTGTTTAATTCAGTATGATTTCAAATGACTATTTTCTGTGTTAAAACAGCATAGTTTGTATTCTATATAAACTGAAGAACCAAAAAAACTGGTACAGGCATGCGTATTCAAATGAAGAGATATGGAACCAATCATAGTAGGGGCGCTGCGGTCGGCAACGCCTATATAACACAAAAAGTGCCTGGCATAGTTGTTAGATCGGTTACTGCTGCTACAATGGCAGGTTATCGAGATTTAAGTGAGTTTGAACGTGGTGTTATAGTCGGCGCACGAGAGATACCGTGTACCCTTGATGACTGCACGACACAAAGCTTTACGCCTCGCCTGGGCCCGACAACACCGACATTGGACTGTTGAGGACTGGAAACACGTTGCCTGGTCTGACGAGTCTCGGTTCCAATTGCTTCGAGCTGATGTACGTGTAAGGGTATGGAACCTACATGTCAACAGGAGACTGTTCAAGCTGGTGGAGGCTCTGGTATGGGGCGTGTGCAGTTGGCGTGATATGGGACCCCTGATACGTCTAAATACGACTCTGACAGGTGAAAGGTACGTAAGCATCCTGTCTGATCACCTGCACCCATTCATGTCCATTGTGCATTCCGACGGACTTGGACAATTTCAGCAGGACAATGCGACACCCCACACGTCCAGAATTGCTGCAAAGTGACTCCAGGAACACTCTTCTGACTTTAGACACTTCCGCTGGAAACCAAAATCCCCAGACATGAACATTATTGAACATATCTGGGATGCCTTGCAACGTGCTGTTCAGAAGAGATCTCCACCCCCTCTTACTCCTACGGATTTATGGACAGCCCTGCAGAATTAGTGGTGTCAATTACCTCCAGCACTACTTCAGACATTAGTAGAGTTCATGTCACGTCGTGTTGCGGCACTTCTGCGTGCTCGCGGGGGTCCTACACGATATTAGGCAAGTGGACAGTTTTTTTAGGCTCTTCAGTGTATATACATATATCGGGCAGATGACAGCACTACACATAACAAGCATTACACAGAAACAAACTTTACGTCAGGTTGCACTACATGTACACGCACATTCCCGCATGTACCGATTCGTTGGGGGGTTCCGCGGAGAGAGTGGGGTGCATGTGTGGTGTAGCAGTAGTAGGTAGGGGCTCGGGGATACATGATGTTCTTAAGTCAGCCACCTCGTTGGGCAATTTGCCTGTTGTGGCGTTGTATTTGTATTTGTATTTGTATTTTTTTTACTTATGTCGTTTTATTGAAAATATTCCCGAAGTGAAATTTAAATTTACGTATCTCAGGCTTTGGGAAATATAATCATTTTATAACATATTTTATATAGAAAGAGCAAGAATTCTATGGCTTCTATTTTAAAAATCATTCAATTGGCATATAATGCTTGCCATGATCAAAAATCCCATTAGAAAAAATATGTATATGATGATATGCTGTTTGTATTTTGCTGATAATCAAAACCACCACAAACAATGTTAGAAAATAATTATCGTTTAAATGTGCTTCGAGCTAAAAAGTATGTACTTATTCAAATATGGTAATGTTACGGAAAGAAAATCGTTCTATACGCCCTAATATGCGCTACGGCTGTTTTTGTCAAATTTTTGCTGGCCCTCCCCCCACCACCAATATTTTATAGTGCAGCGTTACCTATGGGTATATTTTTGAACTTTTTTTTGTATTTTCGAATTTCTTAATCATTGTGTTTTCCCGCGAACTACATTTTCATACTCGAGTTGGTTGATTTTATATATGTTTTAAAATGCATATTTGACAATTTTACAGAATCTGAAATTTATATATTTCCTTGTTGTAACACGGATAGAATGTTATAAAATATTTAGGATACTGTTGCATTCAATATATTCAAATGGGTGTTGATCTTCAGTTAAGGTTCTTATGGAGCAATTAACCGTTTCAAAATTATGAGGAAAACGACCAACCTAAATCAAAATCTATCATTTCTCCAGTTTGAATGGTATGAGAGGTATTTTTTTTTATAATAAAATCATTTTTAAAACTCACCGCAAAACATACAACGCAGTCAAAAATAGAAATTTTTATAATATCTACTTTTTTTATGGATACGCGGAGAGACGTGAACACAGAGTGGCACACGGGACTCGTGTCCACACGGTGATGATCAAAAATTAAAAATATTTTGTATATTTGTATACATCCCTCTAAAATAATTAAAATAGATAAAAACATCTATTTTAATTATCTATCTTTCTATTCTAATTATCTATCTTTCTATTCTAATTATCTATCTTTCTATTCTAATTATCTATCTTTCTATTCTAATTATCTATCTTTCTATTCTAATTATCTATCTTTCTAATCTAATTATCTTTATCTTTCTATATTTCTATTAATTATTTCTATCTAATTATCTATCTAAAAATAATTCTGTTGATTTAAAATGCTTTTTGAAAATGTCAGTAACTGAAAATTCTCTGAAAGATATTCCTAGTGTCTATCCTGCGTAGGCCCGTGAATACGCATACAAATAAATGTGTGTATTATAGATATCGTGATTTGCTCTCATCTACGAGGAAAACACGTTTTAGTTTTAAAAGAAACAATCCCAAATTGCCAGATGCATATTTTATGAGATGATACAGTAGGGGAAATTGAGAATTTTTTTATACGGGAAACGAAAGTAAAAATGTGGAACAGCTGATACTCCTTGGTTATGTCTAAAATAATAATTTTTTTGTATCATTTAAAAAAATGAAATAATCAAGGAATTGTTATAACAAACTTATCTATTGTTTTGTGGGAAACATTTACTCTTAATGTATTAATGAGTTCTAATTATGTTTCTCTTCAATATTTTTGTATCAATTATGGCAGCATATTCTATTTTTCCATGAAAAATGTTTGAGGGAGGAATTCCAATTTATGAAATCCATTACTTTTCTTTTTTGCATATAAAAGAGAAATATTCCATGCACACTTACAGTATCCTATACTCCCTAGATATAAACTTCTTATTGATAGTAATGGTTACTAGAGAATTTTTAGTTCTCTGTAAAAGGTTTTGAAGCAACATTCTTCAATCTAATTACAACCGGTGAAAGTAGTTGAGCAATTGCGCGGACCGGCAAACTCCCGAGAAATAATCTGTGGACCAGTAACAAATAAATAGCCGATGAAATAATTCTACGACCGGCGAAAATTTGAAAAAAGCAGGCGAAAAAACAAATAGTTGAAATAATTTGCAGAATGAGAAAAGTAAATGAATGGAAGAAAAAATAAGCAATGTTGCAATAATTTGCGGGCCGGCAAAAATGAATAAATGGAAGAAATAACTTGAGGACTAGGTAAAAAATCGATGAATTGGAGAAAAATAATCACACTAGAAATTATTTCTGGACCACCAAAAAGAGATATAATGAAAAAGTTTTGTAGTGGCTACATGAATTGGATGAAATGTTTCGTGCACCGGTGGAAAATTCCTATGGAGTATTTCTTATTTTACAGTCACAGAGACATTGATTCAAACTATTCAAAATACTGTAAAAAACTGGTTCCAATTATATTAATTAATCAATACATTTCAAATATCAAAGTTAATTGCAAGAGAAATTTATGACTGTGCAGTAATGTGACGTATCATTGTATATAACTTAAACCATTTATAACAAGAAGAATAAGAATTATTTTCATTGTTTCGTTTTCTACATAAATAATAATATAAATTTTAATAATTTGTTTCAATGGATCTGATTCCGGATAGCGCACACGCCCAAAACGTGCACGAAAAATTCTTTTTTACCTGGATTGACAAAACAAATGCAGAATGCTTCTTAAATATGTAAGGACGAAAGCCCGTGTTTCCATTTTTGCTTATTATGTTAATTAGTTTTTATTTTCACGATCAACGGCGTCTCTCCGTTAGAATTCTAGAGCTATTTCGCCAACTAAAGAGTAATCTATCACCTCGTACGCGTGTGAAATGATAGATTATACCACAGCATGAGAAAGAAATCGACTACAACACAAAAACAAGGACGAAAAAGCACATGGGTGAGTTCTCAAAAGCAATTTACAGTGTTTTTCGGCGTCGTGATTAATGACTACTGCGCTCTAAAAACATGCTGGATTCTATCTTATTCCGCCATTTTATGTTCGCCTCATGTTTTTAGTTCTCAGCTTCTTTTTTTTTCCGAAATAAAATTGTTTCAATGACGTTTTTTATTTCATTGCATTTTTTTTTTCATCCATTTTTATTCAACCATGAAATTGTTACAAACATTTTTAATCAGCCAAAAGCAACGACAATAAACACAAACGTGAAAAAAATGCGGAAAGAAAGGAAAAAAAAACACGTTTTACCCAAATGGTGCCTAAATTAATTATTCGGGTTACACGAAGAGGAGGAAAAATTCAACCAAAAGTATTTGGTTTCTTCGACACGCCTGGTTGAAATTTGGCTATTTTTCAAGAAAGATATCGGCTATAAAAAGAAATTCTTCAGTTTCTTTGTTGAAAATACTTTGTATACAGAATTTTCCGTATTTAAAAATTTCCGTGTTTCTTTTTTAAAAAACTTCTATATCTTTTTTCAATTAATTTTGATTTACAGAAATCAATGAAACGGAAACCCCTTTGATTCGTCGCTTTATGTTTTTATTAAAACGGCATTCCACAAGTAGTTAAATTTAGGAAATTTTTATGTTTCTTCATGCTAAGATTTCATATTTGCCATTATTCAGTCTTGAAAAAACAAAATTCGTCAAAGAATATTCCTTAACTAATTCGAAAAGAAAAAACAAAATTGGAAAATAAGGATTAAATCGAGAAAATAGTTGTCAATTTTATTGAATGCGAATTTTTTTTGGCATTTCATAACACCAGTATGTTTCGGAACATGTCACCGTAATAATTTATAAAGAAGCAAATCGGAAATGTGCGACAACGCTATAATTCGATTTCTTGTAGGAATAGTTTGTATGCCTGCAGTGACTGGGAGGCAGAAATTGGTTATAAACATTCCTATAACATATTATAGGGGCCATTCAAGTATTACGTAAGCAAATTTTCAGCTATTTTTGAACCACCCTCCCCTTTAAATATTTTTTAAAAAATTAAAATTTCGAAATAAAATACCTTTACATGTTATTATAATCGATTTCTTTTAATTTCAATGATATCTGAAAGGTAAGAACTCAAAATTTCTCTTTAAAAAATTCATTGCGACCCACCCTTTAAGCCATATATGGTAAACCCTTGACCCGCGCACCAAATGTAGCCCTGAAGGTTATCTGATGTAGCTTGCCCCCCCCCCCCGAACTTGATTTTGTAAAAATGAACTAAGCGACACATTTTCAGATTACTTAAACGATCCGTGGCGCATTTAGAGATCCCTTGAGTGACATGTAGCACAGTTTTAGAGCACTTAAGCGGCCGCCAGTGCGGTTCTACATATCACTCAAGTTACCCGCGGAACATTCCCAGATTACTTAAGTGATCCGTGGCATAATTACTGATCACGTGAGCGATGCGTGGCGCAGTTCCAGAACACTTGAGCGGCCCGGAAACATTTCCAGAGCACTTGAAGGATCTGTGAAACATTTAGAGATCATTAAAGTGTCTCTGTAGGGTACTTATCAATAGGGAGAATGTTGGTTCAGGTGTCCAATAACTATCGAAAGGTTGTCATCAGAAGTCAGCAAATCGAAACCCCCCTTCCCCATCGATGACTTAATACTTGAATGACCCCATACACATATAGGGTGAGCAAAAACTTCGTGAAACAGTCTAGAGTTGAGCCAAACACGACGTAGGTTCAATGAAATGCTTGTCGTTATCAGTAATTTAAAAAATATCAATAATAATGTAGATCTGATGATGATAGACTGTATTTGGTAGCAACTCTCTCAAGTTAGAAAATGCATGGAATTATCGTTTAAATCTAAAAGTGGGCACGCAATTCAAACATATAAAAATGTTTTTTTTTATAATAGATAAACTTAAATAAAAACGTTCTAAGCCTTAATAATGAACTACGACTATTCGTGTCAAATTTTTGACATAGTGCAGCCTTATCTATGCGTATAATGTTTTTATTCCCGAAAACATTCCTTGCTATTGTATTTAACTGCAAACCATATTTTGACCTGCTAATTCATTAATTGGCGAATAACATTAATGAGCTGAAACATCTTCCAAAGAGTACAGGGCATCCTTAATAAAAAGACCCTATTTTTAAAGTAGCCTACAGGTAAAACCAGTCATCGGAAAAGTGTGAAATTTTGTGGAGGACATAATGAAGTGCTGGGAATTTGTTTCAGCAGGAAAAAAATTAGTTGCACATGTCTCCACCAGAGAGCGTTTCACTTTGAATACCTGTAGTAAACATGTAAATTTATGTGATGTCGCGCAGGAGCTTTTATAAAAACCTAGAAATATTCACGGAGATCTTCTTTCCTCAATGTGTTTGCTGCTCACAGTTACAATAAGTTTACGAGATCGCGCTTTCCTGGTCAAACTGTTTTACTGCAACCGCAATTTCGCAGTAACTGCTCTAACGGAAATATCGGACTTGGAAGAGGATTCGAAAATGTCCTCAATGAATGTTAAAATCCTTCGAAGTATAATTACGAAATTTTAACGAAAGCTACAGCATCGTTGACTGTTCGTCCTGGAAGAGGAAGAAATCCCGTCTCTATTGATGCAGTACAGGAGGTTTCGCTTCAGGTGGAAGAGAACAGAGATTTGAATTCTCGTGTCAGGCGTGTAGCACAGGCAACGTTCAACTATCCATAAGATCATGAGGAATATCTTCCAATATTATCCGTACAAACTTTCACTTGTGCATTGTCATGATTATGACGCTCGACTCTGGTTCTCACTGCGGTTTGTAGCTCGCGTTGAGGTCGATTCAGAATGGCCTTGGAATATCCTGGGGACAGACGAAGCGCATTTTCACTTGGGTGGTGCAGTCAATACTCGCAACTGCCGAATTTGGGAACCAGAAAATCCGCACGCTATCTTAGAGGTTCCGTTGCATTCACCAAAAGGGACGGTATGGTGTGGATTTACTGCATCATTTACTCTCGGTCGGTCCCTATTTATACGAGGAGTTAGGTTCTACAGGTCCAGTGACATGGTCGATCACTGGGAAGCGATATGCATCGCTGTTACAGAATGAAATTGTTCCGGCTCTGCATGCACGTCACTGCCTTGCAGACACGATCTTTATGCAAGACAGAACTCCTTCACACGTTGCAGTTGTGTGTTAAAAATGTTCTCAAAACACATTTTACAGAAGAACATGTCATCAGCCGGCACTTCCCTAATCTATGGCCTCCCCGATCCCTAGACCTTAATCCATGCGATTTTTGGCTTTGGGGGCGTTTGAAACGTCCGGTAAGTCACGACAAACCAAAAACTTTACCTGACCTTAAAGGCAGCATTTCACGTCACGTGCTGAACATTCCCCGCACACACTTCGGTCAGTTGTAGAACATGCCATCTTGCGATTTCACATTTTATCTGAAAATGATGGCCATCATGTGTAACATGTTTTGTTGCAGTAACAATTTTAAAAGTGTTTAACAATTGTTAAAATTGGAAACGTTTGCCTAAATGTGTCATTCCTTAATAAAACGCCCTCTGATGGCGACATGTGCAACTAATTTTTTCCCCCTGAAACAAATTCCCATCACTCTTTAATTCGGGATGCGTGTTATTTTTTAGTTAAGGCTCTCATGAAGCAATTAGCCGATATCAAATCGATGGAAAAATCACCCGTATAATATAAAAAACCCTCAACATACTACTTCAATCGTATAGGGAATTTTATAAATTAATGAACTACTTTGCCGTACATACGCCTCGTTACACATCTCTTTGCAGAATTTCTAACCAATTGGTACATGCCGGGAGGGGTGTTCTTAGTGTATGTGTGCTCATTTAAAGAAAGTACTGATATCGTAAAAAAGCTGTACTTGTTTCATGTTCTTGCTGGTGCTTCCATCAGAAATAATTTACTGATTATTATTTAATTTACTGTTAAACATCACTATAAAAGTAAAACGCACGCCAAAGAAATACATTTATTCTTGTAATACTGATTTTTACAAATGGATAATAAATAAATGTGTGTGCTATTAGATATCGTCATTCGCTCTCACCTACCAGGGAAATACGCTTTCATTTCAATTGGAGCTATTAGGCCCCACCCTCCGGAGCCCTATCAAATTGCTAGATGAATATTGTATGAGATGATATAAAGGGAGAAACAGAACTTTTTATATTGGAAAAACACAAATGAAACAGCAGATACCCCTTCCTAATATGTTGAATTATAATTTTTTAATAATGAGATAACAATAATAATAATAATAATATCTCAAAAAATGAGATAATAAAGAAACTGCTATAATAATGAGAAAACCTAATTACATTCTTCTTCAATATATTTCTTGTACAAATCAAAGCAGCATACTCTATAAAATCGAAAATATTCGAAAGAGAAATCCTGTTATAAAGCCATTTACTTTTTTTTTTTTTTGCCTATAAAAGAGAACTATTTCGTGCATTTATCTTATATTCCTCAAATTTGAACTATGTTGTTGATAATAATGTTTTTAATGGTTATTCGAGAATTTTATCTTAGTTTCCGTTAATATTTTGAAGCTTCAATGATGTTCTTCAATCTTTTCAAAACTGCGTCCCAGTGTTAGAAAAAAAAATTAGAAAAATAATTTGTGCGGACCTGCGAAAAATAAATAAATTGAAGGAAAAAATAAATAGTAGAATAGAAGTGTAATATATTAGTATAACATAATAATAGTTTAGTAGAAGTAATTTGCAAACTGATATAAAATAAAAAATAGGGGGCAGAAATACGGTAAAAACTATTTGTGAACCAGCAAAAAAATAAATAGGAGAGAAAAATACAGTAGAGAACTACAGTAATTTATGGACTGGCAAAAAATAAATACAGTAAAAATAATTTGCGGAAATGCGAACAATAATAAATAGGAGGAAAATAAATATTTCAAGTAATATGTGTGGACCGGAAAAAAATGAATAAGTAGGAAGGAAAACAAATAAAGTAGAAATAATTTATGGAGGGACAAAAATGAATATATAAGAGATAAATTAAACATTAAATAGACTAGAAATAAATTAAACATTAAATAGACTAGAAATAAATTAAACATTAAATAGACTAGAAATAAATTAAACATTAAATAGACTAGAAATAAATTAAACATTAAATAGACTAGAAATAAATTAAACATTAAATAGACTAGAAATAAATTAAACATTAAATAGACTAGAAATAAATTAAACATTAAATAGACTAGAAATAAATTAAACATTAAATAGACTAGAAATAAATTAAACATTAAATAGACGAAATAAATTGCAGACCGGCAAAACAATAAATAAGAGGAAAATAGATAAATAGTGCAGGTCTATCTATTACTAGAATTTCGAACTAGTTTCGAATTTCGAAGTTTTTTGACCATTGCATTTTCTCCGCCAACCACATTCCCATACGCCAATTTATTGATTATATACGTATTTTAAAAAAGTGTTTTGACTTTTTTTATACGGTCTGAAATTCAAATATCTCCGGTGTTGTAACAATTAAACTATTTTTAAACTAATAAAAAAATAATAAAACGTTACAAATTTTTTAGTTGGCCAGCGTTTATATTGCAACGTGCGTCATTCTTTAGTTAAGGCTCTTATGAAGCTATCAACTGATTAAAAATTTGTGGGAAAATGGTGAACTTCTCAACACACACTCCTGTTTGAATAGTTATGTGAAGTGTTTTTTCTTATATTAAAAAAATATATACTTCCAAACAATCGCCATAAGCAGTGCATCGCACACAAAAGCAAAAGGAAAACGTTTTATAATATCGATTTTCATACATGGATAAACGCAGGGAGGGGGCACAGGGGGCTCGTGCCCACCCCAACCCAAGACGATCAAAAATTTAAAATATTTTTAAGCAACCATCTTTGTGACAGAATTAAAATATCGACAGAAAATACCTTCATATACAATTGAGAGCCGACGTAGATGAACCCAAAATTGCAACAGAACCACGGCTATAAGCGCTTCGGAACTATATGAAGTTCCTTCATCAGTAGCAGAAACAAGGGAAAAAAAACTCCTTATAGCGGGAGTTACTCGCTGTTGTAAACGAAAGAGTCGAATTCAAAATTAACTCCCGCTATAAGGAGTTTTTCTTCTTTGTTTCTGCTACTGATGAAAGAACTTCATATAGTTCCGAAACGCGTATAGCCGTGGTTCTGTTGCAATTTTGGGTTCATCTACGTTGGTGCTTTCAATTGTATTATCTAACAAAATAGGTAATTCATTTCTACCTTTATATGCTATCTTGATAACTTTCTGTTAATTTAAAATGCGTTTCAAAGGTTAGCGACACAAAATTTCTCATACAGACATCACTTGTGACCCCCTCAAAAATGTCGATCCTGCGTACGTGTACCTGTAAATGTGACTGCTATAGGTATCGTGATTAGCTCTCATCTAAGAAGAAAATGTGTTTTAATTTTAAATGTGGAACACTGTTAGTCCTGGAGCCTATCAAATTGCTAGATGCATATTTTATGAGATGATATAACGGGAAAAACGGATAACTTTTTTATACGGAAAAAACATTAAACTGGAACAACTGATACTCCTACATAGCATGTTAATTTTTTTTTTTCTCAAAATCAGGAAAAAATAGATAATGAAGAAATTGCTTTAATGAGCTCATTTGTTATTTTGTGAGAAGTTTTTACTCATAAAGTAATAATGAGAAAACCTAATTACATTCTTCACCACCAATATATTTCTTGTATAAAACAGCCTACTCTGGTGCTTCACCGTCAAAGCTGCACATACTCTATAAAATCAAAAATGCTCGAGAGAGAAATTTCTGTTAAAAGGTTTTTTTTTTGTTTTTTGCCTATAAAAGGGATATATTTCTTCATGCATTCATTCTTATATTAGGCCGGTATCACACTATAAAAATTTAATAAAATCCCTTTCATAAAACTCGAAAAATCCAACCAATAAAGCTCATAGGTTACATTCGAGCAAATGCAACCGATGATCTTACTGGTTGAATTTTTCAAGTTCTATAAAAGGATTTTTAGAGAACTTTCATAGTGCAATACCGGCCTTACTCAAATTTAAACTTTTTGAAACCTGATAATGAGGTTTTTAATGGGTATTCGTGAATTTTATTGTATAATTTTCTTAAATATTTTAAGGCGATGTTTTTCAACCTTTTTTTAAAGCTGTGGCCCAGTGAAAATAGTTCAATAATATCACTGAAATTAAAGAAATAATTTTGGAACCTGCGGAAAATAATTAAATGTAATAAAAAATATATACTTGAAACAATTTGCGAACAGACAAAAAAAAATAAAAAATAGATGTAAAATACGGTAGAAACAATTTGCAGAAATTCATTTAATAATAAGTAGGAGGCGACAGTAGAGATAAATTGCAAACTTGCAAAAGAAATAAGAGAAAAATAAAAACACAATAGAAATAATTTACAGACCACAAAAAAAGAGAAGTAGTGAATAGAGTAGAAATAATTTGTTGAACGGTGAACACACGCACACAAGTAATAAATTAGAAAAAAAACGAATTTAAATAATTTGTGAACCAGCAAAGAAATTAACAATGGGGGGGGGGAACAAATGCAGTTTAAAAACTTTCAGGACCGGCAGAAATAATTGCTGTAAATAGAAAAAAAAATGTAGTAGAAATAATTATCAGACAAAAAAATATATAAAAAATCAGAGAAATAATTTGAGGATCGGCAATAAATGAATAAACAAGAAAAATAATTCACTTACTAGTAGAAAAATTAAAATACATGGGAAAAATAATTTGCAGTTTTACTGATGGCTAAGGCAGAAACAAAACTCGATATCAATACGATATAATATTTATCAAATCCGAAATTATGTAATGGCTACATGAATTAGGAGGAATGTTTCGCGGACCGGTAGGAAATTCCTACGACTCGGCACCGGTCCGCGGACCAGCACTCAAAGAATAAACACTGTTTTAGAGAGAGAGAGAAGACTGTTTTAGGGAATAATAATTTTAGAAGTAGTTTTTATGTATGGAAATGATTTTTGTTTTTCTTATTTCAAAATCACAGAAATAATAATTACAATTATTCAAAATATCGTCAGAAACGAGTGTCAATTATAGTAATTCCTCAAAATTAATTAATAATTGCAATTCAATTAATTTTTAGGATATTGAGAATCTCAAAATTTACATCATGTATCTTGGCAATACTTTTGAATATGTTTGTGCTTCTAAAAATACCATAAGGATGTGTACAGTGAGTTAAAATACGAATATTTTACACGGGATTACAAATCTACATAATACGTCGAGGTCCGAAAAACGCTTTGTAATACAGTAATTTCTTTGTAAAGGTAGAACTTCTATTTAAAGTGCTCTACACAACCCATAAAAAATTAAATATTTTTCGCAAATACATTTTTTTGAAGTATTTTTCTGTATTCCGACCTCTCAAAAGAAAAAGCTGCAGATAATCCACACGAGGAAACTCGAATGTTTAATTGAGCGTGTAATCCCATGGATTATTCGCAGGAAATTACGGTACGTAAGATTTAAAACAATATTCTGACAGTGCATATTTGGTACAATTACTGAATAACTATAAGATACACCATTTCTTCTTAAGAAAGTGAAAAGAAAACTTCATAAAGGAATATGAGTATTTTTTCCCATTATTTTTGTGACGTAATTTTCGGACATGAAGCTTGAAGAAATCTTTGAAAATAAAATGTAATTCGTTATCTTGAATTGCACCATTCGCACTTTAAAATACGGAAGAGAAGATAGGTGGCAGCACCATTGAAACATGAAACGAGTATAACTTCCACAATATAAATGCGATACATACACTCGGAACATACGTTCCGGCATATACCAGTTAGAAATCCCTCAGAGGATTGTTCAAGATGCATGATCGGTTAAGAGGTAAAAGTCTTAAGAAATTATTAGGAACTGTCCCTAATGGAAAATAAAAAATTGTTTTACATATTCAATACATTGAAACTCCCCTGGGCGGCCACCCCACTCTTTCGTGGCCAGATTTCCTAGGAACGGACATAGACTCCATAGACATAATACAAAAATCACCACCATATCGCGGACAAACTGCCCGCGGTCACTTTCTTGTAGATAAGAGTTTAAAAAAGTTTTTGTGCGCTTTTTCTCTTCCTAGTGCATTCAGAACTAGTAGTACATTTTGTATAACCTTATAATCTTTATACATCAGCACAAATGCTTTTCGGATCAATCGGATTTTCTGTTCATGTATGACACTATCAGGTTGGAAACATTGGTAAATAGGATGGCAAAGAGGCTAATGCTCTACGCTTGCTGCTAGCTGGTGAGACAGTTTAAAAATTTTCTGCCGGGTCGATAAGGTAAACCAGACAAATATAGTATATGATCTTCACTGAATAAGTAAAGGATGTGGAAGTTTCGGCTTTCTTCAGATATTCGGTAGAGCAACAGTGAGGGAGTAAAAGAAATTTGATGAAAGAACATATGTGGAGTACTTGCTGTACAGATAGAACAGATCCCGAATAATACAGATTAAGGAATTGATCCGATGATCTCGTATTTCAAATTCTGCATAAGATACAGTGAAACCTCGATATATATAACGATACCGAACCAAGAAAAAATATCTTTGTAGAGGAATCATCATTAAATTATCATCACGTGTCATCAAATTTATGCTGCTCTTGGCAACGTTTCATTATCACCAAAAAATGCAGTATTGAGTATTTATTCGCGCCGCAAAATATTTTAATTGACTAGCTGATGAAAGAAATTCAGTTGTATGTATATTGCTCTTGTAAAGCGGTTTATCGCGATGCACTTTGGTGTATCGCACAAAAAGTAGCAATACCGGACACATTCGGTGATTATAGGCGATGCCCAACACACCGATATTATGAAACGTCCTCGGAAGAACTGAAGCATGCGACATGAGTTAATATACTGAAAGATATTTCGAGCGAAAAATAATAAAATTTGTAGTGGTTTTTCAAAATCCTCCTTAAAAATATTGTTATAGTAAAATTCAAGTTTTTTTTTTAATGCTGTGAGTTTTCATATTTTCAATCACTTCAGTCTGAAAAAAGAAATGGAATTTGTCGAAGAATATTTTTTTAAGACGACCGCCTGCCTTCAAATGAAAAATTTGATTGAAAAAAATATTTGAAAATGATTTTATGTGTTAATTTGAAAATGCTGTTATTTTCTCTCTCGAATCCAAAACTGTTTCATTTTTGAATTCGAGAAGCGAAGTTACTGCCGTTAAATTGAAACGAATGTAATAATCAAAATCCGGTAATGAAATATTTGAATGTGTTTTTTTTGAAAATTTGTGTTTTTGACTTTTTTATTCCTTGAAAATAAAAAACCCGAAAACACTAGTTTAGAGTTAGTTTCTCACTGTGCAGGTCTGGGTTCGAATCCCGGGTCGGGCTTGGATGTCTACTGATCCAGAACCTCCTAGAAATAGAAGGCCTCCGCACTCAGTTTGTGACGTCAGTAAGCAGTCCATTTTCCCTCAGAATATTCAGGGAAAAAACTTCCCTGCTCGTGCCAATATCATCGTTGTAAGGAAAAGAAATGATCGGGTTCAGAATTGGCGCTTTCTATGCCCCACATCCAATCACTACGCGGTATTTGTGAGCCAATCAGGAAGATTCTACGCCAAAAGAAGAAGAAACGAAATAGGATATTGTGTTACAAAATGTGGCAAACTTGCTAAGTAGTCTGAATGACGTTTATGGCAGACAGTGCAGAGGCTTTCTATCTCTAGGAGGTATGGCTGATCACGTTATTATAATTATTAAAATAAAAATCCATAGCTCAAGCATTTTTCACAGTATCTCTATGAAACTTTTCCACTATGCTTAAGGCAGTTTGGGCTGTATAATGAACTAAAAACTAAACAATATGATCGAAACTTTTAGATTTACATTATTTGGAATTGAAAATATCAGGTATTTTTAACGAAAAAGTGTTAGGTTGAATTGTCAAAATTCATCATAACATTACATTAACTTAATCTTAAAATAGTTTTAATTGTAGAGAAAAGAAAAGATTATATTGTTTTGACAATTCAACATAACAAAATGTGTCTTTTTTTCACGTCAACAATCGTGTCTCAAAAAATTTTCACAGCATTCTAAAACTTTTAGTTCAGCGCAGTGCTGATCTCAGAGCAATATCTTGTTAATAATCGAAGAATATGTTGATACAAGCAGTAGTTTTTAGAGTGCAATGTCTAGCAGAAGTACTAAAAAGATGCTAATTTTACATATGAAATTGACAGTAAATTTTTTTTTTGTCAAAATATTCATGAAGTAACATTTATTATCTTAATTTTATGCCATATCAAAACAAAAACAGCATTCGTTTTGTCCAAAATGGCTTAAAAAAATACCCGAAGGCAGGCAGTCGCCTTGACTAAATTTGAAAAAAAAAATTGGCCGGTTGAAATACAAATAGTGATGAAATCATGAAGGTAATTGCTGTTAACTTAACTTATTCTAACTTTATCGTGAAACATGTAATCGTAATCATTGACCCCTTCGTTTGCAAACGAATAACAACAAATTCGGATGATTCCTATTTGATGAATCGGCGATAAATATGGTAACCTTGTCCTAACTTAACCGCACGTTAGAAAAAGAAGGAAAAAAGTAGAAGAGAAAAGGCAGTAAAAAAACAAGACAGAGTAAAACAAGAAAGCGAAATTGATAAGTAAATAAGAGAGTAGGTATAAAGTAGATTTCTTTTTTCACCCTCAACCTTACCTATCATCTTTCACTCTTATATGTATATCGTAGAAAGGTGCATCATATGTTGAAAAAATTCACTATCAGGTAATAAGAAAAAACGAAGAGGAAAAAAATACTGTATAGGGTTACAACAAAGCTTCACGATGATGAGGAGAGAGAGGAAAGAAAACAGTGAGAGCTTGTTTGACTTTATTCCGCTGGTGTTTGGGTGCAATATTATGTCCTTGATCGTAAAGTGATTAATAAAGCATTAAATCGTGTAATATTTGCGGAAGAAACTACATTTGTCAAAAATTTTGAAAATATAGATTCAATATCGTTTTTAATTAATGAAGATATGATCATCGCTTTTTTTCTCTGATTTATTTCTTTCAATGGCCTATTTTGTACAGAAATTTATATTGTTCAAACCATTTTCTTACTCATCCGACGTAATTCTCTGGCTCTTTCTATGGCTATACATTCTTGAAATTACGAGTACAATGATAATACCTTAAATACCTGCAATCCATCTCGTCAATGGATGATTTAATCCTCTTGCATGTTTAAAAATAATCATAATCAACGGAAACTACATTCATGTTTCTTTTATCAAAGAAGATAATGACTAGCTTTGATGCTCATTAACGCTTTTCTGTTCATTTTTTTTTTTCAATTATCTCTCTGTTTCAATCATTCTCATAAAAACGAGCTGTTATTTGAGAGTGAAAAAAAATATTTTTTATGGGAAAAAATTGCATTAAACACAATTTTCTTTATTTGATAAGATGTTTGCAAAAGCCATCTTAAGATTTTTTTTCAATTTATTTATTTATTTTTATTTTCTTGGCATCAATGGAAATTTATTTCTTGAGGCAGTTCTTTATTTATATCAACTATCTTATGCGAGACGATTTCAATTTTAATAAAATTCTTCTGTCCATTTCCATGAAAACAATGAATTCTAGCATTCGGATTTTTTGTCCATTTTTTTTTCCTCTTTCTTATGTTTTCCGTAGTCTGAATCTAAATCGTGATGTCTTTTGTATGCCTGACTTCTCACTGTAGCTTTCGATCAAAGTCAATGTCTCTCAGAGAATCTCAGAGCAGCGAACAATCATACCCACAACAGAAATCTACATTATATACTGCTCTTATTTACCTGCCTATTTCTCACTTCTTGAACAGAAGAAGCATGTCAGAACCGTCTGTACAAACATCAAACATTTTTCTAGACTCAGTGATTCCCAAAAATCCTTTTGCTAACACCTTAAATTGCCAAGAAATCGGTCAGAGTCAATGTAGAATTATTTCAGGTCTGAAATTATCGTGCATTAAAAGTATCAAGCGGACTTCAATTCCCAACAGCATTTTATAGCAGCACTTCAAGGAAACCAACCTCTCGATGAGTATAAAAAACAAGCCTGCCGTTCGGAATCGGCAATAAATTGTAGATCCCGGTCTAATTAGCCCTCGTGTGCAGAAAATGATCGTGGTACGACAAAAATGATCAATGATCACTTCAAGGAAACATAGGAATGCTTATCATGTGAGATCAAGCTAGGGAGTAGCGAAATACGAGTGATACCTCGGCTAACGAAGATGATTCTTTCCAGAATCACGTTTGTTTGCCGAAACTTGATTTCCCATAGGCTTCTATGAAGAATCGTTTAATTCGTTGACAGAAAAAGCCCGAAATTTAAAGACAAGTCTTTTAAAATACCAAGGAGTGCTATAAAAAAAGACAAAAACTGTCCGAATGTTAAAGTGAAATGATTTAGAGAATTGGATTAATGATAATTTACTTTACGTGAAGATGAGGAATAAAAGATCATTTTAATTTACACTGTGCACACACAACCAGCACCAGCTCTGGTCTACTAAAACCATATGGATTACTACTATATAGAACACTACTATATCCGAGAATGATGTCACTCTCCGCTATCCATACGAAGATTCACAACAGCTGGCTGATGAAAAGATGAATTTAGGAAAAAAAGAAAATTCAACTGCACTCTTGCGATGAATCGAACCCACGTCCTCTAACTTGCTGAATGAGCTACGGCCCCGTTCAGCCCACACGGGTTCTAAGGAAAGATTGAGATTCGTTGTCTTTGTAGTATAGCTGTCTAGGATGCTTAATGAGACAAATGAGAGGACATGGGCTCAATTACCCGCAAGGGCAGCTAAATTTTCACTTTCCTAAATTCATCTTCGCATCAGCCAGCTGTTGAGAACCTTCGTATACAGTTTTAATCTACTGAAACTGGTGTTGACTCAACCCAGTCAAGTTTCAAGGTGTCCCCATGAATATGTGATTTGGTCAGCTCATTACGAAGTAGCCTATTCAAAAACATAATTCACGCCCAACGAGACAAGCTTCCGCTGTTTCATCCACTACTGGCGGGTGTGAATGAAATGGGGGCGCCCGCGATATAGATGACAATTTATATCTTATCCCGGAGTGATTGCTTATACTGAAAATCAATGAGACTGGTATGTCTATATATATAGATTGGATAAATTCAATTCCAGATTCTATCACATGCAAGACAAGAATATTGTGCGATTATCTACGCAAGGACAATGATTCGATTAGAGACTGATTAACCGTGGACGCTGTTATGATTACAATTTTTATTCCACATTTCTTATTGTAGATATGTATGTATCAAATATATCGTTGTTTGTTATGTTCACACATAAATTAACGAATTTCTGGATGCACCGCAACGGCAGTTCATGGTCCCTCGAATAAAATGATGTTCTTAACCCCTTGGAAATCAAGTTCAATGCAGGGAGAATGATAGGGCATATTCCACATAAAAACATCCAAGAATAATGCAGTTGTTATAGAGTGAGGCCGGACAGTATAAGAGTTATCCATAGTGTTAGTCACATCGTTGAGCCGGGTCTTAGTCTAAAATATTTGAAAGACCTCAACAAAGTTAATTTATAGTTTTAAAAAAAAGCGTATCAATAGGGCTGCAAGACTGGAGCGCCTTCAAATCCGCCCAGCGTCCTACTTATAGAAGAGTTACCTCTGATTAAACGCAAGAGAATGAGACAAAACTTCAGAATTGCTCATTACAACATATTTTAAATTTAAAAATTAAAAATTTTTTAATCCTGAAAAAATCTCGTTGAAATTCGGAAGTTAAAATAACTTTGGCGTTATTGGGTAAAGCGCTCAGCACAGCTCTATATACAGGGTGGGCAAAAAAGTCCGCGTAGAAACTTTAAAAATTCATAAAAACCGGAAAAATAACCGAAATAAAAAATTTTTTGCAGGGTTAGCATCGCCAGGTCACGTGAATTTTTTGAAGACAGAACGACTTGTGTACGTCAGCGTACACAAGTCGAAGAAAAGATACGCAAATAACGAACAGAATGCCTCCAAATCGTTTATTACAACAGCAGTATGTTCCACATGACCACCACCACCACAGGGAATAACACATTGCAGGCGAGTCACAAATCCAGTAACGGCAGAGTGCAGCAGGTTCACATACACGGTTTACAAAAATGAAATGGTTGTGGATTAGGAACGCAAGTTCTTATAACCGTCTCATTTGCATATTTCCACCAAAACCACTCGTACCAGCGCCACCTATCGGCTGTTTTTTTCCTGTCTTAAAAAAAATTCCCGATACCTAGCAATGCTTCATAACCCTGCAAACGTATTTTATATCGGTTATTTTTCCGGTTTTTATGAATTTTTTTAAAGTTTTTACGGACTTTTTGCCGACCCTGTATATGAGGAAGTTCAATCTAGACAAATCTGTATGTGAAGTATTTTTGGGATCTTGTCGTATTATGTTGATTTATACGATACCAAATGCGAAATTTTCGTATTTATAACTTACTGTACATTCTTATGGCATTTTTAAGATCGTAAAAATATCCATTAAAGTACTGAGGAGATGCATCATAATATGATTTAATTGAGATTCTCAAAATATCCTGAAAATTCATTCAATTGCAATTATTAAGACGCGGGGGAAAATGTTGAAAATTCAATGTATTTGCAGCGGAAACGGAGAATAAATTCCTCTTTTGCAGTGATACTTATGACGTGTTCCGCGAATCGATATGAATCACTTTTAATTACTCCCTTTGCAATATCTTTTGGTACAAGGTTTAATGGCGCAATAAATTCCGGTTCTTAATTTTTCCAAGTGCTTCTCTTAAGAAAAAAATTGATTTTTTGTGAGCATCCGTTGACATGTCGTTTTAATGCCTGTGGTTTAAATGTAGGTAGAACCGCTCAGAAAACCGCGGACTGATGCAAAGCAACTTACTTCCGTTACCTCAAAAGAGGCAGGGTTGTGTCGGAAAAATTAGCAAAAATTAAATGTATCGCATATGTATGATTAATGTATCCGACTACGTTGAAAACGTCATTTTGGAAGAAAATATAGATTTTCATTTTTTTTTTATATAAAAGCCCTATTTGTTGTGATTCCAAAACGGTCCTTGTTTTGTTTATATGATGTTCAGAATCAAAGTTACGTTCACTTTAGTGTTGCGTTTTTACATACAAGTAATACGCGAATAAAGACTTTAAACGTGTTTTACGAAGAATGCTATTTTTGACATTTTACTTGACTTTGTGACGTAATTTGTAAAAATTGATTCATTGCATCATTACGAAATTTTAATTGTGATATTTTGCTATATATTGTTGAGGTTATGAACCAAAATCTAAGGTCTATCACATATATTTTTTGAATTACAGTGTTTTATAGACAAAATGTAGGATGAAATTTCAAAAAAATTCACACATACTTAAACATATTTTGATGTAACTTATGAACATATCATCCAATCCTTTAAATTTTGCTTCACAACCTGCAACATTTCTAGCTAAATGCACTGTGAAAATCACAAAGCATTTCATTGATAAAACTTCCTGCAATCGTGTTTCGAATATCACACGAATTTTGCCTGAGAAATTTGACATAAAAACGACTTTTTTATACAAAATATAATAGACAGACCAAAATTTGTTACTTTTTTCACCATTTCGAGACACTTTCTATCAAAAACTGTATTTAAAGTTCACTCCAGAACAATTTTAAAGAAAAGTGACAAGAAATGTAATCGGATACCTTAAATGTAAAGCAAAAGGTTTAAATTTCACAATCAATCATCCAAAAAAAAACAAAAAACATTAGCATTTTTTTTCAATTTCATATTACAGGAGCTGTTACTTCGATGAGCCATAAAAACAGCGTAGGAAGTAATTTGATTTATTTAATTAATTTTTCATTTATTTGATTTATGTTTCTATTTTTTTTTATTTGAATAATTTTTTTATTTATTTATAAGGTTTGCTTTATTTTTTATTTAATTTATTAATTTGATTTTATACAATTATGAACGCAATTTGACACAAGCATCCAAAAAATGGCCTGTTCCATGCCTTACATTTGATAATTTTTTGTCGCACCACGGTCATTTTCTGCACACGAGGGCTAATTAGACCGGGACCTACTATTTATTGCCGATTCCGAACGGCAGGCTTGTTTTTTATACTCATCGAGAGGTTGGTGCGCTAACCCTTCGAAGGGGGACTCCCTGCGGTAACAATTTTTTGCTGCGGTCAAGTCGCCGTTTTTTATTGTACCGCTGTGTCAGGGAAGTTTTCTGACAAGGACGAACCGGGTATCGAACTCACGACACCTCTAAACATCCTTTGGTACTTTAGGCGAGTATCTTATCGACCGGGCTACCGCGCCCTTCCATGCCTTAAGTATCCGATGAAAACGTATAGGAACCTTGTGTAACCCCTTGGAAAAGTTTGGGATAGTAGCGTGCTCCATAAATGAGCATGCGGCTCGAATACCCTCCTAGAAACGTGTAGGATGCTTGCTTGTTTACTTCGCATGAACGCTTAGGAGGCGCTCATATCTCATATGAATGCGTAGGATGCTTTTGTTATACAAATAGAAATGCATAGAAAACTCGCATACCCTTAGAAATTCACAGGAGGATTTCGTACACCATATAAACGCGTAGGAGGTTGGAACGCCCCCTATAAGTGGCACATATCCCTGGAAACATGCAGGAGGGTTTCGTGTACGCCCAGATATCATCTATGTGTAATACCATATAGCCCTTTTATAAATGCCGGAACGGAGTGTATAATCCTAGATATACATGGGGAGGGGGTTTCGTAGTCCGTCATTTGTGTGTAAGAGACTTGATTAAGCTACGAAATGTGCGCGTAGAATTGAGGTGCTACTTTAAAATGATTAAGTGGGTTTCTGCACGTACGCCTAGATATTGATGTATGTGTATCTCTAGAAAAAAGCATTCAAAACTTCCAGAAATAATTCAGATGCATATTACTTCCTGCAAAGCGTAGAAATATTGTGCATTCCTTGAAATTCTTAAGATGATTGCGTGACATAGAAACGGTAGGTGGTGTGCATATACGTCTGGAAATGCGAAGGAAATGTAAGTATATCATAGAAATGCACGTCGAGTACAATAAGAATGCATAGATTGAGTTCATAATTCTAGACATACAAGGTTTTTTCACCCCTAGGTTTTTGTAGGAGGCTTGCTAAAGCCTAGAAATGCAGGTTTGCGGGACTCTAGAAGTGCACAAAAGAACCCTCTAGAAATGCGTTAGTCGTGTTTATTTTATAGCAACATGTGTGCTTACGATTTTCGCATGCAGCGAGAAACGAACGGCATATGTAACACATTGTGCATATGTAGAGAAATGTGAAGGAAATAAACGTATCTATAAAAATTCTGTTTTCCCAAGAGATTCTTGGAAGGTATGTGCACCCCACGATGTGCTGAGGAAGCTCGCGTACCCTCAGACACGACTTTGGACGGGTTTAAGGCCATTCGTCCCTGTGTACGGTTGACGTTCACTAGATCATGTGCAAGAATTCACTGTCCAAAAAAACTCGTATCAATCATGATTTAATAATTTAGAGCATATTTCTCGGGAAAAAAAATTATTCATGAACGTAGGAGTAGCAGGTAAATTACTTAATTATATTTTTCAGTGTCACTCAAACTAAAAAAAGAACTGTCTGTAATTTTTTACCCGTCTATAATATTTAAAAAGCTGGTCAATCATTGAGTATTATATCATCATCGCCATCCTCTTTACTCACATCAACCATCAATTAGTTCCAACGATAATTTCCATTTTGCATGACACTCGCGAGGAAGCGGATCCTAGATGGCTCACTAATTTTAAGATGCTCTGGGGGTAATGCCTTAAATAACTATCAACTGGCATCTTTATGACACGCACTCTGATACCAATGTGAGATACTATATTTTTTCTTCATTATTTTTTTGAAGATTAAGACTCGGACACTAGAGAATTAACGTCACTTTCTCGCCATTTGCAACTGACTTCAACTTATGATTTCAAAAGTGAAGAATGGCACCAAATCTAACGGCCGATAGGCCATGAATGTTAAAAAGTTTGATCCGACTTTTTTCGATCATATGCCTGAACCGGGTATAAAAAGAAATTGAGCATTTTCGTTGATTTCTTCTTCATCGACGATGATGCAAATAGTTCCTACACACATGCATGGATATTCCACATGAATTACGTAATATTCCACCCCTTGAACATAACATAATACTCCATGAACCAAATTGTTTTACTTTTAATTCATGTAACTGTCAACGTCTTGAACAAACAACTACGATAAAATGCCTTGGTATTCATGTTGACCAGAATTTGAAATGGCTTTCTCATATTTACCATTTACAAGCTAAATTGCGTTTCATGTTATTCATTTTCATTTCATTTCATTCCGTGCACCGCCCAGGCTCTATCGACCATTGTCAATTTTAGCCATTGCCCGGATGAGGGGCTGGGTGATGTCGGCTGCTTTATTATGCACATAAAATATAAAATACATGAACATTGAATATAAAAACACATTATTAAAAAAAAAAAAAAAGTATATACAGATTTAAATATTTCTATTATACAATTTATTCCGATGAGCTGTTCTGATGTCCTTTCCAGCTTTATTGAGCCCGAGCCCCCTGTTCCTCTCTGTGGCCAAGCGCCAGGTCCTGGACCCATGTCTTCCCTCGTTGGCTTGTTGGCTAGTGTGAGCCCTTCGTGTCACATTGGTCCAACCAGGTGCCAGGTCCTTCAGCATGAGGGGAGGGGGTTGTTCGATTATTCAAAAGCTCCTCAGCTTTTGGTTGGGTGCTTCACAGTTTAAACACTGATCATTGGGACTTTGTTTCTTGATTACTCTTTCACTGGATCATCCTATTTCAAGTCAGAGTCAGAGTCTTCCCATATTTCGACCGGTTCCTCTCTCTCCGATTGCTCTCCGTCTGTGTCGTATTCTTCGTCTTCTAATTATTCTATTTCCTGGGAGAGCACCCTATCGACGCTGTCTTCGGCTTCTGCCCTTGCTCTCAGTCTTTCGCTCCTCCTCAGTTGTTGCGTTTCATCGTTTCATGTTATACAAGTTTTATCATCTCAAACCTATCGTGAGTAAAACCTTTCTACTAACCTACTACCCAATGTTTCATTCTCATTTACTGTATGGCCTATGTGTTCTGGGGAAGTGACTATGTATCTAATGTTACTTCCTATTTTGTCTCTAAAATAAAATTATCAGGCTATTGACATCTGATTATAACACTCCATCAAACGAATTCTTCCATCAACTCCAGATCCTACTACTACGTTACTTATATTTTTATTGATCAGTATTAATACAGTTGAATCCCGTTTTAACGAATGCCGTTATAGTGAAAATCTCGTTTCAACGAACACTTTTCTAATCCCCCAAATAAGTTTACATAGGAACAATGCTAGGTAAAATGGAATTCCGTTATAACGAAATTTCGGTATAACGAAGTGATTCCTCCGGTTTCTTGGCGTTCGTTATAACGGGATTTGACTGTAATTAAGAAGAATTAATTCACTTTACATTTTGTCAAGAATTCTAACTTATTATAGTAATCTTTACATACACAAACATTTTGATTGTGACGACCAGTATGGGACTAATGTCTCCTTATATTGTTTTGTACTTGTATATGAATGATATTTTATTTCTTTTTTGTAATTATTTGAAATAAATTAGTTGCCCACTGATTTTTTTTATCAAGATGTGTCTCTTTTTATCAGTGAATTTGCGTTATGCCCTGATTTTTCAGTCGCATGATCTGGCGATCCCATCCTAGGCTCGCGTCTGCCGTCCGGTCCCGTACCTTAAATCGGCTATGATTCTATAAACTGAAGTGAATTGTAACTTGACGTCTTCTTTTCGAATGGCAACAGCCCGGAAAATTAAAATTACAGGTTTGACTGATTTTAGATTCGTAATTGGTGACCGCATTCCCTTTTGAATTTTTGTATTTTGCTTTTTGTGCTTCGGTCAAGTTACTCGGTAGTAAATTGCTGTGTGGCGATATGACCGAGTTGGTGTTCGGTGGAAAAAAAAAAGATGACAAAATACCGCCACCACTTCACGTACAAGGTTTTGGCAACAAATTTGGATTTTTTTTAACATATTTGCCAACATATTTGACGAATCGGTGATGAATCTGGTAACCTCATCCTTTCCTAGCCGGATGTTGGAGAAGGGGGGGGGGATATATAAAAGGAAAAAGTACAATAGATAAGGTAGATAAATAGAGTTATTCAGAGTATCTTTTCACCCTCAGCCTACGTGTTCTTTCGCTCATACATGCATCATAGTAGAAAGACACATTATAGGTATGGGGGGAAAAACATCATTAACAAGAGTATAAAAAGAAAGGAGGGGAAGGAAAAGCTACTTCAATTGTAGGGTTACCATAAAACTTCGCGATTGTGTGTGTGGAAAGATAGGAATGTCAAAACACCAAGAACTTGTTTGAATTTATTTCACTGGCGTTTGGACGCAATATTACGTCCGTGATCGTAATATTGTCATACATCGTAATACATCACAAGGAAAAAAACAAACTTCATTTTAGGTATAGAACACATACACGAAATATATCCTGTCATACGCCAATCCGCTAGAAGCTCCTCGAAGGAATATTAGAAAGTGTATGTGTTGTTTAGTAGTGGTTGGAGGATATTAGCGGTTAAACTAAGAACTTTGAAATGAAACCAACCGCACTTGATCTGACCCTTTACTATTCAAGTACTCATCACATACATAGAAATCATGAATAGCCGTTCATCGAAATGGTAACATTTCCCGTCGATTAGAATCAAATTAATCTTTGTTGAGGGAAATGGCCGAAATCGATTCTGGAACAAACCTGATTTACCGAATGAAGATTAAATTATTTCAAAACTCTGCATTTATATTATTTAAATATCTGCGTGAATCTGATACGGTATCAGTCTACTGATCTTCAGCAACATGTGGAAATCTTTTGATGTCTTTCACTGCCTCTGATGACAGAGTCATTCAGTTGCGGGCAGTGTGAGTTAGCACTCGTTTTCTCAATCATTCAGCTCTGAATTATTCGCAAATGTAATTACAGTATATTATACGTCGATGTCTCAGTCAAATTTCGACTACGTTGAATATGCATGTTTGGAGAAAAAAAAATTACTTTGTCTAATTTTACTGTCCTCTATCGAGATTGTCTGCTAACGAGGAGTGAAATACATCAAAGCCCTATTCCGCGGGGCCGGGGATCCGAAACGTATCCGTTAACGGAAGGTGTCCGCTAACGGGGTGTGGCCGTTAAGAGAGGTTCCATTGTACTTTAAAAAAATGGTTGAGCAAAAGAAATAACATTAGTAGTGTAACGTTTTTTTTGTTAATTCAATACCTCATACTTTCAAAGATCAGAAATAGGCAAAAAAATTGAAATTTCTTATGCGTGTTCATGAATTCCAATGTACCGTTATGTAGCATAAAGCCACAAAACTAGAAATGCAAGCGCATATTTTTGCACCGCTTTAACCACGGTCAATCATAAATTAGATTTCACACACAGTATATAAACACACATCTGAAATTAGAATTTCATGAATTTTCATGCTCACGTGATGACTCTGATGAAATGGAAAATATATCATATCCATATCTTATTTCGCTTCGGATACTCTCAGCATGCACCGTAGTCTATTCGCAGAAATTGTATTCATTGGTTATCATGTTGATGCATGACAGAGAAATCAAAGGCATTTCATTACATTCGTGCGATTCTAAACAGCGTCAAAATATCCCGTGGATGAAAACTTTGGAAACGTGAATATATTATGCATTTCATTTCCAACATGCTATGATTGCTATTCGAATAATTCAAGTTATATCTCGAACAGCTTATTTCAGTGCATTAAAGGTCCCCCGAGTCATAGTTGTTGCCGCGTGAACCATGTTTGAGAATATTTTGTAAATGTTCAAGTGTATCTGTGTCAAACAGTCAGACGAGCGCGCAGTAAAACTTGGTTATAACAACATTGAAGATTCCACGAAACCTTGTCGCTATAACCGAGGGTGACGTTTTTAAGACTTTTTTAACGAAAAATATAAACGGATGAAATCAAATACTGTCATAAAAGTTATAATTATGGTGATATATTTGATGGCGAAAAATGTGGGGGATTGCGATAATTAATACGTGACATCAGAGCCGCAACTAGATGTTCGGTAGCTGGGGCATGTGCGCATTTTGGCGCCCCCCCCCCCCAGTAATGTTGAAGGATAGGTTAAAGAGTGAAATTTGTGCCACCTCTGAGCGCCCGGGTCACCGGACCCCCTCCCCCGCCCGCAGTTGCTGCCCTGCGTCACATCGCCGATTCTGACATACCATGTCACCAATTTTCGGCGAAATCGCCAAATAGTGCTTTTAAATAGCCCTTGCTGAGGATATACAGCGCTAGGTCAAGTCGGAAAAAATGTATTTCATGGGAAAAGGGAAAAACTTTAATTTGACAAATATGTGACACATAGTCGTATTTATTATGGCATAATTTATAAATTATCAAAATTACTTTCATCCCCGATTCTCGTGAAGACTAGGAATTGGAGTAAGCTTCATTGAAAAAATAGAATATTTTCATACGGAAACAATCGGGCTGAGTAAAATACGGGAATGTTTCGCATACTGAGCAAGTCGGAGCGTCAAACATATGATAAATCATATTTTTTTCAATATTAGATATAAACAGAATAATACCTGGATGTGATAAGTTTCAAACATAAACCATCCAGAGCTTTTTTCGATACTTGGTTGGCACAGTTCGTACTTATGTTAGCAGCGCCCCCTCCCGCAGTAAAAAATGCCCCTAAATGTTTTTCTTACGTTTCTCGAATATCTTTTGCTTTCTACGCAGAATTCCAATTTTCAGGGCCTTTAATCATAAAGGGCCGTTATAACGAAGTATCGTTTTTTTTAGATCGAATTATTGTTGTTTTGTTTGTCGAGTCCGCCTCGACCTAGGACCGCAGAAGGTTAATAATTTCCGTGGAAACCGTCATCGAAACGGAAACAAAATCGACGAAAAAATTTGTCGTTATATTTTAGGTCAATTCTTTTGCAAGTCAAACAACTTCCAACAAATGTCAGCATGATTATGTGACTTGCTCAAGTGCTGCAATCTATATTTGGACTACGCAACTCATCGGGAATGACGTGTCACGTATTTTTACTTCTTAAATATGGCAACAAACATTTCTGGTGTTACACGTGCTATGTATTCAAGAGGTGATTTCCTTATTGAATGTCAGAAATTAGTTAGGATGAATGTAATTCAGATGAATGCTTTTCTCTGTTGTGGGTCTGATTTAAAGCTACGCTAAGACTTCTTTCTTAGGGAGAATCGCAAGTATGAGAACACTTCGAAGAAGGAAAGCCCACAGAAAATGAACTTCAAATGATCACCGCCGTGTGATAAATGGTTTCCTCGACGTGGAACCACTATTACACCTACACAACTGCATAGCAGCACTGATGATACTGGATAATATTGTTATACAGATTCTTTTTTTTTTCTTTTTTGTCGCAAAAGAATGCATCAATGAAAAAAATAAAGACATGTTGAATCCAGGGAGGAAAAACAATAAGCTACTTTTCGTTTCAGTGTATCGATCGAACACAAGTTTCATGAAGTATCGGAAAGAAAAGGAAGAGTCGATAAGATAAATTGTATAAAAAGGGACAGTCGATGAAGATAAATTGCATTATAAGTATCAGTTGCTGAAAGACACAAACTGTATTCTTCATCAGGCAGTCATTATTATAAACATAAAATTTCACAGGAAGAAAAGAGGTTTTTCTCTAATGTCGATAAAAGAAAATATAGTAGATATTGGTTTTTGTACCGTACCTTTAAAAAAAAATTGTTATTGGTTGACATAAAGATGAGCCTACTTTTTATCACCAACGTGATGCTAATTCGGTTCAACTTTTGCTTTTGGCAACAAATTTGGCAGATCTCTATTTGATGAATCGGCGATAAATCTGGTAACCCTGTCCTAATCTAACCACACATTAGAAAAAGAAAGAAGGGGAAAAAAGGAAAGGAAGGAAAAAATAAATAGAAAAAGGAAAACAATGTAATAGATGGGAAGATAAAATAGTATACATTAAGAGATTTCTCTTTTCACCCTCACCTTATGTGTTCTCTTTCGCTCTCTTACATGTATGTTGTAGAAAGAGGCTATGGGTGTGCGGGAAAATAACTAACAGGAGTATAGAAAATACGGGGAGGAGAAAAAACAACTTCGGTTCATTTGCCAATTCATCAAAAAAAAACCTTTTTCATGAATTTATGGGGGCGTGGTAGCACGGTCGATAAGATACTCCCCTAAAGTACTAAAGGATGTTTACAGGTGTCGCTAGTTCGATACCCGGTTCGTCCTTGTCAGAAAACTTTCCTGACACAGGGGTACAACAAAAAATGGCGACTTGACCGCAGCAAAAAATTGCTACCGCAGGGAGTCCCCCCCATCGAGGGGTTAGCGCACCAACCTCTCGATGAGTATGAAAAACAAGCCTACCGTTCGGAATCGGCAATGAATTGTAGGTACAGGTTTAATTGGCCCTCGTGCGCAGAAAATGACCGTGGTGCGACAAAAATTGCCAATGATCAATGAATTTATGTATATGCGGGGTTGACATCGATAAACTTACTTTCTAATAAACCGACATCGATTAACCGACCATTTCGATGCTGTATGTCGATGAATTTACTTGACAAGTAATGTAAAAAAATAAAGGATCGGTGAATTGTCGATTAATTCTTCTCTCTGTAAAGATGAATTGTCGGTGACTTTTTTTTTTCTCAATTAGGGGGAGTTTGCAGATGAATTATTTCTTTCTATGAAGGGGAATTTTTCATCTTTGAACTAATTGGTGTAGGCGAATTTTCTGTTCATGATGTGTCTTTTCAGTAAAGGTGAATTGTTAATCGCTGAACTACCTGTTCTGGGTGAATTTTTCTTTTTTGTACCATTCCCCTCGAGAACTTGAAGCGTCATTTTTTCCAAGTCTTTGTGTGGGAAATTGATTATCTCAGATTTCTATGTCAATGATAACACTCAATTCGTGCTTGAAGAATGTTGAAAGAGGTACATTTCGTACACTAAATTGTTTCTACTCGTCAGTCATCGTATGCTAATGACGATAGTATTTTTTGCGTTGTCTCTCTTTCTCTACATAACATAAGTCTGTTTTTAGTAATTTCCTCTTACCAAATTCTCTTTGACTTCAAGATTTTGCGATTTCCATGAGATTCAGAAAGGCTTTTGAAAATTAGGGGAAAAAAAGACGTGAAGAGCCACTCCGAGGAAATTCTTTCGAGGAGCCTTCAGTGAACTCCAGTAAGTCGAACAAGTGGAAAACTTCTGAAGATAAGAACATTGAGAGATAACCACTTTGCTTTTTCTTTTGATGTATTCCAAGCGAATAATTAAAGTGTACTTATTCAATGCCGCTCCAAAGAATACAGTGAGGGGGTGGAGGGGGGGTTGTAAGTTGCTTTAAATAAAATCTTTACATTCTTCTCAAGCAATAAATTTAATTATATTTCAAGCTATATAAAATGGCATGTCCTGACTCACTGGTTGGTTTACTGATTCATCATCACACACCAAGCTGAAACCGCTCAAGCTACAAATATGAAATTTAGTCAGTAGTTTTATTTCATGTCGTATAGACTCACTAAGGAGGGGTTTTTCGAAATTCGACCCCTAACGTGGGGTTATAAGGGGATTCAAAAATTACATAGAGAAATTGCTAGCGAAACCTCTAAAACCTATAAATATGAAATTTGTTCAGTATTATATTTTATAATGTAGATACCCACAAAGACTGGATTTCTGAACATTCAACACCCAAGGGGTTCGTGAGGAGATCAAAAGTTACATGGGGAATCATCGCCGAGAAATTTTCATATTAACAATTATCACTTAACAGATTAACAATAACCACCTGAGCGAAGCCGCGGGTAACAGTGGGTCATAAAACCGAAATGCAGTTTAACTCAGTCAAACTCCATTGACGTCGATAATTGGTGGTTCCGGCTAATTCCGACCGAGAATAATAATAACGAACCTAATGAAAAACGCATGACAGTGTGTCATGACAGTTCAGCGCGAGACAATTCAGCGAGGCAATTTAGCATAGCGACAATTCAGCTCAAAACAATTCAGCACCGATGATTCAACTCAGTGACTGTGTTTTGCAAATAACGATTCCTTTCCCACTTTTTCCAGTCTTGGAATTTACCGAAGATGCTCCGCTCTAATTTAATGCATCTGTCTGGTATTTCAAGTTCAAGCTCTACTTTAATTTCTGTTAGCTTCTCCTCTTTCTGCAGAGCTTTTATGAATTTCCAAATATTGGGATGGTGGACTTCAATAGTGCTACTCAACGAATTATGCCATGCCAGCCTTAAATATCATTACTGGTTTTTGCAAAACCGTCAATAGTGGCGTCGAAATGATTCCATAGTTCTATAACAAGTTTGTTATCTCTCCTAAGATTTCCTCATGTAGACTTTCCAATCCAGGTGTCTTCGAAATAATTTACGATATCATGTAAATCTTCATTGTCCCTGTACTATCTTTCAGGAACGATCCGATATTTTCGATGCATTTTTTATGATGACGAAAATTCTAACCACACCTCATTTTCAAAATCCTTTCAAAGCATTTTGAGAGTACCTATGCCAGTTCTAAGTCTAGAAAAAGTGGGAAGGGAATTGTTATTAACAAAACACAATCACTAAACTCAATCGTCGGCGCTAAATTGTCGTAGATTCTTTTCGTAACACTAGACGACAAATTTATAAATTCTTTCTGCTCCTGACTAAAAACAGTCATTTCCTATGTAATTCGGTATACTTAACACGAATCTAACCATAAAAACAATGGATTGGCTTCGATTTTCTCTTTGTAATTGCACACTTAATACACACATAGTAGTACAATACAATGGCATTAAAATAAGTACAATAGTATTTTCTTACGGAAATGCACACAACAATTGCACAAAATTATGACAATATTTTGTGAAAGTTGCAAATCATTTGTAGTTTTTCATCATACAGGGCTGACCAAACATTTTTTTTTCCTATTTAATTTTTTGTCGGTCTCCTAACTGCACACGTGACTAAATTTTCACTGAAGATTATGAATACAGGCATAGAGTTTACGTGACCGAAATTTCAAATTGATTTGAACAGTAGTTTCCTAGAAATTCGAGGAACTGCCGAAAAACTCCAAAAAGGACACCGACTTTCCACGACATAGTGTATATTATACGTGGGAGGGATCACTAAAACTAAATAACAAAAGAACGGGGGGCGAGAGAGAAAAATAAAATTTCGTTCCCACTTGCGTTTGGCATTATCATTAAGGGTCGCCAAGCAGTTAAAAACGGTGTCTTGAGAAATTCACAAACGTCATTGTTGGGATAGCTTTTGTTGGTCGATGAACAACGTCAACAATGATAAGATTAAAACAGTGATAGTATTTAGTTGATTTCCAAACAAATCTCATCAGTAGTGTTTACCGTTTGTCTGGAACAAGTCTGTCATCTAAATTCTGTTCGATCCCCACTATTCTCTTTGGCATCCCACTTCCCTGAAATCCAAATTACACCTACCCAAGAGCATCAATGGCACCGATCAAAGACGAGAAGAAGAGGAGCAACGCGTCCGACCGCAAACGTAAGCTGCCGCAAGAAGAGGACGAGAGCGGTCAGTCGTCGGATTTGACGAGTGAAGCAGCATCGAGCGTCAGCTCGAACGTCCGCGAAGTGTTCATCCCGAAGTCGGACTGCAAGAAGATCCTGATGAAAGGCTGCAAGGTGCAAGTCGACAAACTGGCGCTGGAGATGTTCCACTCGGTCCTGCAGTACGTCGCCACTGAGCTGTGCGAGAAGGCCGTGGTCGCTTGGAAGGTGAGGACCGAAGGCGTTTGCAACGGGACCGTCGGCCTCGTGGACTTCGCCTCGGCCGTCCGCGAAGACGACGATCTGAGGATGGTGTTCCCGAAAGCCGTCGATTTGCACATCCTCAATGCCGAGGAGAGGCAGGAACGGGACGACGAGAACGAGTTCCAAGATGAATATCGACAGGCCATCGCCGATCTCAAATCCATTTTCAAGGCCCATCCGGACGACGACGAGGATGATTGGTTCTAGTGTCGCGGTGCGATGTTCACGATTTTTCCGACTCTCCGTCAATTTGCTTATAGGCAGGCATCGCATTTTCGAAATTTTTTTTAGGTGTTAGTATCGTTAAATAAACTTGAGAAAGTTTCTTAAAGCAATCATTGTGCACTCTGTGTAACATTCTTACTTAGAAATCATCGGTATGGTGGGAAAAGTTCGCTCCCTCCCCCCCCCCCCCCCCCCGTAGGTCGTACGAGGTTGCTTGTCACTTATGACAACAATTGCTTCAACAATCAGTGGCACTGAATAATATTTCCTAATGTAATTAATGTGTGTGTGGTGAGTCATTCACAGAAAATCTGGCACCATAGATGAGATGCCATATATACAAATTTATAATTTGATAATTCCTTAGGGGCCATTCAAGTATTACGTCAGCTTCGATGAGGGGAGGGATTTTTTTCGATTTGCTGACTTTTGATGACAAGGGGAGGGGTTTGGATAATGCTTACGTTGCCCCTGTGGTGGTCGAGTGGTCATAGTGACGGACTCGCATCGCGGAGACCCGGGTTCAAGCCCCACCGTCGCCACAGTGGTGGTTGGCTGAAGTTGGTTTTCTGTGGTTCCCAACTTCGAGGCGCAAATGCGAGCCGATCTCCCCGTTAAAAAGTCTCTCCACAGCGAGCAAGAAGCCTACAAACGGTACAGATATTCAGTCACTACACATCACTCATTTCACTTCTGAGATATAGATGGCAGCACTGAAAAATCAAGCACAACACTAGATACGCACTCAGACTGTTAGGTACTTACACTTCCGGCACAACTCGCTAGGTAGTAAATTGCCTATGGCGATATACCTGAGTTGTGCTTGGTTTGAAAAAAAAAATGCTTACGTTATCAGCCACCCTTTATGAAAATATGAAATATTTTTAATGGCATCTTATTCGGTGCCTTTCGATAGTTATTGGGCACCTGAGTGCCAAGTAGCGGATAACTTGAGTGATGTAGGACCGCTTAAGTGCTCTTAAACTATGCCACATGTCACTCGAGGGATCTCTAAAGCCCCGTTCACATGTGCAGGATTAGGGGTCGCTTTGATGATAATTACCGGCATGACAACATTTTTTCCCCTCTTAGGGAAGAAAAAGATGGGAGAGAAGCTCATCAAAAAAGCCAATCTTTCTTGGGGTGGATTGGAGGTCGACACCGACCTTCTCTCCCATAATCCTTTGCACCGCGAAAACTGCTATAAGCTCCTTCGTCAACCATCTTGAATCAATCACTTCCGTTCAACCTACGTAACCAGTGACGACTTCCGGAAAGAAGCGGGGGGGATTACTGGCGTAAACTTAACGTCATGTGAACGGTATGTAGCGAAAGTCCCCGTTGCCGGGAACTTCCCGGGATGTTCTATTGTACATGTGAACAGGGCTGAAATGTGTCACGGATCGCTTATGTGTTCTGGAACTGTATACCGGGTCATTTAAATGAGCGGAAAATCTGTCACTGGCCGCTTAAATGCTCTGGAATTGTACCACGGGACACTTAAGCAATCTGTAAACGTGCCGCTTAGGTCATTTTTACAAAATTAGGTTTGAGCAGGGCAGGCCGCATCAGATAACCCCCAGGACTATATTTGGTCCGCGGACCAAAAGCCTTTATGCGATTTATTCCATTACATGGCTTAGAGGGTGGGTCGCAATGAATTTATTGAAGATACATTTTGAGTTCACAGCTATCAAATTGCATTGAAATAGTAACAGAAATTGATTATAATAACATATAAAATAAAGGTATTTTTTCCAAAATTTGAATAAAAAAAAATATTTTTGCATTAAAAAATTACATTTTTGATTGTGCGGGGCCATGAGGTCCCCTATGTTCTGTCCCCTACATTTCTGATCCCACCAATGTGTTGGGATTCAGAGGGGCGGAGCTGATGACGAAATTTTGCTGACAAGGGGGGGGGGTCAGAGTTTTGCTGACTTTTGCTGACGGGGGGGGCGCGTCAAAAGTAGCTAAAAATTTGCTGACGTAATACTTGAACGGCCCCTTATTCAATGAGATGTATTTTTAGTGAATAATTTTTAATTGCGCATGCGCAAGCACCTGGATGATAGAGGGGGTTCCCCCCCCCCCTTAAGTTGATTTTCGATACCTTTAGTTTCATACACTTGTGTTATGTTCAAGAATTTAGTTCATCCATTATATATAGCATCAAACTCATGTCTTTGCTCTGCTCATTTGCATAAAGCTGTGTAACCAAATAGCATAAAATAATCGGAATACCAATGCAATTTGCGAAAAATCCTTTATCATCCAGATACTCTCAGTGAATAACTTAAGTTACAGAGCACGATATCGCGTATGTCTTTCTGAATCTTCACGGCATTCAACTGGAATTTTTATATAAGTTACACTATACTGTATGTCTGGCAACCCAATTATAAAAAAAATTAAATAGATATTATCTGTAAATGCGAGATTAAAAATCATTGACTAAAATTGCTCATATTTCATTACTATAATAAATTGTTTCATTAATTCCTGGTTGAAAACTCCGCAGGTTATAAAAGGCA
The DNA here is from genome assembly GCF_987345545.1 of Pholcus phalangioides. NCBI lineage: Eukaryota > Metazoa > Arthropoda > Arachnida > Araneae > Pholcidae > Pholcus > Pholcus phalangioides. Next base: position 30,167,905 of record NW_028301601.1, read on the forward strand.
TGCGATGAAAATTGTAATTTTTATAGAAAGCATTTATTCATATCTTCGTGAACATCAGTGCTATTCTCACGAAAATGCATACAAGAATTGCATAAAGTCAGTACAATATTTTGTGAAAATGAAAAAATTATTTTTCACAATAATGTAATTTTATGTACAAGTTTTTTATCATACAGGGCTGACTAAAAATCTTTTTTTTTTCTTATTTAATTTTTTGTCGGTCCCCTAAATGCTCTCGGGACTGGATTTTCACTGCAAATTGTGAACAAGCATAATGGTGTTCACAAGAACGATTTGTCAAGCATTTTTCTAGGAATCCTAGAAAATGTCTAAACTCCAAAAAGGACACAGACTTTCAACAATATATAGTGTACGTAATGCTTTTCCTACTATAATTATCTCAAATAATTTGCATTTTTTTTCAATAAATCGATAATAACCCCTTTTTCGCAAAGCAGACTCAACAAATTGTGGCTGAAGATAAAAAAAATGCCTATAACCATCGTTATTGACTAGACCATAAGGGGGAACGGAACACCTTTTTATTGTATTTTATTCTGAGTTAGGACACGTTTGGCTGAAGGAAGTCCTTTCTTGTCATTTGGCGCACACAAAAGGAAGTCCAATTCTAAGGAATTCCGGATCCTGCTCTCACTCAACGAATCGAACCCCGATTCGAGTAAAACTCTCTCTCTCTCTCTCTCTCTCTCTTGTTACTTTACCTTCACAGAAGTAATGCGGTCGCGTTTATTGGATAATAGAACGCCGCTATCGATTTTTATTTCATTCGTCGGAGAAACAACCTATCAAGAATAAGGAAACAAAAAACACACAGCCTGTGTGGAACATTCGTAAGGAACTTCTTATACTATTATTATTTGTTCTTTACTCGATCCGAATAATATCTTCTCTATCTTGGATAGCAGCGTTTGGTGTGAGTGTTGTAACCTCTTTTCGCTAAAGGCTACAACTACTACATGCAGCTCGTCCATATTCCTCTGCGGAACTTCTAACGAATCGGTACATGTTGGAATGTGTCTGTATGTGTTGTGAACCTGACAAGAAGTTTGTTTCTGTGTAATGCTTGTTATGTGTATTGCTGCCATCTGCCACTAATTTTTCTCACTGTGACTGGAGTGTGATGATTGAATAATTTTATCGTCGTAGGCCTGTTGCTCTCTCTGTAGCGAGACTTTTTAACGAGGGGATCGGCTCGCATTCGCGCCTTGCAGTTGAGAACCTAAAAGGCTTAAAAGGAATCTAAAACGCTAAAAGGCTGAAAAAACTGAAGAAAAACCCTTTTTTTTCTATGCGTGTTTTCAGCATGTAGGTGTGAACACCAAATGTAAGTTGTCTTAAGTCAAGGATGCTGAACCTTCAAAAGTGTGCTGGTCACTTCAATGGTTTGAAAACCTGTGATGGGCCACTTGATTGATCTGTAACAGCGACGCAGGTTACTTAATTGATCTATAAATGTGTTACAGAGTGCTTCGTGAGTGATCTGGAACTGTGCCGCGGGTAACTTAAGTGGCTTGCGGTGCAGGTCCACATCCCTTAAGTCCTTTGTAACTATGCCGCAAGTCACTGTCTCCCACCTTTTAACATTGTAAAAACTTTAGTTTCACTAAATAATATAAAATAAACAACGAGAAATTTATTCATATGAATGAAGATAGGACCTTGTTGAATACGGGAGGAATGACAACTGACTTCTTTCCTTTCTCCCCTTAAGGAGAGCACTTTCTGTTATCCACCGCATCGCCACAAAACTTTCTTAGAAGTATTGCTAAAAATATTATTACTCTTTTTTTTCAATATTTCATCAAATATATTTGTGTATGCTATCTTATGTCAGTACAAAATTTAACATATCCCTGATACTTAATTTTTCACAAAAAAAACGCATTAAAAACAGTTGGTCGTATGATAAAATATCATGACATCAATGAACTTGAAAAAAATTGATTCGAAATAAAGGAAACTGTTTACACACAGTTCATAAAATGACGAAAATAGTTTGGGATCTATTCATATACAGGGTGTCCTGTAAGTGCTAATGCGGCCTATATCGGCCTAAATTTATTTATTTAACAATAATTTTTTCTTAAAAAATCAATCTGAAGAGCTATTAAATGTCCTGGAGTGAAGGCCCATCAAAAATCAGAATCTAATATATTTGTTATTCATGTAAATTTTCGACACTAGTGGCTCCGGAGACATGATAAGAAATTAGGAACGCTTTTTTTTTTCAGCGTCCTTTCCAGAATGTGACATGCGCTTATTCCATTTAGCACAATGTCTCCAGCGATCAGTAATGCACAATGTCTCTCAGCTGTCCTTTTCAGAAATAGATAACTGCCAACGCAAACATTTTCAACTAGCTTGAAAATAAGTAGGGAAATACAGAAAATATACAGAGAAACATTTCATTTCGTTGATCTCCCCCATCCCCTTGGTTGTAAGTGCCACAAAATTTCACGGTTTTCTCCGCATTCAATCACGCAGTATATTCACATGATATTATCATTATCTTGCCTTCACTCACTGCATTTTTTTTTTCTTTCTGAAGAGGAAAAAAAAACTGCGAAAATAAAATCCTATATTATTTCTTTCGAGAATAAACACTTGAACAAGTACTTTTTTCGAATCCCAATCGAGAGTCAGAGATATTAGGAACGCTAACTTGATGCGCAAGATAACGGCAATCGTAAGAAGTATGTGAATCCCTCAGAATCTTGGATAGAGGATTATTCTCATTAATGTTTGCGTGGGAAAAGCAACGATGACAAAGGAAATAGTATGGTAAATATGACAAAGGTATTATGGTAAAGATGATAAATATCATAAGTTAAGACAAACTCATCTTCTTTCGTAGACGCAATTAGATAATATTCTGTTTTGAAAAGTAAACATCCTAATCACTGCACGTAAGAAAGATAAAATAAAAGCATATATATCTGAAGAAGTAACATATTATATATATTTATTTCAGTAGAACTTAAGCCAATTCATTGTACTGCTAATGATGATAAATGAACTGCATTTGCAGTGGCCGGTCTTCATCACCTGTGCAAATACAGTCAAGTCTGATATTGGCGACAGGATTATTCTAAATACATGGGACAAACTTTAGGTGATATCAGACTCCTGAGCAAACATTTTTGGTCGCGGAATGTATAGTCGAATCGCATCGCTATAGCAAAGGTGGTAGAGGGGGGGTGTTTTTATAGAGCGTACAACAGCACTTCACCAAAAACAAATATCATATTGTTCTGACGTATTTGCTGTAATAAGTGCAATAAAGCATTAGAGGATTAAGAGCATTTTAATGTGGTAGGTCATCTCATGGTGCAAAACTGGGTAACGCAAATTCTACCACAAGTTATTATGCCGCTTGATAATTGTTCTCCGCAGAATAACCTTGATGGTCCTTGCACCAATAAAAATTAATTCCAATTCAATCCAAAGGTGCATATGAACTCCCCAATGGCTGATAGCTAGAGCTAGCTATCAGCCATTGGGGCTATAAGATACGTAAATTTCGTATTTACGAAATAACCGCGATAAATGCGAAATTTGCCAATTTTGACGAATAAATGCTGAATTTTTTTTTTTTTACTACTTTTTCGCGAAATCTAGGTAATTTACACTTTTTGAAATAGAAAAGTAATTTTGCTCAGTACTTGTGAGCGTGCTTGAAAGGGAAACCACAAGCACTTTCCCCTTTGGCGTTGTGTAATAAACATAGTCGAGTTCGGTTATAACATAGCCCCTAGGTGATTCGCTAATTTTTAGGTAGCCTATATTCATAATTTTAATTTCAATTTCGATGTCTGATTTCTTCAAGAAATATTTCTTTCTTTATTAATTATTCTTTATTAATATCGATCTTTCATCAATTTTCAGTACAAAACGTATAATAACGTTGTGAAATATCAATTGAATTGTTCCCCGTATAATCGGATAGCCCGCTTAGTCGAATATTGTGTGCTCTCTCTGGAATCGTTGATCTCCGATTAAGTGGGGGCCGACTGTACTTAGTACGTATATGCTAAAGCCCAAAGTTCTATAGCCTATGACTGAAAAAAAAAATAAAGCTGGGCACAAAGAAATTGCAGCATTCGCCCTTGAGCAAAGACGCTATACAATCCTTTGAATTCACGAGAGAGAGAGAAAATCGCTATCGATATTTCAGAATTTGTGCTTGCGTTAACAAAGCTGGAAGACCTTGTGTCAACATTTGAGCTTTTTCTCAGTATTCAGCAAAAATGTTTGTGGTGCTTACGTACGCCCAAGCGCCGCCGCCCCCCACCCCTCCCCTTCACTACGCATTTTCCAAATCTCTCGAACTGATGCAAAATAAGGATGGGGCTTTATTTTCGCCGAAAAATTCCAAATACGTTGCCAATCAATCAATGTACTGTAGAAGAAAAGAGAGCATGACTATTTTTTTGCTCTGCCTGTGTTTGTACATTGATTTCTGATAACACGTACATTTTGTCTACGTAAGGGTGTATATGAAGAGAAGTTCCTATTCGATTCGACGTATTATAGGCAAAGGTGTATGAAGTACGGTCGAATTCGATTATAACGTCGGTAATTGGCGTCCCCGGCTGATTCTTATGGAAAATAATGAGTGAGCCTTGTCGATGGAAATGTAACGACCTCGGATATAACGACACATTCTTCATTACCTTCCTTTCGTTTCTCAAGTCTTTAATAAGACCGAACGCCGATTCTGAGCCCGATCTCATCTCTTTTCCCCCTCACAACGATATACTGGCACGAGCAGGGAAACTTTTCTCCCTGAATATTCTTAGGGGAAATGGGCTACTTACAGACGTCACAAGCAGCCTGCGGAGGCCTTCCATCTCTAGGAGGTGCTGACTCATCGTCCTTCACCTCTGAATAAAAAACTGGTTTGCCACTCCAAGTGACGTCATTTCTGTCAACAACAAAAAAAGGAGGAGCAGGTAGGGAACATCGATAAAACTGACGTCCCACTTCACTCAAATATGGCGGATGAGTCAGTCAGCCTGGTATCTCAAGAAACTTTAGCGTTAGAGTACGAACCCTCAGCAAGCCATGGCGCCTACAAAAGAGAGCAGACTCGCTATCCTCGATCTTTGAACTAAAAACTGATTTGTGCTCTAAATGGAGTTATTTCATTAAAAAAAAAGCAGGATAGGGAACATCCATTGGCTATAGCAATATTACTGACGTCACACTTTTGCTCAGAGGTGGTGGATGAGTCAGCCTAGGTTTTTCAAGAATCTCTGGAAAATACAGGTTGAAGTACTTCATTGAAGAGAGTCGTAATTTCGAGTCTGTTGGAAATGTATACGTTGCATGCGATGATTCAAAACCGTTTCCACTCTCTCTCCCTGTGAGAAATCATGAATACATGCTCAAGAACCCCCTATCGTACATGAATATTCACCGATGTCGGTTTAACGACATTATCTGAAATTCTGAATGTCTCGTTCATCCAATACCAGCAAGAACCTATGCATGTAGGAACGATTAAATGACGGATTAAAACTTAAGTGGCATGTGTTATGACGGGATCGGTACATGACATGCTATAAAAGCTACCTTGAATTGATTTCGCGATCTAATTATTTAGCTTCCCATTCTACCGGACGGGGAGAACGTTCGCCTGAAGGGTCAACACAAAATATGACTCAGAAAGTGTCGCTTAATCGCGCTTCGTCATCATCATCCCCGTCTCGGAATGTACTCGTGACATGTCACCTATCCTGGTCACATGACTATAAATGGCATGGCGTGAATAATGGCTACTTTTCTCAATAGTTTCTTAAATCGGTAACTCGAGATTCATTATATGTGCAGAATATTCCGGAATGAGAAACATGATATGTTATGGCCGCAGCATTCCGGACGCTCAATAATTCGGAATGTTTTATTAATTTAAAATTATTTGCAACTAATCAGTACGGTATCAAAAATGCAGAAATGGAAATTCTAAAATTAACGTGCTTGGTAAATAATGGAATTAATAAAAAAATAAGTATTCAATAATAGTACTTTTGGACCTAAAACGAGCATTTGATTACGTGGATTTTCAAACATCTTAACATACAAACACTTTATTCCGCCAGTATAAGAGGAAATGTCTTAGAATGTTTCAAATCATACTACAGTATAACGCTATAACCTGTCACTTTGGACACTTCTACATCTTGGACACCTCTCCATATTGGACAGTTTTGAATGGAACCAGTGATAATCCCATATCAAAGCATGTCAACAATCCTCTACTTCACAGTTTCCCAAACTTTTTGTTCCATCGCCGCCACCCCCCCCCCTGTTCAGAATTTTTTTTTCCTCTCATCGCCCCCTACTCAAGCGAACCCATAGGATCCTATGTTAAACACCAGTAGCTTCTATCGCCCCCATGGACCATTCCATCACCCACTAGGGGGCAATATTGCCCACTTTGGGAAACACTGCTCTATATCTTGGACATTGGACACGCTCTGGGTTCTTATCTTGGACAGGTACTGCTCATATACTGCTGATAATCTGATCAAGTATCGAATACTTGTCAACAAATTAGGGTGTGGCAGTCAGATTATGATGTTTTTCTTGCACATATACATCTCTTATTTCTTAAACTATTCTTTTTTTTTTTCATCTCTCTACATTTCAAACATTTTATTCAGTCTTCAATAGTGTTCTGTATGTTAAGTATCATTTCAGACTTCCTGCAGTATGAAAGTAAATTTTAACTTTATATTTATTATGAGTAGGCTATTTCGCATGTCCCGACACTGTGAGTGGCCGCATGAGTGACCAATTGAAGGAGTGAGTGACTGTAGAAGTGATTGACAGTACGTGACCGTAGCGCCCGAGTTGCGTGGTGGTAAGATGCTCGTCTACCACCGTGAAGGTAGCTGTCACGGTCCTGGGTTCGAATCCGAGGAAGGCTATAGATAAGATATTTTCCTAACGAACTTGAGGCGACCACCGATAGACCGCGCCTTTCCATTTCCAACCCATCTCATCAATGGCAGTAAATAGCAATATGGCCAGAGTTAGTGAAGTAGTAGTATGTGTGACCGTATGAGAGACCAAGTGTGTGTAGTCACTCACGCTTCACGCTCTTATATCATCACTTCGTACGGTCACTCATGCGGCTACTAACTCGATCACGAAAACGGTCTCTCAGTTAGTCAATCATACGGTCACTCACCCTCTGACATCATCACTCATGCGGTCAAGCACTTGGTCACTCATGCGGTCGCTAACTTCATCACTAAAACGGTCAATCACTTGTTCACTCACACAGTCAGTGACTTAGTCACTCATGCGCTCAGGACAGGCGAAATGTCCAGGGCGAAAAATAAATGACAGGGGCGAAATTTCCGGATCCCCAATATTCCCGAGCTGTCCCGAATCTCGTTTCCAGACTTTCTAATGGGAAGCAGGTTGAGGTTTTGTATATACGATCGCGTATCGATTCCGGAAAATAGTGACTGCGTCAACGCGGATCGGATTTAGATTGGATAAATTACGCATACGTGATGATGACAGTTATGAGACGTTCCTGGAGCGCCGAACTCTCCCGCCCGGACCGAAAGCAAATGCTTCTGCCATTCAATACAATTCCTCGCGAAATAGAGAAACGCAGTGATATTATTATTTCGTTTCTTGCCAAGGGATGTGCCCGTGTTTATTTTTATTGCCCGCGCTGCCACTTCCGATAGAGTGAATTGGCTGATACGTGATGACACATTCGTGTAATTACTCGCGGTCAATCCAGGGAATCCCATTTCTCCTGAACTCTTTTAATATCTTCCCTTTCTATGACGGTGACGTTCCTGAAATCACCGCCGTTACAATGACGTTGTCATTATTTTCGTCTTTTGCTCAGAGTAATCAAAGAGGAGCCAAAATTACTTATATAATAATGAAATTCTTTTCTCGTTGAGTTCCATTGATGGAGAGTGGTTCTCTGAATTATTTTGACAATATAGTGGAACCTCCCTTAATGGACACTTTTCTGATCCCCGGTCAAATTATGTTTCACCTTCCCCCCCTTCCCCCCGTTAGCGGACACTCTCGGTAGCGGATAGTATAATCTGGCACACTAATTATATTTTCAAAACTCTCATTTATTAATTTTTCTTAAAATCGAGGATTTATCAAATTCAACGAAGATTATGTTTCATTCCCTAATTCGTATTGGTAGTATTGGTAGACAAGGGCGTAGCGGGGGGAGGGGACTTGGGGGTCTGGTCCCCGGCCCCCGAAATGTGAGAAAATGACCGAAAAAAGGGAAAAAGGTGGTCAAATTCATTGTTCTGTCACTTTGCCCCCCCCCCCAAACGAAATTTCTTACTACGCCCCTGTTGGTAGATATCATGAATCCTTAATTAATTACTTAATTAATTGAATATAACTATGGTCCAGGATGTTTCCCATCACAGTGGAGGCGCTGTATATATATACTATTTTGTATATAGACCATTCTTAAATCTCTCTCACTTCAACATGCCGACTTCATCTTCTTACTTGTCCTACAAGTCTTCTCCACACTTCTTTTGAAACCGCAGGCTGCGGTCTCCGGCCCGTATGTGCCACAGGGCGCGCGTGCAATTTTTCTCCCTAGCTATTGGGTTCAGCTATCCATTTTAGTCAAATGGCTTGTATACTACATCGAGTTAATAGCTGTCTTCAAGGGGAGACAGCTATGTGACTACGACGCGAGTGATTCGATACTTGTGAGCACGGGGCAAGGGGTCCATTTGTGTAAGCAGTACTAACTGTATATGGTCCAGGATTGCGATTTCGAATAGTGATATTGGGTTTTGTTTGTTGATACTTGTGAGGAAAACAACATTACAAGACTGATCAGTTTTATGAATGTTTCTGTCTCCTTCACACTTATTTTGATTTAATTTAATTTTTATTGCAAATTTTTATGTGTGTAGTGTACGTATCATGTACGGGTAAAAAATAATTAATTGGTTTATTGAAGATGAGAAGGTTGTCAATTATTCCATATTTTATCAGACGTTCAATCTTTATTTGGAAATTATGCATAATCGCCGGTAAAAGTGATAAATAATGTCAAATTTAACAAACTTTCTGCATCGAGATGATTGTTTGCGCATAATTACCGCTATATCACTTTCGCACAGCAACATACTCATTTTAATGTTAAGGAACCAATAGCGACCAAAGTCAAATGCCGCATAAAAGAAAAAGTCGTATAAACGAGGTTCCCCTGTATATCCTACCTCCCCGTTAGGGGCCGTTAAAGTATTACGTCATCATCGGTGGGGGGTTCCGATTTGCTGACAAGGGGGGGAGGGGGGAGTTTGAATAATGCTTGCGTCATCAATCACCCTTTATGAAAATATGAGTTGGATTCAGAGGGGCAGAGCTGATGACGAAATTTTGCTGACAAGGGGGGGGGGGTCAAAAATGGCCAAAAATTTGCTTACGTAATACTTGAACGGCCCCTTAGCGGACAACATTTTTTGATTCCCTGGGTGTCCGTTATCGAGAGGTTCTACTGTAACATCGCCAGAAGATTCCGTAAGACAGATTGGGGAGGCTGCAACACATGTGGCCCTCGAAGCGTTTGCGGTGACCCACCGATGAAAAGGCTTGCTTAGTTACAGAATTTATATAAATTCTGGACGGGACATACCCAGCATCAACCTTTGAAGGGAGCACAAAACGCTTGGGGGGCGGGGCACAAATTTTTCTTCTGGAGAAATTTTAAGTTACCGCCCGTCAAAAAACATTTAAATTAAGAGAAATTGGTAAATATAACATAAAACGGGTATTTTCTTTCGTTATTTCAATTTTTTCACGGAAATATTAATTTTTCTTTCTGATTTTCGATCGGCTTAAGGGGGCACGAGTACCCTGAACACCTCCCTTCCCGTGCGTAAGCTTCTGAATGCTGGTTAAAAAAAAAAACTATGAAAAAATGCATTTCAGAATTGCTGAAAGAAGTGATTTCGAAATCACTTTTAGAAAACATTTCACAACTAATAAGGGATGAATAATTTTAAAACTAATGAGAAATCATTTTAGCATTAAGAAAAGGAATATGTCTTAATTACCGAAATTAATATAGATGGTGGAAAAACTGATGAAAATTAAGGAATTCATTACCAATTCATGAAAATTCATGATTAAAGAAAAAAATATTTTCAGAATTATTGAGAGAAATATTTTCAGAATTATTGAGAGAAATATTTTCAGAATTATTGAGAGAAATGTTTTCAGAATTATTGAGAGAAATATTTTCAGAATTATTGAAAGAAATACTTTCGGGAAAATATTTTGAAATATGTTCCCAGAAATATCACAAAATATTCCCGGAATCATTTAAAAATGTTCCTAGAACCACTGAAAAATATCTCCATTATTATTGGAGAAGAAACATTTCCATAATTATGGGATGGAATATTTTCAGAATTATTGAAAGGAACATTTCCGAAATAATGAAAATCATTTTCATAATTTGTGAAAATCTTTATCAGAATTAATGAAAATCATTTTCATAATTTGTCAAAATCTTTATCAGAATTAATGAAAATCTTTTTCAAACTTAATGAGAATTATTCAAAGATATATTCCCAGAATTAATGAGAAATAATTAAATAGAAAGAATGAGAAATAAATAATTTTAAAATTAAGTATATATAATTGCGGAATTATTGAAAGAAAGAATTTCGGAATTAACGAGAAAACATATTTTAGAATTATCAAGAGAAATAATTATAAAATCAACGAGAGAATCGATTTCACAATTAGTGGAAAAAATTATTTCGCAAATGCATGAAAATTAAATGCGTTTCCAAAATTATTGAAAAAAAAAATAGTTTTAGAATTATTGAAAAGAAATAATTTCATAATTAAGGAAATAAATATTTTCAGAATTTATTAAGATCCATATTCAATGAAAAAGGGATTTAAAATAGATAGGAATTCATATTTAAGGGAAGAAAATTCAGTATTGGTGAAAAAATAATTATTTCTCATTTTTATAATTAATGAAGCAGTTTGAAAAAGTAATTGAAAGAATTCTATGAAAAATATTTCCAAAATTATTGGAGGAAATATTTTCGGAATTTGTTAAGGTTTTTAGATTTGATGAAAAAATAATTTCAGAATTAATGAAGTTCAATATTCAATGAAAAAATGTTTGACTCGTAGCCCTGAGCTCCGTTATCCCCACCCGTTAAGACACCACTGCTCAAATCCAGTTACAACAGCATGACTTGTTGCCCCTCGGGCTTCGTGGAAATTTTTTCGGCCCGGAACGTCTGGAAGGTAATGTCACAAGGGAACCAAGAAAGTCATGTATAACCATGTAACAACGTGCAATGTTATACTCCTCACCGTCCATTCGAGGAAACGAGAAAAGGGACTTGCCTGAAACTTTTCTATCAATTTCTTCAGTCTTGAAATGTATTGATATCGATGCGTAGAATCGACTGGAATACGATTCCCATTGGATATATTGCAATGGAGAAAAGGTATTCCAGGTTTATTTTAGGATCCGCGCATCCGCAGTTAAGATGAGTTTCCCGGTTCAGATGTGATCCCAAAAGGCAATCAAAACTCGGAAAAAGTTCAAGGCATACCTTAGAATTTTGAAGGTACCTAGGTAGTGCTATCACACTCGCATGGAGAATATTCCCAAAGATTTTATTTTCTGATGTGATTTGCGATCCCCGAAGAAACAAAGCCCGTATGGAAATGATGACTGTGAAGCCTTGCTACAACGATACTCAATATAACGAGAAATCTCCCTCTACAACGATATTTTTCCGGATATTGTTTGGTGTTGCTGGTTCAGGGATTTTTCAGACATTGTAGGCCTAGTTAAAGTATTTCGTAAAGCCCGAGGACAGACAAGTTTTGGACCTAACAATTTATACAATTGTAAGATTGTAGCTTGATTCCCAAGGACTTATAGTGTTGTCTAAACGGGTAAGCAAACGAGACCCGAGTCAAATATGGGCCTCCTGAATTATTGAAGAATTGTATTCATCCTGGAAAGGTGTTCATTCATGTTCATTAAATATGAATTTTAATAAATTTCTTTTATTCAATATGGATTACGATCGATCCTGAAATTACATCTCTCATTATTTTCTGTCGTTCAAATGATCTTTCTCTTTGATTCTGAAATGATCTTTCTCTTTGATTCTGAAATGATCTTTCTCTTTGATTCTGAAATGATCTTTCTCTTTGATTCTGAAATGATCTTTCTCTTTGATTCTGAAATGATCTTTCTCTTTGATTCTGAAATGATCTTTCTCTTTGATTCTGAAATGATCTTTCTCTTTGATTCTGAAATTATCTTTCTCTTTGATTCTGAAATTATCTTTCTCTTTGATTCTGAAATGATCTTTCTCTTTGATTCTGAAATGATCTTTCTCTTTGATTCTGAAATGATCTTTCTCTTTGATTCTGAAATGATCTTTCTCTTTGATTCTGAAATTATCTTTCTCTTTGATTCTGAAATTATCTTTCTCTTTGATTCTGAAATTATCTTTCTCTTTGATTCTTTCTGAAATTATCTTTCTCTTTGATTCTTTCTGAAATTATCTTTCTCTTTGATTCTTTCTGAAATTATCTTTCTCTTTGATTCTTTCTGAAATTATCTTTCTCTTTGATTCTTTCTGAAATTATCTTTCTCTTTGATTCTCTCTGAAATTATCTTTCTCTTTGATTCTGAAATTATCTTTCTCTTCGATTCTCTCTGAAATTATCTTTCTCTTTGATTCTCTCTGAAATTATCTTTCTCTTTGATTCTGAAATTGTCTTTCTCTTTGATTCTGAAATGATCTTTCTCTTTGATTCTCTCTGAAATTATTTTTCTCCATAAATTTTTAATCAATCCCAACATTATTTCTTTCACTAATTCTTGAAATTACTTCTCTCATCAACAGTGAATTTTTTTTCTAAAATTAGTAATGAAATTTTTTCTTTCATGAATTCTGGAATCATTTCTTTTTTCATTACGTATAAATTTTTGTCAATTCTTGGGATTTTTTTTTTTTTCTAAAATTTCTATTTCCAATAACACTTGAAGTATTTCTTTCATCAACGTGTTTAAAATCATCACCGTAATCATAGATGCTCGTCGCGGGCCACGAAAAAAATCTTCGAGGGCCGTGCATTGAAGAATCCTGATATCGAATGCGGAATCCTCCCTCTCGATAACACAGTGATTTAATGCGATGTAAATCCCTCTGTAACGATTTTTTTTTTTTCAAATTGATTTTTTTTTAAAAACGCTACAACAATAATTTTTTTTTTGACTCAAAAAAACTCTCTCAATTCATTTTTAAACACGTCACTAGAGTTAACGCTCCCGAGGACATCCCGTTGGCATCCGTAATTTGGCGCCACATGACAGTAAATTGCTAATAAAGTTGCAGCTATAGCTACTTTCTGTGCAAAACGCTAAAAGTTAATGAACTAAACATTTCTACATTGTAGAACACTTAAATTAATTTTAAAAATTAAATAATGAATTATTTGAAATTTTCTATGGCTTGTAAATGCTCGAAAGTGGACGTTCCGGTGGTTTCAGTAACACTACAAAATTTGGTAAAGCATCACGACAATGACGGTTTTTGACGAACAAGGAGATGGTTTTCCAGGCACTTGAACATAAGAAAATTCATGTAATATACATATTTTTTCTCAAAATATTCGTAAAAGTTATTTTGTAAGTCAATGATTACATTGAATTTCCAAAATTATAAAAAAAAATAATATATGTAATCAATGTGGTACACAGAAGTATCATCAGAAAAAAAATTCAAGAAAAAAATAAACATTTTTATCGATAGATGGCGATTTATGCGATAGGATCCGAATTGGATCCAAGAATTCCTAAACAAATACTTGAAAGCATGTCATTGCAATGATTCATCATGCGCCACCAGCACAATTGATTACATTTTTAAACCGAGAGAATATGCCGCTAACTGAAGCATATGGAGCAGGAGTGCACAATCTCCGGTCAGTGAGCCAAATGAGGCCCAAGTGTTTTCATCCTCACCGCAAAAATCGTTCTTGCACAAAGTAATCAATGCACAGCACGATGCTTACCTACGCTGGCCATATTTCCTAGATGACAATTCGCGAGATGGGATCCCTATAGGAAAATGCGAGCAATTGGCAATTATCAACAAAAAGTTTCCAAAGGTGCCATTTATAACTGAAAAATAGCCAATGGCGGGAAATGGAGCACGTCTGCGAATAGCAGTAGATTGAAATGCACTTCACGGGAAAAAAAAAAAAAAGTTTTTTTCAGTATACAGTATCTTGTAAAACAATTGTTACTAGAACGTTCTTAAGCAACAATTATTTCTGCTAATCACAGCGACAAACAACCACGAATGAAAACAGGTTATGGTCACAATGGTGTATGTCAGACTTGCACCAATGTTACTCTCAACAAACCACCTGTTTTCCCTCACATGTCCGCGTTTTTGCTGCAATACAGTCGAATCCCGTTTTAACGAATACCGTTATAGCGAAAATCTCGTTTTAGCGAACACTTTTCTAATCCCCCAGGTAAGTTTACATACATTAGGAATGATTACCCTGGGATTCCTTTATAACGAAATTTCGTTATAACGAAGTGATTTCTCCGGTCTCTTGGAGCTCGCTATAACGGGATCCGACCGTATTTTAGCGAACTGTTGAAGCTACCGCAGTTCCCACTTTTTCTTTCAACAGTTTAGTACTTCTTGATTGCATTCTTGACTTGAGTCAGACTTGTTGAAAATTCAATTGCACTACTCGGAGAGTTTAGGCCCTCCTCAACTCGAAAATAATTTATTTCATGAAAAGGTTTTTTAGCATCTTCGCAATTATCTATGCTCATCGCAGGTAACGAAAAAAAATCTGCGGGAGCCATATGTGGCTCGCGGGCAGTGCGTTGAAGAACCCTGGGGGGCGCGGTAGCCCGGTCCATAAGATACTCGCCTAAAGTACTAAAGGATGTTTAGAGGTGTCGCGAGTTCGATACCCGGTTCGTCCTTGTCAGAAAACTTTCCTGACACAGGGGTAAAACAAAAAAAACGGCGACTTGATCGCAGCAAAAAAAGTGCTACCGCAGGAAGTCCCCCATCGAGGGGTTAGCGCACCAACCTCTCGATGAGTATAAAAAAGCAAGCCTGCCGGTCGGAATCGCCAAAAAATTGGAGGTGTCGGTCTTATTAGCCCTCGTGTGCAGAAAATGACCGTCATGCGTCAAAAATTATCGATGATCAAAGATAGTGTGTTACAAAAAAGTAAAACATCTACATCTTTATACGGTTCCCTTGTATTCCAATTTTGAATTAGGAAGTTTTTGTCCTGCATCTTCTGAGGCCAACAAAAAAAATCCATGTTTCTAAGTACAATATTTGCTAAGATATTTGAATTCAAAAACCTGAGAAAAATTATAAAATAACAGCAAAAACTAACGGACAACGCTTGTTTCCATTTATACTGTCCTTTACCAACTCAATTCGAATATCTTAGCCAATATTGCACTTGGAAACTTGGATTTTTTTTTTTTTTTTTTTTTTTTTTTTTGCCTCAGGAGAGACGGGGAAACAACTTTCTGATTGGAAGTTAGAGGACAAGAGGGACTGTGTAAAAATTTAAAATTTTTTATTTTGTGACGCACTGTATTTTCGTTCTCAAAACTGGTGAACGATCATTTTTGAACGTCTTTCGAGCACTTTTTAAATTGGAGGCATATTTCTACGGGGGACGGTTGATAAGATAAAGACCGCACTAGCACTTACAGGACACCCTGTACAAAATGAAGGTGTAATCGTTTGTACGAGAGCGTATAAATCACTCAAACTATCCATTCCAAACAGTCGTGAAGTTATTATTGAAACTAATTAAGGTGCAACCTGAACGGGAACATCGAATATCAGAAATCAGGGGGAATGATGTGTAATGTCTAGTATCAATTAATCATCTTAAGAACGAATATGTTTCATTTAACAAAAATCGCATTACTCCTACGGAATCAATTACGATACGTCCCATGAGAGGGGGAAGAGATATAATTCACACACACGTCATTTAATTTTTAATTAGGGGTGTCGTGTTTTCGTATCTAATCCCCCATAAATCTGTGATTCCCAAATGGGTGATTTATAGAATGTATTCATCACGTCGCGATCGATATAAAAAGGAGTTATATTTGATCTTTAACAGTTGGAAGTGACGTGTTTACGCTCTCTAAATACAGTATGATCCGTATTTTTTTTTACTTTTGGGAAGACTGTTTGGAATGTGACCGAAAAAGAATTTCTGCCGAGGAAAGATCCGTTTACTCTTTTTGTGAGAAGAAAGTTCCTCTCTCTCTCGCATCAAACACTTGTTTACTTTCGGTCTGAAGTTAAGACTTCGGTTAACACACATACACGTCACGGGGATGGCGATCAAGTTTGAGAATAGAAAAATACGAAATAAATAGATAAGGGGGAGAGAATTCAACTCTCTTAACTTTAGGTTGACATCATTGGATTTTCTCTTCTTTCTGAAGTGTTAAATAAGTTATTTTTAGCTGAGAAATTCGTTCAGGATTATTTTTCCACTCCACGTTTGAGAACTGTATTGTTAGCGGGAAAAATTGATGAGCAGATGTCCTGTGATCCGCCGATTTTTAAGTTGCCCTGGGAAAAATTCTATGGTGTTTGGTCAGAACATGATAACTCTAAAATCACATTTTTTAGATATAAGCATTTTCATTATCATTTAAAAATCAGAAATAAATCATACACGCAAATAGGAATGAAAATATCATACATCAACATGTTGTTTAGCCGTACGCACGTATTTGTGTATGTATCTCAATTCTAATTAGTTATAATTAGCAAGACTTACTTTTAGAGCAAAAAGCCATTTTTTTGGAGATATCATGTTCTGACCAAACACCACAGAATTGTATAATACAATATAATCAATGCAATTCGCATAGATTAGATTTTACTCGGTGGTTTGGAGTATAAAGATAAATTCCCATATATTTTTCGTACTAGGATATACATATTTTTTTTCAATTTACATAAAAATCAAATCACACATCCAGATCTTTAGTTTGAAGAGCAAATTGGAATAGAAAAAAAATGAAATACAAATATATCGATGTATATGAGTTAAGGGGTAATTGTACCCATACTGGCAACCAATCAATGAAATTCATGATCATGGTTAAAACAATTTTTATACAACAATTTTTATCATATAAAACGCACAATGTATAATAATAATTATAACATACAGCAGCAATAACAAACAAGTCAAGTACAGTTTTCGCATATAGTCCAATGATCTTCACTTAAAAGTGGTCTTAAATGTTAGTAATTGCAGGCATTGGAAAACTTTTGGAGCTAAACAGACGGTTGGTGTAGAATTAAATAGAATTGTGTTTTAATTATCTGTTTTCTATATGAAGAGATTTCACCAGTCCTCTTCAAAGAAATGAATTTTTTAGGAGATCGCAAATTTTTGTTTTTATGAAGGATTAATATCGATTTATAGACAACCAATTGTCATAACCCCAAGATATCTTAAACGATAGAATCAGAAGTCTCTTATGTTAAGAGACATATGTATTGTGTTACCGGAAAAAACACGGGCTGTCTGCACATCAGACAGCCCGTGCCCAGCCGATATCTAAATTGCCTTGGGAAAATTGTATAATACAATATAATCTATGCAATCCATGTAGATCGGATAGTTTCCCTTAATTGTTCGAAAAACATCATTAATTTTCCGAAATTATTTTTTTCTTTCATTCTACAATTGTTTCCTTCGTTTACTCTTTCACTGTTTAATTTTAAAATTAATCATTTTTCAATGTTTTCGATAATTTTCTGTAAATGTTACCAAAAGCTCCAAAGGTCAAAATGTGGCCCGCGGGCCATGCGTTGAAGACTCCTGCACTGAATGAACACAAATATGATACTAAAATAACCAATAGCTGGTTTATTGGACATCCTTGCTATTTCCGAATCGACTGACCTGACAAATTATCTCAACACAGAATTATCGCGCAACGCAGTCATTATTCATAGCAAGTGATATTTCCGGCCAGTGAATTCACACTAATCAGATAAAAACGAGGATAATCACGCTCAACACTTCAAGAAAAATCACACCTAAGTAGTGTCGTCCAATCAGAATGAGCTCTTGAATATCTCGAGTCAGGCAACAATAATAACGAGGACTAATACCATTAGAGTGGACGTAATGATTAATATTGTCCTAACGCCGGGGGGTTAAGCACCCGATTTAACGGTGGGTGTCCCTCGATATAACTATCATCCAGCTCTAACCCGAACTAATTAATTACTCGCAGTAACCTCCCGGACACAAATTACCGGTGATCATTTCCCAAATGACTCGGAGTAAGATTAATTGTCGGCTCTCGTCCATTTCGTGATGAAGAATTCCCTCTCCTAGACAGACATTGTGTTGTTACTTACAGTAGATCCAACTACCTAATGTGTTACGCTACATCCAATTTTAGGGAAGCCATCGCTGTTCTGCTAACTGTATCATGTATGACAGCCAAATCACGTTAATTGGTCACTTAATTTACCTACAGGTATTTATACCTGTATGTCCTGATCAATTAAATGTGATTAATTATTAATCTCATTTAATTGACTAATAACTAATTAAGTGTATATTAATTAAATCAATTAAATCCGCTGAAATGTGCGACGTTCGTGGAGTGATTCAGAATTTTTGAATTATGGACTGCTCTGGTTATCATGTGTGGCTCTGATTCTATCATGATGGAGCAACAGTTGAGAACTTAGTGGAAATTACGTCTTGAGAAATTCTTAATAACAATTATTCTTGGGTCTTTTGATCTTGAGAGTTTATTTGAAATTATTTCTTATCTCTTGAGCTTCTTCGAGAAATAGTTTCTTTCTCTCTAAAAACATTTTTCGGAATGGTTTTCTTTGGTCAGCTTTGAGAATTCCTTCGAATAATCTTTTAGTTCTTGGGAACTTCTTAGAAAGAATTTTTCAGGTCTTGAGAACCTCTTGGAAATGACTTTTGAGGTCTGGAAAACTTCTTGGAAAATGACGTGTAAGGATAATTTTGGAAATATATTCTCAGACCTTTAGATGTGTATCTTGGAAATAATTCCTCAGGTCTTTAGAACTTCTTGAAAAAGATTTCTCAGGTCAGGATAACTTTTTGGAAATAATTTCTAAAACATTGAGAACTTCTAGGAAATACTTTCTTTGGGCCTTGAAAATTTGTTTGAATAGTTTCTCAGGATGTGTGGACTTCTAGGAAATCATCTCTTAGGTTTTAAGGTTTAGAGAAATCCTGGAAATAATCTCTTAGGTCTTAATATTCTCTTATGTCATTAGGTTTAAGACAATTTTTGGAAATATTTTTTTTTAGGTCTTCAAGTATAATAATTTTTTAGGGTTTAAGAATTTCTTGGAAATTATTTTCTAAGTTTTAAGAACTTCTTGTATGGAAATTATTTCTTATATCTGGAGAACTTCATGGAAATAATTTTTAGTTACCTTCCTAGAGACTTGTTGGAATAGTTTCTTAGACTACATAAACTTCTTGAAAATAATCTCTCAGTTCTTTAAGTTTAGAGAAATTTTTGGAAATCGTTTTTCTCTGGTATTTAGGGAATTTTTTGGAAATAACTTTTCAGGTCTAGAGAACTTCTTGGAAATAATTTTTAGATCCAATCAACTTCTTAAATGTGTAATTTCTTTAGTCTTATAAATAATATCTTAGGTATTTGGGTTCAAAGAAATTCTTGAAAATAATTTCTCGAGAATATTTTCGGATAGAAAATTTAGGAAAATTTCTTAGAATTTGTCTTAAGAACATCTCAAAAATTATGTCCTAAAAACTTTTAGAAATTATATTATTCATTATTTCAAATTATTCTATTCTGATATTCAAACAATTTATTGTAATATTATATTCCGTAATGAAACCAGTATATTCTACGGATTTTTTTTCCCCTCTTGGAAGTAGTTTTTGTAAGGTCGTAAGAACTTCTTGGAAATTAAATGTTAAAACATTATTATAATTGGTTATTAAGGGCTTAAGAATGCCTCAAAAATTAGATGAAACCTTTTAGAAGTTACATTATTCAACATTTTCAGTTAGTCATTTCTGATATTCGGAAAATTTTTCTATATCCTTACAGGGACACTCAATTCCCCTTGTTACATTTCACTGGCAATCCTGTGATCCTATCGGCATACTTCCAAATATAAAAATTTTCCAAATAAAATGTAGAACTTAGACACGTCATTTATGTGTCAAGGGTTTGTGTAATTATTAAAATAAAATAAAGTAATTTTTTATACGAACACCTTGTGCTCAAAAACTCATATAGGAAGTTGTTGGCCTGTTTCTCCTGAAGTCAACAAAAAAAAGGGGTTGGCTGTGTCATATATAATTCTCTCCTTATATATCTCTCCTGTTAAATTCTCTCCTCCTTATCTATTTATTTCGTATTTTTCTGTTCTAAAACGTGATCGCCCTCCCCGTGACGTGTGTGTGTGTGTTAACCGAAGTCTTAACTTCAGACCGAAAGTAAACAAATGTTTGATGCGAGAGAGGAACTTTCTTCTCACAAAAAGAGTAAACGGATCTTTCCTCGGCAGAAATTCTTTTTCGGTCACATTCCAAACATAGTCTTCCCAGAAGTAAAAAAATACGGATCATACTGTATTTAGAGAGCGTAAACACGTCACTTCCAACTGTTAAAGATCAAATATAACTCCTTTTTATATCGATCGCGACGTAATGAATACATTCTATAAATCACCCATTTGGGAATCGCAGATTTATGGGGGATTAGATACGAAAACACGACACCCCTAATTAAAAATTAAATGACGTGTGTGTGAATTATATCTCTTCCCCCTCTCATGGGACATATCGTAATTGATTCCGTAGGAGTAATGCGATTTTTGTTAAATGAAACATATTCGTTCTTGAGATGATTGATTGATATTCGACATTACACATCATTCCCCCCTGATTTCTGATATTCGATGCTCCCGTTCCGGTTGCATCTTAATTAGTTTCAATAATAACTTCACGGCAGTTTGGAATGGATAGTTTGAGTGATTTATACGCTCTCGTACAAACGATTACACCTTCATTTTATACGGGGTGTCCTGTAAGTGCTAATGCGGCCTTTATCTCATCAACCGTCCGCCGTAGAAATGTCTCCAATTTAAAAAATGCTCTAAAATTGTTCAAAAATTACGGTGTACCAGTTTTGAGAGCGAAAATACAGTGTGTCACAAAATAAAAAATATAAATTTTTACACGTTCCTCCTTGTCCTCTAACTAGTCAAACAAAAAAATTCTAAGTTTCCAAGTGTGCTAAGAATATTCGAATTCAAAAACCCGAGAAAAGTTGGAAAAAGACAGCTTAAATGGAGGGAAGCGTTTTCCATTAGATTTTGCTGTTATTTTATAACTTGGGGCAGGCTGTGACCACAAGTTTTGACGTGAATGCGTTTTTTGTGCCTTGAATCGCGTGGTAGGTACTGACGAAAATGAAATTATGTCATTATCATCGGCTTCGTCTTTAGATTAGCTAACAAACGATACCAATGTCCGTCTATATTTGTTTTGACCTGCTCGAGATATAGAGGGAAAAAATCTGTTACGAATCAGAACAACGGGCCTGGTGCCCAGACGAGAACAGATATTGAAACCGCAGTAATATCACTGAATGCACTTATGCAATGTGCATCTGACGATAAAATTGCTTCCGACGTGCGTTTCGTACTTATTGAGATATAAGCGTTGAAAGAACTTCATCACGCAACTTTTTGCGAATGCTCCCAGTATCGTCAGACGATTCAAAAGACCTATTCACACCAAAAAAAAAAAAATAATTGCACGTTTCTAATTGCAATATTTGTAGAAATATTCAAAATATAGAAATATTCAAAATATTCAAATTCATAAATCGGAAAAAAGTTGAGAAGAAACGGCATAAATCAAGGAAAGAAGCGTTGTGTCCGTAATTTTATGCAGTTTTTTTTTTTCCTTCACAATTTCCTCCTATTTTTGAATTCAAATATCTCTGCGCGAATATTGCTCTTAGAGACGTGGATTTTTTTACGGTTCAGGGGAGACAGAGCACAACTTTCTAATTGGGTTTTTGAGCACAGGGTGTCCGCATAAAATGTTGTTGTTTTTTTTGCTACTATAAAACCCCTTGCAACATAAATGAAATATATATATTCGAGTTCCACACGTTATTTAAATACTTTTTCCAACTGGAATTATGCCTCTAGGATTAACGGTTCACCAGTAAAATGCGGCAAGGAGGAATTACGTAATCACCTTTGTGCATTATTATATAAATTACATTCGGTAATGAGACCAACATATTCTATCAAACAATTTTTGCTTGAAAATCGTTTGTGTAATCTCATTTGCAATGCTGAGTCGGTAAGAACGGGGGGAGAAAAAAACCTAAAGCGTAAAAGTGCTGCAATCGGAGCAAATTCTAAGGGAAAAATAAATCTCGAAGAGCCGCAGGTGCACATGCGATTGAATCAAAGTCGCATCACTGAAGAAGCGAAAAATTCGCGTTTCCAGGATGTTTCTTCTCACGGGATCAGTCAATGCATCAGATTCCTGATGGGCGAGTTTAATTAGCTTTAGTGCTTCGATAATCACGTTTACTCTCGCCACACAGGAGACTTTATTGAGTTATTTCAAACGTGATACTCATTATTATCATCTGAGCTTGACGTTCACCTGTCATTCTGTACCATGCGTCGAGTCATTAACACGTCGATAAATGCTGATAAAAGTTAAGATTTATTGAATAGTGAAAAAGTGGAAATATTAAGATTTATTAAATTAAATTAATTTATATCGGAGCATTATTAATTTACCATCCAGTATACAGGGCGTTTACAGCGCTATGTTCTGAGCTGTCAACAGAATTACTTCTGTCACTTCTGTCATTAACCATCCATTAGAAAGTTACGAAAGTTCAAGAGCGTCTTACTGAAGACTTTGAGTACTTTATATAAATGTCGTTTTGGTAAACCATGATAAATCGTACTATATGATATACTATACATGATAATCCATAAATGTATTGAATCATTATATCGGGGTACGATCATTAAATTTGTTATCATTATCTCGGGGGGGGGGGGTCCAACTATATCCATCACAGGTACTAGACACATTTGAAATTCATGCTTATCAAATTCACCAATTACACTAGGTTCTCAAACTTTTTCAATTCGTGTGGAGCCATTTTTAGTAAAAAAATTCTATGGCGGAGCCCCGTAGGCTTAATTTTATTTATTCATTAAATTTACTGATTCATTTTTATTATTTAGAAATATTTATAATTATTATTATTTTTTCAAAATTTTACTATTCTTTTTTATTTTCCTCGAGCTGCCGTGGAGTGCCTGGAAAATGCACAAGGAGCCCCAAGGGCTCTGCGGAGCACCGGTTGAGAACCGCTGCGCTCAGGTATTATGATGCATAGTCACAGATAAAGGCAATAAATCTCAATTATTTATCAAATTTACCAACGGCACTGGATAAACTAGCATAATCGACGGTAAAATGATAATGTTTTCAGTATCTATCAAATTTGCCTACGACGCTTAGGTATTATGCATACATATTCTCCGGTAAAAGTGATAATTTTGTTAGTATTTATCAAGTATATATGTTAGAGTATTGCATGTGTGCATGTGGGGAGGGGGGGAGGGGGTTATATGCATATTCATCTGTAAAAATGATAAATTTATTAAACTTATGCTAAGACAATCGGTAAGTATGCGTAACAATAAAAATATTTAGTATCACATTTACCGTAACGTATACACTACTCTAAAATGTATAGAAAATATATTTCAGGGACCTAGCATGAAATATTAAATGAAAAATAAATCACTTAAAGAGCAAGTGCTTGGCTGCCATGTGTGTATATGCATCGTAAGGCTATGCCAACAAAAGTGAATATCCCCACTATTCTTGCACTAAAGCCTCTGGAAACGAGAACTAAACTCTTTTATGATCGATGGAATTTTTGTAGGAAAAGGATTCCGAAAAAAAAAATTTAAATTTTTTCAAACTTGATACTTTTATTATTCTATACAAAGATATGATGTATGTTATTTCTAATACAGTTACGGAATGAAATGGCTTCCAGAGAAGATGAAAATTTTCCACGTTTTATTTTTCAGCAAACTCATAGAATTTAAATAGAAATACATCAGGCTGGATTGAAACTGAAATTTACGTTGTTGTAAAAATGTATTCAAAATCTGAGTAAAAAAAAAATCGTAAAAGTAAGAGTATTTTTTAGTCATATATCGTGTAAAAAATATTAACTTACGCAATAGTTTCCTTTTTTCTCGTATTTCAGAAGTAATTTTTTTTATATTTCACAACATGTTTAAAAAAATGAATTTATTCCTCCTAATTACTTTATTCTTTAATTCATTCTATTGATTTCAATTGAATATATTTTTACGTTTTACACTTTTGATATTAAATTGTTTTTGTTCATCTACAGGTGATCGATTACGATTGTAATCGTAACAAATTAAGTTTTCAAATGGGAGGATGTTCATGAATGTGATTCCATTTGGATATCTACACTTCCAATGATGAAGCGCTACCTATCAGATAAATTTTAAAGAGAGCTAATCTTTCTGCTGTTGCCAAATTAAATCGGATTCATAGCCCAGAATTTAAATGCCAGCCGTATACACATTCGACAAGTTGAACAATTTTAATAAACTTTTAAGAAGTCGTGGCATGTGGCTCACCCCGTATATTTGTTGCGTAGGTTTCGGACAACGCAGACTTCTTTATCATTTTAAAATAGTTTTTATCTACAGGATGTCCCACAAATTCATGAATATTTCAAACATTTACAAATTTCATAAAAATTTAAGGAATTGGTGTGTTTGAATGCGGTGTGTGAAAAGTTATACTCTCTCTCTCTCTCTCTCTCTCTCTCTCTCTCTCTTCTTTGTTGCTGTTTTTTTAACTACAGAAAAAAAGTAGTTCAAGTTTGTTTCGATAGAGGGCATTGTTGCGAAACAACGGGGTGGGTGCACTGGATACATCGGTTAAATGAAATACACTAATCACACAAGGAAACGCACGTCCTTCATCATCCCACTTTATTTACGGAGGACATTCCACTTAATATGTTGGCAAAGGGCGAACTACAATACTCTTCATGCTTTTGGCATAACCAGCCATTATCAAGGCTTCACCTTTATATCGTAACACTCCTCCTTGCCAAAGCATGATGAAAGGAAAAATAATACTGATGCGCTTCATCCCCCTTGCCTGCAGCTGGTTTGCTGCTGCTGCTGCTGGACTTCCTAGCCTTTGGTTCATTCTCTTCCTTCTCGTCTTCTTCGGCACCGTTATCGACGTCGGACTCATAGTTCTTTGATTGCTTACCGTGGTGACCATCACCGTGTTTCTTGGACGGCAAAAAACTTCATCCTCTTCTTTCTCTCCAATACCATTTCTTCGTCCTTTTTTGTCTGCCGGCCTTTCGCTTCGGTAACTTTGATTCGTAATCTGAATCCGAGCTGGTGTCGTCATCGCTGTCCTCCTCCTCGTGTTCGGAACCTTCTTGCTCGTCATCTTTAGCTTTTGTCACCGTCGCGTTGCGCTCGCGATTTTTCGGACTGTCTTTCACGTCGGCGGTACCATCCTTGTCGGAGTTGTCGTCTTGGTCGCTCTCCTTGGCAGCTGCTTTAGCGGGTCTCTCGCGCCTTTTCCGACTAGAGTTACCGTCGTTATCGGTCGTCTTCTTAGCCGATCTAGCTGCCCGATCAAGTTTTCTGGTTGCCGGTTTCTCTTCAACGACAGCATCACTCACCTTGCCAGCTTCATCAACAGTCACTTGTTTTGCTTCTTCTTTTATAGCTGCTCTCCACATTTCTGCATCAGATGATTTCATCGCTTCTTCGACGGTGGCGGGATCCTCGATCCGAATATCAGCATTAAACTGCGCTTCATTGACAGCTTTGTATGACACTGGATTTCCATAAAAACTTGTAGGTCTTCTTTGTCTCTCGCTTCTTCTAACATCTGGAGGTTGATCCGCATTGGTTGTAGGCTGTTTCGATTTTCCAACCATTTGCTCTGCATGCTTCAAGTCGGGCAATGCATTCCTTAGAGGGGCTCCAGGAGGTGTTACTTGTACTTCTTGGTCATTTAGATTGAATGTTAATTCCCTACCTTTCAACTGACAATCTGTTTGACTCCTCCTGAATGGAAAAACAGTCGCATCAAACCTCACATTCCTACTGGGGAACAATATGTCTTCGTCTACGTTGCACAACTTGTATCCCTTGACCCCTTTAGGGTATCCTATGAAAACACATTCTTGTGAGCGCTTTCCTAACTTTCCCTTTACTTGCGTTTTATCGATGTGCGCATACGCTTTACAAGCAAACATTTTAAGATGACTAGTTTTGACAGGCCTTTTGGTCCATAGTTCTTCGGGTATACCTTCCTGGACAGCTTCAGATGAGCATTTATTTCGCAAATAACAGGCGGTAACGACGGCATCTGCCCACAAGTTGTCTGGGACCTTCGAGTCTAGAAGAAGGCATCTGGTCATGTCGAACAGGGTGTGATTCATCTTCTCAGCTACCCCATTTTCCTCTGGAGTTCTAGGGACCGTGAGTTGCCTCGATATTCCATTCTTGTTCAAAAAATCGTCAAATTTACGACTGATATATTCCCCTCCATTGTCGCTTCGTAGAGTAGCGATTGTAACTCCATGGAAATTTTCAACAGTCCTTTTGAACTCAATAAATTTCTCGAGGACTTGGCATTTGGATTTCATAGGCTTCACTACTGCATACCTTGAGTAGTCGTCAACAAAAGTGACAATACACCTTGACCCTCCTTTAGATGTAGGCATGATAGGTCCTGTGACATCACTATGAATGAGCTGAAGTGGCCTCGATGCACGTTTGGTCTCTCCTTTAGGGGAAGGAATTTTTCTCATCCTTCCAAGGACACAAGTAGAGCAAATATTTCCATCTTCCATTACTTCGGCACAACTATTGACAGGGTCATCCTGCTTCATGAGCTTCTTCACTGCATTCAAATGAAAATGTCTTAAGCGTCGGTGGATAAGATCCTCATGCCGTGAGATATGCGCTTTATAAGTCCTCGCTTCCTCAACCTTATAAAGTCTCCCACTTCTATATACAGTAAGGATTACTCTATTTCTTTCGTTAGGGTCTTTAACGCTGGCCTTGCCTCCTTGAAATGAAACAGTCATTCCCATCTCCTCGATTCTTCCCACTGAAAGGAGGTTACCGTCGAGCTCTGGTACGTACAGAACGTCGGTTAGATAGAATGTTTCTTTACCACAGGATTTAACAGGCTTCAAAACAACGTCACCTTTTCCAACCACTTCCATTTTCTCGGAATTAGCTATTTCCACTTCAGACTTCACAGTTGTCAAGTTGAGAAACTTATATTTTTGTGAACACATCTGCTCCGTTGCACCACTGTCTATTGTAGATACCAATCGCAGCTAGGCTTCTTGTTACCAGCGTTGGCAGTCAGTGTCCGATTCGCGTTCTGCGAAACTATCTCGGCCCGATGGGACGTGTTCTTCGACGGGCAGTTTCTGGCTATGTGTCCCCAAACACCACAGGAAAAAAAACCGAATTTTTCTCTCATTATTTCTGGAGTATCTCCCTGATTGTACGCGACTTTTTCCTATATCATCAGTTTTAAGAGCTCTATCGCCCACAGCTACGCGATTCGTTTGCGTATAGTCACACAGTAACTTCTTCTCTTCCACAATCAGACGCGATTTTATCATTTTCGTGGACAGTTCATTCTCATCACGCTCTAAGTTCAGTATCAGACCTTCGTACTCTTTGGGTAGACCCATTAACATCACAAGAGCGACTTCCCTGTCGGTGAAACCATATCCACAGGACGCTACCTTTCGATGCAAGTCCATCAATCTTCCCAAGTATGCACTTACGCATTCGTCAGCCTTCATCGACACATTAAAAAACTCTCTAAGAAGCTGCAGTGTGTGTGTAATAATCCGAACTTCGTGTGAATGTCCCTCAAGGATGCCCAGGCGTCCCTCGCTCTCGCACAGTCCGCGATATCGTCTAAAAAGTCATCTTCAACCACTAAAAACAGAAACGTGAGGGCCCTTTCATTGGTTTTCCTCTCGTCCTCCCTCAGTTCTGGTCCGTATCCGGGTTCCATGGCATCCCAGCAGTCTTTCTGCACCAGTGCGGCGCGCGTCCGTATACTCCACGCGTTGTAGTTGTCCCTATTAAGCTTTGGAATCTTCAATTCCTCCATCTTTATTAGGGTTAGTTCCGCGCGTGTAGAATTTTCTTCGATCCTTTGTGAAATTAGATTTAACTTATCTACTTCCCACTTACCGATGAAACGTCTATCCACGAGCCTTCATGCTGATAACGTGTTGCGAAACAACGGGGTGGGTGGACTGGATACATCGGTTAAATGAAATACACTAATCACACAAGGAAACGCACGTCCTTCATCATCACACTTTATTTACGGGAGACATTGCACTTAACATGTTGCCAAAGGGCGAACTACAATACTCTTCATGCTTTTGGCATAACCAGCCATTATCAAGGCTTCACCTTTATATCGTAACAGGCATCGCATGAAAGTCCGGCAGGAATGATTGGACCCTAAGCTTCCTTGGATCGCTTCCGAGTCCGAAACGTTTGTAAAGCTTCATCTGATGATCCATAGCTGAGTTAGAATAACTTCACCAATAATGCTTTGTCCAACAAAATTATCATCATCATGAGAACCTTATATAAGTGCCGGCAACAGAAAAATTCTGAAATCAATTGTCAATCATACACTCTGCTTTTGATAGGACTCTGATTTGCATATTTGCTTTTATGCCACGTCCTCTTGAACTGCATTTCTTCCTGCACCAAAAAAAGTTCCCCCTTTCTTAAAAAAAAATGAATTCGTAAATCGTGTTTAAAACAATTTTTTTCAATTTTTATGAATTTTTTAACTATTTAGAAAATTATGGAACAGCCTGTATTTCCTTTCTTCAAGCATAGAACAAAATTTCGACAGCAATGGGTCAATTTAAGAGAGAACATCTCTACTTGGAGTGTAACTCCAATGAAAGCCAAATTTTAAACATAACACTTGGTTCACCACATAAGCAGTGGTTCCCTCATCGATGGCTTAATCTCAATGGCCATATGTCCTGTTTTCCGGGACATTTTTTTTTAATGAATGTGCTTTAATTTCCGTGATCAATGATGAACACCCGAAATGAAATTATTTTTCGGTATTTAGTTGGCAGAACTATTTCATTATGAGTTTTCAAACCACCCACGTGTTTTTTTTGTTTTTTTTTTTTTGGATTTGAATACTACACACGGTGTCATCAACACAGCCGGAGTGATAACGTAATGCGTATCTTGCGCATAGTCATTGTGCAGAATAGATGGATGACTGGGTAAACAAACACAGGGTAACCATCGCCAACCGCAGGCCGAGTGTAAATATAATTTCGGGTTGATTTTGTAGGAAGAATAATTTTTGTTGATTTGTTATATTATTTTGAATATCCATAATATTTTGATGGTAGTTGCTTAGCCACCTTTGTTATATTATACAAAACCATTTTTCAACTACAGAAATCTTTTCCATTATAGCGAGTATCTGGTGTACCCTTCTTCTCCCCGATATTTATAAGCCCTATATTTTGAATAACTTCAGTTCTTCATCAAAAGAGCTTCCATACACGGTACACTAGCGTGTTTTCGTCACCTTTCATAACATAAAATGTAAACATTTCCCCTACACATTCACAAACTATACCATCGTTCTATAATTTAAATTTTTAAGAATATATTAAAATTTCTTAACAATTGGTTGATTCTTTCGGAACCACCTATACAAACCATAACTTGATTATTGAACGCGTAGAATTTAATAAAATTGCATTATTGTTACGGTAAACAGCTGTTTGTATGAGTTCAGACATTTTTTAAATTTGACAATTTTAATTAAGTTGCGAAAAATAAAAATGAATTTCCTGTTCAGACATTTTATTTTGGAAAATCTCTCGTGACTCTCTAGCTCATTAACTGCTGGGTCGCGACCCACAGTTTACGAACCACTTCTCTGTAGAACCCGACTTTAATTCGATAATAATTTCACCTCATATTTAAGCTTGAATGAGCGTAATCACGGCTCTCTCCCCAAGTTCATATAATTTCCTACATCCAGTATTTTTTTCTTATCATTTCTTCCTCCGATAGGATAATCGATTTTTTCCACTACATTTTACAACATCTCGTTGGTAATTCCATGATGACAATTATCCAATGAAAAAAAATTAAAAGGACGCAAACAAGAGTATTCGAGCATGTCATGTGACTTTTTCGCTCGAATGATAATTCCACCATCAGAAGGAAAAAAAAATCACCTTTTAACGCTAAAGGATGAACAAGAAAAACGAACACCCCCCCCCCCCCCAATATATTTGTATGAGAAGTTATTTGGGCTGAACTATCATCTTAGATCTAGTTTCGATAACGCGTATTAACTCGGTTCATTAAAACCGATGCTCAAAAGAACTTTGTGACCTCACCCCCGACTTCAACGTATGTAGTTAAATTTAATTTTGTATTTTGTTATTGAATTTGCAATTCAATGGATGAAGAAAAATGTTGTAATCAGTTAACGGTCTGAAAACGTATTTTTATATACTGCGCGACAAAGAAATCGCGTCTGATACAATCCCGAATGATTATTTTGACCTGCTGAACATGAACATCACAATGAAAAAGTTTTATTCGCTCTTGTTTTTGGAGATATCACCATGCCAAGTGTGAAAATAAGTGTTTTACCAGCTGCGTCTGTGGAGAACAATGAAAGTGCATCTGACATGAAAATTCATTATTCCCATATGTTTTGACCTGGTGAGTACGAATATTACCATGAAAAAGTTCTATCGGCTTTTTCAGAGATATTATCGTGCAAAGTGTTAAAAAAGTGCTTTACGAGTAGTGTCTATGGTCAACAATTAATTTGTCTATGTAAATGAAAGTCCAACTATGAAAATCCACACTTCCGAATGGTTCTGATCTGCCGAATACGA
Organism: Pholcus phalangioides; assembly: GCF_987345545.1. Taxonomy (NCBI): domain Eukaryota; kingdom Metazoa; phylum Arthropoda; class Arachnida; order Araneae; family Pholcidae; genus Pholcus; species Pholcus phalangioides. Next base: position 30,199,124 of record NW_028301601.1, read on the forward strand.
ATATCACCTTGAAAACGATCTGTCGGAGATGTATTACCATGTTAAAAATGAATGAACTGCAATGCTATAACATATTTGTGTTTCTATGCGTTCTGTTGTGTTTTTATTTGTACTTTGTTGTTAAATTTGTTTTTCCAAAATTTATTATTGTGACACTTATTTGGAGACACTTTCTATCGAAAAATGTTGTTTAAGTTCACTCCAATATCATTTTATAGAGAAGTGCTAAGAAAGATAGTCGTACACCTGAAGAACTTCCTGGAATTAATTTCTTAAGTCTTGAAAACTTCTTCTAATTAATTTCTTTAGGTCTGAAGAACTTCTTGGGAATGAGATTTTAAAGAACTCTTGTGCGTGCGTGCGTATGTGTGTGGAGGAAAATTGAATCTTAATGCTACTTCCCCTGAAATTAGGTCTTGAGAACGTCTCGGAATTCTGTCTTAAGAACTTTTACATCTTTTTTTACATCAGAATCCACGTCTTCAGAACTGGAGAGAGAGAGAGAGAGAGAGAGAGAGAGAAATTTAATCTCCAAGATCTTCTCAGAAATAATTTATTTAGTCATAAAAATTTCTTGAAAACGATTTTTGATATGAACTTTGGGAGTAATTTCATACGTCTTTAAAACTTCTTGGAAATGAAATTGTAGGAATGTCTAAAGAGAAATTGAGTCCTTTTGAAAAATTCTCGGAAATTAGGTCTTAAGAATTCCTCGAAATTTAGGTCTTGGGAACTTATAGGTCGTTTCCTTTTTTCAGAATCTACGTCTTAAGAACTTAGGGAGAGAGAAATTGCATCTTAAGAACTTGAAGAGAGAGAAATTGCATCTTAAGAACTTGAAGAGAGAGAGAGAAATTGCATCTTAAGAATTTGAAGAGAGACAGAGAGAAATTGCATCTTAAGAACTTGAAGAGAGAGAGAGAGAGAAGATGAGTCTTAAGAACTTGAAGAGATAGAGAAACTGTGTATTCAGCTTAAGAACTTGGAGAGAGAGAAAATTACGCCTTATGAACTTGAAAATAGAGAAATTCCTTCTTAAGAACATGGAGAGAGAGAAATTGCATCTTAAGAACATGGAGACAAAGAAATTGCTTCTTAAGAACTTGGAAAGAGAGAAATAACATCTAAAGAACAAGGAGAGAGAAAAATCACGTCTTTAGAACTATTGGAGAGAGAGAGAGAGAGCGAAACGGCGTCTTAAGAATTTCTTGAAAATAATTCCTTTGGACTTGTAAATAAATACAAATACAATACAAATACAAAGCCACAACAGGCAAATTGCCCAACGAGGTGGCTGACTTAAGAACATCATGGATCCCCGAGCCCCTACCTACTACTGCTACACCACACATGCCTACACCCCCCCCCCGCGGCACCCCCCAACGAATCGGTACATGCGGGAATGTGCGTGTACGTGTAGTGCAACCTGACGTAAAGTTTGTTTCTGTGTAATGCTTGTTATGTGTAGTGCTGTCATCTGCCCCCAGTTTTACTAACTATGAGTGAAGTGTTATGGTTGAATGATTTACCGTTGTAGGACTGTTGCTCTCTATATATATAATCTCTCTTATATATATAAGTACCTCTCAAATATAATTTCTTAGGTCTGAAATACGCGGCACATATATGTGAAGATGAAGGAAAAACTCAAAGTTTTTCGGTGAAGATTCAAATAAGCCTAAGCTACTATACAGTAAAATTTCAAAATCCCTTTGGATTTTGGCTTCGAAATTGCCAGTGTCGCCATGATGTATATTTGAGTTCAACAAAGCCGCTCTGTGTTTGTCCAAACTGATGCGTCGAGGATTAGTTGCGTGGGAGTGTATTTGCATCAGACATTGTCAAAATATAATCTCTCTTCATTTCCTCTTCTCCTGCTTTCATGTGTATTATGAAAGCAGTTCCAAGTTTGTGTTGAACACCTGAAAATCGTCATTAGGTTTATGTCCAGAAAATGGTAATTTTTCAGGATTATCAGGATCAACGAGCCATTTATAGTATAGTATTCTCCAATCGATTCTGCTCGTTTCGGTAAACGCTTCTAAATTTAGTGACGGCCAGATTGATCGCAAATTTGAATACGTAGAATCCCTCTACGGAGGGATCTCCTATACGGAGATTTGCCCTCTCATGATTTGAAGTTTGAATTACATTGAGTATCGACGCATTGTGTACAAGGTGTCCTATAAATTCTTAAATAGTTAAAAAATTCATAAACAATTGAATGGATTGGTTGAATGCGGTTTGCGAACAAGTTATTCTCACGAAGGGAGTTTTTATTTTTGGTATAGACAAAATATATAGTTCAAAGTTTTATTGATAGAGAGCGTTACATGAACGAAAATGAAAGAAAATCATTATAAATATAAAAATTAGAGTCCATTAAAATGCGAGATGCGTGATTAATAGTTAGTTTCTGAATTTTTCCGTTACTGGCATAACATAAGGCTTTCTTTGTAGTAATGGCATAGGTAAATGAAGCACTGTCAGTGAAGTTGTTATACCTGAGCCACCAATCTCCGTCAGAATCTTTACGAATATTTCGGACATAACAGAGTTTGAAGATTCGGAATTCCATAATAGGCTTCGATACAGCGCCCTCTATTCCCGAAAACTTGAACGAATTTTTTTTTTTTTCCTCTGTACCAAAATAAATCTCCCTTCGTGAGAATAACTTCTTCGCAAAATTGGAGTAAAAAATAACAAATTCTCCAGTGTTTTATGAATTTTTAAACTATTCACGAATTTATGGGAAACCCTGTATAGTATATACAGAATTAACCAGTAGTACAAAAATAATTCTGCACAGCACATCCAGAACCATCGGATTGTAGTTATAAAATGTTTAGGTAATGAAAATAATACTGAAAATAATTTGTGGCAAGGGATTCCCGACCAGTGTGTCAATGTACGGTACGCACAACTTTTAACCGAACGATGGCGATATCTTGGGTTCTATTTATTGTAAAAAAAAAGAAGAAAGGTAGCATTTTTCTTCCTTTAAGATCTTCCATAAGTGTATTAAGTTCATTTTTACTTAAGGGGGTCATCTAGATGTCAAAAATAGATAAAAATTTTGAAAGTCCAATGGTAACCCCATTTTTTTTTCTTCCATATTTGGATTCAGTATCTCAAGAAATGCCGAAACACCAAATTTCATCAATTTTGAAAGAACAATTAGTGAAATATAAAGTATTAGAAAATGAGTGTCGTAATGTTAAACAGAAACATCTTGTTTTAGAGCATAATTGCTGAAATAATATAGGTATCTCGTTACTTTTTATTTTAAACTAGCTGATACCCGGCGACGTTGCTCGCCTCGTAAAAAATGTATATATGTATAGCTTATTAATTATTTCTTAATCAAAAAAATTTCTGCATCAAATAAGAAAAAATTACTTTTATTTTTAAATATTTTAATTAAAAACTTGAGGCAATCGCTTGTGGATACACAATATTTTTTGTTTTGCCATCTGGTGTGTAGATGTACAAATTTTTGGGATTACCAACACGCGAACAGGCGACGTAAAGCCGTCCGTGTGGAAAACAGGGCTCAAGTAGTATCCAAAGACTTCAGAAATTCTGCAGGATACAGAACTGTCTGCGCAGAGTCTGTGAAAATGTCAACCGATTTGTAAGATGTGGTCTCCAGGAATAATTTTTAGGATTTTTTCGTTGATCTTGTTCACACTGTCATTTTTCGATGCCAGAATCACTCTCTCACAAAGCCGGTTTCGGTGATTTTGTTGAATGTTTGGGAAGACTGTCTGAGTAAATTCTTGAACTGAGTTCAAAAATTGGCAAAATCCATTTGGGAACGTAATCAGTCCAGTGCTTGGGTCTAAGGGAATTCTTCCACTGCCAAGTTTGATCAACTGATGCGAAAATGATAGCAGTGCTGAGTCATTTTTCTCGCATGTTGGTGGATAATGATAATTTTTTAACTTCGTGCCAGAGTGTTGATAATTTGAGGCAAGCATTGAGTTCATCAGCTGGAGTTGAGCATTTTTATTCCCAGTTTTGTCGTCGTAGTTGTTGTTCTCTGTTGTTAGCGACGTCAAACGTCCAGCTTGTGCAGCGAATATTATTCAAACTGCTTTTAAGCATTTTTTAAATTAAAACTATACCTCTACGATGGGCGGTTGATGAGATAAAGGCCGCATTAGCACTTACAGGACACCCTGTATATAGGCTAGCAGAAATACCCCGCGCTTCCCGGGTTTTTTTTAATTACTGGGAGGATTGGAATGGTGACAAACCGTTGTAAAGGAATAAACTGTTATGATGGCAGAAATAAAGGTGTGACAAACCATTGTAAAGGCACATATACACGTCTGAAACGCATTGTTGGAAACCACGGTAACCAAAGTAAACGTTCCGAAAGTAATTGTTGAGGTCCCAAAACCATTGTTGCCCGACAGTTTTTCGCCCATTTCGGGCATTTGCCCAGCTCTGACGAAGTTTTAAAGTAACCTACGGTTCAATCCCGGACCTGTTTGGTATATGTGCAAAATCTGGCGACGATCGGTCTAAAACTGTAGATTTGTATAAAGAGCATACATACATACATACTTTCACATTTATATATAAGATGATAGATTCTAACGGGCCAAACATAATTGTATTTCTTATTTTGAATTTGGCATTTTTTCAAGTATGAGTTATGAATTATTAAAACATATTTCTCAAAAATTTATAAATAGAACATACATTATTTTTTACTTCATTCAAATCAGCATAGTCGAAAACACAACAGAATCAATTTTCATTCTAATCTGACCTCTATTTCGCAAGATATGAGCAATTATGTGGTCATTTTCATATAATCGCAAGATATGGGCGATTATATGAAAATGACCACTTTTAGGGACCATATACTAGGTATAAATTTGAAAACTCATTGAAAAATTTCTCATGGCAAATTATGTGAAAATGTTTGTATACGAAGCTCATAACTTTACTGAAATGGGCAATTATTGTTTTAAGTATACGGTGATACGATAGATAAGTCATCCATCCAGTTTTTCAAACATTTTTTGTTTTTCAAGTATTCGAGTAAATAACAACGAAATTTTGCAATTTTTCACTGTTTCAGAAATTCGTTTCATTCCTTAGACAACATTCATGAGCTGAAATGGTAAATGTAATAGCGTGCAAAGAATTCACAAATTAATACCATACAATTAGATTGATGTTAATATTTATGGAGATAATAATCAATAAATAACGGTTCTCCCAATAGCGTAAATCATTTTAGTGTGCACCAAGATTAGGGTGGTGGCTATTGGTGGAGTCGTCCCTGCTAAAACCGCGGCATTTCGTCTCATCCGTATTTTTTTAGCATTATTAAAAATTGGGGAATTGCAAAATGAAACAAAATTACAATATAAAATAGTGCAACGATCGACGGAAAATTCTTATATTTTGACGAAATTGACGTCACAAACAATTGTTTTGTGACACACACACACACACACACACATCATTTGAAATAATTATGGTATAAATATTCGTTCAATCACGGATATAAAGTCACTAAAATGAAGAGTAATAAAAAAAAGTTTGTTTTTCACCTCCATAAAATAAAAACTATTTATTATTTAACAGCACTAAATCTAAACACTCGCGTAGCGCATGGAGTATTTATCGTCCGAAACTTCTTTGGTGTGTGTGTTTTCCCCCCTGCAATCAACCTTCAAATTCAGTTTCTCAGTGTTGGGAGCGTCCCCAAACACATTTTCACTCATATCTCTCATTTTTATACTTACAGTGATGAAATTGTATTTTTAGGATCAATGCAAAATGCGATAAATCAGATATAAGATAGAAAAAAAATGGTTCATAGAGATAGATAGCTTTTTCTCAGCCCAAGATATCAAGGAAACATTTTATTTTCTGGATATTATGCTGAGGTGAACTCGGAAAGAAAAGTCATCTTGTCTCCGCCGGGATTCGAACCCCCCAGGCCTTCTTGCATACCGGGCAAGCATGTTACCATCTACAAGATGACTTTTCTTTCCGAGTTCACCTCAGCATAATATCCAGAAAATAAAATGTTTCCATGTCAATGGTTTATATTGAAGATTTTGAAGTTTGAACAATACTAAATATGTAGATGACCCCTCATCAAGACGAATTGTACATAGTCGGGTAGAAAATCACAAACCATAATTTTTGGTGAAAACCGCTTCATTCCACAACCCAAGACACATCGCCATCGTTCGGTTAAAAGTTGTGCGTACTGTACCTTAGGGGTGACACTGAAGTGTGTACAGAGATCCGGCAGTGTTGCCTTACCACGTTTCTTCAAATTTTAATCTTATTCCCAAGGGTGCAAAAGAATGCAAAGCTTTCAGGAGTTCTTAGTATATACGTCATTTTCTTCAAGTATGACTCAGAAATGTGAGGTGTACGATCCTATCGAAAGTATTGGCTCATTTTTTTAGCATCTCATACTGATTATCACTGCTCAACATACACACACATACTGATTTCCCGCTTTAAGTGATTTTGGAATGATTTTGGAGAGCTGATTTAAAATCTGGCACTGGTTTTGGCAGATTTAGTTTCTGAAATAAAGTGAAAATTAAATTTCAATATAATGCCATAAATGGAATGTAAATCACATAGAGAGAAAATATGCATTAAAAGTTAATACAGTAAATCATTGGCAAAGATATCTCAGTGATTTTAGTGTCGTTTTGGAGCGCTAATTCTGAATCTGGCATTGGTTCCCCGAATTGGCTCTGGTTTTTGAGATAATCTGCATACTCTTAACAATGTGATTCGTATGCTGCTTATGTATCCCATTAAAATATAATTTCCACGTTATCTCAAAATCTAGAGCCAATCTGAGAAAACCAACGCCAGATTCGGAATTCGCTTTACAAAATCACCCTAAAATCGCTGAAACATCCTTGTTAATTATTTATTGTATAGATTTATAACGCACAGTTATCATTGAAATTTAATTTTCACTCAGAAATTAGAGGCAATCTCTGATAAAACCAATGCCAGATTCGGAATCAGCAACCCCTAATTATATTCTAAAACCATTAAAATTTCCTAAAGAACAGGTTTTTTTTAGCAGCATTATCAGATGAAAAAACCTGATAAATTCATTATTAATTTCAAGAACTGAAAATTAAAATTAATATCCATATTATTAAAATATTAATCCTCCATAAACAGTTCTTAACTTCAGAAGATAATAATGTTCATAAATTTGGTTTCAAAACAGATTCATTTACAAAAATGTAACTACTTTCTTACAATAAGGATATACAGTGAGCACATTACATACTCGATTCAGCTCGTGTCAGCGAAGTGAATATCGTTTATGAATTCGTAGAATATTTCGTACTTGGAGGAGCGTGATGGTTATATTCTAAAACGAGATGTTCGTGAAACGAAGATATCTCGCACGACACGTCGGTCTTTATGGTCGTTAACTTACGTCTAATCTCATGATAAAACTCTAACTGCCCCTAAGGTTAGAGAAATTTTGTATTTTCTGATTGCGAAGATATATACAGGAAGGCAGTTAGAAACTTTTCTTCGGTTGTTATACTTTACGCGATCGGAACCCGTGGAAACGGGTCCCATGCATTACGCTATATTTTAAGTGCTTTCTCGAAATGAAACTGGCACAAATTGGCGCTATTATTACGAATTCTGGAACGTTCTGTTCAAACTGACAACGACACACCCTTTCTTTTTTCCATAAAACTTTCTCAAATTGAAAGCTATTAGAGTTTTCCTTATCGTGTTAACAGATTGAAATCGTTTATATGTATTTCTAGGAGTTTCAACGCTATCTGTACGTTCCTAGAGTATTCATGTTGCTCACCGAATAAGGTGCTAAGCGAGATGGTACGGGTGGATCTCTAATTGTATATATTCCCCCACACAATATTTCTATTTTGCATATTTTCATCAAATCCAGCGAGTGAACTCAACCCAATAAACTGATGCTGGCATCTAGTCCGCAAGTTATCAAACCCATTTGCTCATTAATAAGGTGCTAAGCGAGATGACTCGCTCCGATGGATATTTTATATATTTCACAATAAGATTCTCATTTCTCTTTCTTTTTGTATCCTGTGTATATAATATGGCGAGTGTAAGATAACAGATGAGATGGCATGGGGTCCCCCCTCCAATTGCTTTTAAAATATACCTCCATCATAATTTGTGTACATTCATCCGTCTTAATGAAACCCCGAAACTTTTCTCCAACTCCCAACCCCATCTCGTCTGAAATCACAAAATTTGTTAATCGCGACAGTACCCAATTGTTCGGGGAAAATATGTTGTAAAACTTTTGTATGTCAATTTTTTTTTTCCTTTTTGACTCAAAACAGTGTGAAGTTTCACACGAAAGCCTGAAGATCGAGATATATATAATTTGGAAAGAAAATTCACATTCCTCTGTGGGAAATCGAACCACCCATCTCTCATTGTCCGGGCGAGTGTTCTAACCATTGAACTACAGGGGACAGACATTTTCCTTCCTTAGACACCCTTAGGACAATTTTGGCTACGAATGCATGAAAGGATGATTTCAATCTTTGAATGCAATTTGTACAAGGTGTTTAATTAGAACATTGATCAAGTGTTTGCGAGTGCAAAATCAAACACGAACATCGAGCACTCTGGGAGCTTCTGGGAGCACTGTGGTGCTCGCGAGTAACGGGTTGAAGATGCCTTCATTACAATATACTCCAGTGCAGGACAAACGAAGCTTCAGAAAAGCGAAACAATGACATTAAGAGAACATGAAGAGGCCTTTTTAAGAATGAAACCAAGAATTCTATTCGATTTTTTGAACGCAACCTCCTACGCATTTTTAGAGATACGCAAGCCACCTAAGCTTTTCAAGGGATGCATGCATGCACACACACCGCTCATGAATTTCTAGGTGTTTTGAATGCTTCCTACGCATTCTAGAAGATACGAAAATCTCTTAAGCATTTCTAGGTACACGAAAACTTCATTCCTATTTCAGGAGAGAGGTAACCACACATATCCTACATATATCAAGGGAGTGTGCATGCATGCATTCCAGGCATTTCAAAGGGGTGTGAGCGCATTCAACGCATTTCTAGTTGTACATAAGCCTCCTGTGTATTTCTAGGCGTGTGAAAGCCTTGTCCGCATTTGGAGAGGGGTGCGCAAAAGCCCTCTACGTATTTCGCGCGGGGGAGTTGTGAGCATTCTACCCACTGAAGAGTACGCATAATTTCTACACATTTCTAGCAGGGCTGGAAAAAAATCGCCAAAAAATTCCATTCCCAGTAGGGCATGTAACTAAAACTATGTTCAAATAAGTATTTTATATGCCAACGTCGACTACGTGGTTGAAAAAAAATATATGACCGGTCAAAATTTTTATACGCCACTGGTATGTCGGCCAATAGATAAGATCCGGATTTCCTGAGGGTTTCGAACGCTTTCTCGCATTTCTGGAAGTACGCAAATCAATACAGCTCTGCGGATTACTAATAGTCATCGTGCTCAACAGTCTACGGAGCCCCACCCCGCCCCACTCCGAAGATAAACTTTCACAAATCAAACGTAGATTATGCGGCACACACAATCGTTATCCCCTTTCCCCGTGTAACTGCATTATTTGTATACACTGGAGTGCCAAGAAAAACTGTAATACTCCTACCTAATTTCGTGCAGGTTCCTCCACGAGCATTCAGAACTGCAGCAACACGACGTGGCATGGACTCAACCACTATGTTTGAATGTATCCTGAAAGTAATTCCATCATGATTCTCTCAGGGTAATCAACAATACAAGGATGTGACGTCACTCTCCGCTACCATACGAAGGTTTTAACAACAGCCAGTTGTTAAAACCTTCGTACATGGACGGCCGGACCAGACTCAGGCGAAGCTCACAACTGCTGACGCTTCCACCAGATGGCGACTTATACGAGGATGTGACGTGACTCTCTGCTACCATACGAAGGTTTTAACAACAGCCAGTTGTTAAAACCTTCGTATGGTAGCGGAGAGTGACGTCACCGTTGTGGTGGCAGCGTCAGCAGTTGTGAGCTTGGCCTGAGTCTGGTCCGACCGTCCATGTATGGTCCCTTTCAGTGTACACGAGCTCCAAGGAAAGATTGAGAGATTCGATGCCTCTGTAGTCTAGTGGTCTACGGCGTTCACCCGGAAAGTGAAAGCACGTGGGTTCGATTCCCCGCAGGGACCGCTGAATTTTCTCTCTTTCCAAAATATATCTTCGCAACAGCCAGTTGTTAAAACATTCGTATGGTAGCGGAGAGTGACGTCACATCCTTGTATAAGTCGCCATCTGGTGGCAGCGTCAACAGTTGTGAGCTTGGCCTGAGTCTAGTCCGGCCGTCCATGTACGGTCCCTTTCAGTGTACGCGAGCTCCAAGCAGAGATTCGGTGCCTGTGTAGTCTAGTGGTCAGGGGCGTTCACCCGGAAAGTGAAAGGACGTGGGTTCCATTCCCAGCTGAATTTTCTCTCTTTCCAAAATATATCTTCGCAACAGCCAGTTGTTAAAACCTTCGTAATCAACAATTCCATAATGGTGAGAGGTGATTTCAGTGGCATCGGAGCAAGGGGTGCTGTGGGTGCTCGAGCACCCACGGTAATTTGTGGAACGGGTCTGAGCACCCTCAGAATTGATTGAGAAATCGTAATTCCCAATATAAAGCTCAAGACGAGCACCCACAGGTTCGAAGCATTTCTTGACGCCTCTGGGTGATTTTATACAGCACGTTGCTAGGTATCCCATGTGTTCTCAATAATGTTCATATCTAGGGATTTAGGTGGCCTACGGAGGATGCTGAAGCCAGAACAGCGTTCGTGTGGAGATACTCGGTAGCAACTTCAGTCGTGTGTGGTGTCGCATTGTCGTGTTGGAATTGAATAGACACAGGACATAAATAGGTGCAAGTAATCGGAAAAGACGTTTATGTACTACCATTCAGCGTCTTATCAGGGGGTCTCATATCATTCGAACTTCACACGTCTCATACCATGAGAGCACTAAGAAAGCCCGTATCAAGGAAAGACTGTTGTACAGTTCGCATGCTCACTTGATTGATGTACCACCATTAAAATCTGTAGTGATTTGAGGCAGTATTGTGTGAAAGTACTTCTCGTGAAACGATTCTTGCCAGCCGTCGGTGATCCCGTTCCTTCGGGGGTTTTTCCACCCTTGCCTTTTTTGGAAGATTGGATGGTTTTCCGCATTCTTATATTCCCGGTGCGCTGTTTGAGATGGTTGTGAGCGAAAATCCAAATTTCATCTACCTTGGAAATACTGCCACCCATCTCGAGAGCGCCGACTGTACTAAACCACGTTCAAAGTATCTTAAATCGTAACAACCTGCCATTTTAGCAGCAGAGAACGATCTCACAGCTTCCCTTGCTACCTGTTGTCTTATATAGGCGCTGCTGATCACATCAAGTTATGTTAATTGGTTGTATTTCTCCTTTATTTGTGCAAACGCTCTTCCGTACCGGTTTTTCCGGCACTTCAGTGCATAATATAATGTAGATAATTTTATCATCTCTTGTTTCTTACACTGAGGGAATTTCTATGACCAATAGCCATTATTGTTCAATTCGGATAGTTTCCAATGATGAGTTTTATGCAAAATATTTGAAAATTATAATAACAGAAAATGAAAGAAAAATTTTTAGTTCCATATATATATATATATTGATGACTCGATTACATAATTTGATAACATTCTTTCGGCAAAATACAAATGGTTCTAGCGGAAAAACGCCCTCCACATTTCGCAGTGTGTTGTGTAAGTGAATATCGAAAGTGTCTTTGGAGTGAGAATCAAGTGCAAGAGGAAAGGATAGTATTGGAAAACCATCTGCGGCAAAATGCCTCGTTCCGATCATTTAACATCCCTTCTATTCATGTACTTTAGCGCAGTATAAGCCTGTGCTTTTGTTGATGTGCTCTCATTAGTGCGACACCATCTACCATCTCCCTTTTCCGTTTCAAATGCCTCTCCGAGGACGAGCTATAAACACTGGCTCAGACAATGGCCATTCATTTTTTTTTTCTTTCATTCATGTATGTATACACATAAATAACTCACTTTTACAAAACTGAAAAAATGAAGTATCTACTATTGTTAGCGAAATTCGTGAACTGCGAGATGAGTTATCTATTCTGTTCCGTTTTTGTTCACTCCTGCTCGCGCGTGTGTGTGCATTATTTACCATAATTTTTGAAATTAATGGCCTTTGCAATGATTTTCTCGTATTTTGCGTTATATACTTGTTGGATTATCATGAAATTAGATGTTGAACGTAGATTGTTGCCCTTAAGCCAATCTGCATTTAAAAATTCACAGTCCATTACAAAAAATGCTGCAGTCAAAGAGGTCGGAAAATCACCATAGTACGCTATAATATAAATTGTAGAGGAGAATATAAATGTCTACAAAGATTCAAAGTATTCCAAATGCTCCAGGAATTAATAAAAATTTCACAAGAGGCCCACAGAATGCGTTCACTGTGAATATCTTGTGAGCATATTTGGAATATCTTATGAATAGATTAGTTTAGGCAGTAAAGCTGGTCAAAGAAGGCAGGCAAAAAAAAAAGTAATGATAATTCCTTAAGTAAGCACTAAAAATCACTTTTATAATTAATGGCAAAACAAGAAAAAGTACTTGAAAGCTACGAAATTAAGGGTCCGAAAATTCGCTAAAAAATTGACCACTCACTGAATCTTAAATCATTCAACCATAACACTTCACTCATAGTTAGTAAAAACTGGGGGCAGATGATAGCACTACACATAACAAACATTACACAGAAACAAAACTTTACGTCAGGTTGCACTACACGTACACGCACATTCACGCATGTACCGATTCGTTGGGGGGTTCCGCGGGGGGCGGGGTGCATGTGTGGTGTAACAGTAGTAGGTAGGGGCTCGGGGATCCATGATGTTCTTAAGTCAGCCACCTCGTTGGGCAATTTGCCTGTTGTGGCGTTGTATTTGTATTTGTATTTGTATTTGAATCATCTGCAAAACTAGAGCCAATCTGACAAAACCAATGCCACATTCGGATTCAGCACACCTAAAGTCACCGTAAAATCACCGAACTGTCTTCGGCAATAAAATCATTGTTTAGTATTGTTATTACCGATTCAAAATAATTCATAGAATCAACTTACATTTTGGCTAGCAAAAGTCACTAAGTCAACAAAAAAGGCCTTTTGACATACTACTGTAGTCGATTAGAACTTCCAATTAAGTATGACATAAACCAGTCATCTAAGCAACCCCAACGAATCGGTACATGCGGGAATGTGCGTGTAGTGAAACCTGACGTGAAGTTTTTTTTGTTTCTCTGTAATGCTTGTTATGTGTAGTGCTGCCATCTGCCACCAGTTTTTCTAACTATGAGTGAAGTGTTATGATTGAACGATTTATCGTTGTATTACTGTTGCTCTCTGTGGCGAGACTTTTTAACGGGGAGATCGGCTCGCATTTGCGCCTTGAAGTTGGGAACCACAGAAAACCAACTTCATGCCGACCACCACTGTGGGGTTCGAACCCGGATCCTCGCATCGCGAGTCCGTCACTATAACCACTCGACCACCACAGCAACAGTAGTATCGTATATTTTGAGTCGTTATTGAGAGTTTTATAATAAATCAATATCGGGGCCCGTCAACATTTTTCCTTCCTCTTGTTTTTTCTGGCCCGCTTTTGAAAAGTCTCCCCCATCACTGCTCTAAAGACCGTATTCACCGACATGTTTTAAACTGTAGTCAGAATTTTTGGATAAGAGATATAATAATTTTAAGATATCTTCAACATAGATTGGTTAAAAACTTGAATTTAACCAACCCATGTCGATCTCTTATCAAAAAAATTGTGTGTGTGTCACTACAGTTTAAACCATGTCGGTGAATACCTCCCTAAAGCATCTGTGAAGCTTTCGATCACCTGTGAATTTTTCGAGCTGGGATGTTGTGATCATCTGTGAATATGGCAAGCATTTGTGAATCTCTTGAGCATCTAGAATTCATTCGATCATCAGCGGGTATATCGAGCATTTGTTCATCTTTCGATCATCTGCAAAAATCCCTCGAGCATTTATATATCTCTCAGTCATCTGCGAATTTTTCAAGCATTTGTGAGACCCTCGAGCATCTGTAAATCTCAATAGCATCTGAGATTCGATCATCTGCTAATATGTGGAGCATGTATGGGATGTCAATCATCTGTGAATATGTGGAGCGTCTGAGATTTCGATCACCTTCGAATATTTTGAACATTTGTAAATCTCTCCAGCATCAATACGTTTCTTTATTATGTTATGTGATCATCTTGATGATATTTTGCGATTCTCTTAAAAATGAATTACTGATATTTTATCATATCTTATGAATATTTCTATTATTACAAGAATCTCTGAAGAATATATCTTCAAAAATCTCTCCGCTAAAGCTTATACAAGATGTCCTGTAAGTGCTAATGCTGACTTTATCCCATCAATCGTTTGATGTAGAGGTATGGTTTCAATTTTTAAAAAGTGCTCAAGAATCACGGGATTTACCAGTTTTAGGACCACTCGTTACCAGTTTTGAGAGTGAAAAAATACAGGGTGTCACAAAGTAAAAAATCTGAACATCTATATGGTTCCATCTATCCTCTAACGTCCAATTTAAAAGTTGTTGTCCTGTCTTTTCTCAGTTCAACAAAGCAGATCTTATGTTTTAAACCGCAATATTCGCTGAGATATTAGAATTCAAAAACCGGAGAGAAGTTGGGAAAGGACAGCATAAATGAGGGAAAGAAGCGTTGTTTCCGTTATTTTTTGCTGTTATTTCCCAACTTTTCTCAGATTTTTGAATTAAAATATCACAGTGAATATTGCAGTTAAAATCATGGAATTTTTTTTTCAGAAAAAAAAACAGGGCAACAACTTTCTAATTGGAAGTTGGAAAGTAGGGGACCGCATACGTGTATATATATATTCTCTTTTTGTGACACACTGTATTCTCACTCTGAAAACTGATACAGGATAATTTTTGAACACATTTTGAGCATTTTTTTAATTGGAATCACACCTCTACGACGGACGGTTGATAAAATAAAGGCCGCATTACTTACAAGCGATGTAAATGAAACTAAATTATCAAACACCAGTCATATCAGAGTGCAATTGAATTCGTAAACACTTCTATTGATTACGTACAAAGACGTCATTCTCCCTTGTTAACACAATTGTATACGGAAAATCTCCCTCAATCCCCGTGAGGACAGAGATGATTTTTTTTTCCTTTCCTGAAACATTAGTATCTCTTCATGCATCCAGTATTTACAGTATATATAGTTCCATTAATATCCACAGCTATTAAGTATCGAATTTCATGTTTCAAGTAATAAGTCGAGACAGTCATTTCTTTTCCGCACATTCCTATAATCCTTAAATTCATATTTTTCCGTTGAAAAGCATCTGAAGAGTAGATATAATGCGATTATATTTAGTTTTCCGTAAAACATCTTAATTTGGGGAAAACGTCGTATGGCAATCGTTGTCTCTATTGATGATTCGAAATGGGGAAAATGTTAAGTATAAAACGAACTATTTACAATAAATTTTCAATTTGATAGAATTAATATTAAGTTCAAAGAGATTACCTACTTTAAGAATCTAATCATGTATGTTTTTCTGTTACATTATTCCGTAATCGTATTATATTTGCCCTGTGAGTCTTACAAATATAATTTCTGAAGAGGGAATTAAAGTGTCATTTTAGGAGCAAAAATTGTGTACTATTTTTAACTTTCAAATAGCATTAAATGTTTCAACATGAGGAATTAAATATTATAGGTTACAGCACGTTTCCATATTTAAAATCTCATTTCAATAACGAAATCCTCTCATTTAATGTTTATTCCAAAGTTATTTCTTTCATTATAACGTATTTATAATTTAACTACAATTTTTATCCTGATCCCATGGCAATCGTTAACCGGGTTATGGCTGTATTTTGCTATTTTCTGATACTGTAAATATTGTAAAAATATAAAAATTGATTGTGTGGTTAACGATGAATCACTGTACTTCACTTACAGTAGTTATTAATAAAATATGCGCCGATTAATATCCAGAAATGAATGATACACATCGGAGAAATAATTGTTTAAAAAAATTTTTAATTCCAATCAGGTAAATTTTTCCGAATGTATTCATAATGATAATATAAATACCCGAATATTGGTCGTTAGATCCTTGATAATCTTGCAATTCTCGTGTGCCTCTCATAGGATATTGGAATAATATATTCATATTAATCCAAACATATGCAAGAAATTCCAATCATGCATGTATCATTTCAGCAGCACGAATTTTCACTTTTATCTTAAACGCATTATTAAATTTTAATTAAGCATATTGAATGTGTGGAGAAATTTTATAATTTATTTCAGTTTTTTTCATCATGGCATAACATAAATCATGTTATATTACGTTACGCTACGTTACTTATGGTGCATAAATACCACTGTTAAAAATTAGTCCGATATTCCGATCAGGAATATCTTCTCATGATATTTTTTGTTACAAACACCGGTTTGTCATTTTTCATAGTTATGTCTGTTGTTAAAAAAATGTCGTCAACAAATTAATTAATTTTCCAAGGAGTGCTTGATTGGAAGTGTTATTTTACCGCCTCGTGAAGTGATTTTAACTCGACCCATTACCAAAACGAAATACAATTTAATTATTTATTCCGACTACATAGTTGCATTCGTTTTCATTCAAATTGTGCGTTTTCAATTTATAACTAAAGTAAAGCAGCCAGAGTGATTGATTTAACGAGTAGAGCGATTATCAAGTAAAAGCATAACACATGAATTTAGACTGATATGATGTGTCAAGACCATTTTCTTCGTAAAATTCCCATTTGTTTGCGACATTTAAAGAATTTCATTCGAAATTAAATAAAAAATTAAGTAATACTTTCAAGTTGTTAAATTTGAAAGTATAATTATACATAGTACGAATAAAATTAATAGATATATATGTAAGGGAAAGCTAGGAAAAGTAGTACATTTTTAACGAAAAAAAATATTTATAGCGGTATATTTTGAAAATATTTAATACTGTATACGCTGTATAAAAAATTATAAAAGTTAATTTCGAAAAAATTGCGGAAAATTACGAAATATCATTAAGAAAAGTTATAAGAATTAGATAAAATTATTTTAGAAAAAGCTAAAAAATTGATAAGAAAGAAGAAAAAAAAGAAGTTTAATATATAAATTATATTTCTTATTAATTTTTTAAAAGGAAATTAATAAAAAATTAAGAAATACGCGCGCGCGCGTGTGTGTGTGTGATAAAATAATAATAAGAAAAATAATTTAAAAAATGATAAAATGATAAGAATACCTAATACGAAAAATTAACTAAAAATTGAAGGAAAGTAAAATTAATAAAATTTATTAATTAAAACAAGTTTGAAAAAAAGGATAACTCACTAAATTCTATGTACATGACTTGATAATTGACTTGTTGGTAATTGATTTGATAATTGACTTGATAATTGATTTGATAATTGACTTGATAATTGATTTGATAATTGACTTGATAATTGATTTGATAATTGATTTGATAATTGACTTGATAATTGATTTGATAATTGACTTGATAATTGACTTGATAATTGATTTGATAATTGACTTGATAATTGATTTGATAATTGATTTGATAATTGTCTAGTTGATAATTGTCTAGTTGATAATTGACTAGTTGATAATTCACCATATGTAATTGACTGGATAACTTTGGCGTTCGTTGCATCCTTGGGAATGATATTGCAATTTACGAAACGTTACTGCACCCTTGCAGGATCTGTAGTCACTTCAGTTGCACCCAAGTACAAGGTGTCCCATAAATTAGTAAAAGGTGTAATAATTTATAAAAATTGAAGGAATTTATATATTTGAATGCAGTTTGCGGAAAAGTTATTGCCACAAAGATGGTTGGCCACATGGCCACAAAGAAGAGATGCCAACAACAGCATAAATTTTTGTGGCAACTGAAGACAATGGTATCTCACGGTAGCGGTAACCTCTCTACAAGGATATTTTTTCTTGGCCTGCACAGTAGCGATATATAGAGGTCTCGCTGCATTCAAATGACTTGAAAACATTCCAAGACGTGTTTTTCCTAAGGTTCGTCGCCAAGACGATTGAACTGATGAACGATTATAAACGGGAAATATGGGTCCACACATATAAGTAGCACATATAAATATTGCACCGACCCATTTGATGAAGCACACTATCAAAAGCAAACATTTAAAAGCGCTCTGGCATTGGCCCTTCCGTCATCCCAGGTGAATTAACACCTTTATTGCAACCTGAGGATGTGTACTGGAATAAACCCGTCGAAACAGAAATGAAAAATTTTTGGAATGAGTATCTTCGAGATGGAGAAGCAGAATTCACAAAATCTGGGAATAGACGCAGTTTTGCATCGTGGGCGGAGATTGCGTGGAATAATATTTCAGGCGAGTTCATAAAAGACTCATTAATTAGATGTGGCCTCCCAAATTAAGGACTAAGGAAGATGCCACAATAGATTAGCAGAATTGATGGCTTCTGAAAGGATGCCGAGCGTCGAGTACGATTGATTTAGATTAATTAACGGTCTCAGAACAAGAAAGTGATGTGTATAGTTTATTGTGTGTGTGTGTGATTATCGATTATTTGAATATAAGAATGTAAGGAATGTTTATACAGAGACACGTAGCATTAAAAGTAACGCATTTTAACGTGTATAAGGAACAGGATTTAAAAATAAAAAATTACCTTGTGTTTCAATAATCAATCCAGTAATGATTGCGCTAATTAATGAAATTCATTTACGAAACAATAGCGTTATTTGCACAAAAAAACATAATTTGCAGTTCAATTGAAAACCTTTAAATTCAGACTCATCAGAATGCTCATCAGGCTGATAACATCATTTCCCGCAGATTGTCCGCAGCGGTAGATAATCCGCAATTTTTAATGTGTTCAACCACTTTTTTATTAGATAATCCGCCGATTATACGAAGGCAAATACTGTGGCACGGTTTACCATGTTTACCAGCGATGCTTGGGTGATAGTGATAGTGATAGGAACCGAGAGACACCCAGGCTCTGTCACACTCAGTGATATAAGCACATTGTCCCTGGGGACTCGGGTGCCTCCGGGGAAACCTAACCATTTATTGATCTTGAGAAAGATATATTACATACATGGGCAGGTGCCATTACGCACCTCGCCAGTAAACAAGTATAAAATTTGTAATCGAAAAATGGTGATTCTGTAAATAAATCACAATTGTAAATCACAGGTTATAAATCTCATAATAATCGTCATAATCGGGAATAGTTCTTGATAAAATTGATCTGCTTCTCTTCAGGGATTTTCATTGGATCAGTAACTATCACATCAATGAAAGCTGTCAATCTACTGCTGCGTTGATCTGATCGCTGCACCGTGTAGTTTGATTTGATCCAAAGACATTCGTCAGTAATTGCTGCCTGTATCCAGCTTTTCGATAAGCCAGCGTGGATCAAACTATTCTCGACTACTCAGGCTCCTCTTCTTCTTCCTCTTCTCTAAACAGATGTACGAGATCGCTGTCTGGGTGTACTTGACGTCGTAGTCTAGTGGATCTCCTAACTGGCATAGGTGGCTCTCTATCTGGTTCTGGCTCCGGGACTGTAGTTCTGATATCCTCAGGGTGCTGCTCTAGAAAGCGGACCAGTTTACGTATTTTACTTTTCGAATCTTCCCGCTTCAGGATGCACTCAAGCCAAGGTATTCGCAGATGTTCAGCTGGCTCTCTGAAGTGGAAAGCCGTTGTCTTGGGGCATAGAGTTGCGTAGTGAAGAGGCGTGCCTATGGCCAAACATGAGCATTTATCACTGGGGATTGATTTGAACCTATGAAGGTTAGCCGGAAATGGACCATGGCCCGTTACGAACATAATCATCTCACGTGACCATTTATGGTTCCGAGGCATTACATGTCGCAGGATGCTATGAGTTGATCGACCGGGCTCTGTGTTGTCATCCCACCTCTGTTGCCATTTATTCATTAGATCCTTCCATAGGATTGCTTTGGCGTGTGATGCGGGAAGCAGCAGATCACCTGTAATGATTTCGCATTCGGTAGCTTCCTTCGCCGTGGTATCCGCCAATTCATTACCCCATTGGCCTATATGTGCTTTTACCCAAGAGAGGCTTATTCTGGTGTGATTGCAGAGAAGCTTTCTTATTGTCCTAGCCATTTCATGACTAGACTGAGGATTAGAGACCGCCAGTATGCTGGAGCGACTGTCAGATCTAATTAGGGCAGCTTTTCGATATAAAGAAGCATCTAAGACTGCGTTGTAGATGGCGAAAAGCTCAGCCTGAAACACTGAGTTATCATCCTTTAGCTTAACCGACCATCGGGCTATTACTTGTTTACCTTTAGTCTTAACGTATGCTGCTCCAGTCCCTTTTTCCGACTTTGATCCATCCGTGTAGTATATAAGTGTGGATGACTGAAGCAGCTCACCTTCGTTTTCTGGTTCGTCAAAACGTATTTGGCTGTTCCGCAGCCCGACTGACGGGTGGGATGACCAACCCTTTATTTTTCGTTCATATGCCTGAGGATCCAATGTATTTTCCGTCGTTGAGACTGTCTTGCGGAGCTGGAGTAGGCGAGCCGACTTAGCTAGAAACTCCATTTTCAGGCTCAACGGAGGGAGGCCCAAGATAGTCTGGAGAGCATTTGTCGGGGTTGTACTATAAGCTCCTGAGGTGTACAACAGGTATCCTCTCTGAATTGAGTTCAGTCTGTTTGAAAGCTGTACCTGAGGCGATGCACACCAGATTGACGCACCGTAAGCCATAGTTCGCTCTGCCACCGTCAAATAGAGGATTCTGCGCATTATAATCACCTATAATAGAGGTACCGTAAATTTACAGACGAAATAAATAAAAATTAATTTAAAAAATAAATAATAAGTAAATAAGTAATAAATAAATAAATTTATAAAATAAATAAAAAATAAATAATAAAATAAATAATAAATAAAAAATAAATACAATAAAAATAAATTTCCGTAAATTTACGGAAATTTATTAAACTTACCAAAATGCTTGGTAAATATGCATAATGACCGGGTTATTATACATAATATCCCCCGATTTATCCATTTACCGTAACATATAGAAATATTGTTGGAATTTGAAATTTTCATATTTATGCATACTTTTAAAAATTCATACTTTTTCCTTGAAAATCTGTGTTTACGATTTCTCATATTCCGTCAAGACGTCTAAACTTCAAATTTTCATTGATATTGTTGTTTCTTAGGGGCCATTCAAGTATTACGTCAGCATTGATGGGGGTTTCAGATTTGCTGGCTTTCGATGACAGTGGGGGGGGGGGGGTCCATCAACCACCCTTTATGAAAATTCGCCCTATTGATAAGTGCTCTACACACAGAGCCCCTTTAGTGATCTTTAAATGTTTCATGGATCCAAGTGATCTGGAAATGTGCCACTTAAGTGCTCTGGAACTATGCCACGCATCACTTGAGTGATAAGTAATTATATGCCGCGGATCACTTAAATAATCTGAGAATGTGCCGCGGGTAACTTGAGTGATGTAGAACCGCACTGGGGGCCGCTTAAGTGCTCTAAAACTGTGCCACATGTCACTCAAGGGATCTCTAAATGTTCACGGATCGATCTCTAATTGTTCTGGAACTGTGTATTTAAGTGATCTGTAAATGTGCTACGGACCGCTTAAATTCTCTGGAATTGTACCACGGGACACTTAAGCGATCTGTAAATGTGCCGCTTAGTTCATTTTTAGGAAATTAGGTTTGGGGGGGGGGGCAGGCCGCTTCAGATAACCCCTAGGGCCACATTTGGTCAGCGGACCAAGGGCATTTATGCGATTTATCATTATATGGCTTAGAGGTTGGGTCGGAATGACTGTATTAAAGATAAATTTTGAGTTCATAACCTTCAAATTACATTGATATCAACAGAAATTGATTATAACATAAATAATATATAATACATATAAAGGTATTTTCTTCCGAAATTTCAGTTTAAACAAAATATTTTTTTGCAATAAAAAAATAAATTTTTCATCGCCGGGGGGGTCCGAGCCCCCTAATGATATTCAGAGGGGGCAGAGCTGATGACGAAATTTTGCTGACAAGGGGGGAAGGGGGGGGGTCAAAAATGGCTAAAAATTTGCTTACGTAATACTTGAACGGCCCCTTACGATTTCACATATTCCGTCAAGACGTCTAAACTTCAACATGAATCGAAATTTTCATAGATATTGTTGTTTCTTAGTGGAAAACGGAGATAACTTGTCGGATTTTGAAACTGCATATAAATCGTATTCTTTAGAGGAAATAATAATTTTATAGATAGAACCAAATCTCAATATTTCTTTTTCCGAATAATAATATCATGAGGATGAATAAACTAACTATTCATAGTACGAAAAAATAGCATGTTGAGAATGGATTGAAATATAATTGATGTCTTTTTCTCTTCTATCTGGAAATTTTAAATTCAATAAAGTGATTCGAATTCCACTCTGCAGAGTTTTGTTTGCTATATTCAACCGACTCATGTTACCGTATTGCCTAATGCATAAAATATGAAGCGATTCCAACTTCTTCGAGACGTCACAAGGGATTTTTTTGTTGGAAGTCTCCGTTTATTTTCAAAGATTTGCTTGTATGCTCTTGGTATTATAACATTTCCAGTGAAATAATTATGGGATAGTTTCAAAAGAATATTTTGTAACTCCTTATCGGCTAGTTGTAAGATGGCTTTTATGTTCAATTTTCATGAATGCAATTTTTTACTTCAGCTTGAAAATATTCTATATGTGTTTCTACATATTTTGTGTCTCCTCTGTATATAATTTTTTTTCCAATGAAAGTTGTTTCTACTTCTCTAATTACCTCTATAATTACTTTGAAAAAGCATGAAATGCTTCTATATTTCTGCTGATTCTATTCTCGCTTCAAAGTTTTGGACAGTTAGGAGTTTTGGAAATTCTAAGTTCTGAATTAAAATTATGAAATGTTTCACGAAATTACACATATATTTTATGATATTACAAAATACGAAATATTTTACGAAATTACAAAATACGAAATGTTTTACGAAATTACAAAATACGAAATGTTTTACGAAATCACAAAATACGAAATGTTTTACGAAAATACGAAAGAAATATTTTACGAAATTACAAAATACGAAATGTTTTATGAAATTACGAAAGAAATATTTTACGAAATTACAAAATACGAAATATTTTACGAAATTACAAAATACGAAATATTTTACGAAATTACAAAATACGAAATATTTTACGAAATTTCAAAACACGAAATATTTTACGAAATTACAAAACACGAAATATTTTACGAAATTACAAAATACGAAATGTTTTATGAAATTACGAAAGAAATATTTTACGAAATTACGAAAGAAATATTTTACGAAATTACGAAAGAAATATTTTACGAAATTACGAAAGAAATATTTTACGAAATTACGAAAGAAATATTTTACGAAATTACGAAAGAAATATTTTACGAAATTACAAAATATGAAATATTTTACGAAATTACAAAATAAATTACGAAATATTTTACGAAATTACAAAATAAATTACGAAATATTTTACGAAATTACAAAATAAATTACGAAATATTTTACGAAATTACAAAATAAATTACGAAATATTTTACGAAATTACAAAATAAATTACCAAATATTTTACGAAATTACAAAATAAATTACCAAATATTTTACAAAATTACAAAATATATTACGAAATATTTTACGAATTTCGTTACAAATATATTTCACAAATTTACGAAATGTAACACGAAATTAGAAATATTAAACGAAACATTTTATGAAATTATGAAATTACGAAATAAAAGAATTCTAGGAAGTTTAAGAATTTTACTTTCGACTTTTCTCATAGGTACTAAGAATTTTTCTATTTTTTTCCGTTCAAAGTAGAAGGTACGAAACGTGAATTTCCTTCCCAAAAATACTACTCAATTCGATAGCGAAAAAAAATCAACAATCTAATTTGTAGTACGTATAATGTTATTCTATAAGAAAGAATCAATTGAAATCACGTGTAATCGTATTTTCCACACCTGTTCTCAGAATAAACGAATTCGCTGCAAAATATCATTTTCATCGATACGATGGGATTTCTTTTTATTGGAATTTTTTGATCATTTCCTATTCGAGATCTTTCTTCGTCAACGAATACGTGATCAAAGATGGAAAAAGAGACGCGAATCCCCACTTCAATTTTTTTTTTTGATGGCGTCAGCAATGCCATCTCTCAAAATCAAAGGAAATTCTCCTCCTTCATTTCTTTGTCTCTATTGAATTTCATTTATTTACTGATTTCCAGGATTCTCAACATGATCGTTATGTGAGAGACAAAATTTTATCTTGAAGGGAAATCCGACGACGTCAGTTCTCATTTTCTTGAAAAATCTTCAAGAGGGCCACTTTTGAATGAACGACGACAGGTAAAAAAGACTTCAAAAACTAACGATTTCCATTGAATTGGATCGTGTTATTTTTAATCCGTGGGCGGATTTCACGTTTCTTCGAGAAGAAACTGATGCGTTTGAAGAGAACATCTCTAACATTTGTGAGAACTTCTAATTTCATTTTCGTCAGAATATCTTATCGCAGAGTTTCTCAACCTATGGTCTGCGGACCGGTTTAGGGAAATTTCGCCTCGGATGTTTCGCCGCCGACACGTTTCGTCCATAGCACATTTCCCCTGGAAATTTCGCACCTGACATTTCGTTCGCCCTGGCTTTATGGGTGACCGAGCGAGTCATCAAGTAAGTGACTGACTGTGTGAGTGACCATATGAGTGGGTGAGTGGCTGAATGACTCTATGAGTGAATGGCCAAAATACTGCCGAAGTGGGTGGCAGTATGAATGAGTGACGGTATATGACCATAATCCCTTGAGGGACAGAGCCTGGGTCGTGACTGGTTTGTCGGTATATGACCATTTGTGGGAACAAGTGAGTGTGGTAGTTCATGCGGTCACCAATTTGATCACTCATACGGTCATTAACCTGAATACTAATACGGTCACTCACTCACTCATATTGTCACTAGTACACTCATGCAAAATATAGTAATTTAATTCATAGCGCTGGCTGGAAAAACGTTGTCGTCGTCCCCCCGGGGCCCGATATGAGTAAATATGTGTTCGTGTCTTGTCTTTTCTATATGGTTTTTTTTTAAAGTATAGTTTGTGTTTGTTTCTGCAATTAAAAAAAATTAATAGAGAGCAGATTTTGAACAAGTCGTTGGTAATTCTCCTCTTTATTGTTTCATAAAAACCCCTTCATTAGACATGTGAATGATTGCCACGCAGCGAGTTCTATGCGAAAAAGAAATCACTCGATACATAATTTTTTTTTTCTATTTCAGGAACTACAAATACCTCTTTTTTCAGTTTTTCTCATATAATTTCGGAAAATTGTTCTTTTAGGTGTGAGAAACCTGGGCCACAGATTAGTCCATAGCTTTCCAAATCCAAATGTCTTCCATCAGCCCCAGATCTCAGGGGCGTACTCAGAATAGACTTAGAAGGGGTCACAAAAGATTTAGGAGGGGGGGGGGTGTTCACAAGGATTTCCTTACAGGTAAATTTGTAGTTATATTAACCTTCAAAAAAAGACATTAAATTTTGACAGAAATTGATCACAATAGCTGATAAAGGTATTTTATATTGGTCTTTTTCGTACTTAATTTTTTTTTATTTCCTTTATCTCTCGGTATTTTATTTTTTACAGAAATATTGAAAAATATTTTTTAATTTTTGATCGTCTTGGGAGGGTTACAAGCTCCCATGCCCCCCCCCCCCTGCTTACATCTCTGACCAATCCCAGTTGAATGTGAAGTGGTGGCATCAAAACTTACTTGTGACATTAAACGCATCTGCAACATTGACTTGGCTCATTTTTTGATTAAAGGGGTACATATATATAAAACCTGTGTTTCTCTTTTAATTAAAAAAAACGGAGAATCTGGTTGCAAAATTAGAGATGAAATCAGTGTTGCCATTCTCCCCAATTTTTTGACGGCAAAAAGTAGAAACATTATTTCTGGTATCATTTCACGTGTATATAGACTAAATATGGGAATTTTGAAAGATTTTCAAAACTAAATACCATATAACAAAAAAAAAACTAGACGTTACGGCCCTTTTTTAAAGTCAGATCTGGAATCAACACCCAAAAATTAATTAAGAACAGGTAAATTTTTCCATGTCAGAAAAACCTTGTAGACGAGTGTAATTAATTAAAATTCGTATTCAATGAAAAATCTTTTCAGCATTAATTAAGATTTATATTCAATAAAAAAAATTTCTATCTCGTAATTTTTCTATTTCGTTTATTTCGCATTTTTGCATTACGTTATTCATTCTATTCCTTCATTATATGTTATTCATTCTATTCCTTCATTATATGTTATTCATTCTATTCCTTCATTATATGTTATTCATTCTATTCCTTCATTATATGTTATTCATTCTATTCCTTCATTATATGTTATTCATTCTATTCCTTCATTATATGTTATTCATTCTATTCCTTCATTATATGTTATTCATTCTATTCCTTCATTATATGTTATTCATTCTATTCCTTCATTATATGTTATTCATTCTATTCCTTCATTATATGTTATTCATTCTATTCCTTCATTATATGTTATTCATTCTATTCCTTCATTATATGTTATTCATTTTATTCTTATATATATACTTACTATTCATTACTTTTTTTATAATTTTATTTCATATGTATTAAGCGTAAAGAGCAGTTGCCCAAAAGCGAATAAATTTAGTTCATTATACACTTATAATAAAAGCAGTAGCCATGCACTCTGACCTAGGTATCGATACAGACAAGAGCCTTTCAATGTCCAGCTGTATAAGAAGAATCGCGCGTTTAGTCTCCAGGACCTCTCTTATCCTAAACGACTGCAACTCCTGGGGCAACGTTCTCTGCTGTATAAAATCGTCTATGGTGTAACCCAGAGGTCTTCAACCTTTTTCTAGTCGCGAACACTGGCTGTACCCATCATACAAAGAACTGCACCCTTACGGCAAATTTGACAATATGTACGTATGGAAAATCACGATGATTTTAATCCTTGAATGCAATTTGAACAAGGTAATTTGATTGGAGTGTTGATCAATCACTGAATTGGACAGGAGCTTCGAGCACTCTGGGCGCTTCGTGGTGCTCGCGAGCAACAAGTTGAAGATGCCTGGTGTAACCCATACATCGACTCTTTCATCGAACATAAAGTTCACGAACTCTCGCACCAGAAGTCACCAGCTATTCATACATATTCCGTTTGCGAGAAGAAATCGATCACAGCAGCGGTTCTCAACCTTTTTCGACTCGTGGAGCTCTTTCTGGTATATAATTTCTATGGCGGAGCCCTGTAGGCCAATTTTTACGTATTCCTCAAAAAATTGCTGATTTATTTTATCATTTAAAAATATTTACAATTTTTTTAAATTTAGTTTTCTTTTTTATATTTCCGACGAGCGGCCGTGGAGCTTCTAGGGAGTGCACACGGAGCCCCAAGGGCTCCAAGGAGTACCGGTTGAGAACCGCTGGATCACAGTATTCATTTTTATGTCGGGCTGGCAGAGCTAAGCATAGACTTCCAACCGATCTCGTTTGTACACCGACGTATGCGTTATATTGCAAACGACTATCAAACTTTGGCATTTGGAGTTTCTTGTGATCAGATACCTATTTTAATTTAATTCCCCTCCTCACTCCATGTATCGTACAGTTGGTCATCATTTGGTCCTTTTCTTTTGATTTTTATCGTGTTTTATTTTTTCTTTCTTCCCCGAAATGTAAATGTGACAAAAGGATGTAATTACATCCATATGATGATTACATCCCCAAAAGGATGTAAATACATAAATAAATATAAATGATATTTTAGCTATTTGCAAGTGCTAAAGAAAACAAAATCTTGAATTAAATACCAAGATCCTTAAACGCTCAATTATTGAAACCTCTGGAAATTCCCAAACAAATATTATAAGGCGAATTTAATAACATAGAAAAATATTATATTCACCAACTAAACGTTTTCGGTTTGGCACCCCTAGGTAAATATAATGATTTTTTCACACTTTTTCAGTAATTCCAGACCCTCAAAAAAATCCATACTAAAAATATCATATGGATGCTGTTGACGACTCAAAAGAAAGTAATAATATTTCACCACGAAAATATCACTATTCATATTTTTTTTACATTTAAAGAAATAAATTCAAATAGGTTTCATACCAAGATTTTTATCCACATTTTTTTTTTTCATTCAAATCTGTTTAAAAAAATCTTCTAAAAAGAACAAACATGAAGAGATGACACTTTTTTGCTGTTAAAAAATCCTTTTTTTTTTTGTGGGCCGAGGTTCTCTTTAAATAAAAATCGCGACGGAATCAAGATGGAAGAAATTTAATATTCTTCACAAAAACGAAAAAAAAATGTTAGATAAAAATCTTGGAAATGTCAAAAAATAATTTTTCTTTTTAAAAATGTTTTTTTTTTTCTTACTTTTTTAGAGACAAATATTTTTAGAAGTCAACATATACTGACTGAAATTACGAAGAAAGAACTATCAGATTTCTTGGGAAAAGTTTTTTAACTAAAAACTAACGAAAATAAATTGTATGAAATGTGTTCTAGAAGCTAATCAAAATTTTTAAAAAAAAACGAATCTGAGAGAGACGTACTAAATTTATTTTTACTTTTTGTGGTTTTGGGATATTGCAAATTAATTTGAGGAAATTAATACTGGAGTCCCGTTTTTAGATCCGATTGATTATATAGAGCAGCGTTTCTCACAAACTTTCTTAACCGAAGGACCAGTAAAATATCTGAAACAATTCCGCGGAGCACTTGTTTCCCGTATTACGGGACATTACATTATTTTCAGATGTTCCGAATTGTTTTATAGATATTTGTCCAGTTTTTTTCAACTATTTAAATTCGTAATGTTTACTGAAATTGTGATTAAACAGCGTTTTCATAATTATTATTATGATAATTATGGCTTAAATACAAATATTCATATCACGTATCTGTCAGGTTCAACGTTTTTTTCTGGATTTTTCACTGATTTTAACTACAATTAAGGATTTTGTCGGTTTATGGCAACGTTTTTGATGACATTGGTGACGTCCCGTATTTTACCGTTTAAGATAACGGTTGCCCTTATTTTTCTCAATGAAGTATGGTGATCCATTCATTTAAATGGGGTTTTTTTTTTCCGTGAAATAAGTTTACTGCGATTTGTAGCAGCCCTTTATTACCCCCAGCCTTCATCCATTTACGCAACAATTAGCATTTTTTTCATAAATTACATCTCTTGGCTGCAATCAGTGATATTAAGTATTTAGAATCACAATATCCAGCATTTTCCTTCATGAGTTATGGTGATTCTAAGTATGAAGGTACAATTTTATTTGGACCCATATGGATAAGATCTATAAATTACTACAATTGAATAATTTTTCATTCAGTTGGAATCTAATTATCAAGTCTGCCTGCGGACCACCTATCCATCGTTGCGGACCATAGGTTGAGAAACGCTGGATTAGAAGCATTGCTGTTTTCATGCTCTTTTAACGTTCGGTGTTCAATTTAAGGGATTTTTTTTTAATTTTTCATCAACACGTGAAATTTGAACTTTTTGTGAATTATCCATTAAGTAATTTTTTTAATTCTACATCAAGAATTAACTGAATTTTTTGTGAGTTTCCCATCAACGAATGAATTTTGAATATTTCATGAATTTTCATCATCGAGTGAATTTTGAATTTTTTATGAAATTTCCGTGAACTGAATTTAAATTTTTATGAATTTTAAATTTCATAAAAATTAATGTAATCATCAAATTAATTTTGAATTTTAGAGAATTTTCTTTCAATGACTTAATTTTTAATTTTTTCTGAATTTTCCGTCAAGTTGATTTTGGACTTTCGGGATTTTCTATGGAGTGGATTTTTAATTTTTTTTTTTTTAATTTTCTATGAACGGGAATTCAGTTCACAGAATCACCCTAGGAGTCAGCACTAGACCGATAGGGTGTTTTTTTGTCTCATCTTGTATTTTATGTAACAAAATGAAACAATAAAGTGAATTGAGTTGTACTGAATTGAAAGAAAGTGACTAGACTTCACTGCATTTATCACTTTTACTGGCGATTATACATTCTTTCCCAAATGAAATGGGAAAGTCTGATAAATATGGAAGAATTTATGACTTTTCTTCTCTTCATGAAAACAATCAATTATTTTTGCCCTTGGTGCGGTAGCCCAGGTTGATAAAATATTCGCCTAAAGTACTAAAGGCTGTTTAGAGGTGTCGTGAGTGCGACACCCGATTCGCTTGTGTCAGAAACTTTCCTGACACAGGGGTACAACAGAAACGGTGACAACATGATCACAGAAAAAGATTGCTACCGAAGGCTTAGCGCACTAACCTCTCGGTGAGTATAAATAGTTAAAATGCCGAACGCTGCCGTTCGGAATCGCAATAAACTGTAGGTCCCGGTCTAATTATCTGTCGTGTGCAGAAAATGACCGTGGTGCGACAAAAATGCTCAAAAGTTTCTCCCCGTGCATGATACGGGCACTACACACATATTTTGCAATAAAAATTAAACTAAAGTGTGAAGGAGATAAAAAAATTCATAACATTTTCTTGTAATGTTGGCTTTCTTCACACGTATACATGTGCAACATTAGCATTCAAATTCATCATCCTAGACCATAGTTATTGATATATGATTGGATATAAAATCTTTTAGTTCAATTTATGAAATGAACTGTTTACTTCAATTCAATATTGTATGGTTACATTGATGTCATGTCATTTTATTATGCGCGCAAGATGTTTTTAATGTATTTGTTAGAATTTTTTTTTAATTAACTATTATAGATACGTAAAATTTTATCCCAGCAGAGGATAGCTTATTTAATCAAAAATATGTGAAAAAAATTTCTAATAAATCAATGATTAAATAGTATTTTTAATGACATTTTAACTTTTCCCCTCCATGTTAACAGGTATGTAACTCCTTGATGTAAAGTTTATGAATTTTCAAACAATTTCGAATTTATGGGACACCCTGTATGTTTAAAAATAAAGGAATCTCCCTTTTTCTCAAAAAGTCTTTCTAAAATGTGTTCTTATTCATGTTTGGGAAAAGAATCTCAGCATACTTTTCTGGGAAGAGAGTGGATGGTATTTCCAGAGAAGGGAATAAGGGAGCATATTTGATGTTATCTAATATGTTCCAAGTTTTTAAACAAGCTCCAATAAAAAGAAAACAGCGTTATCGGCACTAAAAACTTCTTTTCACTTCGAAGAGTAAGTGAAAGCAATATTGGCACAAACAAACCTAAAAATGGAGAGGCCCAAATTTCGTCATACATGCATTTATTCCTGTCTTGTTAGTACATGGGAATACCGATTTTAATCTTTACATTTTTTCACTCCCATCTCGTCAAAATATGTCACAAATATTGAAATTTTTGAAATTTATTGAACGCATCAAACTCTTTGATCAGATAAAAATTAGTTTAACGACACCAGAGTGAATTGATAATTTTAAAAAGATTAGTTGATCGATGGACGAAAGTGTGAGAAGCGTTTTTTAGATCGATAATTTCAATAATATGATATGTTGTTGATAGTTTTTCGATATATTATGAAGATTCATGTGATTTATAATTATTGTGCTTCATGTTGCACTTCTCTAATTTTTGTACATTTTTTTATTTTTGTAATTTTTTTTCATTTTTGTAATTCAATATAATTTTTTTTTAATTTTATTTTAGTAATTCTGTGTAAGTTTTCTGATGTTTGCAGTTTGGTTTAAATTTTCTGATCTTTTAAATTTTGTGTGAGTATTTTGGATCTTTATAGTTTTGTAATTTGTTTTAAAATTTTTGGAACTTTTTTTTTCATTTTTGTAATTTGATGTAAAACTTTTGATTTCAATAATTTTGAGTAAATTTTCTCATTTTGTAATTTTGTATAATTTTTTTAGATTTTTGTTACTTTTTCGCAAACTTTTTCGTTTTGTAATTTTTCAATTTTTTTTGGTTTTTGGCATTTTTTTTTATACTTTTTGAATTAATTTCAGAATTAATTAAATTTCCTATTCAAAGAGAAAAATAATTTCAGAATTACTGAAAATGCATATTCAATTTTAAAAATATTTATTTCTTTTTTGTTATAATTTTATTTATAGTATTTTGCATTTTCTATTATTTTTCCTTGTTTTAATTTTTTTTATTTCTCTTATTTTTCATTTCATAATATTTTGCTATTTTTTATTATTTCAATAATTTCATATATTTTACGCTTGGCAGTTGCCCAAATGTACAAATACAGTAGAACATGGTTAATTCAAATTTTGGATAGCTTTACTATCTACAATTAAGCTTTTAATCTGTAATTTAATGTTAAAATTTCTTTTTAATTTGAATATTTAGCTAAGATCAATTATTATAAGTATAAATTATTTAAATTTGGGAAACAGTTTTGTTACGGATGATAATAATTGATGATTATTATCCTCACTAAGGTGCAATTTGTAGTCATTTTACCGATTCAGGTAGATTAATTGGATGATTCGAATTTTGGAAAATCCGAACTTTTTTCTAGTAACTTTAGACTTCGAATTAACCAGGTTCGACTTCTACGATGCGTTTGTGAACGTAGATACGAATGACCACGTAGGCCACGAATGTGAGCTGGAAGAGATCTCGGCAACGGGATAAGTCCGGTGGCAGAGTTCTAGTGTTCATTCATTCAGTTGCCTAAATGTTAATCAATTTAGTTCTTATATAGGCAAATATCAATGATATTTTTGAGTGTTAAAAATAATAAAGAAGGATCTAAATCTTGAAGAAGGTAATACAACTAAACAGGGCCGTCTTAAGAGCATCATGGGCCTCCATCCGGGACTAGTTTTTTTTAGTCTTTTTTTTACCAGGTAAATTCTAGAAAATAGCAACCAGATCTCATTCCTGCGAGGCCCTCCCCCACTCGAGAGCCCCGGGCAATACTACCAAACCTCACATCCTCGACCATATTCCTTTGCGGAACTTCTAACTAATTGTTGGAAGTGTATGTTGTTGGAATGTGAGTGTATGTTGTTGGAATGTGCGTGTATGTTGTTGGAATGTGCGTGTACGTGTTGTGGACGTAACGGGAAGTTTGTTCCCGTGTAATACTTGTTATGTGCAGTGCTGCATCTGTCATTAATTTTTTTAACTATGAAGTGCAGGGAGTGAATAATTGCTGTTGCTCTCTGTGGAGAGACTTTTTAACGGGGATCTCGGCTCGTATTCTCCCCTCATAGTCACGAACCACAGAAAACCAACTTCACCAGACCAGCACTGTTGTGACGGTGGGGTTCGAATGTTGTTGGAATGTGCGTGTACGTGTTGTGGACGTAACGGGAAGTTTGTTCCCGTGTAATACTTGTTATGTGCAGTGCTGCATCTGTCATTAATTTTTCTAACTATGAAGTGTAGGGAGTGAATAATAAGTGTTGCTCGCAATGCGAGTTTTTAGAAAATACTGCGTAAAATGAAAAAAAAAAAAAAGTTATGCTAAAATAGTTTTTCCATTATTTATATCTATGATTAAACAAAAAATTATTACGTCACCACGAAAATACCAATACCATTACTCATATTTTTTTTTTTATATTTGGAGAAATGTATACAGTTTATTACCCGCATTTTTTTCTCTTTAAAAAGGTCTCTAAGGAAACCAAACAAAAAGACCTGGAACTTTTTGCTGTTAGAAAAAAATTTGTTTCTTGCGGATCGAGGTTTACGTTAAATAAAAATCACAACGAAATCAAGATGGAAGAAATTTAATAATCTTCACAACCAACCACAAAAAACAGGTAGATAGGAATCTAGAGAATGTCAAAAAAATTATTTCTTTCTAAAAAAATACGGGGTTTTTTTTTTCTTATTGGTAACAAAAATAATTCTAGAAGTCAATATATATATTGATTGAAATTACGAAGAAGGAACTATCAGATTTCAAGAAAGTATTTTTTTAAATAAAAACTTAGGGGGTAAATAAATTGAGGATTCTATTTTCACAAAAACGAACATTTTTTTCCACTATTTTTCAAAATTCACTTTTTAACGGTTCATGAATTTTTGGAATAAGCTCTGTCAGAGTATGCAACCGGGATTAATCAAACGGGAATGTTTTTGGTAGAAATTACGATGTAAAGTTAATCGTTTCTACGAAAGGGAATATATATCCACGTTTTTCATACACTTCTGTATATTTTATCTTTCGATAACGCACACCCATAGGAGCAAAAATTTTGTCCGTTACCGAGGAGTGTCCGTTAATGGATAGTAAGATAAATTGAGTCCAGTCGATGTAATTCCAAATTGTGTCCTTCGGTGGAGATATCCGTTAACGGGAGTTTCCGTTATACAAATACAAATACAACGCCACAACAGGCAAATTGCCAACGAGGTGGCTGACTTAAGAACATCATGTATCCCCCCGAGCCATTTTTTGGAGGCCCTACCTACTACTGCTACACCACATATGCACCCCGCCCACACCCCCCACACCCCGCGGAACCCCCTACGAATCTGTACATGCGGAAATGTGCGTGTACGTGTAGTGAAACCTGACGTGAAGTTTTTTTGTTTCTCTGTAATGCTTGTTATGTGTAGTGCTGCCATCTGCCACCAGTTTTTCTAACTATGAGTGAAGTGTTATGATTGTATGATTTATCGTTGTAGGGCTGTTGCTCTCTGTGGCGAGACTTTTTAACGGGGAGATCGGCTCGCATTTGCGCTTTGAAGTTGGGAACCACAGAAAACCAACTTCAGCCGACCACCACCCCCGGATCCTCGCATCGCGAGTCCGTCACTATAACCACTCGACCACCACAGCGGCTGGGGGGTTCCACTGTGCAATGATCGTGTTTCTTATGTTAATGACGAGAGAGCAGTAAGGGTACCTTCCGTGGTTAGATAAAACCTTCTGTAATCAACGGATGACACAGAAATTTCCAATTTTTCTGACTTGACCCGATCAAATTTTAATCCAAAGATTGAATAAGTTTTTTTTTTTTACTTCTATCGTAAATTTAGCAAAAAGTGGAAATGTTCCCTTTTGGAAATAAGCTCTTAAATTATATAAAATGTATACTAGAAGCTAATAACACAAAATCCAAGAAGTACTTATATGAGACTGACTTATATGTGATGCTAAATTTATTTTATTTTTACTTTTGTTTTTTTGGAACATTCCAAATTACTTTGAGGGAATTAATACTCGATTTCCGTCTTTATCCGTCCGATCAGGAAGACATTGTTGTTTTCATGCTCGGTGTTAGATTCGATGCAAATTTAACACCAAATTTAACTGCTGATGGTTATTTTGATATTTTTATCAGGTGAGTGAATTTTAATTTCTTTTTTCAAAATTTTTTTCAACTTGTGATTTTGTACCTTTTTATGAATTTTTCATCAATGAGTGAATTCGGAATTTTTTCGTTATTTTCCATGTGAACAGGTGAATTTTTAATTTTTCCATCGAGTGAATTTTGAATATTTTCTTAATTTTCCATTAACTAAATTTTGAATTTTTTGTGAATTTTTCATCGAGTGTATTTTGAGTTTCTGGGATTTTCTTGTTAGGTTCACAACACATACATTCACAGCTTCCCGCATGGCCTAGGTTTTCTTCGACCACCTGCTATGTCTCCATTGAGACAGAGCGGCGGACCATGATATGGTTAGGAGTTCCATCACTATATTCGGACTGGAATGAAGCGTCCTCTGTCGACAAATATCTGAACTCATATTTATTTTCAGTTCCAAGAGAAAATCCCTCTTTGTGAGAATAACGGTATCACTCGCTTTTGGCGGTCTCACATTACGAGATTTCACTGAAACGCAATTTTTAAAATTTGATTTTAGAAATCAAAGCTCGCAAAATTTTGCCATGGAGTTTGATGCTTATGAAAATTGGCTTGCAAATCGAAGATATGACGTAGGTAAAATGACAAAATCCATTGGATTTCATTAATTCTATGAGACAAATGTGAGACAAATTCTTAAACACAATTCACCAGATTCTCCCTGACCTTTTGATAACATTGACAAGAATTATAACCAAAGAAGATCCTAATGAAACCGGAATTGCATTCGCGATAAATATATCCAGGATTCTCTGGTAATTCCCTTGCTTCTGAACTTTTTAAGTAAGCTCCAATAATAAAAATAGTGTTATCTGCACTAAAAACTTCTTTTCACTTCATTAAGTAAGTGAAAGCAATATCGGTACAAAGAACCCTAAAAATGGGGGCCCAAATTTCGTCATACATGCATTTATTCCTGTATATATATTAATACCTTATATTGAATACCTTATACTTTTTCACTCCCATCTCGTCGAAAATATGTCACAAATATTGAAAGTTGTGAAATTCATGGAACTCATCATCAAACTCTTAGGATCAGATAAAAATTAATTTAGCGACACCAGGTGAATCAATGATTTATAAAAGATTGCTTGATCGATTGACGAAAGTGTGCGATGCGTTTCCTAGATCGACATTTCAAATAATGTGATATGTTGTTGATAATTTTTCAATAGGGTCATACGACTTATAATTACCGTAACACGTGCTGTATCCAGCACTTCTCAATGGTTTTCTCTTCGTTTTCGGTAATTTCTGATTTTTTTTTTTTTTTTTTTTTTGTAAATTCACACATTTTTGCTTATTTTCAAGGTATTCAAATATTTTGTTATTTCTGGTTATGCGATTGCATCTGTTCACATGATTATATTCGATGATATTATTATTATTATTATTATACGATTTCATACCTTTGCTTCTTTTCCTTTTAATCAGAAATTGTTGCACAATTTTTACTTATTTCAAAGAAATTAGAAGAAATATTTGTTCCTAACATTATTGTTCCTAATATTATGAAATCTATTTACATTGCTGTGTGCATGTTTGTAATAATATGTGATTGTTGTGTGTTTGCTATTTCTATGCAGTATATAGACTGCAACTTCCTCTATCTTAAATTATTGTACGTATTTAGTATAATTTCCGTAATGCTCTTATCCTGAAATTCTTTTATGTATATATTGTTCAAGATATTTTCACACTGTGACAATATGGTTTCAGTTATCCACTATTCAGTAAAGGTCCCATATGAGTATGCTTGAGGCACGTAATACGAGGGCACCTTCGTAAAGTCGTATCGAATACACATCAGCGATTTCTAAATACTTATAGTTGTGGACTCCTGGAAATATTGGTGTCTCCTCTGGATCCCCTCGTCCACTTTTAGCCATGGACCAACCCCCCCCCCCCCCCAGAAAACTTGGTGTCTGCCATGGACCCTTATTTATAGCGGAAACTACAGCCATAGCCATCTAACCACGAGGATGTCCTCGAACAATGGAGGACTTTCTATCCAGTACTAACAAATGTAATGCGATAGCAATGCTGCTGGACTGCACATAAACTACAACAACGTTTCATACTTCTACCGTCAAACCGAAAGATACCCAGGCCACATCGCCATATGGCAATACCGGCTCATTGTCCTCACGGACTGGATACCTCTGGCAATTTATTCATAAAAAGTATACATTACAATCATAACAACTATAAAATCATAATCTAAGTATAAAATCAGTTGCGAGATCACAATCTACGTATACAATCGGAAATCAAGCATATAATCCTATATTCCATGTTAAATCTTAATTCGAATATAAAATCCTAAATCGCATATTGAAATCAATAATAAATCCGATAAAATTCATAATCGATTTCATACTCAGTTTAAATCGTTCGATTTCCACGGCATTATACTGTTCTTGTGCTATCAGTCAGTCTCCTTTATAGTTGATCAGTTTCTTTTTTCTTTGTGAGCGGCGAGGTGGTGCAGTTTGTACTTGTGCTATTGGTTGATATGACGTCTCTGGGATCACTTTGTCTTCATTACCATACTTCTATCAGTCTACCAACGTTGAAGCGGTTCTTTTGCTCGTTAATTTAATTTAAACTTCTTTTCAAGTTGAATTAGCAATTAACATTAACTTAGCAATATTTTTTTTTTTTTAAATTGTGTGTAGAATGGGGCCATAGACCCCCAGTAAAAAATCAGTGAACCCAAGCGCCTCTAATTGGGAACCACTGTAATTACAATATTTACTATATTTTTTTTCAATAATACAGAATTTTATAAGAAATAAAATTTTCGGTAGATTTTCAATTATAAGCATTTCGAAATTGTTCAAAATTATTTATCTGAAATGCAAATACAATAACACTCGGAATTGTTTCCGTTACTTTCATCTTACTTTTCCCTTCCCATTTAATTATTGATGCCTATTCCATTTGAAATTCTTATTTTTTATTTTTTCAGTATTTTATTTCAAACAATCGTCAATTCACAAAAAAGACTAAAGTTTAGAACTTTCTGGCAAGAAACAAATAAAGTATTCAAAAGAGGAAAAGAAAATGGAGCTCAAAACTTGTTTAAACTGAAAATATTGAATATTTACAAGAATATACGGGAAAAATTGTGTTTATTCTGTTTCTATAGAATCAGACGCTCGGGAAATTAAAATCTACCGTTTTTGTGGAAACTTCTTTCTTGCTCTCATTAGAAATAAAAATTTAAGAACAAAAGAATTTCGAAAGTCAACAAATGAGATAATTAATTCACCAAAAAAAGGGATAATTCATAGTACAGAAAGTTTTTTTCCCCCTGTGTAATGCAAACACATTTATTATGCGAAACGATATTACGTTCTGTATTAATTTGTTACGGGAACATTATATATCATAGTCATTTTTTATTGACATTATTATCTTACTCATATCTATGTACATCAATATGCATAATGTACCTGAGGGTAATATAGTCCTGTGCTAAGCGTGAATTATTTTTCTTGGAGACGGTTGAAAAAATTACAAAAAACAAAGCCGAATATCAAGTAGGAATCCCCAAAGAATGCGATAGTATTTTGAATGAAAAAAAAATAATATTTTTCTTTGCTTACTTAATTTTAAAAATCTACAGACTTTTTACGAGAACCTTTTAATGGAACAAAATACCAAACTGATTTAACTCTTAATTAGAAAAAAATTCAAGAATTTGCCTTCGTTTTCTTTTTTTTTTAACTAAAAGATCGAAATAAACATTTTAATCAGCAGTAAAGAAGTGTAAAAACACTGGAAAGAATGTTATAATAAATCGAATATAAAAAGTGGGCAAATTACAGTAGAGCGTCCTCTGACGGAAACTCCATTAACGGACATTTTTATGGTCCCCGGTCCAGTGGAATAGGGCTTTAATGTATTTCACTCCCCGATACCGGACACTCTGGATAGCGGACAGTAAAATCAGGTAAACTCTAACTTTTTTTTATAAACTTTAAACTTTAAAAAGTTTTATTAATTTTTATTAAAAAATTAATAAAAATTTATTAATTTTTTTGTCATAAACTGGGAGTTTATCATATTCAACTAAGATTGTGTTTGATCCTAAACTCGTATTGGTGAATATGGTAAATAGTCAATTACTTACTTCATTTAACTGTACATGACGTGCTCCAGGATGGTGAATTCGGATGGTATTGTCGGTTTTGTTCGTTGATACGTGTGAAGAAAGCCAACATTATAAGACTGATAGTACTGTTATTATGAATGTTTTGATCATTTAATTTTTATTGCAAGATATATGTGCAGTGCACGTATCATAAACGGATAAAAACAATTAATTGGTTCATTGAAAAGAAGAAAGGTTATAAATTATTACGTATTTATCAGACTTTCCAATTTTAGTTGAGAATTATGCAGATTCACCGGTAAAGGTGATAATTAAATGTGAAATTTAATCAGACTTTCTTTATTGAGACGATTGGTGATTATACCGGTGTGATACACCGGTGTGTCACTTTCATACACACACACACGGTGACATATACATTTTGACATTGAAATTCGCAAGAACCAATTGTGTCCTAAGCTAAAACGTCGTATAGCAGTCGCCAATCGACTGCTTTTACAAGGGGACACCGGTATCGATTGGTGAGGGACAATGCAAGGTTATGGTGTCGCAGGGAATTTTTCTCCAATAGGGTTGTTAATAAATGGAATAGCTTACCCCCGGAGGTAGTAAATTGTAACACAATTGACACGTTTAAAAAGAAATACGATAAACATGTTGGGGTAAATCGAGAAGCTATCCATTCTTAGAATAAGACAACCATAAGTATTCTTTATGGGCATTGTATAATATTTTATCATGTGTATATATTGTTTGTAATTTGTGTTAATTGCATTTTTAATTGGGTTGCTGTATTTTTGAAATAAATGACATCCACATTTTTTATGGGCATCTTTTTATCAGCCACCTCGTTGGGCATTTTGCCTGTTGTGGCGTTGTATTTGTATTTGTATTTGTATTTGTATAAACGAGATTCCAATGTATATCATACCTTCCCATTAGCAGACACTCCCTGTTAACTGACAAAATTTTTGGTTCCCATGGCCCAAATCGAGAAGTATAAATAACTCGATAATTGTCAGTTATCGAGAGGTTCTACTGTAGATGTTTCGTTACACGAAGTTTCTGTGTGAAAAAAAATCGTTCATATCCAGTGGATTTTTATGGAATATAGCTAACATGAACATGATACCAACCTGATTGTTAAAAAGAACCATATTACGATGAATACATTTAATAAAGCAACAAAAAGTCTCGTTATCGCAAGCACATTCATTGATTAAAGAATTAAAAGAGTTAAAATTCATAAAAAACTGGTGTCTTATATAAAAGATGTGCAAAGTTTTTAGCGGCTCGTTTCAATAAATTCATTTTTCATCCAAAAAAAGTTAAGATTACATGTCTAAGCATATAGCTGTTTATTGTTTTGAGGGCTACAATTAGATGTCGCAATGTGTTTGT
Source organism: Pholcus phalangioides (assembly GCF_987345545.1). Lineage (NCBI taxonomy): Eukaryota > Metazoa > Arthropoda > Arachnida > Araneae > Pholcidae > Pholcus > Pholcus phalangioides. The sequence goes on from NW_028301601.1 coordinate 30,240,303, forward strand.
ATGTGTTTAAATTCGTCCCAACAATTCCTAACAAAGGAAAACATTTTTTTTTCGCCCTTTCCACCTCAGGTTTTACGGGCCTCATATTTTGTCTCCTGAAGCGGGCAGAAATGATTTCCCCTAATTTTTTCTTTGCCGCAAGATTTCGTTTTTTTTTTTTTTTTTTTTTCGTATTTTCACATCAGACTTGACGTTCCTCCTAAGATTAGACAGAAATCTTGTTTTTGTTTAGTCAATTAACCTTTTTTGACGCCATTTCTACTCGGAGTGGTGCCTCTCCAGAGCGGTGCCCAGCGCAGTTGCACAGCCCAAGAGACACCCCTGTGTGGACTCGGGGAGGACTGGACTCTCTGGGTTTAGTTAAGTTGTTTACGCTGTTGCGCATGGAGGCAGTCGAGCTGTGCTCTTCCTTTAATTAATTGTAAATAAAGTTTTGGTATGATCTGGAATTAGATCGAGTGTTTTGTTATTGTTATTACCCTCTGACCTTTGAAGACCGAACACACCCCGCTTCCCATCTCAGAGAGATATCGAAGCGATCCGGGAGGATGGGTGTATCCGCAAAATTTTATTATAAACAAAACATTGTCGCCTCAGGCGAAGGCAACAAAAAAATAAAACATATATAAAAACAATCTGAAAGCATATAACACAGATGATTAAAATCGAAACATATTGTTATTACCCGGCGGTTGAGAAACATTGCACAAGACTACGACGGCAAGGAACATCTCAATCTTTCCTTACAGCTCGTGTGCACTGAACGGGACCGTACATGAACGGTCGAACCTAAGTCAGACCAAAACTCGCAATTGCTGACGCTGCCACCAGATAGCGACTTATCACACACACACAAATTATGACATCACTCGTTTGACAGCTGGCTGATGCGAATATGAATTTTCTTTCTTTCCTAAATTCATCTTCGCATCAGCCAGCCATTGAAAACCTTCGCAAGTGCATTCTGTGTTTAAAGTGGTGGAGGGAAAATGAGCTGGACTACTCAGCACAGCTGACGATTCTCGATGGTACGTCATAATCACCGATCTCGTCGTATGCGTCTTTCATCTTGACTTTCACCAGTCTGTCGAGGTTTCGACACTCTGACTGCGTCTTCAAGTATTCAAACTGATATCCCTTGATCGCGATCAAAACAGCAGCACATTTATCTGCGATTTTCCGTCTTGAGTTGAACGTCTTCCTCTTTTCGTCTGTCACTTCATCCACCTGTTTCTTAGCCATCCATCTTATCAAAGCCTTAGTCAAGAGTGTTTCAACTCTCAGTTGCATTTCACCCATGCACTTCGATACAGTTCTGTCAATGGCTTGATGTAACGAATGATTCTTCTGCGCCGTCAACAAACCCTCTTTCTCTCGTTCGAATTCAGCTTTCAGTTCCATCTCTTTTTCATTCACTCTCAACATCAGCTCCATTTGGTGTCTTTCCGTAATCTCAGATAGTTCTTGTTTCAATTGTTTAATGACACTTTTGTCGTCCAGCTCAACCTGCTTACTTCTCTTTTCTAACTTTTCCTTAACGTCCTTGTTTATGATATGTCCCAAGTCGACTTCGTTTTCACTCACAGCAGCTGTCAACGGAACGAACACAATTTGTTGATGCTGACGATTCCGCTTCAGTCTTATCGCCGTCTGTTAAGCGAGCATTTTTTCCCTCACTCACTGGCGTTGGTTGGTCTGCTTGTAAACACACGATTTGAGCATACTTTACTGAAGTTTCGGCGTCATCACGTAAACCACGAACTTCGATGCCTCTCTCAGTGAAGGAGATGTTTACTTCACATATGACATCCGCACCCATAACCATCTGATTGCAGAGGTTCTTTACGACATACACTTTTGTGGAACAGCGTTTCTATCGATGAATATGTCAGCATAAAAAAAACCTAAGGGAGAGACAGTTTCTCCGGCTATACCCATCAATGTCACACCATCAAAACACATACTGGGTGATCCTAATTCACAATAAAAACTTTGATTGATCATGGTTACCTCCCTTCCCGTATCAAATAATGGATCTACTTCTTTGCCCATGATCTTCACGATTTTTCGGTAATTATTTCTCTTACATTTACCAGGGACACTGACTGTTTTATTCACATCTTTTAGCGTGCAATCAATAGACTTGTGGCGGAACGTATTACACCGGAAGCATTTAACGCCACACGACTTATTTCTACAGTCTTTTGAGAGATGATTTCTTTCTTCACTGTCGTAACATCTGATATTAACTTTTGACCCACATCTGGTCTTGGCATCGGGTTGTAAGAAGGTCTTAGCTTGTTTCCGCCCTCACTTTGACACTCGGTCGAAGGTGTTGGATAGCTGTACCCTCGATTATTGCTAGTTTTCAAGTTATCATACACCAGCAACTTCGCCTTGAACTCTCTCACCGACGTTGCACCATATAGCAAGATTTTGTGGTTGTCCTCTGGAATGCCGTCCAGGACATACTCGATAATTGCAACGTCCTCGATATTGCCTCTGCTAGCAATTTCTTTCATATACAAGAAATATTCACGAGCTGTTTCGTTTTTCAGTTTCCGTTCAGATAACATCTTGTGTATTTGAGCACTGTTCAATTTTGAACCAAACTCACCCAGGAGCGCATCTTTCATGATCGCCCACGAGCTGATACCTCGCTCACCTTGAATGAATAACTTTGCGAGACCTTTGAGTCGTTTCTTCGCGAACACAAACAAATGCAACTTCGGCCACCCGAAAATCTGAGCCATGTTTTCCAGCTCCTCGAGGAATTTCTCGACTGGATAGGTGTTCGTGCCATCAAATGGTTGTATCGATCTTTCAGATTCATGGCAAAGTTCATCGTGAAGCACTGGGGATCAGCAGAACCAGGTCTTGGAACAATCGATTCGTTGTCGTCATTTACCGGAAGCATCGTCTTTGACATCTATTGTAACGCTGAAGTTGGTTCGCGAGTCCGCGTCGTCATACATCGTTGACCGTCTGGCTTTTCTTCGGCATTGGAAATGGAAACACTATGATGGTCGTCTTCTTCATTGTCGGATTCTTCGTCGTCAGATGCCTGAAGTTTCTGATTCAAGCCATTCAAGTCCATCAGAGTTGATAAAATGTTTTTTGGCAGTTGATCCCGTCTTACATCACAGTCTAGGCACAGGAAATTTGCAACCAGTAACTGATCTGTATCACTCCATTGCTCAACAATTAGAGCCAGTCGGCTTTTGTATTCGTCGGAGCCATGCTCGCACCGAAGACCGTTGAAGTTCCTGGGTCTCTTTCGATTTCCCCTATCGCCCTCAGACCCGAATATGAGTTCGTGTGCCTTCTTAACAATCTTCGCGCACGCGCTCTTTATGTTAGCGTTAATTTGTGGGATTTCACCCAAACGAATCGACATTCTGTTCGTCGGAAACTGATCAAAACGCACTCACCGTGAACACTCAAAAATCCGCGTCGTTGATTAGCGTGTTTCGTCGTCACAATGCTGTTTCCGTCGTAGATCAGCGAGATTCGTCGTCGTCGAAAGGAATCCGCCGTTGCCGTCGTCGATCAGTGAAATTCGTCGTCGAAAGGAATCTGCCGTCGTACATCAGTGAGATACGTGGAACGGAAACCGTCTTCGTTGAAAGGAGATGAAATCGTCGTCTCGTCTTGAAATAGCGTCATCACTATAGAAAGAAACCGTCGTCATCCTGAAATGGCGTCGTCACGAGAAGGAAACAGTCGTCGTCTTGGAAATCGTCGTCTTAGGAATAGTCATCTTGAAAATCGCGGGAATGGTCGACGTCTTGGAAATCACAGGAATGTTCGTTTTACGAATCGTCGGCATCGTGCAAATCTCGGGATGGTCGTCTTAAGAATCGCAGTCGTCTTGGAAATCTCTGGAATCATCGTCATAGGAAACGTCTTCTTGGAAATCTCGGGAATGATTGTCGTCGTCTTGAAAATCAATCCATCCATCATCCATCCCGGCCAGAGCCCCCATATTTGTCAGATTTTAATCATAAACGATAATTATTATTATTTATATACAGTTACAGACATTCCTACACGTCTATCGTCCACCGCGTCGTCAATCCTTCTCCCCGTCCATCCTCTGCGCACGAGCACCACACACAGTCACCAACTCGATACCGGCATGTGGCGCCATCTTTCCCACAACTATCTAAGTATAGAAGCGATTCTTCTGGCGAAAAATACATGATAAATTATTTTCCCTCGATTTCTGTACCAAGAGAATGTTGTTCCTGTAGAAATTAAATTCCTATTTTTAACTCGTGATCTCTTAAGCACATTCTTTTAAAAGATTTAAATCCCGTACTAAATGATTTAACTAACTTTGTGTACATTTTTATGCTTCCATAATTTTTTCTTGGTTTGTGTATAAGATTTCGGTTTCCTTACTGCTAAACTCTTCAGAATCAGATCATAAATGAAAGGCTGTGAGAGACTCAGGTAATTGAGAACCATGTGGTACAGGTCTAATAGCTGAAATGATATCTGGGTAGACAACGTTCCCTTTTGTTTTTTGCTACTGTAGCCTTTTAAGTGGGTTAAACAGAAATAGCAATCATCATGACTTCCTGACTCTCGCCATACCAATGGAATAGTAAATGGAAGAGCGGTTATTTTACCTTGAATCCATTTCCTTAAATGTTCAACACAAGTATGACAGACTTTATGCGGGGCCCATTTCTTGTCCTGGTCGCCAAGTTACTCACCGAAGTAAGGCCCTCCTCACACGGGGAAACTGAAATCGAGCTCGAGTTGCTTCAACTTGAGAGTTGAGTTGACTAGAACGAGTCTAGTTGCCCGTTCTCCCTCACACGGTGCTACTGAAAAAATATTCAAATGCCGGGAAACTGAGTAAAAACAGCACAGTCTATTAGTTTTCCTTCTTATCTTCCGGTACTATCTTGTTAACCGGGTTAGGAAAAATCGAAACAAATAAATAAGAAAAATAATTTCTATTATATGTGAAATTGCTACAGAATTTCATCTCACAGGTAAATACAAAATTTCATTATTTAAGTTGATATCATTTTGAAATGACAAAAAAATGGTAAAAATTAGATAATTTTTTAGTATAATTTCATGTTTCATTCGGAAAAAAAAATCGCAATAAAATGTCTGTTTTCCTCTATAAATGTGCCTTTCAGTACCTATATATGCTGGATTTAATATATTTTTATTGTTTATTAGTTAAAATATTGTCACGCAGAATTTTAAGTAGTTTCATGAGATGAAACGGCGAAAGCTGGTTCCCAGAGGCAAAAAATAAACTATAGGCAAAACTAGAGACAAACAACACATGAATTGTTGTTTATGTTTCAGGGAATGATTTTCCCCGAATACTCCCACACACACAGATGTGTGTGTACGTGACCTAGATTACAGACATTCCAAGCAGGGGGGAAAATCAGGGACCATCCCTATGGAACACGTGCTTGTTTAGGTACATGTAAATGTAGACAGTATTTTGAAATTTTCTGCAGGTTCTTATCCAGGGCCGTCTTAAGAGCAACATGGGGGCTCCCAGCCATGTTTTTTTTTTTCTGAGATCCTACTTGGCAAATTCATTTTGTTATTCCTGAAATTTTTTACCAGATATAATTTTTGTGACGCTCCATCTTCTTTTGAAATCGCCCCCGCGGGGGAGTGCCCGGGTGGGCTCATGTGTTTACCACAAACCCGTCATCTAGGGGGATCAGGGGGCTATTGCCCCCCGGCTTTCAAAAATACACTATAAATAGTATATATACGTACATACAGTGAGTATATGTTCTTTGCCCCCCCCCCCCCCGAAAAAAGTTGAAATGACAGTCCTGGTTTACCATTTCATTCAGTGGCGTCAGAGCCAGGGGTGCAAGCTCAAGCACCCACGGTAATTTGTGGCATGGATCCGAGCACCCCAGAATTGAATAAGAAATTAAACTTTCCGATATAAAACTAAAGACGAGCACCCACAGTTTTGAAGCAATTCCGACGCCCCTGATTTCATTATAATTTCAAAATAATATCAATTTAAATAAAGAAATCGTGTATTTACCTGTGAACTGAAATTCTGAAGAAATTTCATTATATCCTTTCAACTCATAATTTATTATATATATACTCTGGATTGTTTTTCAATATGAGTCCAAACTCGCATGACGAAAATATGAAGGAATGCTAAAGGCAGTTTCTCTAGTTTCTTCAACAAAAGTTGCCGCCGACTAGCATGTCAGTCGCCAAGTGAGTGAGTCGCGTTCGATATTTCGTCGCTAATTTCCTCGTGTGAGGGCGTCCAGAGCGATATACGTACTGGTCTTCGGGAGACGGTTTCTCTCATCAGTTGCCGAACTTTAGTTTCCCCGTGTGAGGAGGGCCTAAGCATAATATGCCTTTTTAACAAAGCCGGTTAGGTTACGCTGCTCTGATTTTTCTTCATAACGTATTTACCACAAATATAACAAAAAGCAGTCTGTACAACCTCTTCATGCCATATTGCCATAAAATATACGAACAAAATAAGCTTGTAATCACTGCACCTGCGCGGGTGAAAGTGGAGCACGGTGAAGTAGAACGAGTCACTAGCCATGTTGCGCCATCTACAGCACTGTATTTTATATTTATTACTATCATTTTACCCAAATTAATTTTAAATTCTAACATCACGTGACCGGGCGTTAATTGGCTGTTTGCCGTCGTGAGAACCGGTGATCTCCAGAAGACACTTACTCACGTAGCTGCGCCTTTTCGTGGAAGAAGCGCGTTTCATGGTAAAAACACGCTTTCTTCTCTAGACAGAACTGCATACTAGGGCAAAGATTTACAAAGGGTGTTAAAATGGTAGTCCCGCCTCCCTTGCACCAGTCGTGTTCCAGAAGGAAGTCAGAGGAATGTCGAGTGAGGAATCGTATAACAATAATGAAAATTCGAATATTTTCTTGCGCAGGTGGAATTCAAAATTTTCGGGAACAGAATTAAAGGAGGAAATTGGGGAAACAGTGCGTTACCATATAATAATACTAACAATAATTCAATTATTTTTTTCTTTAATTTTCAATACAATAAGATCAAAGCACGTATTTTTCAAAAATCTTGTTCGTTCCTGTTCGTCGAATTTACATCGTCAGAAACATGTAGTAAACAAAAACTGCTTAAATTCAATAAAAGTTCTTGAAAATGGTGTTGAAAAATAGATTTTTTAGTTTTTAAAGAAATACAATCTGTGTTTAAAAGTTTAACGACCCTCGAGCTACACAAGTTTTGTTGTTGCTGTTGTCGTCGACACTGTTTTATTTTATTTTTGCAAGTATATCATTTTAATCAAAACAAAAAAAAAAAGGTCTCGCAAAAGAAAAGAAAATGGATGGCGTCGTAAACAACGTCCCACGCAACAGCCATCACGAGATAAACAACTTTCTGTTTTATGCCTTGCGGTAAACAAAGAAAAAAGCATCGAAAAAAGACGAAGTTATTAGTCTCGTGGGTTTAAAATGGCTGCGATGACGTCATCGTTGTTTTATTTTTTCGGCTTAACTCTACAAATATCGATGTGATGGTCATTTGCACCAATGGTTTCAAACCTTTCATGATGGAAGTATTGTTGTTTCTGGCGTGTAATCCGCATGCGCAAACTTCATGGTAATGAATACACAGGGTATCTCCCGTAAATTCGTAGAGTTAAAAAATTAATATATATTGAAGAAATTGGTGCATATGAATGCGGTTTACGACAATGTTATTTTCACGGAGGGGGCGAATTCGGCCTAGAAAAAAGGTATAATTCAAATTTTTCAAAACGTTCGCAAAAGCTCCTGCCTGTGATTCGTATCTGAGGTGAAACAACTCCATCAGTAGCGCGGTATCAATTGTGAATATCACAATGAAAAAACTTATGCCACAGTAGCAGGAAAATTCAGAAATTACCTGCTAATTTGCAGGTAATTTCTGCATTTTATAGGAGCCTGATTTACATAGTGCCAATGATTTGCTTCCGTGCAGTGCCATCTATAGACAAAAGTTCGAACATTTTTCTGTATCAAAAAAAATCCCCCTCCGTGGAAATAACTTTTTTCACAAACGACATTTTCAAATTTTGAAATTCCTTCAATTTGTTCCTTCAAAAGTGCTACTACTACTACTAAGCACTTTTTATAGTTGGTGCATATAAAATGCGTGAAATCACCAAAATTTTAGAATAAGTGCATATTTTTAGCATTTTTTTCAATAAATCGCGTTGTACTTTCTATTTCGTTGTACTTTCTTTGCGCAACTTCTAACGAACTGGTGCATGTTGGAATGTGTGCTGTGTACTCAACATGATGTTTGTTTCTGTATGATGCACATTATGCGTACTGCTGCCGTCTGGAATCAATTTTTCTAACTATGAGTGAAGTGAAATGATTGAATTATTGTATAGGCCTTTTGCTCTCTGTGTCGAGACTTTTTACCGGAAAGATCGGCTCGCATTCGCTCCCCGAAGTTGGAAGCTCTATAAAAAACGCTAAAATATGTAATTGCGTAGTATAATCCGGTCTCCACTGATGATTATACCCGAATAGTGCAGTGTGGTAAGATGTTCGTCTTCCACTATGAAAGTAACCGTCAAAGTCCACGGGTTCGAAACCGGGCAAAGAACATCATGAAACAAATTATTTACCTACCGAGCCTGGGACGATCACCGACAGTTGGCGCCTTCATTTTTCCACCCAAGTCCACTGGTTGGAAATCGCCGTATATGGCGATGTATCACCAGAGTTGGCGTGCGGCAAAGTAGTTGTCCCTCCTCTGATTACTTTTCACGTACCCCTTAATGAGCTGGCACGGAGTACCACAGGTTGGAACCAGTATAATAGAAGGCATATACTGTATATGAAAACGAATGTTAACATTTATAATATCATTAACGAGGGGGAAAAATCAATTTTTCAAAACTATTTTTGTCCAGTGATTAATAAAGACCGTAATATTCATTACTGATCAAAGTATTTCAGATGGGTATTCATCAAAACATGAATATCACGTACATGTTCACATTAATTTCTAAAGCTGTCTTCTTCTTCGAAGGACTTTATAAAATGGATCATTAATGTTATCGATGGATTATTCTAAAACCAATATTACGCCCAGGATCCGTTATTTTTTCCCCCCTTGTTTCCCGTCGATGAAATTGGATGCAACGGAATTGATAGGAAAGTTCAAGTGCGCGTATTTTCCCGTTAATGGTAGAAAGATTAATCGAAGTTTCTCTCTTTATATTCCCGGATGAAGAAAATACGGAAAAAAAATCTGTAAAAAAAAACAGGATCCGGAAGAGGAAACACATTTATTTTGGATCTCCATCGAAGCGTTGGAATTGGGTCTGGCGTCTTTTTTTATTTTTTTTATTTGAAAATTAAACGAAATATTTTACTCTAGGGAATAATGATTTCGAAAAATAAATTCCAATTAAAATAATTAATTTCAAATTAAAATATAGGGATACTCTTGTCGACGTAATTCAGAATAATAAGAAGGAATAAATAAATCAAGCGTCTGATGAATGTCGGTGAAATTTATACTGAACTTATTCAATCAAAAATAATTTTTTTCTGAAGGATCAGTGCTTGGAGAGTCTGAAGAAGACTCTCTTTAGAAGATCAAAACTACCTTATGTTGTTTGATGTATCGCATCGCTGTGTTTGCAATAGCTGTGGGCGATATCGCCCATTGGGAAGGGCGCTTAAACGATAACCAGGGAGAGTTTAGAAGTTACGAAGTTACAGATACATTATGGGTTGAACAGACTGCCCCCGCATTTGTAGAGGGGGGGTTGAACGTGTTCTAGCAAACTCTTTCGCATTTCTGAAGGAAAGCAAACATCCTACGAACTTCTACACGCATGCACACGCATGTAAGTATTTCAGGAGATGCTTATACGCCCCCAGATTTCCCGTTTTTCTAAGTTCGCAGCCCTTTTGCGCTTTTTATAAGAAGTACAGACACTTTCACAGACTTTCAGTGGTTTCGAACACCTTTCTTGCATTTTCAGAGATATGAAAAACTCATACACATTTCAAGGCCTGCACAAGTCTCATATGAACTCATAGGCTTAAACAAATCTCATATGAATTTATAGGCTTACACAATTCTCGTAAGAATTTATCGGTTTACACATACCCCTCATATGCATTTCAAGGGTTGTGCACGAATTCTACGCAAAGCTGTTACGCTTTTTCAAGAGTTTTAAACCCTGTCTGAGCATTTCTAGGAGATTTGTGTTCCTTCTGCGCATTTCTAGAAGCTTTGTACGCTTTCTACGCATTTCTAGAGCACGGGTTTCCAACTGTTGTTCCGCGAAACCCTGGGTTGTTCTGTGACAGCTTTTTCGGGGTTCCGCGTGACCAACGTCACGGAACCCTTAAAAATCCCGGATGCCAGAGAGCTTTCAAAGAAGAAAACTTTCTTATTACCAAGCAAAGCTGTTCTTTGCTTTGAATTTTAACGATGTAGAGCGGTATAAAAAAATTCAGACCACTTGGGGAATGTGGAAGCATGTGAGTGACCAAAATAGTGTTGTATTTGTATAAGTTTCTACTTTTGTAGAGCAACATTTATTATATACACTTTTGTTATTTAAATTTTTTTACTTCTACTGTATTGTTTAGCAAATGTGGAAATGTTTACTTTTGGAAATAAGCTCCTCAATCAGAAAAAAAAATCCAAGTAGCGAGTAGACCTCAGATGCGTCATTCATATTGCGATAGGTTGTATAGTTATTAAAATGAAAAGACTAACTTCTCATACGGACATTCTGTCCTCGGAAACACGAATAGAAAATTGTTGCCCTGTATCTTCTGAGGTCAACAAAAAAAAATCTGTATTTCTAAGTACAATATTCGCTGCTGATTGATCTATTTCTATTCAATATTTCGAGAATAATTAGCAAAAATACACCACAAATAAGGGAAAGAAACGAGTAAAGAATTAGGGTTGCTTTCATGACTTATAAATTATATTATGATTGCTATGACACTCTATCATAATTAATTATAGTTATATCAACATATTTATCTCTCATTTATATCAAAGTTTTATTTGGTGAATTGTATTTTTATGCATTGCGACTTGCGGCCTTTTATTTCCCGCCATTGACAACTTTTCCTGCAAATTTTAGCCTTTCAGTAACTTGACAACTTAAATTGACAACTTTACTTACTTTTGACAATTTCTTTTTGGCTTTAATTGACAACTTTATTTGTCCTTGACAGTTTTTTTATCTTTAACTGACAACTTTACTTGCCTTCGACAAATTTTTTGACTGTAATTGAAAACTTAATATCACTTGACAATTTGACAATTATTCCGTGATAATTGGCAATATCAAGTATGTATCCCGATATCTATCGTATTATATCAGGAAAAAAAAACCATACTGAGCCAAAGCATTTATCGTGTTGCGTTTGTGCACAACACGATAAATGCTTTGTATGTATTGATACTTCTCTGCAGTACACCTTCCGTGGGCCGGAGGTTGTGCAACGCTGTTACAAACGATAAGAAAACTAAAATATTATACGAGTTACTTCGAAATTGTTGTTACAAACCGTTACCAACTTATATTAGATCCACTAACAATTCCACACTTTTCCCGAAACGAAACTGGGAAAAAATGATAAAAAAAAAAGAAGATCGAACAAGTAGGAAATTGTTCGCGGAGCACTTAAATTCTGTCTCGTACGAAAATGTCAGGCCAGAGCGAGAATGGACTTGAATATGACTGTAATTGGCTTTCACTTAGAAAGAGAAAGGGCGCATTTCAACTGCCTCGGCGGCGAAATTTTTGACGATAGTGGGGAGAAAAAAAAAGAATGGGATCGAAGAGAAAAGGATTCGGCTCATTCTTCGCTGAAGATGCGATGCCATCTCAATCTGCCATCACACACTTAACTCAGCAAATAAAAAGTACTAAGTCAAGAGCAATAAGAATTCCGGGGGAATAGAGGATGGCAATAACGCTTTGTTGAAATGCTCTTTCTATAGTATTTGAACTTTTCTTGTTCTCCATTCGGATGAACTCAACCAGCTTTTCATTTTTTTTAATGGTTGAAAACGGGGTGTGCAGAGTTGTGTGTGTGTATGAGAGAGAGAGAGCAATTGCGCCAAAGAACCATGCGGAGATGACAGCTTAAAATAAATCTCGGAACATAATCGTTTACGCCGCAATAGTGAAGGAGAAAGCCTCACATTCGGAACATTCTCTAAAGGTGAGCGCTAAATGAGAAGAGAATTTCTTTCCATACAGTGTATTATAACGCGAAGAGAGAGAATTCGATTTGTGTGTTGTTACCGATGTTTGGCCAAGCGGAGTCAATTTTCAGTAGAATAAATTATGTTTATTTATAAGTTACTCATTTCTTACTTTCATTCGTTCCATATTTTTTAATTTAGTTCCTTTCAATTCACTTTCCATTTGTATTCCATGAGCAACCATTTTCATTTCTTTTTGAGAATTTTCTTTCATTTTTTTTGTCAATTTTCTGTCTTTTTTTTGTTAATTTGTTTTCATTTTTATTTTAGATTCAATTGTATTCATTTTTAATGTTTCTATTTGCACTCGTTTTTTTGTTGGCTTATTTTAATTTCTTAAATTTTGTCATTTAGTTTTCAACTTTTTTTAATTTTGATTTTTAGTTCTTTTATTTAATTTTTGATTTTTTTAAATTAATTTTTGATTTTCTATTTATTTTTTTTTATTTAAATTTATTTTTATTTAAATATTTTCATTCGGAATTTTTATTTTTTTAGTTTTAAATTTTTATTTTATTCATTATGATACCATTCAATTCATATATTTTTACTTATAAAACATTTTATTGCAGTTTTGAGAATATCCTTCCATTTTTATTTCATCCATTTTTGATTCAATACCTATTTTTATACATTTTTAATAAATTTTTTTTGTTAGCTTATTCAAATTTTATTAATTTTAAACTTTTTTTTCTATTGTCTTTCTTTTTTAATTTTTTGTTTAATAACTTTTTTTATTTTATATTTTTTATTCTATGTTCTTTTAAATAATTTTTCATTTTAATAATATTTTTCCCCCATTCATTTCATATTTTTTCTATTCATTTGTTTTTCCAATTTTTATTCCATTAACTTTTCATTTCAAGTTTGAGATTTTTCTTTTTTATTTCATTCATATTTCGATTCAATTTTATTTATTTTTTTATTTGATATTTTTTCTCGTTTATGAAACATTTTATTTTATTTTTATTTTATTCTAGTTTTACTTTATTTTATTTTGTTTTAATGTTTATTTTGTTTCGTTTCATTTCCATTTCTTTTTGTTTAATTTCAATATCATTTTAAGTTTAATTAGTTAATTAAATTTTTAAATTTCGTTTTTACTTTTTTAAATTTAATTACCTTTTTTTATTTTAATTTATTTCTATTTCTTGAATTAATTTTTTTAGTTTTTTAAAATCAATCATTCTTATTCAATTTCAGTTTTATTCGTTTGCTTATTTTATTTTCATTTTGAACAATTCAAAGTCAAGTCACTTCAAAAACGGAACATTTTCATTCTCAGAAAAACCCCGTAATATAAAATGTAGTTTATGTTATCACCCAGAGGTGTTTATATTATTTCATCACATTAAAAGCAGATTTTTCTTTTTAATTCAAGAAATTCAATGGTGTTACGCATGCAAATTACTTCATATCGTGCCGTGATGAATCATTTCAGCGTTATTTATTGGTCTACTTCTTAAAAGAAAAATAAATTCGCGTAACATCAACAAAGACATTTCATAAGTCGTCAAATATTTTTCTTTCAATAACTTTCTCCGTAATATTTACAGATAAAACATTGCAACTCCCGTAAATTCCAGTTTCACTTGTTATCACCGAGAAAATTTCCACATTTCACGACCAGGAAACTAATTTGACGGATGTAGAGTTTTAAAATTGGGAAATGTTAATTTCACATCCGCACGTTATTACTGATATCATGGCATCTGCTTTTGATGTGGCTCCATCAGTCGCTATTGAAGTTTGTTCTCTGGTGTTATTCACACGCGCATTACTGTGGTCTATGTTTCTTACATTTAGATATTCCGTCAAGATAATTTCACCTGTGGAAACGTGGCTGTTAATTATTACTTCGCAATTATCTTCCGAACGTGAATTAGATCGTGATTCGTTTTTCTTCACTTGGTTCCCATTAACACTCTAATTAGCACTGAGCTATCAAAGGAGCTTCGGATTCGAAAATCGTCGTCGAATGAGTATAAATCGGCTTCAAAGAGAAGTTACGAAACCGGAAAAAAAACCGATCAAATTTTGTTCTTCCGAAAGGAATTCGGGAACTATATAAGCTTTGTAAACTGCTTACTAGGTTAATGTCGTGAATTTGAATACCGGTTCGATTATTCACCGGTTAAAGTGGTTGGAAACGTCCGGAGATATTAGATGAAACTGGACTGAAACTCCGCTTGAGTCGCGGAAATGCTGCTATTTTTTAGACTGATTGGAAGGACTTGAGTAATGATTAGCATTAGCCGACAGGGCTGGACGGGGAAGGATGTAGGAGACACTAAATCGGATACATCAAATGTGTATTTCATCTTGGCCTGAATAGTTTATTCGTTAACTACGAAACAGAGTCTTCAAAGACTATGCTGCACGGATCTTCGACCATATTTACCGTGTGGGGAAAATTCACCGCCAACAATTGACCGAAAGGAAATTTTATTAAAGGGAAAATTTACCGCCAAATAATTCATAGATGGAGAGTCAGCTCACCGAAAAGAAAATTCGTCGAAGGGAAAATTCTCTTCCAACAATTTACAGAAAGGAAAATTCGCAGCCAACTAATTTATCAACTCAGGAACGAAAATTCATCGAAGGTAGAATTCACCGGACGAGTTTTCTTCTTTTTCACTAAGGAAAAATTTTCTCTTTGGAACAAACAAATTCTCTTTAGATCAAACAAAACAAATTCCCCACACATTTAAACAGAAACTCAAACTTTTCCACAAGCTCCAAGAAACTTCTGACATGGACCAATTCTTTTTCCGGTGGGAAATTTCCCACAAATTGCCATTCCTAATGTAAAAAAAGTATTCGATTTTTTAATTTTTGATTTGAGGGGTCTCATCAGCGATGTCTTTACGCGTGGGCCCACCCGGTCACGGCCCGTGGGCCTCAAGAGAAGTGGCTCTCACAAAAATGAGAACTGATTGAAATTTGGCACAATTTTCGAGCATTTCAGCGGCTCCCCAGTGCGGTTCTACATCACTAAATTTACCCGCGGAACATTCCCAGATTACTTAAGTGATCCGTGGCATAAGTACGGATCACTTGAGTGATGCGTGGCACAGTTTCACAGAGCACTTAAGCGGCCCGGAAACATTTCCAGAGCACTTGAAGGATCCGTGAAACATTTAGAGATCATTAAAGTGGCTCTATAGAGGACTTATCAATAGGTAGAATGTTACTTCAGGTGCCCAATAACTATCGAAAGGTTTTCCGTTTTTGGCGCATCGATTGAGATGCCGTTAAGAACATTTCATATCTTCATGAAGGGTGGTTGATGACGTAAGCATCATCCAAACCCCCCCCCCCGCTTGTCATCAAAAGTCAGCAAATCGGAAACCCCCTTTACCCCCCCCCCCGTCGATGCTGATGTAATACTTGAATGACCCCTAGGCAAGCAAAACTATCTGGCGCTTCCCGGGTTTTCTTCAATTACTGGTAGGATTGGAAATGTGACAAACCGTCATAAAGGAATAAACTGTTATAATAACAGAATTAAAGGTGTGACAAACCATTGTAAAGGCATATATTCACGTCTGAAACGCATTGTTGGAAACCACGGTAACCAAAGTAAACGCGTTCGGAAAGTAATTGTTGAGGCCTCAAAACTATTGTTGCCCGACAGTTTTTCGACCCTTTCGATCATTTGCCCAGCTCTGATGAATTTTTAAAGTAGCCTACGGTTCAATCCCGGACCTGTTTGGTATACAGTATATGCAAAATCTGGCGACGATCGGTCTAAAACTGTAGATTTGTATGAAGAACATACATACATACATACTTTCACATTTATATATAATATTTCTTACGTGTACTTGATTGTATGCACAATCCTATGCCGTTATAAAATTACATTTTTAATTTTAAAATTTTTTTGAATTTCTAAAATTTTTATTTTAAATAAGATTGATTCAATGAAATCTCAAACTTTTGCCTCATTTCATGAACTGAACAGTTTTTCCCTTTGATTTGAATCAATATTTATTCAATTGCATTGATGTCATGGTATTTTATCATGAGCGCAAGCAGTTTTTGATTCATATTTTTGAAAATTTACAAAAAAACTAAATATCCAAGATATGTGGAACTTTCTACCAGCATTGAATAGCACATACAATCAAAAACGTGTGTAGAAAATTTCAAATACATCAATATTTAAATACTATTTTTAATGATATTTCTATTAGAGCGTAGTGTTTCACCATGTTAAAGGCCTCAAGCCCCATTAATAAAGAGATCTGAAATAGCACCGCAGGTCACTTCAATGGTCTGTAAACGTTCTGCTGGTCATTTATATGGTCATTCCCTCGGTTACTCTTTTGGTCATTCATATGATCACTCCCTCTGTTACTCTTTTGGTCATTCATATGGTCACTCCCTCGGTTACTCTTTTGGTCTTCATACGGTCACTTCCTCGGTTACTCTTTTGGTCATTCATACGGCCACTCACTCATACAGTCAACTGGACACTCACACATATGGTCACTCACTTAGTCACTCATTCAGTCACTCACTTAGTCACTCATTCAGTCACTCACTTAGTCACTCATTCAGTCACTCACTTCGTCATTTATACAGTCACTCACTCACTTATACAGTCAAGTCAATTTCACCCTCACTTGGTCACTCATACTTTCAGGGCAAGTGAAATGTTAATCGCGAGAAGTTTCGGGGGGAAAATTTTTTTTTTTTTTTTTTCAACTTAACCAGGGCCGAAATTTCCGGTTCCCATAAGGAACATGCGTAATTGATGAATCTCACACGGATTTTTTATCCCAGAAAAGTTACTCATTTCAGGCTAAAGCCGGGTTTTCCTAGGAGCAGGTTTTTACAGCATTTGCAACGTGAAAACGCTAATTGGCCAAAAAAAACCGGAATTTCAGGTTTTTTAACCAATCAGCATTTTCACGCTGCACACGGCGAAGAAATTCTACTCCTAGGAAAACCCGGCTCTTAAAACTAATTCAGCGGACAAGTAGGGAAAAAAAGCGTACAATGTGGAACGTGTGGTATATGAAATAGTATAACACACATTAGCATTCCCTATGCCTGTTGCTTGGTAATTCTCTGTCCTCAAACATCTTATATAAGTATCCGAACGCGAAAGAGAAGAGAGAAGGAAAAAAAAAACCCTTCACATTGTTTGAGCGTTAAATGGAGTCTGCAATTAACTAATTAGAGCCTTCGTTAAATCGATCGCCTGTTAAGAAAAAAAGAAAAGTTCTATTGACGTTTACCGAACAGACTGTTTGAATAACGGTTGCTTAATGGAGTTACGTTGTGTGTGTGTGTGTGTCTAATTATCTTA
Source organism: Pholcus phalangioides (assembly GCF_987345545.1). NCBI lineage: Eukaryota > Metazoa > Arthropoda > Arachnida > Araneae > Pholcidae > Pholcus > Pholcus phalangioides. Next base: position 30,257,899 of record NW_028301601.1, read on the forward strand.
AGCGCCGAGGTGCAAATGCTAATTGGATAAATGTGCGGCAGCACCCTTCCAATTTGAAGAGAAAAACTTTCTTCTTTTCGCTTTGTATCAAAAGAAAAAGATGCTTCTTAACGCGTGGCGAAAGTTGTTGAATGGAGAGGATCGTGCTCAAATTTACACTGTGTGGACACTGTAATTTGCTGCTCCCTTGTGCGAGTGCCTTTAGAACAAGGGTGCTCATGCTCGACCTTTTTTAAAGAGTGCGGGCCACTTCATTCGTTCGAAAATGTGTCGCGGGCCACTCAAGTGATCTGAAGTAGCGACCCAGATCACCAAAGTGATCATTAAATGCATGGCCCCCCCCCCACATCCTGTAGCGGGGCCCTAGGCTGGGATCTTATGTGGGCCCCTCGGTCAGACTTTTAACCGACGTCTTCTGTAGTTAATTTATAGCGTGTAAAAGCAAAAAAATGATAATCGTCCCGGGCACCAGGGCTAGAGCCCTGTCAGCCCCCCCCCTCCTTCAATATGGGGGCCATGGGTAAATGCACTGCTGGTCACTTATTGATCTGGGAATTTGTTGCTGCTCATTTAAGTTGTCTGGGAATGCGCCGCGGGTCAATTAAGTGATCTATGAATTTGCCGTGGGTCACTTAAATGAGGTAAGAGTGTGCCGCAAGCCACTTAAGGGGTCATTCAAGTATTACGTCAGCATCGGGAGGAGGAGGAGGAGGGGGTTTCGGATTTGCTGACTTTTGATGACAAGGGGGAGGAGGGGTTTGAAGGTTGCTTACGTCATCAATCACCCGTTTTTGAGGATATGAAATATTCTACGCTGCTGACGAAATTTTAATGACAAGGGGGGGGGGGGTCAGTGTTTTGCTGACAGGGGGGGGAGGTCGGTGTTTTGCTGACAAGGGAGGGAGGGGGTAAAAAAATTGATAAAAATCTGCTTACGTAATACTTGAATGGCCCCTAAGTGACCTAGACCAGTGTCCAAGGTTACTTAATTGATCTGCAAATGTGTCGTGAGTCACTTAAGTGGTCTGAACCATCATTTTTAACAATTTTAAATGACATAAATTGAGTTCCTTGATCACAAGAAATACGAATAGGAGCACCAAACCTAGCTACCCAGTGATAGAGGAAAGCCCTAGAAACAGTTTGCGCTGTGGCATCCATCACCACTTCGACCCACCTTGTGTATCTATCAATTAATGTCAGACAATATCGAACATTTAAAATGGTCGGTAAGAGGAAAGAGTCGGCTGGGCTGGGGCGCCCACCGGAATGTAACCGGAAGGCGCCCCCCCCCCCCCACACCCCCGACCCTCTGTCTAAGACAGAGTTGCTTCTTGCGACAGAGCCTGGGTGTCTCGCGGTTTCTCCAGTGTCTAAGACCCTAGCTGCAAGCACAAAGTCTGGTCTTCAGGGTTTTCCTCCGTCCATGGAGACGGCGGCAGCAGTACAAGTCCAACACCATTCAACCACGTTTTTCCTAGCACAAGGCCAAACATATTTACTTGTTATTTGCTTTAATGTGGATCTTGTACCAACATGCGCTAAATTGTGAACAGAAAGGAAAACGTTTTTTTCTTAATACTTTAGGCACAAATAAACGCACAAATTTACTAGAAATATCACAATAAACTGGTTCACTAAAAAATTAGATTGACTGGAATTTTCTAGGAGAGAATTCAATTCGGGATCAACCCGTTGCTGTGCCATAAAATTTTAAAAATCAATATCTACAGGAAGTTCAGGGGCTTTCGCAGAAATTTCGTTCGGGGAGGGGGGGGGCGCAGCTTCATTTTAGGGGGACCAAAGTGATAGAACAATAGATTTGGCCATCTTTTCCCCTTTTTTCGGTCATTTTCCCACATTTCGGGGGACCAGACCCACCCCCCAAGTCCCGTCCCCCCCGCTACGCCCTTGAGGAAGTTCAACACTTTCAATCCTTGGCAATGCATCTGCCATACATGACCCACGTCAGCAGTGAATTGAGAAATAAACTCACAAGATGGCGCAAGCGTCTGGGTGAACATTTTTCGAAATTCTGGCCAAACGCATACGTCAATGATTTTTAATTAGTGTACACACACAAAAATTTCTTCCTTCTAACATACACCTAAAATGAATAATTGATAAATATATAGAGCAAGTAATTCTTAATCAAAAGCAGAATATTTACACTGAGCATTATTGAGTTTCTCTACATTTGCACTTTGCGTTAGTTGACTGCCCAAACCTTTCCAAGTACGTGGGAGAATGGCCCCATACTCCATTAGAACGATTGTTTTTACCCGTGGCCAGACCCTTCCATGATATAATAATCGCTGCTGTACCTTGTGTGTATCTTTATGAGAGCATATTCATCCCATTCTTTTTACCAGTTATATGAAGGAGTTTTTCACGCAGAATTCGACGAGCATGGCTTCGAGGCAAGGGCCGTGCTTATAGCATTAGCGGAGTTGTAGCTTCTTTGACCAACTTATCCGCTTTTCATTGCCGTCGATACCAACTCGCACTTTCACCCAACTCAAACATATCTGCGGATTCCTGCATAAGATTAGACGAAATGGTTGAACATCGGAATGCGGCGTGCGAGAATTCGTAACAGAATAAAGACTGGACGCGTTGCCGGTGTATATGACCGTAAGCTCCTGCATCGTAATGATGACAATAAGTAATACGTAGATCTCCGCCTGGAAGACACAGCGTCCAGATGGGCCCATGCAGTAGACCAAGTTCTACAGAATAAGGACATGGTTTTTGTGGGTCATTAGTGGAGGATACTGTGTAGTTTGATCTATAGAATTAAAAGAAATGCTACCAGGTGTGTAAATTACAAACTTGAGAAAATGTATCTATAAAAGAAAAAATAATCAATATAAGGGTGATTCGTCAGAAGCCGCAACTGGATACTTGGTAAGCCGGGGCAACCACTCATTTAGGCACCACCTCGTAACATTGAAGGATTGGTTAAATAGTGAAATTTTCGCCCCCTTTTGTGATGCACCCGGTGCACCAGTTCCGCCTGCTCACCCCACTAGCTGCGGCCTTGCCTATTGGTAATATTATGGCCATTCTACGATTCAATGGTTTCTCCTCGGAGTTTTGTTACAGCCTTTATCTTATCAACCGTTCGTCGTAATGGTATGGTTCTAATTTCAAAAATTCTCAACATGTGACCAGAAATAACCCTGCACGAGTGTAAATTTTTATACGACCCCCCCCCCCCCGTCTTCTAATTAGACAGTTGTTGGTCTTTCTCTTCTGAGCCCAACAAATAAATTACATGTTTTTAATTTCATTATTCCCTGAGATATTTAAATTCAAAAACCGGAGACACGTCCGGGCTTGGGAGAATTTCGCGGCCCAATGGAAAAAAAATTTCGCAGCCCCCTCTAAAAATCTTTTATGTAATTGCTCCCCGACTTACAAACTTTTCGAGTTACGAACATAAATCTCGAAGGGGACATTTTTCTCAGAAAAAGAACGCATTTTTATTACACTCATTTTTTTCATTATTTCAGGAACGCGTTGATAGTCTGGATCGCAATCAAACACGATCCATTGAGAGGAAATGGCATTTAAATTAATTTTACAAAATTCATAAATTATTAATAATAATTATCATGGTCCACCTGCTGACACTTCATCGTGGCTCCAATCATATTGAACAGACATAAATTTTTGTCATACTTTTAAAGCGCTTCATCATCTCTTTATCAAATATACGTTGCAATTCGATAACAGATCACTTTTCGAATTTTTTACTGCTGTTTTTGTTTAATTCAGGGTTCTCAACCGGTGCTCCGTGGAGCCTTTAGGGCTCCGTTTGCACTCTCCAAGAGCTCCGCGGTCGCTCGAGGAAAATATTAAAAAATAACAGCTAATGTAAAAAAAATAATCATAAATATTTTTAAATAATAAAAATAAATGAGTGACTTTTATGAATAAATAAAAAATAGGCCTACGGGGCTGCGCCATAGAAATTACATACCAAAAAGGGCTCCGTGAGTCAAAAGAAGTTGAGAACCGCTGGTTCAATTAATTTAAATTAATAGGAATTAAAGAAATCAAGTACTGGAATCCCATGACCCCCACAAGGGTGGGGCTGACAGGCAGGATCGTCTTAATAGCATCACGGGCCCCGACCCAAGGGTTTTTTTGGTTGCCCTACCTGAAAAATTCTCGAAAAATTCAACTACGTCTCGTTTTTCTGAGGCCCCTCCTCTCTTGAGGCCTTTCGGGCACTTCCCGGGGGAGGGGGGAGCATGCGTTAAGACGCACTGCCTAAGGTTCGCACCAGGCGTCCTCCTTTTTCAGTTTCGAATCTGGTAACCCTATCTCAAGACCACATAATCCGGATTTTTACTTTTGTTCGATCATCCATATTGTCCAAATTTTTATGTGGAAAGAAACTATTTTTTCTACATAAAAGTGATTCTTGCAAATGTACGAATTTTGTTACCGAAATTTTCGTCTCATAAAAAAATTTTATGTTAAAAATAGGCTGACCATATTTCCTCGAGAGAAATACGGGACATTGGGATTCCAAATACGGGAAAATACGGGACATCACCAATTATTGCCAAAACCACACAAAGTGCCAAATATTGTTGAAATTACGGATAAATCACAATGGCGGGAAATTATGCATTACTGCAAATTGCAGTGGATTAAAATGTATTCCACGAAAAAAAAACGTTCACAAAGGCAAATGTGGGAGATTAGTATTCTCATATATAGATGTAATTATCATAAAATAATTTATGAGTTGAAAAAAAATATCAATTTTTGACTTCAATAAAGAATAAAAATTCAACTAGGCTTCGTGTAAAATACGGGAAAAACCGGGACACTTTTGCCGAAAAGTCGGGACGGCCAAAAAAACAGAAAATACCGGGACTGTCCCGGAAAATACGGGACGTATGGTCACTTTAGTTAAAAATAACAAAGATCTCTCTCTCTCTCTCTCTTTCTTTTTCATCATCGCATGAGTTGTCTGAAATTTCGAGATCAGATGGCAGCACAAACAGTATATAAATCAAGCCTCAGAATCTCTGTCGTCTGCTTCTCTCCAAGTTCCTTGCTTTTGACGTCTCCTTGTGTCCTGAAAATATCACTGAACTGGAAGTTTGAACTCCCAGTTCTGTTTGTGAGCTTTGCTTGTAGGGAACCGAACAAAGCGACTTCTTGTCTGTCGTCTGCTCATTAGGAGGCTCTTTGTTTTGGACGTCTCCTTATGCTCAAATAAAATAACCGAACTTTCAGTTCAAACTCCCAGTTCAGTTTATGAGCTTTGTTTATAAGGAACTGAGCAGAATAAAGAATATAGTTTTTTACTTTAAACTTCATCATCACCACATGAGTCACTTTAAAATTTGCGATTAGAGGGCAGCACCTTACTATAAAGTAAAATATGGAAATTCACTTCTTATGAGCTTACCTGTCGTCTGTTTGTTTGGAGGTCTTTTGTTTTGGATATCTCCTTGGGTCTTGAAAAAATAATTGAACTGAAAGTTTGATCTTTAGCCGGGTTTTCCTAGGAATATGTTTATGGCGCAGCGTGAACCGAATTAGACTATTTCGCGCCGACAGAAACGTGTTACATAATCACGCTACGCGTTTGTGTTTTCCTAGCGAGGCGCATCAGATCAGGGCGGCTATATAAAGTATATGACTTTGGCATCAGCTACTCTGTCGTCTGCATGCTCCGGTTTGAAGGGAGGAGGAAAAGAAAACACACAAGAGTGAAGAGAATATCGGCAAAACCGCGGCGCACGACGCATTTGACTCCTCCAGAAGCAGGCGGCCAATCACGCCCGACGTAAAGCGCTGTCGTGAGGCGTATTGCGCTCTGTAGGAAAACAGTCGTGCTGCTTTTCTTACTGGTGAGTGGACGGCGTGTCGCGCGGCACAAGAAACCTGCTCCTGGGAAAACCCGGCTTTACAGGTCAGTTTACAAGGAGCAAAAAAAGGTGAATGAAGAATTTCGTTCTTTATACCTGAGTAAGTACCCATAGTAAGTTTATAATGTGGGAGAAAACACAAAAAATCGATAATTATCGTCCCGTGTCTGCTCCCCTCCATCAGGAGGGTTTTGTAACCCGGGCGTCGGGTCAGATGGGGTGAGCACCAAAATGCGTGCTTGCCCCGCCTGACTAAGCATCTAGTTGCAGTCCTGCCTACTCTTGTGGGCCGCAACTAGTGGGGGAGTGCACGCTGGTCCAGTGCCCCTGGCGCCGGACCATGGGCGGAGATACGGGACAGCATCAAAAATGAAGTCGACTAATCTAATGCATATATGTATAGATGCATTGACATCATTATCGTGCTCCCAGACTCGGAAAGAAAAGTCATCACGTCTCCGCCGGGACGTGATGATTTTTCTTTCCGAGTTCACCTCAGTATCATATCCAGAAAATAACTGTTTCCTCGATATTATATCAGTGTTTACTCATTACGGGAAGGGAGGTGAAATTGTTTTGCCTCTTATTGCGATAAATGAGTTTTTTCTCTAACCTTCAAATCTAAATAGCATTGAATGCATATATTTATTAATGTATTTCTTTTTAGACAGAGTATGACAATGCAAAATAACACTATTAGAAAACATACGTTTGCTGGTAAGTCTAGTTTTAAAGTGCAGTTTTTGGTGGGTTTTTTCAGTTTGCTTGGGCAAAATCAGACCGACCCCAATTACAAAGAAGCCTTCTTTTATAATGTCCCCACTGTTAATATGGCCTGTTTTCATGGTCCCAACTATTTCTAATACTCATTGAGATTTATTTCCCGTTCAAAAAACATTTTCCCGCTTACATTTTTCATGACTGTTTTGAATCAAATGTTACAAGTAGGATCCACATTATTTAACAGAAATAGCTAGAATCCTAAGAAATAATCAACCACATGGAACCATCATTTTCAAATGGTTACAATTAACAGAAACTATTGCTGTCTACAATTATAAGCACTAAATAAACACATCAGAAACGAAAAGCCAAAAAAAATCCTTGCAACAGAAAACAGGCAATTTTATTTACCGAACAACAATATGATAATTGATTGGGAGAAGGAAAAAAAAAGATGATTGCAGACAATTGTAGAAGTAAAACAAAAAAGAAACATGAACCTTCAGCAAGAAAAATATGCAATCAAACTTAATTGTTAAAAAAAATACACACACGCATGTAATGCCATGTAGAATCATATATATACTAATATATATTTTTTAAATTGTCCTAATTTCATCCACGAATTTAACAGAGTTGGACCAAGATTTTCAACAGTTAATAATGATTAAAAATAAACAAATAATAACGTCAATTTTTTTTTTTGTACGCTTAAGATGGAATGTATAGATCAACGAATATAAATGTCAGAAAAAAGGTGAAAAAAACGGGAGGAAAAAATTATATATACTGTATAATATAAACAAAGTGCTCTTTCAACACATTCAAATACATATATATATCTGTGGATATACTTATATAACATAAATCTTACTTATAGATAGATCATTGACGCAAATCTTTTGTAAAACTTTATATTACATCAGAATATAAATTCCCGCGAATAGCAGCACCATTATGAAACAACCATCATCGTGACGACTTCAACCTGGAAATTTATTCATTTTTTTTACTAGATAAGATATATTTCAACAGCACCAGAAAAATACTGATCTTTGATTCTTTTTTTTCCGAGAAATTGGGTTATTGCACTATTCCTCTTCGAAGACACTAAGGAAACAGTGATAAGAGGTGTGTGCTCTGAATAATAATAATTATAATAATAGATCTACATATAATATAGATTGTTATCCCATAAAAAACAAACACTTTATAGAAAAATACTTAAATATCTTGTCTCCGCCCCTCAGAAAAGACAACGGTTTTTTTTTTCTCTCTCTTTTTTTTTTCTTTAAGATGTCAGAAAACACACTTTGAAAGTTGCATGCACACAGACACACATACACACGCACACACACTGAAAGAGAAAGACAGACACCCTGCGCATACACACAAACACACACGAGATGCATTGTTTTTCCCCTAAAGAACATAAGTCAAGAAAATAAGCTCTTCACATATAAAACATTGACTTTCAATATATTAACATTATGTATATTTACATGTCGGAAAACACAGAGCTTTTTTTGTATCCCCCAAAAATCATAACAAAATAAAGAGAAACGACAGATTTTCTTTTTTGTTTAGAGAAAAACAAAAAACAGAAATGCTAAAATGTAGGTAGAAACCAGTGAATCAGCATAGCGATAAAAACTGCGAATACAGTGAAACTACAAAGAATTATGATGGCCCATTGCTGGTCAGTTAGAGGTTCGTGATTTGCCCAGCGCGACAACAGTGATGGGGATGATGATTTCGGTGAGGGTGCTTGGCTCTGTAGGCTAGACGTACAGAATGAAGAACTCGAACTGTAGGGACTACACAGATCACCAGAGTCATCCGAACAGTGACGAACTGCCGCTACTCGCACGGAATATTCTGTCCCGCTCTGGAGAGAATCCATTAGATAACTTGTTTGTATTCCAGAATAAACCTAAAGAAAACAAAAAAACTGATCTACACCAATGCTTCTAAAAGCTGATCAAAAACTTTTTACACTTCGTCATGAACAATAATGCAGTTGACGTCAGTTTTTACAGACTCAAACAATTAGTTCATAAAAGCATGCGATTCATAAACTGGAGGTTTGTAAAAGAGTGGCGACTGTAACTGTATTTTGGATAAGATAATTTTTGTATTGCAAGAGAGCACAAAAATAATAAATGTGGTCATAATATTTTTATATGTGTATCATATAAGTACAGGGTGGGCAAAAAGTCTGTATAAACTTTGAAAATGAATAAAAACTGGAACAATAACCAAAATTAAAAACGATTTGCAGGGTTAACATTGCTAGGTCACAGGGAAATTTTTTAAGACGGAAAAAAATAACGAAAAACGGCTGGTAGGTGGCACTGGTATGAGCGACTTTGGTGTGGAAATATGCAAATGGGACAGTCATAAGAACTTGCACTCCTAATCCACAATGAGTTCACCGTTGTAGACCGGGACCTGCTGCACTTTGCAGTTGCTGGATTTGTGACTCACCTGCAATGTGTTATCCCTTATGGTGGTTTTTGGTCATGTGGAACACATACTTCTGTAATAAACGATTTGGAGGCATTCTGTTTGTTATTTGTGCATCTTTTTTTTTGACTGGTTTACACCAGCACTACGTATCGGCTGTTTTTTGTTGTTTTTTTTCCTACCTTAAAAAAAATTATGTGACCCAGGGATGCTAACCTTGCAAACTGCTTTTTATTTCGACCATTTTTCCACTTTTTATGAATTTTTAAAGTTCCTACAGACTTTTTGACCGTCCCGTATATACATATAAAATTATTATGTCCATATTTATAATTTTTGTGCTCTCATGCGATACAAAAATTATCTTACCCAAAATACAGTTACAGTTGAATTACAATGAAAATTTCAGTCCCATTATTTGTTGAATTACGGCCGTATTCACCAACACCGTTTCAACTGCAATCGCAGGTGGAAGGATTGAAGATCGGAACGGATTGGTTAAATTAAGGATTTTAACCAATCCGTGTCGATCGCTGATCGTTTAACCTGCGATTGCAGTTGAAATTGTGTTGGTGAATACGGCCGTTAGGGTTCATTTGTATAAGTGAATCACTGGATTTATGATGGGACTGAAATTTTCATTTGCTAAATAAAGGAAAATTGTTCAATCCTACCGATATGAACAGTAGACTAAAAACATTATTTTCATCAAGGAAATTCATTAAATCAGGGTTTGATTGTACACTATTATTTTTGAAGAAAAAGAAAAAAATGATTAAACTTGTTAAAGGAGTCAGACAAGGCAATACTATCTCTCAATGCTGTGAGAGACGTACAAAAGTCTGATGTAATGAGTATGGCTCACCACAACAAGAGGAAGATGATCACGCACGGTGAATGCATACAACTTCAGAATAAAAATAACAATAACTTGAAGTATACAGTCAAAATCTGTTTATAACGAGGAGCTTGTTTTCAGTGAAAATGCTCACTGTATCCAGTCACTATGATTGTACAATGAGTATTTTCACTGAAAGTAAGCACCTCATTATAAACAGATTTTGACTGTATACTTGATTGTCACCCATGATCAGAATCAGTGTTTCACTGTATCAATATTCACAGTACCAACTCATTGCATCCAGTCACTATGATTGTGCCCAAGTGGCGCAGTAGTAAGTTGCTCGTCGTCCACTATGAAGGTTACTGTCAAGGTCCACGGGTTCGAATCCAGGCATAGAACGTCAGAAGCAAGTTCTTTACCTACCGAGCCTGGGACGACCACCAATGCATGGAGCCTTCATTTCCCACCCAGCTCCACTGGTTGGAAATTGCCATATGGCGATATATGACCGGAGTTGGTGTGCGGTAAAGTAGTAGTAACTATGATTGTGAAATCCGTTTTCAAATCAAAAAAAAAATGAAATTTCAAAAATTAAGAGTTTATAGCAAGTATATATAAGATTATCTCAATATTTGATTCATTTAAAAAAAGTTCACCTTTTGCTAGCAACTTCACTATTATAAAATCATCTGTGACACTCAATGATTTGCTTTTGGACATCCCCCCCCCCCAAAAAAAAAAAAAAGCACAACACATTGAAAAGAAAAATTCCAGCGGTAATCCTCATAGTCGGAGTTTGTAATAAACGTTGGGAAACAACTAAATTCACCATTCTTTTTATACACAAATTGGTCAGCTTCCAATCTTCTCATTTTTTTTTTCCATGCTCATTCAATACCTCTAATAGATACTATATATCTAGGTGATAGATCATTCCTCTCAAAGAGCAGGAGGGTTGCTGTTCCTGCACATTGACAACAAACCAGGGCTCTCTTAAGGGAATTATGGAGGCCAAGTGATTTTTCTGAGGTCCTACCTGGAAAATTCTTGAAAATTTCAACCAGTTTTCTTTCTTTTCGATGCCCTTGGGCCATGCCTGGGTTGTCCCATGCATTAAGATGGCACTGCAACAAATTTTAGAATGATAGGTCTTTTCTTAAATCACGAGGGTAGTTCAAAAAGTAAGGTAACAAACCCTATAAGAGAAAACATTCATTCACGAATTCAGAGATACATAACGTAGTAAGCCACAGGTAAATATTACTTCTCCACATGGTCACTATGGTTGTCAAACTATTTGTTCCATTGGTACACCAACATCTCAAAACCGGCATAGAAGAAATGAGCCTCCGGGTCACGGAGCCACGTCAACACGGCTTGCTGAACTTTATAGGAGGAGACAAGCAATGTTTGCAAGACATGAATGCTTGCTTTTTTAAGGTAAAACATGATGAACCCACATTTTGCCCCCCCTTATAGCAATACAATGCAGGAACAAAACTCTCTCAGCCTGAAACTGCATCAAGTGCGCCAAAGAAACAGCTCTATTCATGTGGTTTTATGCTCCTCTGTGAGTTGTCATGATACCCAACGAGAACACATCTTCCAGTAGCTCAAACAAAGATGTTGAGTTCCTATGCAATCTTGCTCAGATGAATGTGATGATTGGCTTGAATCAAAACTCTGGCATGGCACAGATTGTCATCTGTGGTGGACGTGCCTGGCTGCCCTGATTTTTGCTTCGCTTGCCCATCTGTTCTGCCTTTATCAAATTCTGTGCACCAAAACCACACCTGTTTTTGTGACATTACACTGGCTCCATACACTTCCACCAGTTGCTGATGAATTCAAGCTGGAGACGCTTTCTTTAGATGCAAAAACCTTAGATGTTAATGAATTAACTTCAATGGCTGACCACATTTCCATCAATGTCTCCATGTTCTGACACTTCGGCAGGCTATCACACAACTAGCTCTATCTATTGGTGGTGTTTGAAAGCTGTGATCGTCTCAGCTGTTTAGACAGGAAACTTAATTCACAAGGGGAATTTGTGTAGCTGTCTGAACTCTTGTTACCTTACTTTTTGAAACACCTATGTATCTGATTGACAGTCATCATTTTGTAAAGAGTAATCTTTGTCAAAGGGCGTTATCTCCATATTATGAAACAGGTTTAAAAAAAAATTTTGTGGTTATCTTTGCATTTACTTTTCATTTTTGTATTTATTTTCCCCAAAATTTCCCCTTTAAAGTCGAACCTTAAATCTGAACTACCTAGAAAATGATGCTTGCAACAAAAGTGACAAAATCGGTATACAATCAGCATTGTACCAAAGAAAATACATTAAACTGCAAATGTAATCTAGAATCTCACTAAAAGCGGCAATAAACTCACTGGGTCCTACTGTCTACATGCTACATTATCTAGACTTAAAAAAACATAGAAACAAGTTGAGGCAATAGGAAATGGGTTTACTTTTCATGTTAAATGCATAAATAGCACAATATATGTTAACGTATAGTTTTGAAACTGACAGACTTACCACGTTGTAGTCTGAAGCCTTGGAACCAACCTGAAGCCTATAAGATATCATGTCGTTGCCTATCGTTTTTGCAGGCATCCATTCTACCAAGCATGAATTCTCGGTCACGGATCCAACTTTAGGTGCTACAAAAATTAGTGAAGTAATTGTAAAGGGTAAAATATAGCAAAAATTAATCAGCAAAGTATTGTGTACAAATTTGTTTTTCATTTTTTTTTTCCACACGAGAGTGCCTTATTTAGCATTCGGTCTGTCTGCATTCAAGCAATAAAAATCATGGAAAATTCCAATTGAGTATGACGTCACCTTATAATGAAAACATTGTACATCAGAAATTCTACACTTTATAAGAAAAGCAAAAAAAAGGATGTCCCATTCAATAACACACAAAAGAGGTTTGTTTTTTTTCTCTAAAAACAGCAGATCGTTGTCAAAAACTTTTTTCTAAAAGCTGTAATATAAGTGAGATACCTATGATGTTCTCAATCTAAAACTGCCAAAAGAGGCATTTTTGAAAAAAAATTGATGCAAGAGTTTTATTATTTTTCATTATAATGTGACGATGACAGCCTTCTGCTGTCATGTAAGAAACCCAACCCTGCCAATTTCTTGAGAAATCAAGGTACCAGACTTTTTAATTACAATTTAAACTAGACAATGGAACTATTTTTGCAAAAAATCATAAATCTCTATATGCTTCAAAACAAAACTTGCCTTTAGGTGGCGGCGGCACAGCTTTTGGTGTTGTGAAAACAAAAACATCTGAACAGGGACCATCACCTTCTGCATTTGATGCATAGATTCTGAAGCTATAGGAGGTCATCTCTTCCAGCCTTGAAACTTTGTAACTGTGTCCAGTTCCTTGATACACTGGTGCATAACTGAATTAATTAGAAGAAAAGCGAGCGATAAATGCAATTAATCCAATTCTGAGAAATGATTTAGTGATAAATTAACTGAGATGATCTGATTAAAAAAATGTGTGCATCATGAGAACTACTGTACTACAGAAATGGAAGCACAGTCGTTCCTCTGTACAATGTTAACCCAGGGGACTGAATAGAAATTATTTTATATAAGAAGGGTGTCACTTCTAGAAAGTGAAAATTATAGGTGGAGGTGACCAGTGAAGTTACTGATATGCTACAATGCATCAAACCCAAAATTCCAGAAAAAGGACCTATGGGATTTTTAATCACATTCTATTCCCTCCCACCTGCCAGTACACTTTGAACGAAAGATATCCAAAGGTTTTTCATAAACTTTGGGTTCCAGAGACCCAGGATGATTAGAATAGTGACAGCATTAGCCAGGTTGAAAGCGACAGATAATTTATATACAGAGGAATTTCTGTATACATTTTCAAAGTAACATCATAAAAAAAGACCGTAGCATATGGAATTACATTCCGGTTTCACATCACTTCAAATTCATTATGATGCATAAGGCACATAGTTTTCTGAGATTTCTCTGGATAACTTCTTAATTGCTAAAATTCAGGCTATTTGGTGGCATAAAACTTGTAAGAAATAAAAGAATGTATGGTACACAAAGATGTCAAATGAAAAATTAATCAGTAAATACAAAAAAAAACTGGGTAAGGGAAAAGAAATATTTTCAAAGCAGGAAGATATGCCACGTGCTGTTTCAAGAAATTTTAACAAAGGATCATAAACTACTAAATTCCATCATTTTTGTTGCACCACTGTCATTTTCTGCACACAAGGGCTAATTAGACCGGGACCTCTATTTTTTTCATTGGGCAGTTCCAAACAACAGCATTTTTTTTTATCCTCACCAAGAGGTTGGTGCACTAACCCCTTGATGTGGGACTCCCCTGTGGTAGCAATCTTTTTCTGTGGTCATGTTCGGCATTTTTGTTGTACCCCTGTATCAGGAAAATTTTCTAACAAGAACGAACCCGGTATCAAACTCACGATACTTCTAAACATCCTTTCATACTTCAGGCAAGTATTTTATAGGCCTGGGCTACCACACCCCTAAATTCGATTTTCTCCACATGATATATCAAATTAGGAACGAATAATGATGTTTAATCAAACAAACTTTTACCATATGCAATACTATAGAACCTCATTATAAGAAATTTCCCTCATAATGAACAGTTAAAAAAGTTATAATAATATGAATAATGCATAATGCTTATTTTTATTGGATGAGTATAAAACTCAAGCGTTTAAACAAAATATTAAAAAACTGTTAATTCGTTTGAAAATAATTTCAAAGCCAAGTGATTAAACATCACTCGTTGTGTTGTTTTGCATAAACATGCATGTGCTGCAGGACATGTATATATACCGCTCGATAGTCAAAAAAATTAAAATTAATGCAGTGTATATGTTATGGTGAATGTGATAAATCAGTTATATATTATACATAATAACTGGTTATGGTGCATACTAACAAATTGTCTTAGTAAGTCTGTGATAAATTTATCACTTTTACAGGAGATTATGGATAATAACCAAGTGTTGTAGGTAAGTTTGATAAACACTTGAAATTTATCGTCTTTATCTGATTATGCATAATACCCTAGTATAATTGGTAAATTTAAGAAATATGAAAAAAATTGCAAATGAGTCCGGTATGTGTGATGAATAGTCAGACCCCGATATAATAACAAATTTTACTATCATACCCTGATGTAATGGTACAACACATATATGAATTATAGGAATTATCATCTATAGTACATCATATATGATACATCATCATATGTACATCATATGATTTATCATGTTTTACCAATGACGTGATGCTTTGGTAAACATTTGCATAATGAGCAATAAAAATAATTTTTCGAAACCTATTAAATTAACCAATGGCTTTTGGGTGCTATGCATAATCACTGGTAAAAGTGATTAATGTAGGGGAAATATATCAAACTTACAGAATGCTTTGTGATTATGTATAATACCTTGTTATATATGTTTATAACCAGATGCATCTTCTTCAATTCATTCTATGTTGATGTCTGTTCATATATTATAAACAATTTTCATAGATTAGTACTACAAACTGATGTACACCGTTACGTAATACCACTAAGTTCCAAGGGAGCGATAGAAGCTATGGGGTATAACATAGGATCCTATGGATTACATTGTGTTGGAGGGCGATGGGGCTTAGCTTGGGAAACTATGGTCTACACCAGTGGTTCTCAACCTTTTTTTGTCTATGGCCCCCTTTCAACCATTTCTCATTCCTGTGGCCCCCTTTTGCGAACATGAATATAATTTTATACTCCCCACCCCGTTTTGCCATTATAAGATAGTTATTCAGAAATTGTATGAAGTATAAATATGTTTAAATTTAATTTGATTAATTTTTAATTTATGAAAATAACGAAAAAGAAAAATAAACATAATAGAATACAGTAAAAAATAGAATAAATTATTTTTAATCAATGTAAAATCTGCGCTTGAAAACGGCACAATGCCATCAAGTCACTGTAACAGATGAAATTTGTATTATTTCCAATAATACAAATGATTTTTTTTTTCTTTTTGTGTAAATGATTCTGGTTTCATTGAGAATTTCACGCCGTTTTCAATATTAATACATGTTTCAAGGATATAGGTTCATGTTGTAGCCCTACTATGATTTTAAAAAAAAAACTAAAATGCGTGTGAAAATTTTTTTAAATATTTTTTTGAACCATTCATTCCAGAGAAATCATGTACGCAGTGACAAAACTATTCATGTGAACATAATAATGATTCATTGTCAGGATTTCAAGCCCATCGAAAAATATAAATAATCAGATTTTCAAATAAGAAAATTATCAGTTTGTTGACTTCAATCTCGATACGGTGAAAATCTGATATTTCATTGGATGACAAGCTGCCTTCAAGTGGCTTTTTGGTTAATAATGTGGCCGCTCTCTCGCAGGCGAACAAAGCAACATGCGTGTTGGCTTAAACACAACACAATATTTCACATAACAGCTGTACTATATTTAATATACAGGGCGCATAGGTAACGGGGCATAAGGCATTTCACTGGCGAACCATTGGTCATGGAGGCATACTTCCAGTTGGAAAAAGTATCCGAATAATGTGTAATACTCAGATATTTGATTCATGTTGCCAGGAGTTACATAATTATTAAAATATAAATGTTAACTTTTTATGCGGACACCCTGTGCCCCAAAACCCAATTGGAAAGTTGTTTCCTGGTCTCCAACAAAAAATTCAACGTGTCCAAGTTCAAATTTTCACTGAGATATTCAAAGAAAGTTGGAAAAAACAGCATTAAATGAGGGGCAACCATTTTACCTACATTGAATGCTGTTTTTTCCCAAATTTCTTCAATTTTTCGAATTCACATATCTCGGTGAATATTGTACTTAGAAACGTGAAATTATTTTAGTTGGCATCGGGAAAGACAGAGTTACAACTGGGTTAATTGGGTTCTTTGGCACACGGAGACGGTATAAAAAGTTGTTTTTTTTTATTTTATAGCTATACAATCCCTCACAACATGAATCACATATCTGAGTTGGACACGTGATTTGGATACTTTTTCTATTTGGGTATGTCTCTAAGACTAATGACTCACCACTAAAGTACACCCTATAAACCATACGTCCTGTTACCCATGCAGCCTCCAAATACCCACAAAAAAATAGTTTGAGACGAAATACAGCCAACTCTTATTTTAACAAATACCATTATAACGGGAAAAATATTGTTTTAACGAAAACTTTTCTAATCCCTCGGATAGGTTTACATAGGAACAATATAAAAATCTGGAATTCCTTTGTAACGAAATTTCGTTATTACGAAGTGATTTCTCAGGTCTCTTGGAGTTCCGGTCTAATGGGGTTTCACCAAAGCGTATTAATAAAGGGTCTTTCATACGCTTTGGATTTGACTGTATTTCCCCCAAAAAAAATCTGATCTAAATTTTTGTAGTAAAGTAATTGAACTTCGGCAATTAGATCTGAAAACAGTCCTTTTTATAATGATTATGTCCTTTTTACTTTTATAAATTTAGAAAGGAAACAAAAGGAAGAAAAGGTGGGGGGCCCCACGAAAGATTCCCTGACGCAGGAGGTAGGGGCTATGGAGTGAGCAATATGTAGGAGGCGCAAAAAATAAGTCCAACACGGGTACAGATTTTGTCTCGAGCCGCCCAGATAGCTTACATTTTTGTTTCTGGTATTACGATCACAGGCCTTGTCTATTTTTTCAACATTTCCGGTGTCAAGGTATAGTATGACTCAAAAGCGTGATGTCGTAAATTTTTACTGTGTTAAATTTTGTTGTCTTAAGTAAAGTCTACGCTGCCGCCCCTTACAACCTGCCGCCCGGGCACCCTTGCTTAAGCCGCCCCTGTCCCAATACATTATCACAGCAATGTAGTTTTACAAAATTTTAAATTTCGCGGGTATTTTTCCTCATGTATGATTTGGTCTCTTGGAGTTCGTTATAACTGAATTTGACTTTATTTCTTTTTAGCAGAGGCAATGGATTGGCACCCCCTTTCAAAATTCATAAAAAATACCCCAGAGCAATCATTCTCTATTCGATTTTTATAAATATATTCCCTATCAGACCACTCAGTGCTGGCTGAAGATAGCTTTGTGCTAAACCAGATGGCTATCCGTCTGTAATTGCATGAAAACGATGGGTTTTTTACAAGCTTTCATTTTTCACCCATCTACTTCTTGGATTACATTTACTACCAGCACTCAAAAGAATGTCAATGAATGGTCAACAAAGCTTTGTTTTCTTTATGACAGCCCTCTTTGAATGAAAAGTCTGAACACACACAATTTTCTGTCTTTACAGTTATTCCATTTTGTTTAAACCTCTTCTATAGTTTGTGTCAGGGCCTACTATCACCCCCAAGTCGTAAAACCACCGAGATTACATGAACAACTATTTTTATTTCCTTCCTCATGTCAATGTTACTTGAATGGGGAAAAATTGCAAAAAATATATTCTATGCATTTTGTTTGAAATTAAATTTTTTTAGTCAGAGTGACTAAAAAAAATTTAATGTCACAAATTTATTCGTGGCCCCCGTATCAGTAGCCGTGGCTCCCCTTTTGCAAGATTTTCATCCGTGCCCCCCCCCCCCTGAAATATCCTGGGATGGCCCCCGGTTGAGAACCACTGGTCTACACCATGGTTTTGTCATGTCTAAAACACATCATAAACCTTTGTCAAAAACCTCAAAATATTGCTTTTCAATATAAAAATTCCCATTGGAAATAAACATGTTAATTGCATGTAATGTTTAAAGTTACCATGCTATACAAAGAATAAATATTTAATATGATTGTAAAATAATTTTCTACTCTCTATAGAATTATTTCGGACAAAATATATGTTTTATTTTTTTTCTTATAAAATATACAAGTTATACAATCTGAATAAACCATAGCATAAATGCTAAAGGAAAAGCTATGAAACTATTTGATATTAAATTCAAGATGATTCTTGACCCTCAAAAATTTCTTCAACTGCTTATATATATGCATTGATATAAACAATCTGCTGTACTCTTTTTACAACAGATAAGTGTTTAAAAAAGTTTATTACATCATATATGTAATGTTGATTTCTGTTATTATTAAATTATCTAGATAATCACTGATACTTAAAATGATACTCTTATTGTGCATTGAATATATTGAATAACATTGAAATATATAATATTTCAATTTCTATTATATAAGACAACCATAAGTATTCTTTATGGGCATTGTATAATATTTTATCATGTGTATATATTGTTTACAATTTTTGTTAATTGCATTTTTAATTGGGTTGCTATATTTTTGAAATATATGACATCCATATTTTTATGGGCATCTTTTTCTCAGCCACCTCGTTGGGCATTTTGCCTGTTGTGGCATTGTATTTGTATATCTAGCGATCAAAATACTAAATTGTAGGACTAAAATATCATTTAATTTGGCATAGCTTGTATATGATGCTTATGAAGCTCTTGTAACTTATCCTTAGTCAAACTTAGTTATTCTTACTTTTGCACTATGATATGGTATATTTACTAGCTTTTTATAATGCAATGGTTTTCCAAATGAAGCTATATTTAAACGTGCAAAACAAGTGCTTTGAGTATCAAGTCCTATCAGCTATGCTTTGGTTGAAAATACTCTTTAAAACTCTGAGTTTATAAACCGAGGTAAACAAATTTAGGTGAAAATAAATGAGTTTAATTAGTGTATTAACAGATGCTGCGTGAGAATTTCTATATTGAATAAAATTTTGGGCAGATCAGAAAATTTAAAATATCAAAACATATTTTTTCTCAGTAATTATAATTCCAAATATAAAACCATTTAATCTACATAAAAGTGTTTTGTTATTTAACATATCAGGTTAAAAAACTATTTGACAATGTTGACAATAAGTTTTTGACTGTTTTAATACTGATTTGGTTTCTGGAATCAAAAACCTAACCTTCATGCCCTATCATACATATTTTGAATAAGCAGCGCTATTCCACTTAGCAAATTGAACACTGGTAATGAGTAGCTTAGATAAATAAACCATAAAATTATGTTTTATATGTTCTAGACTCTTATGTTGAAAAATTCAAAATTGCAAATTAAAATTAACATTTAGTTTTAATTACTGTAATAAATTAATGTTCATAAAATAAAACATTGTAATATGCAAAAAAAGTAAGTTTTTCATCATGTTATGTACCTATTGTGTTCAAAACATTATCAAAAAGCATTAATTTAGGTTTTTGATGGTTTTTGACATTTTTTAATGGTTTAAACCAGTTTTTGACATCAAAAACCCAGCTCTACAAACTGGATTTTCATTAAGACTGAAAATTTTCAGCCCCTATTAGTCATTTATAATGAGGTTCTACTGTACCTTCATAGACACATGTGTCATATACTAATTGATTAAATTCACTAAATTGATTTGATTGAGCTGTACTTACCTTCCTGAATGGGGATTTATCATTTCCAAAGTGTACTGTATGAACTCTGGATTTTTTCCATCGCCCCATTTCATTCGCAAACTGTTATGACTGTAGCCATAGCATTCTAGAAGTGGAGGATTAGGAGGTAGACCCCGAGTTGTTACTTTGAAAGATGTAAAAGGTCCCAAACCCATGCTGTTCACCGCTTGTATCCGAACCCTGAAAAAAATAAACAGGAAATAAGCATATTTGTCACTATTATTATTGCTTTATTTTTCAATTTCCAAAAATTTAAACAGGAAAGTTTTGAAAAATGCTGTTTAACGATTGAAAGAGTGCTTAATAATTTGAAACTAAGCACAACGAACATCACAAGAGTTGTATTCTTATTATGCTACGCATATTTTTTAGGTAGCAATTCTTTCCAGCCAGATATAATGGAAGGTTATTTTTTCAAAGGTGATGGTGTCTAGTGGGGAGATATGCCTTTTGACACAATATTTTCAATTTTTTTTATAAAAACTTCACTTGGTAAAAGTTTGTGTTTGGCACATCCCACACTGTAAACTCTGTGTTTCCCAACAAATTTGACCAGAAAATACCCAAAGGTGGATAGAAGAGAAGAAATGGGGGAGTAGCTGAAGTTTTTGTAACAGAAAAGTGTAAAATTAAAATTTTAAATATAAATTATATTTAAAAGCAAAAGAGGAAAAAGTTAAAAATGGGTCTGAGTTGAATATTCCAAGGTAAACTAAATTACAAGTTTTATACTGTTCCAAGTTACGGGATCTTTTTTGTTTCAAGGTACAATGCTGAACTATTTGTGAAAAATACTAATAACTTTACTCACAGTTCTGTGTAATATTGTGTGAGCACCTGGTATGATTTATCAGGTGATTCCATAGATTATAATTACCAAATATGGTTCACTACACTTGCAATGTCAAGAAACTCAGAAAAAACAAGCACACAATTTTTTTTTACTAAAATGTGCCTACTTGCAAGTCAGCTCTGTCAAGATCACAAAGATTTGAAACCAAATGCAGTTGTGCAAGCTTAGATATTAATTTTCAGAAGTATGCTATGAACCGACACCAACTACCAAACTATTGATAAATTTGTATTTTCACTGTTTTTTTAATCAATTTTAGTTAGCTTACTTCATTTCGAATCCCCAAACTCCTTATTAAATGGTACAGGCTATTTCATATTATCTTCTCTCGATAACATTATTTTCAAATACTTTTTTTTTCAGAGACATGATATTCAATTGTAGATATCGTACATTTGTCAATGCAATGACTATAATCCAAATTTTTTTAAAATATACAGGTTTTACGTTCCTGTCATTGTTCAAACAGAAATAATAATAACAATGAGATTCTATAATCCTTGCATTAAATGTATATTTTAGATTAAGTTAATATGCATTGTAATTGAAGAAATTACAAATTTTGTAGAACTGAGCATTTTATGAATCTGTAAAAAAATTATGCCCAAACTTATACTAAAAAATGGTTGTTTTTCTCACACTATCCAGATTCTGGATAAAAGAATTCCTAAATTTTTTCCCAAACATCATATCATTCAAGTTGAGATCATTAATATAAAGACAAAAATAGATTAAAATTTGAATTGCATTATTACAGATAAACCCTGACGAATAAATTCATAGTAAGCTCACTATTTTTAGTTCCACAACCACAATATCCACTAAAAATAGTGAGTTGTTCAGTATCATTTCAAAGAATATCAAGCAAATAGTACATACCTGTAGGTAGTTTCAGGTGTAAGACCATCAACCGTAAGTTCGGGTACCTCAGTACTGGTAGAAACAGAATCACCAACTTCAACATTGTAACTGGTAATCGCTGCACCGTGATTGCTTGGTTCTTTCCATGTCATGTCAATGGCAGTGGAAGTGCTAACAACTTTAACATTGGACACTGGAATGCCTCCTGGTGTTGATGGTGGAGTTTGACATCTCACGCTCTCACTAAATGCACTTGCGCCAGCTGAGTTCAAAGCCTATTAATATCATATCAAGATACCACTAAATTAGAATGAAATCCTCCTCTTCTGCTTTTAGAAAAACATTCCACCACTTATAGGATTTCTGGCTGCACTAATTTTTCTCTTTACCCTCTCATATTTACCAATACAGTCAAACTCATTTCATATGAGATCATGGGTATTATGAGCATTTTTAAAACCATGTTTAGGTCACTATTTAATTACATTATGGATTTTATGCTTTGCTATGAGCAATCAAATAAGAAGTTCAGTTGATGTAAGTAAATTTATTTCCCAGCACAGCATGCGAGTAAATGTTTTCCTGACAAAATCTGAAGTAGCATAAGCCAAAAGAAAAATCTGAAAGTTCAAAAATTTAGCTTAACCCAGTGTGTAATCAAGAATAACCTCCTGCACGAGCAGTAACTGAAAATCATATTATACCTCAATATAATTTCACATAGGATTAGTAGATGCATTATTATTTGTTTCTAAATTTGAATACCATTTATTTTCTAACTTTTTTGTAAACAATATAACAAGAAAATTTTAATTCAAGGAAACATTAGATTTTTTTTTCAATGCCTATAGTAGCTGAGTTTGGTTGCATATATCAGAGCAAGTAAAACAAACATAGAAAAGCAGCTATATATTGCTTTTTTTTTCTCACAAAAAACCAATACATTATAATTTTTTTTTATTCTGAAATTACCTTTATTAATTTAATATTTTTCAAATATTTCACAAATACAAACATATAATACACAAACGCAATTGTATAATACAAAAATACAATATATAATAGACAAACACATACACACATAATAAAAACACATTTTGTAGCCACAAGGGACAAAAAGTCCTTCCAGCACAGGCCTTAAGGAATTAGTCATTAAATATTTTTTTGCAACAGCGTTATCATATTTATTCGATACTTGTTCAAATGCATTTTCATTTGTATATTTTTCAATAAAGTTACTTATTGTGAAGCTTAATATAATATAATTATCATGCATCATTTCTCTTTTTAATTATCGTACTCTTCACTTGTACTCTGTTCAATATTGTTTTGAGATATACTTTTACAATACATTCATCAAAATGTTTTTGTAATCTATGCTTCTAATGAAGTCAAATAATGTATGATTTATGTTTTTATTAATATTAAGTTGATTTTCAGTATGAAAATGTTTAATGCCTTAGGGTCAATGTAAAAAAAGCTCTTTTTATATAATGTTTTATTATGTTTTGGCACTTGATAAATTTGATTATATCTATTTGTATTTCTGAGAAATTGAATTTTTTGGATGTTATGCTGAAACTGATATTTAGAAAGAAAAGTGATCTGCCTCCTCAGTTTCGGCACATAACATCTAGAAAATTCAATTTCTCAGTATATTTCAGGCCGAAAAAATACCATCTCTTCATATTTGTAGTTATACTTTGATTTTTATTAAATAATTTTTATTTAATTGTAAAAATTTGATAACTGTACAAAAAGTTTGTTTCAAAGATAAAGTATGGCATTGTATTTTAGATCTATTAATATCCGATATGTTATGTTATATAAATATTATCTAATTTCAGAATACTCTTGTAATATACTCCTCCCCAGGCACTGATTGCATAATTAATAACTGAATATATCCATGCACATGAAACAAATCTTTTAAAAAATGTTCATCCATCAAGTTTTTAATTTTGTAAATAATCAATGAACATTTTCTTATCTCTTTTTATTAAAATATCACATGGTGCGAGTTATATTTAAGATCATTCTGTATTGTGATACCAAAATAATTGCACTCACAAATAAACTGAAGGTGTAAATATAAGCCACAACAGAAAAGTGTTACGGAAAGCGCATTTGTCCTTTCCCACACCCCACTGTCAGAGATGTACTTTTATCTCTTAAACAAGAAAAACTATTCTTCCAGAAGCGCAAAAAAAAAAAAATGATAATCTAAATTAACATTCACCTGAATTCTGAATAAGTATGATGTTGCCGGAATTAAATTTCTCACTTCAGAACTAAGTTGATTTCCAACATAAACCTGTTGTGAGAAAAAGAATCCATAAAAATAACTATTAAACAAATCACTATGCAGCTTTTCATGTGAAAAATAATTTTTCAAGCAAAAGTGTTCTACACACATTCACACATATAGCACAAAATTTAAGTAGCGTAATTAAAACTCAAGCAATGCTGACTGCTTTCGACATTAAGGATATAGGACATGAGAAACACAAACAAAGGGTAACTCAAAAGAAAATAGATCTAGAAACACTGGTTTAAGGTGGCTACACACATAACTGCAAGCTTGAAAAGAATGCATGTTCAATCTTTTTGAACAAGCATTAATGATCATATGGAAATTTTGAGCGAGTATTTTGATAGCACAAGCAGCTTGAAGACTAAATCAAATTTTAGTTAAGCATGCTTGTACAAGTCCCACTGTTTGTTCAAGTGAAACTTAAAGTGTGTGACATACAGGCACCCATATCAGTCTTCATGGTTCAGTGAGCTCTGCTTAGCATCAGTATTTTTTTGTTGATGTTTTTCTTTCTTATGCAAGGACAAAGGCAGCAAAAGTGAGTGCACCACCGCCTGAACTCAACATAATCCAAGTACAAATTTATTCTGCTGCAAGCATACTTATAATGGGCAGTGTTGAAATGGAAATTATGTATGCTTGTACAAAAACATTGAACATGCATGTTTGTCAAGCTGGCAGTTACATATATAGCTCTGCTTTTTTAGAGTTTACTCAAATTATGGTATGCTATTCCTTCTTCGTGAGGGGGGAAACAAATGTTCACTTATTTCTGCAGCTTCTTAGAATAATATAGGTACTAAAGCTTACATTTTAATTGTATTTTAATGAAAATACTAAATTTATATATTTCATAAAGCTACCAATTGAGGGTAATCATAGATTAAAATACATGTAAAGTTTGGTATTCTTCTATTTTCAGCTTTATTTATTCCTTGTATTATATTTGATCACTGATTAACAAATTGATCCTATTTTATAGTGTACAATTAATATCAATATTTTTTGTAAAAAAATACCAACAGTATTGTGGAGAGGTTTTCATCAAAACAAGAAAGTTTTAAAACACTTCCTACTTACAGGCTGGAATGCATCACTTTGACAAGCCTCTAAGCGATATTCCATAATTGCAGCACCATTGTTTTCTGGTTCCAACCATGATACAAAAATAGAATGAGGCGAACGAGGCACAGCCTTAAGATCATTTGGCACATCTGGCGAACCCGCACCAGTTGTTATCCTTAGAGACTCAGACCACTGACCATGCTAGAAATACACAAACAAGCAAGATATTTTGTCTCAATAATGAATGAAATATGTATCAGTGAAACAAGATAAAACCGATCTGGCTTTAGAATAAAATTGGGAAAGGAAACATGAACTCACCCCTATTTGGTTGTGTGCTCGTACACAAAATGCGTATTGTTTGCCTGGACGCAGAGCAGCTACAATACAATCCGTTCCAGTGCCTTTATAAACTTGTCTTGTTGTATCATCAGGGTTTTGGACCTCAACTTCATACTCAAAGACTTCACTGCCACCATCATAGTCAGGAGGCGCTATAGCACAGAGTGAGTGAAAAATATATAATAAAAAGTATAAGAGCTTCAAAATTAAATGAGCATTTTTGCATTTCAACTTTTCATATATTAGAACTTCCCCGATTTCAAAGACAAATTACCCCATTTTATATGAGCTGTATGAGCTTTAGGTTTCTCTACTAAGCGTGGTGGTTGGCATTTCCCAGGAACAACTGCTGCAGTCTGAATTGCACATAGGTCAGAATACTGAAAAAAATTGACAAAAAGATATAAAAATGAATAATGCAAAAACAAAATTTAACATTAAACATGCAACAATTCATTCATATGCCAAGAAATTGCAAACAAAAATAAAAACATTAATTAATAAAAATGACCAAAGGGTTTATTAACTTACAGGGCTTGTTCCTCCAGCACTTTTACATTTAACTCTCAAAAAATACATAGTTGCTGGATTCAGATTATCACATAAATGCTCCAGATCACTTCCGGAATATGCACATTCAAAGCCTAGAATAGCGTGAATGAATAACCAAATATAATTATTAAAAAATGATATACATGATAATTTATTTGAAGCACTTCTTGAAAATTGTTACCCTAAGCTATCATATTGTTGAGACTATAATAAATACAGTATTCGCTTTGCTGTGCAATACTTAAATTTTTTGCTCTGTTTCTTCTAATCTTAAACACATGATCACAGAATACAAAAATACTTCACAGAATACAAAAATACTTCACAGTCTACTAATTTTTCCACTTAGCTCATCTAATTTATGAAAACAAGTATGTTGAATATCCAGCATTTACACACATGCACAATAAAACCAAGATTTATGGTAGCAAAAGCAAACATGAAATTCAAACTACCTCTAATGTGGTTCATGAAACAAAGAATCCTAAAATGCAGAGAACAGAGAAGATTCAAATCAACTAATTCAATTGTTTCTTGAGTCGAAATATTTAAAAAAATTTTGGAATCTGACTCTGCAACATCACTGATTGTGCAGCAACCCAGATCACCTTTTTTTGTATATTAGACAGGGGCATTGTTTTATTTTCATGCTTCGAGACAGGAATCAAACCCCAGATTCTTTCCAATCGAGACATGTGCATCATAATATTTTATATATGACATGATCTATCAATTAAAACAATATTTACATAAATCACAGAAGAACATAACAGACCGAAAATGAAGATGAAAAAATTTTACTGAAAGTGCAAAAAGTAAAGCAAATAACCAATTGCAATGTACAATATAAATCAACAAAGTATATACCATATCCTCTGTCCATCTCCAGCTCATAACCTGAGACTTGTGACCCACCATTGTCCTTTGGTGGCTCTGGAAATATAGTTTTGAGCAAAAATTGAGGATTTACACTCATATTTAACACTGATGATAGCAGATATATTGTGAGAAATAATAGTAAATATTTTTAGCTTTTTTCAACATGTGCTCATAATAAAATTGTGGGCAACAGACATGGACCGGATCAAAGGGTGAATGTTGTAACTTCAAAGCATCAATGTTTAAGAAAATTCTGCATACAATCATCAATAAAATATTGTTTAAATTGAATCGTTTTACAAGCATCATTTTTTGCAATGTTGAACACACAAAGGGAGATCAATGATTTCAAAAGAGACAAACTGTGAAATGCTTACATTTCCCTTCATCTGAATCAAAATTTCTCTCTTTATATAACAATTAGATTCCTATACTTCACATTGAGTTCTTTTATAGGTCAAGGTTAAATTTCCACATGTGATGAAAAATATGTGTACCTCCATTAACGAAAAACACTCACCCCAAGCTATTTTGAAACTGGATGAATGAACCCTGCCCTTCAAGTAAGGTCTACCAGGAGAAGAAGGTGCATCTGGCAAAGTAGTAAGAGTGACAATCTGGCTCCAGGGGCTGGAACCTTCATCATTATTGGCACATAACTAAAAGAAAATTATGTACAGTGCTATGAAATCATGATTGAATAATAAGAAAAAACAATATCACAGGTGAGAAAATTTTTTCTTTACTCGACAAATAAAAATGATTTGAGTAACAATAACTTTATCAATAATACCATAAAAAAATATTGCATACTCGAAACTTATATTCAGAATTTCTTCCAAGGCCAGAGCAAGTATAAGACGTTTCTTTGCCATTGAACACAGGAAGGAAACCATGCAGCTATGATTGCAAAACAAATAAAGAAAGAAATCAGAATGTGCTTATAAAACAAAAGTGTCATAAAATTAGCACATGTATTTTTTAATGTAAAATACATATTGATTTTGTACAAGAAAATTCTTATAACTTCTAGGCTACGCCACTATTGTAGAAAAAGAATTAAAGCCATAATAAAAACAGAACCTCATTATAACAGACTAATAGGGGCTGAAGGTTGTCCATTTAATAAAGGTCTGGTTTATAATAAATAATTCATATAGGGGGTGTAATGCAACAGGGTTTACATCAATTGAAGTAGTTATCTATAAAAAGTGTATATTATACATAAAACAAAAAAACCACTTTCAACATAGGTTGAATTTGTACACTGCATTCATTTTTATTTTTCTGGCTAAGGAGCAGTACAGGAGTACGAGTTATGCAGCCCATCAATGTTCACACAAAACACAACAATCAACATTTAATCGCTTGCCTGGAAATGTTTTTTTTAAAAACAAGTTAATACTTTTTTAAATGCTTAAAACACATTTTAAACTTGTCAGATAAAAATATAAGCGTTACTATTATTATTATAATCTTTTTAACTGTCTGTTATAAGCTAAGGCTGTAATAATGGGGTCCATTATAATGTGGTTCTACTGTATTTGCATCATCTCCATCTCTTCTCAAACAGAAAATATTCAAAAAGACTTACTGAACCCTCTTCTTCCATCTGCAGTGTGAAACTGTCATCATTAGGCCTAAGTTCCCATGTCAATGATAATGAAGAGCTTTGTGCTTGAAGTAATTCAGGTGGCATAGGCTGACTTGGGGCACTCCCACTCGTTGAAAAACATGCCACATCACTGAAATTACTGCAAACAGATTTATTGCAAAGTTAGCATATTTTACACTCCTTCAATAGCTAATATAAAATCACATAAGTAAATGTTATAATAAAAACTGCAACTAATGTCAGAGAGTAAACAAAAAACATATTGCACTTGATCTGTCTTTCATCTGCTACAATACCGAAAATGTTTTGATTACATGTAAACATACAAAGAGTTTGAAGACTGATCCACTCATGATATTAATATTCTTACAGTAGATTTTCAGGGGGGGAAAAAAGGACTTTTTCATTCCAGATACATGTTCAATTTAAAATGACTTTTTTCAGAAATTTATCAGAATAATAAGTTTGATATATTATTATTAATAACACTCATGTAAATAATAAAAACTACAAATACTTCGATCATTAGTGACAAAAATTTGTAGACATCCTTTTTGATTATAATTTCAAACTTTACTTCATAGCAAAGCATAACATCAAATTGAAACAGAAATCTCAAGTGATACCTTAAAATTACAAGTTTGATTCATCCTCAAAAATTACTTAAATCATGTAAAATATGAATCTCAAAGAGGAAAATTTTTATTAGTAATAATAGGGATAACAAAAATTTGTTCCGAAATTATACGATATTAAAAAAAGCATAAAAATCTGTTTGCATTATTCAGTACAGTGTATTTCATATGAATGTCAGTTGTGTTAACAAATCAAATACACACTGCACTACGACAATCACTGCCACAGCTTTGACTTGTTCAATCCATTCAAGCTTTTGTGTGTGCCCCCAACTGGATTTTAAGAATTTTCTAGAGCACATTTCCCATTTGTAAATCAAATACTTGGTAGCAAATAAAAGCACTTCTCAACACTTTTTTTTACCAACCTTTTGCCAAATTCATTCACAGCAGCTAATCGAAAACGATAGCAAGTGGATGCCTTCAGCTTCACAGCTTTGAACTGCTTTTGAAGGCCATTGAAAATTTCAACAAAATTGTCTTCATTAAGCCCCTTAAAAGAAAAAAAAATTAAATTCAATCATTGTAATAATTGATAAAAATCAATAAGTGGCAATTATATAGCTTACATAACTTTTATATTTTTACTGCTGAGAAAATGTATTCAAATATATGAGCCAAATTATTGATCATTATTCATTACAATCCACATGAAACATTTATTTCAATCCCATCATATGTAGGTAAGTACTTTTCAAACAATTTGTTTTCTCATCTTTTCAATTACAAATACAGTGGCCACAATAGGCAAATTGCCCACCCCTAGGTTATTGAGATCACTTTTCATGTGAAAGACTTTCCTGAACTAAAGAAACTATTTTGTATGCATTCATAGCCAATCTTAAAATTTGTTCATAATACATACTTATTTGCTCATAAGCTAACAAATTTACAAAAACATATTTGTCTGCAAAAAATTCAGTTTGTCACCAAATTTTATTAAATACTTTTAAATTGAAAAAAATTGCAATTATAATGCATCAGAGTGTTAGAAGAGATAAGAGAATCCAAGATATTCATTGAAAATATTACCTCATCATATTCCAGTATATAATTACTGATTCTCGAACCATTATCGACAGCAGCCTAAACATGAAGGAAAACAATCAGTATTATATTATTCAGTTTTTATACACAGAAACTTATAATTACTTGTAGCACAAAACTGGCATTGAAAATGCCACATAACTTCAGATCGGAATCTCTAACCTATTGCTCACTAAAAACAAATGAAGTAAGCAGTAATTATGCCAGATTTCACATGTGTAAATCATTTACCAACAGACTTAATAATTAGACATCATATTCAAGGATCAGCATTAAGCTGATTCAAGTTAAATCACTTATCAGATATAATATGGAAGCTGAATTCCATCCAGAGTAAGCCATGACAATATGCATGAACAGTGTAGAAACTCAAGAATACAAATACAACGCCACAACAGGCAAAATGCCCAACGAGGTGGCTGATAAAAAGATGCCCATAAAAATATGGATGTCATGTTTCAAAAATACAGCAACCCCATTAAAAATGCAATTAACACAAATTATAAACAATATATACACATGATAAAATATTATACAAAATAGTTCACAATGATGCAAAAAGGCCAAACTGCTTTACAGTTTCTGAATAATATGAGCACGAGATCATTTATTTCTCTCGCTTAATAACTATAGTAGAGCCTTGTTAAGTCATCACCCTAATATGTCACCACTCCAGTAAGTTGTTTTTCCTCTGTCTCATTCAGCTTTTATAGATAACAATGTTATTAAAACCTTGTTTACTCGTCGCTAATTTTGGTTCACTCATCGCTATGGTAAAGTTTGAGAGAGGAATGGATGATTTTTATGACTCCCTTTATTAGAAAGAG
This sequence comes from Pholcus phalangioides, assembly GCF_987345545.1. NCBI lineage: Eukaryota > Metazoa > Arthropoda > Arachnida > Araneae > Pholcidae > Pholcus > Pholcus phalangioides. The sequence continues at coordinate 30,289,335 of NW_028301601.1, forward strand.
CTTGATAACAGTACTACTATATGTTCAAAAGTGACCATAAAAGCCTTATGTACCAAACCAGAAAACTTTGAGTAACAAAAGTTATGCAAAGGAAGTTTTTGCCGACTAAAAACTGAAAGTTCTTGAAACATTAGGGGTTGTTCAAGCTGGACCTGATTTCTTCATGGGTTGCACTAATTTAGGGCTTCAAATTCAAACTAAAAATCTTTGTTGAAAAATTAGACATTCTTTTTGAAAAGTTGGGGTCTTCTGCTGTCTGCTTATCCTTTTGCCCAAGGCTCTAAACTGAAAATTGGACCTTTGTGTTCTAGATTACCTTGTAGTTTTATTATAAATGTAGTGTGTATATGAAATTAATGTGCAATAGTTCCATCACAGAGGAAAGTCCAACTATTCTAACAGTTGCTCTAATTTGTCTAAATTAAAAATTACTAGTATAAATGATCAGTGTATTTTACTCACCGTGATAAATGCCATATAAAACTCAAAAATGTAATTTTTTTTCCTTTATTATATATAATTTTCGTAAATATTGTTGTTTAATTCCTATTTTAATAAATGTGAAATTACTTCAAATTTATATGATTTTCACAATATTGCACATCGAACCAGAGGGTACTTTGCTTAAGTTGACACTCCGCTTAAGCAGTCATAATTTTTTGATAGCATGAGTGACAATTTATTGAGGTATTGATGAAAATTGTTTGTTCGAGTTCGAAGACTGTCGTCCATTTGAGTTAGTTCTCAACGTTTCCCCAACACTAGTGGTTGGCATCATCAGGAGAATTGATAAAATTGCATCAGCATCATCTCTGCATCGTCAGGAGAATTGATAAAACTGAAGTTTTATCAATTCTCCTGATGATATCATCCACCAGTATTGGGGAAATGCTGAGAACTAACTCAAACGGACGGCAGTCTTCGAACTCGAACAAACAATTTTCATGAATACCTCAATAAATTGTCACTCATGTTATCAAAAAATTATGACGTATTAAGCGGAGTGTCAACTTAAGCAAAGTGCCCTCTGTTTCGATGTGCAATATTATGAAAATCATATAAATTTGAAGTAATTTCACATTTATTAAAATAGGAATCAAACAACAATATTTAAGAAAATTATATATAAATAAAAAAAACCTTTTTTGAGTTTTTAGTATTTATCATGGTAAAATACACAGATATTTTATACTAGTAATTTTTAATTCATCATCAGGAGAATTGATAAAACTTCAGTTTTATCAATTCTCCTGATGATATCATTCACCAGTATTGGGGAAATGTTGAGAACTAACTCAAACGGACAATGGTCTTCAAACCAGAACAAACAATTTTCATCAAATGATGGCCGCAAAAACCTTATCAACTATTTATTAAGGTATTATTGTATATTCATAAACAAATGAGTGGTAGATATGCAGCAAGTTAAAATAAAATCTCGGTCTGAAACTGGTGGGCATGTTCACATCAGTATGAAAAAAATAATATTTTTGAACTTGAAATGAGCATTATGTTCCACATTCACCACACCATTCTCTTTCGATTCTTTCCTTGCTAATACTTTGAAATCCAAGTGGAGAATTACCACCGTCCCCCAAAAGGTGTTCCATACAAAAAGCATTAAGCTAATCAATATCATGAATACACCAGTACGATGGGCCAGCAAGCAATAGTCATCTCACATATTTGGTCAGCAGACTCAAAAAAAAGTCATGCATCCCCTTGCTTTAGATAATCTTTGACTGATAAATCTTTAATTCTGGCAAAAAATTATTTGGAATAATTTTCTGGGAACCAAACAAATACAAATATAATTTTACCAGGAAACTTCCTGGTATTAAAGTATTTGAGATGAACTTAATTGGAACTTAATTAACTGATTATTTAAAGTAAAATGAATAATATTTTATCATATTTATACCTTATTGCCAAGAGCAGTGGTTCTCAACTGGAGCTCTTTGTTGCTATCTCAACTCCAAGAGTATTTCCCAGAGGCTAAGCAACCACTCGAGGAAAATAAAAATCAGTAAATTTATTTATTTTTAAAAAAGAGGCGTACAAGGCTCCACCATAGAAATTATATGAGCTAAAAAAGGCTCTGCGAGTCAATAAAGGTTGAGAACTGCTGGTCTAAAGAACTTTGATGAAATGAAAACAAATGTATGCAGCACATCAGCATAACTGCCATAGGAAATATATCCCACAAAGCGTAGAATACGCACATCAAAATTTATAGAAATTTCACAACCCAGACAAACACAACGTTAGAAAAAAAAACATTTGATACATCATGCATTCACAAAACTTACATTCCATTTCAGAAACAAACTGGTTTTTGTTCTTGACAGTAGCTTAGGCGGTTGGGGTTGTTCAGGTTTACATGATAAAGTTCTAAAAGAAGCACCTAGAACAATACAAAATTAACAGCACGAGTATTTTAGCAGCATTCAAAAAAGTTAACCATGTTAACATTCAAAAATTAACATTCATCCATCATTATATTGGTGCCTCTCGGTGAGGCGCTAAGGGCTATAGCTCCTAGCATATCTAGTACATAGCTAAAAAAAATCACATTATTAAGAAAATTTTAATGGTTTTAGGATGATTTTGGGGGACTTGATCCCGAATCTTGGCTCTAGTTTTTCAGATAAAGTGAAAATTAAATTTCAATGGTAACACATAAGCATTGTACATATCACATTGTTCAGAGTATGCATTATCCCAAAAACTAGAACCAATTCGGCGAAACCAATGCTAAATTCAGAATCAGTGCCCCCGAAATGACTCTTAAAATCACCGAAATATATTTGTCCCGATGATTCACTATATTTATTTATAATGTACAATTTCAATGTGATTTGTATGCTGCTTATGATATTACTATTAAAATTTAATTTTTACTTTATCTCAAAAACTAGTGCCAATATGGCAAAACCAATGCCAGATCCGGAAGTAGATCCATCATTGTTAAGCATTGTTATCTATCAACGAACAACTGCCCAATTTTAGACCTTATAAATTCAATAAAATAAGAAAAGATTAACTTACAGTCAGAGGGATTTCCTGATACATCATTCAACGATGCTCGTAGACTGAAACAGAAGAAAAATAATGTCCATAGTAAGAATTGAATAGTTAATAGATATGCAAGGTGAAATGAGAGATGAGCAGAAACTATTTCATACTATAGTAGAACCTCGTTTATCTGGGCTAATTGTGTGGACGGAGAACACAGATAATTAAAAAATATGGTTAAACCACTGAGAGTAAAAAAAATGATTTAAAACAACAAAAATCGAGAAAAAAATGTATTTATGTATTTTACCTGTTTAAAGTGACTATCCACTGTATATATTCATATTAACCTTGCGAAAACATCTAATAAAAAATTACACTTATTGAATGATAGCCACACTACCAATATACTGGGTTTTGTTGCTGGCAGAAAGAACCTCGATTATCTGGGCTAATGTTGGGGAAGTTGATCATGGATAATTAAAAAGCATGGTTATCCTTTCAATGTCAGCCATTTGGCAGTCATAAAATGTTTTATGAGAATGACACAAACACAGAATAGCGCTGGTCTAGCTGATGAACCATGCGGTCATGTGACTGCATCCAAAGTTACAGCATTGTTGTACATCATGTTTCAGTTGTAAAAAAAATAAATTTTGACTAACTGGCCGGTATTTTCTGTAATTGGCTGTAAATCTTCAAGAGTGGATCGCCCCCCCCAGAAGAATGTCTGGTTTTTAAGTGTGCATATGGGGGTTGCCGTTTGAATGCATTGACATAGGAGCTCAGCTTTGAGAACAGGGGATGGGGGGCATCCTTATTCTCAGAGATCTCCTATTCTGTAAAAGACTGGAGAAATCCAGTTCTAAAAAATGGAAATGTTTGTTTTCATTACAAACCTTCACAAAATCTTACATAGCCAATGAAAAAAAAACCAACAACAACATAGATATAGAAGACACGAAATTGAAATTTTCATAGCACTGTTAATCCGCTTCCCGATTAATCTGCACACAGATCATCGAGGTTCTACTGTATAATAACTGTAAAATTTGTCTCTTATTAGCATACTTTTCAACAGTGAATTGAGTGAATTCAACAGTGAAGTCTTTTCTGGCTATCTGGGCCTTTATCACTAATTAAAATTGTATATAAAATATCTCCTAAATTGATATCACTGAGTGTTGTACTGGAATCTACAGGCGAAACAAGGACTCAATACTGCATTCAATAGTGAAATCACAAAAAACAACTTTTTTTTTTCAGATGTATGAACTTACCATACATTATAAAATGAGCCAGGCTTTAAATCACACAGTCGGAATTCCAAATCCTTTCCGCTGAAGAAAAATAAAGATAAGAACATCAAACTCTACATAATTAATTAAATATATTGAATGTCAATTTATCAAAAAAGCCTACCCACCTATAAACAACTTTTTTCTGGCTATCTGGGCCTTTATCACTAATTAAAATTGTATATAAAATATCTCCTAAGTTGATATCACTGGGTGTTTTACTGGAATCTACAGGTAAAACAAGGGCTGACCAAGTCGCTAAGGCACTTCTTGCTGTTACATCAGATATCTACAGAAAAATAAAGCTATTATCTATCTATTATCAATAATATTTCAAAATTTGATGCAATTTTTCATTCTCAGGCTAATTTATATATTTTTTAAACTAAACTGATTCACGCATTTGGCATATTTTTAATAATGTAAATTATGAGCAATGCGGAATTTAGTTCTATAAATTTAAATTTTATCTATGGCGTAAATATTTGAATAGATTGCCAGTAAATATTAAATGTAGCTGAAAACTTACATTTGGCTTCTCAACAGCAGAAAGGAATTCATATGCCTTTGATTGATCTGAAAATACAGAAAAAAATGAATAAAAACAGGAAACATTTTCAAGTTTTTCATGTGAAATTAAAAGACATATTTCAATACACATATAAATTTGACTTTCTGGTAATAGTTTTCTCCGTTGGATCATATTTCTCAAACCATGGCCATTTTACACAAAGAGCTATGTAGACAAGGACCCGAAATGTATAACTTATTTTCAATGGCTCTTTTCTTTTCCAATGCTCAGTGGTTACTTAACTAACTACAAGAATTAGGAAATTTTGGATGCAGAGCTATATAGCTTGTGTAGTCACATTGGCACTACCTCTCTCATTCAAAGGCAGCAATCTTGATCAGGAAAGAATCTGACAAGAACTGAGTCAGTTTAAAACACAAACAACTACCAAATGTCTTTCGTGGTATAGAGTTCTAATTTATTTCAAAATTTTGCAAGAACTTACTTCAAGACACTAACAAAAAAATTAGATGTTGAACACCCCAGTCCAAAAAAGAAAAACACAATCAACACATCAACAGATAGAAGTCAAATTAAACTCAAAGGAGAGTGATTTTTTTTGTCACTGTGTCCTAATTTGTGCCAGATTTGATAAAATTTTAGACAAAAAAAAGATGCATTTGAAATATAATAAATCCCCCCCCCCCCCCCCCGCACGCACACACACACAGCAGAATGTTTTACATTGTTCTGCATAGAGCAATCAGCTAACTGGAAATGTTTAGCGGTAAAAATCCCCATAATTTTCTACATTTTTTTTAAATTCTTCCAGACTGTTCTAAACTAGCATTGATTGGTCTGCAACGTACATCACAGATTTCTGTATATTCTGCTTTGGGAGAATTAATTTATCAAAATTTTGTGAAAGGTATATAATATCAATGATATAGAAAAAATGTGAGAAGACACAAAACAAAATACTCTTATCAATTTGAAAATCTTTGATAATATATATCCGACCCAAAAATATGAGGGAAAGAGATGATGGAACAATTCAGGGGATCTTTTCTTGAAATAATAGATGAATCCATTTCCTGACAATGAATCATTTTTATTTTTTTAAGTCTCATTAAAAAAATTTATAATCTGACTTTTGATTAGAACTAGACAGATTTAAAACACAAATCAAATACATCAGGGGTTTCAAACTCAATTAGACCCCGGGCCATTCTAAAAATTATTCAGTAATGTTTGTATCAGCCCAAAGAAACAATCATTTGCACTACATCCATGAACACCTGAAATTTTATTGAACGCTATTGAAAAATAATGCATATTTGTATATATTACTTCCAACTGGTCATGAAAATTATCAACTATTACTGTTATTCCTTCGACCCCAATTTGCCTTGATACAAAAATATCATGAGAAATGCTTGCACATATTTGAGACAGACAGACATGACAGCTAACAGCCCAGAGACCATCTTGGGATGGTTTGCACTCTTTCCAAAAGGGATGGACAGTCTCGGTGAGCCACAATTAGATTTTTTGCAGCATTTACCATCCATTCTTTAATCAAGGAACCGTAGTTGAAGGGTTTGGAATGTTTTGCAATTATGTAGCTGATTTCATTATATGTATAGGCTCTTTTTTTTTTTTAGACAAATTCCTCACACTTTTTAATAACAAAATAACATTAGTTTTCTTTAATTTTAAAAACTTTTTAGGATCTTGTTGGGACATTGCGGAATGCTCACAAGTTACTTCAGGGGTCTCATGCAGGCCACGAGTTTACCCTCCTTGTCTATATTATATGTGTGTGTGTGTGGTAATTGAATCCATAACACACTGGTTATAAAATTGATATGAATTGAAAAAATGTTCACAGTTACTTACCACATGCAGAATTTTGCAAGTTTGCCTGAACATCGTGTGAAGTTGTATTTTTGGAACCCTCTGAAAAAAAAAAGATATTTCATAGAACTAGAACAATTGCCTTTTTATATTCATTCATATATAAAACTCAAGAAAGAAATCAGAAAACACCTTGATTCCAGTCATAGTCACAATATAGATTAATACTTATGCTTGTAATGTACAGAAATTTTTTCTTACCATTGTGAGAAAATGTTTCACTGCGAGCTGTGCTATTTTCTTTCTGGCGAGCTTCAAGCCTTTTCTTTAGCTTGAAAAACTGTTTCTGGGTTCTTTCGTCTTTGCTCATATTCCCTTGTGAATTCACTGGTGAATAATGCCCTAGGAATGCAAAAAAGAAAAAAATGCATACATGCATAATTTTAACTCTGTCAGCGACATGATAAATCCAAACTGTTTATTCAAAAATATAAATAAACTAATAAAACAACAGAAAACTCCAAGATTTCTGATTGGAGATTTTCTTTCTCTCACTAAGATAATGAGTTTCAAAACATTCATGCCAAGAAAGACAGAAATGTGCTACATATGCGTTGGCTGACCATATCGAAAATGAGACATCGTTCCAGCCATAGTCATAACTTCACCTACTATACAGTGCATGCTGCTTTATGTGATCACATCAGGACTCAGTTTCTGATAATAAATGAATGATAACTTTATCCAAAAAGTCCTGTTTGCAGGTACAGTGACCATAAATGGTAAACAGGTGTTTGTACACTGGGAAAACTTTTCTTCTTTCCCACATAATTGATTGAAAAATGCACAAATTACAATTTTTTTAATGTACAATACATGGATCCCCTGAAAAGTCTCTTGGAAAAAAAAACTAGTCAACCGATAGAAACTGATGAAGAACTGAATAAAATAGGTTTTTTCGTCATACATTCACCTTCACTATAGGAAGGCCATTGCAAAAGCAGCTTCACACCTATATGGATCACAGTGAATAACCCACATGGGTTGATTACATCATTCAGTATGGAAATGTTTGTCAACAAAAGGATGGGAAGAAAACACCTTCTAAACCCCTACATAGTCTTGCAGCCTGATAATGATAACTTAGAGGAGTAAAAATTAAGTTTAGTTAGAACTTAGCTTCAGAATGAGTAAAAAATACCTTTCGACAGAAAAAAAAAATAACATTGCCTGTGAAGTCTCGATACCTATAAACAAATTTTTTCCCCCATGTTATGATATTGATCAGTTTTGATCTTTGCAAAAGTGATAACACAAAATTCCCAAATGATAGCATTATCTGTGATTCCAATAAGCGCCATCTCTCAACTGTACTTATCACCCAATAACATCAGGTTAAGTTATGTCGTTTGCACTCAAAAAAAATCATGCAAAATATTTTTAAAAAAATCACCATACATATCAAAAATGAGACAGGTGGTCACAGAACACATACTATCTTTGTGAATTGGCATCAAGAGGATAAATAGGAATTGAAGTATTATGCGATTTTTTTCATCTTATTCTCATCATGATTGGATGATGTGACAATAGTCGTGACCCAAATCCTGGTTGTCCCCACGACTTTGAAAATTAAAAGAACAAAATCACCACCAACATTGCTCATATTCTCATTTTAAGAGGGGGAACAGAAACTATACTTTTTCTTCCTCTGGAAATTGTTTAGGAATCCCCCCCCCCTCCCACCCCGCCAAATATAGCAAAAAGCAATGATCGTTTGCAACTGGGATGATATTTGAGAATTTTTTGGCCTCAGGGCAGCTATGGGCTCTTTTCAATCCTCAAAAACAAAAATATATCACTTTTTTTTTGTACGATCCTTTAAGTGGTTATAACAAATAGATTAATAACACAAACAGAATATAAAACAAATATTAAAAGGACAAAAAGCAAATAAAAAATGCATGATATGTGTTTATTTTGATAGGCTACATCACAATGTACATACCTAAACTGCTTGCACTTGGAGAATTATTACTGCTGCAACTGTGAGGCATATGACCACCATGATTCGTAATATTTGCTAGTCCAGGCTGCAGATGTGTGTGATATTGCATAGGAGGCGCATAGGAATGATGGGGATATATAAAGAACGGCCCTCCTCGAGATGAACTTGAGGCAGAACCAGATGATGAAGCAGCAGTTTGCTAAAACATACAAATGTAATATGATGAGGAAAAGGAAATCTTCCTATCAGGCTATATTTGTATGCGATGCATAATCAAGTAAATATGCCCAACAAGATGCAACAAACAACAGCTCATAAAATAGCTAATTTGGGAAAGATATAGAGTTTGATACATAGAGTAAAATCTCAATTATTTGAATATGCAGAGGATGACAAAAAAAATTAAACATCATTAAAGACACTCATTGGCAATTCCGATTATAGACAAGTAAAAAAAAAAAGTTAAAAAAAAAAGATTTTTCAAAGTAACAGTGCAATTTGCGAATTTATATTGGTGAAAAAGGTAAAAAGCTACTGGATATGAAGAAATTGTCAGTTGTAAATTATTCTAATAGCCAAATAATGGAACAGCAATATTGAAGGAAAAATGCATTATATACACACTTTTACATTATCAACAGGACCGTAACTAGCCATTCCTATGCCCTGTGCAAGAAGTTGCATTGAGGTCCCTTCTTAAGCCCAGTTTGGCCAATTTAGCCATCCCCTTCCAAATGGGTCCTGTGCAGGTGCACCTGCCTAGTTACGGCACTGATTATCAGAACATTTATAAACAATATTTATATGAATTAAACTTATAAATATAAAAAAATCAAGATTATTCCCTTTAAAAAATTCAGCAATTTTTTTTATTGACTCTCGTTTCATTCATGTTTGAAGAGAGTCTTGCACAAATAATGTCCTTGTTTTTTAAAATTGTTTATACATTATTTGAAGGGTAGTTTTAATTATCAACACCAAATTTTCTTGATTTCCCCCCCCCCCCCCGTCTCAACAATACTTTGCTCTTTTTGTTTCAAATCTACAACTTTCACTCTAAAATTTCTGCAAAATCTACACACATTCAAGATTTCCTCTGACATTTGAACACTGCATTAACTTGTAACTAAAGCTGCTTAAAGTCACTATGCTTTCAGGTTGAAAAGAGCGCAAACAATATCAAGTGGTAGGCACAGGTATACACAGTCTCAACGCACTCCAGCTGAACAATATTAAAATGAGTATTAAATTACCAAAAAAAAAGAAAAGCCATCAAGAAAAGCAAAATCTGCCTTCTTGTAAAATTTTTTCCAACTAAATTTGCTCATGCAAAAATTACGATTTCCCGCCATAACTTTGAATTATCTATAACATTCGAATTAAACAAGAAATTTCAATATTACATTAGATAGAAAACTCAAGAGAAGTGTTGTAAAAGTTTTAATTACCCAAAATTCAAATTAACCAAGTTCTACTGTATATGACTTCAAAATGCAAGCTATTCATATAATTGATGATGTTCAAAAGTCTGATCACTGTGTGTGTGAACAGTTTTTGGTTTTTTTAAACAATTTTTGCTTGTCTCTCGTTTTACCTGTGAAAGGTTACGTCACTGACATACAGAATAGCTTAAAAAAACAACTGCTGGATGATAATCTAAAATCCATTCCTGTATTTGCTCACTCAGTTAGACCCTTAACCAGGGATCTGCCCAGCCAAAAATTTAGGCTCATTTTCCAGATCCTTCGCAAAAATCTGGATCTGAACAACAAACCCTCTACAAAATACAAATTAATGAAACCATTTTTAATCGATGAAACTTGACATTTCATTTCTTTTGTAATAAATTAACCAGATGGTTAATTCCCATTATACGATATACCTTTTTGTCATTAAGTTTTTGACTATGCCAAAACAATAAGTCGCCAACACCATCCAATCTGGCGCATTTCTTAACCCAGCAGTTATCACGTGGTGTCCCAGAGATGCCAGGCACATATCTTTTATTCACTGTTTTTACACATATTGAGTGACTTTCGTTGCCATATTACTTCCAACATTAACTAAATACCAATTTCTAGAACTCATCAACATCGCGTCAGTTTAATTTCAGTGCAAAAGGGAAGAAGCTGTTTATAAATATGCACTACTGGAGTCTAGCAGACGCCACATGAAGTGATTCAATTGTGAAGGTAAATGCTATTAAAAAATGTATTTCATCTAGTATTTTCGATTTTTAATGGCAACAGCTGTTCTTAATAGCTATTTTCTTACTTTTAGATCAAACATGACAAAGAAAACTTGATTTTCAACTTGTATTTGCGTATGTTGAATAAAGTAAAGAATATGTCAGACTGTAAACTGAATTTTGTGATTTGTGTTTATAATTAGAACCTACAAATACACACATATATATAATTATACAATTGCTTAGAAGTTGCATTATTGTTTTAATTTTACTTAATTAATCTGTGTGTTTACACTTATAAATTTGAATTGAACGACCAAAATATATATTACTAGTGCAAAAATATACTTGGTGCTTGTGAGACACCTACACAACATTTAATAGAACAATATGCAGCATGAGCACTGCTACTAAACCAGACATGCACCTCGTCCATATTCCTCTACGGAACTTCTAACAAATTGGTACATGTTGGAATATGCGTGTACGTATAGTTAACCATACATAAAGTTTGTTTCTGTGTAATGCTTGTTACGTGTAGTGCTGCTATCCGCAATCAATTTTTTAAAACTATGAGTTTTTTTTCTTAACTCATAGTGAGTGAAGTGTAATGAATGAATAATTGTAACGTTGTAGGCCTGTTGCTTATCTGCTCGCATTCGTGCCTCAAAGTTGGGAAAAGCAGCAAAACCAACTTCAGCCGACCACCAATGCGGCAACGGTGGGGTTTGAACCAGGATTCTCGCACTGCACATTCGTCACTATGACCACTCGACCACCACGGGGGAGCACTGCAGGGTTTAAAGAAATTGCGATTTTCTTATCATTGTGCAGTAACCATAGTAACTAATTATTTCGCTTCCCACAAAATTAATGACCCCTTTCACAAAAAAAAGAAAAATTCTAAACAAAAACAGACCCCCCCCCCCCCCTGCTAACAAACACAACTCATATTTGCTAAGGAAAAAAAACAATAGGCCTATCATACAAAATCTTAAAATTACAAAATTCTAAACTTTGAGCGATACCAAAACTATATATTCAATAGAAAAATCATGCGGGTGAGTATTGAAATTAATAGGAGTCGTCAACCATACTCACGGGTAATTAGTGCGAAAAAGAAATGCCCACTGTACGCTATAATAGTGAGGAAAGGTTGAAAAAAATCAACACTGGGTAATTATAATTGAAACCAATTCAACCCGGGTATACGCCAGGAATGACGTGTATGTGAGAAAAAGACACCTGGTGCAGTTGTGCATACGCGGCATTCACGGGATGCGCAAACTCATCAATAGCAATTCAAAGGGAGAAAAACAAAACAACAAACAAAAAAAAAAAGCAATTTCCCACGGCAGGTGCCGCACGAAATATAACGAGGGGGAGGAGGAGGAGAACACACCGGAAGATCTAACGTGTGATCTCGAAATGAAAGCTGTATCAAATGATTGATCGCGTTTAAAGATCCGATCGCTGTGGACAGTTTTTTTTTTACAATACAATCTTTCAACTTTTGTTTACCTCTCACGCTCTGCTGGACGACAGCCAGACGATAACGATTATTGTGGGGACCTCGCCCGATTATTTCATGACCATATTTTACAGGGGACAAAAACGGGACCGTATTATTTATTTTATAGTACCTTATTTCTCCTCTAAGCGAATACCGTTATAGCGAAAAATTTTATTAACCGTTATAGCGTTTTAACGAACACTTTTCTAATCCCCCCCCCCCCAGATAAGTTTGTTAGGTACAATGCGAAAGCCTGGAATTGGTTTATAACGAAATCTCTTCTTAACGAAGCGATTTCTCCGGTCTCGGAGTTCGTTATAACGGGATTCGGCTAATCGAATTTCAGCAAAAAAAAAAGCCAAAACTAGAATTTATCGGATATCTGTACATGCAGTCAACCCTCGGTTTACGGACAACAAAAAAAAATGATTCGACTTACGAACGAATCTGGGTTTACGAACACTCAAAATGGTCTAAAGCTCAAAAGAAGCATATTTCAGAAGTCTGAGATCAGTTTTTTTTCGATAGAATTTGATTGAAGAATTATATTTCTCATCAGAGTAAAAAATTCCTGCCACCAAGTACGGCTCTTCCTCTCAACCAGCACATGGATTGAATGGGATGTCAACCTATGGCAGGTCATTCGAAACTTTATGAGATCTTTACAGCAATACCCTAGAGAACAAAAAGGGGATTGCTTGGGAGCTGTGTTTTTGGTGGCCTTGGTAATGATTCTTGTTGTGACTGATATATTGAACTTTCTGGGGGTTGTGATTGTGGTGACAAATCTCTGGCTTATTTTTGTCTAGCCTGACCGACCGATTTTGACCTATTTTCCCATTTTTCTCTTCTTCATAGACCTTCCTGGCCAATTTGCATGTCGACAGTCGTCCCCAAAAGGATGGGAATCGGCTCAAAATTCAATTCTGGTTTGGTCTGGTATTTTGCAATAATTATCGGACATAAAAGTAACTTCTGGGAAAAATTATTTCATCATCCTACAAAGCTTGATAGCAAGGTTCTTAATAACTATCAATTTGGATTGGAATATATAGAATTTGGCGGCCAGATAGTCTTGCAAAGGGAGATTTTCAAGGCTTTGACACAGATTTCGCTGACACATATTCACGAAAACCATACTTTTGCCCTAAACGTTTTCATTCCATTTTATCTTTTTCAAATTATGGTATTTTTTTTTTAGTTTTCGTTTAACGATAACCACATTGGCTATGCACAGGAGCAGTTTTACATCATTTTAATTAATTTTTAATCACTTTACATCGATTCCTATGGGAAAATCTTTTTCGGTTTACAAATAAACTTCAAGAACAAATTAAGTTCATAAACCAAGGTTGACTGTATAAGTCCATACAGTATACCTAGGATGACAATGTGGTCCATACTTTCTTGTATAAGTTTTACAATACAAATATGGTTAATCTGGTTATATGACCATTTTTAAAATACAAATAGGCGATTTTTGTAAATTAACTGATTTTCTCGTTTATTAAATTCAGAGACTGGCTCGTATTTGAGACTGGAAGTTGGTAAAACCAACTTCAGCCTACTACCATACAATACTGCCAGCAGAGATCACGCCAGGGCTGAATCTTGATAACTGAAAATTTGGTAATCTGAGCCAAACTGAAATTCCTATGTGTTGGAGCAAATCACAGAGAGAACCGCTGCTTTGCAACCAAGTTTTGAAACCAACTTTCGACTGTGTTTGGTAGGTTTTAATCAAAGCTAATGAACAGTTGTAGTTGATCAACCCCTTTTAATCAGGTCTGAACTCTAGATACTAACCCAAAAAAAAGTGTTGATTATCATTGAGAGATCACATAAATCCTAAGACAAGGCAAATATGCAGTGAGAATCAAAATGTAAATGCACTCCATGTACAGCGTTTTAACGATAAACTTTACACAGACGTGAATAAATATTTCATTCATGGACCGACTGACTGGATATAAACATGAAATTTCAATCGGGTCATAACATCATTCACATCAAAAGTAAACAAAAATAAAATTTTTGCAATTTGCAAATAAAAATAATAAACTATTTTTATCATATGCAAGAGAACTTGGGAGATGGGGGCTCACCCTCTTTTTGGTAATCTGGGTGAAAGAGCTCAGCACCCAAATAGTTCAAGAATATACGATACAAAGGTCACCCTCCAGCTTTTGTATGCCCTTGAATCCCACAAATATTTTCTTTGCGCACCTAGGTTTTCAATGTTGCCAAACTGATGTAAATTTGACTTCGTTCACAAATATTGAAAAAATATATTCATTAAAAATATTTTTTTCGGTATAAAGTGCTGTCATTGATGTGACATGTTAGTGCATGCTAGTGGTTGGTTTCATCACATATGACTGATTTGCAAGTGTGTATTGGTGTTTTTTTTCGGCTTGGCAAGTTTGCTTACCCCTGATTCATCATTGTAGACTTGAACTGATGTCTTACGAGTATCATCAGTGAATCGAAAACGCTATAATAAGACAAGCGCGATTTATTCTAACAATTCAGTTATCGCACTCATTTCATTGGTGGCCATGGTACATAGAGGGTCTCACACTTTTTTTTCAGAGTAGTGATCAATATCTGGTTAGAGTTTTAGCATGTCCTCTGTAGAGGAATGTGGGCGAGGTGAATGTGTGGTTAAGTAGTAGTAGCATGTCCTCTATCCGATTGCAAAAATTGAAATGTTTGAAACATTTAAGGTAACAGGTCTCAGATAATTTAGTTCATTATGGTCGTTGTTGAGATCTTTTTTGATTACCACTGACTTCTCTGTTTGGCTTAATCTGAACACAGATTAAGTTATCGATCCGATCGGTTAAAAGCGCATCCAGCTCACACAAAAAAAATCCTACTGGCTGCTTTCAGGCTCATACATACAAGGTTTTTGGTGAAAATTCTTATAGAAAATCTAATTTCCAAGCCACTGTGGCATATGTTAAGATAGAATTAAAGTTCTCAGACTTGGGTTGCCACAAGACATCTGAAGTTTAATCACTGTCCAAAATGTTATAAAAAAGCCTGGGAATCTCTGCGCTATCAACTTGGTGGTTGCCACATGGCTAAGTTATTCCAGTAGCGTTCACCAAGTCCAAGGAAATTTAACAAAGCTGAAGAAAATTTCTAAAGTTTATTATTTAAAATATCTCAATTTTCACCCACGATAAGAAAGAGGAAAAAAAAAACTTACATAGGGGGTTCCAACAGGCACGGCAATAGGAGGCTGAGGGGACAGTATAATATGGCGCAAGGTGCCATTTTCGTCAACTATCTGTTGAACCATATGTCCAGGAGGTACTTGAACAGGCAGAGGCATAGGTGGAGTACTATTGCAGGATACCATGCGAACCGTGGCAGGTCCTAAGTAATCACAATTATTTAAAAAAAAAAAAAGAAAAGTTGTAGCAATAAAAAAAATGTGTCTGGGAGACATATTTATTAGTATGTTCATAAAAATGAATAGCACTAGCTTAAAGTAATACAGTAAAGTATATAGTATACATATATACATTGATAGCTATATTATGAAAAGAAGACAGTATGCTAATGATGTAATACAGTAGACCCTCGGCTATCAGGTTCACGACTATCCAACCTCTGTACTATGTGGCTTAGTTTAAAAACAGTAATGCATCAATGAATTACTGTTTAGTAGTGTTTCTCAACCTTTTCGATGTAGCGGGGCCCCCCTTTAATGAAGGTCACGACACCACAGATGACCTGTAACAAAGGTGTATTTCCCCACTGCCTTCCCATAAATCCAAAATGTGTTGTTTTCTTTATAATTTGCATATATGTATAAAAAATTGAAGTAAAAATTTCTATTTCCCAACACTAAATATAGAGTACAATTCAGAAGTACATAAAACACACACATTTGCACTTAGAGGTCGGGAAAATAGCAGCGGGTTTTTAGTGTAAAAAGGATGTTTTTGATGGTATGGGTAGAAGAGAAATAAGTATTTATAGAATTCTGGTATATCCAGCTTTTCTGTTATCCGGCCCGCCCTTCCATCCCATTAGGCTAGATCAGTAATTCCCAAAGGTGGCAATATGGCCCCCCCCCCCCTGGTGGGCGATGGAATGGTCCAAGGGGGTGATAGAACCTACTGATTTAACATGGGATCCTATGGGTTTACTTGAGTTGGGGGGGGGGGACGATGAGAGGAAAAAATTTCTGATGAAGGGCGATGGAACAAAGAATTTGGGGACTATGGGCTAGATAGTCCAGAGAGAGTCTACTGTATAATATTGATATGGAGCCATGCACAGAGCTGGGCAAATTGAAAGAAAACTAAAGTTTAGCATTTGAGCCAAGCATATTTTTGTCTTTAACAAAAACTTCTTTTTTAATTTTTTTGTGATTTGGTGACCTCTTCTTATGTTCATAGAATGGCTGAAACACATAAAAATTTTGCATCTTCATTAGAATGCAATTTAGTGATCACACATGGAGAATTTTAGGTATCAATCAGGGATGGACAAATCTGTTGCCCGATATGCCCGGGGCATATAAAAATTCTTTCCGGGAATGTATTTTTTTTCAACCACAAGCCCGATGCAAACGCATAAAAAAAACATAAAAAAAAATTAATGACTTTTATGTTTTTGTAATGATTATGATTATTTGCGGCAATCCAGGTGTTTCTCCGCCATCTGTTCTTCGTGGCAAAAATTACTAGAAGTAAAATAAATAATCAGTTTGCGACTCACCACAAAAACTGTATAAATGTATGAGACAAATATGGGTTTGTATGACATATAACACAATGTGTACAGAAAGTTTACTATCGCTTCCCCCCCCCCTCCCCTAGTAAAATAAATGACATATATAAAATGGGCAAAAAAGGATTGAGTAAGGACACACCGTATAATATGGTTTACTGACGGTAGCGCCAAATTAATGGGCATTTAGCTCTCTATTAGTTCTTTTCTTTCTTTCAAACCGAGCACAACTTTGGTCTATTGGCAATTAACTACAGAATGAGTTGTGTTGGAAGTGTAAGTGTGTACCTAACAGTCTAAGTGTGTGTATATATAGTGTCTGATTTTTCAGTGCTGCCATCTATATTTTGGAAGTTAAGTGTAATGATTGAACATTTGTACCATTGTAAGCCTGTTGCTCTTTGTGGCTTGACTTTCACAATGGGGAGACTGGCTCGTATTTGCTCCTTGAAGTTGGGAGAACCACAGTTAACCAACTTCAGCCAACCACCACTGTGGTGACGGTGGGGTTTGAACCTGGATCCTCACGATGAGAGTCTGTCACTATGACCACCATAGCGGCGGAGCTGTTAGTTATTATTTAATTTCCAGCTAGGACTTTGTTAGGCACTTGTGAACAAAATGAAGTCAAAATGCATTTTATATATATATTTCATTCTTACGGTCCTTAATATTTCGTGACCTGGTGTTGCTGCTTTCCTAGACCTGCCAAAATCCGGCCCTGGAATGTAAATCAGCTATGATTTAATGAGAGAAGTGAACTATAACTTACCATCTTTTTTTTCATACGCTAACAGTGCAGAGATTTATGATTGACCAATCTTAAATTTTCTGTTAGTGACCACATTACTTTCATGGGGGATCAGCATCTATATTCCGAAAATGAATAAATTTGACCCTGGATCCAATGGGCTGTCTTATCAGGAGATGGAATAGGAAAAAAATTCTGACAAGGAGCGGTAAAACAAATAAGAGTGAGAAACTGCGTTGCTTTTCATCATATTAATAGTCACAGTAGTGATAAGGCAGAGTCTGGTGATAATTTACAATGAAAATTTATGTACTCAGTATCATTCTTTTAAAAAGAGGATTATGTGAATGACTGTGGCATGAAGCTCTTCAGTGCGTTCTTTTTAACAACTACAAAAAATTTTTACAATGAAATAAATGTGTAAATCCGACTTATATATATTTTAAAAATGCACGGCCGAAAAATATTACTAAAATCATATGCCCCACCAAACATATAGAATTTCGGAGATTTGTCCAGTCCTGGTATCAATACAAATAATTAAATCACCATGGAAACCTGAATCTTAGGATTTGTCATATTCTGACTATTAATATCATAATGTTTATCCACTATGTACAAATATGAGTACAACAGAACTCTAATTTAACATAATTTTTTTTAAATAAGTGCATTCGTGTGGCGTCATCTTGCCCCCTCCCACATCCAGATTCAAAAAAGAAAAACGTTGGTTCTATTTGTTTCATTGAATCAAAGAAACTTGACTCTATATCTATTTTAGAATGAATGATGTCCTTATACACTCCTCATGAGTCAGTGACATCACTGACAGCAGATCCAGAGGCAAGTGGTAGGGGGGGGGGGTGATCACCCCTCCCAAGAGCCTAATAATGTAGGGTAAATTTGTCTATCTAGTAAAATATGGTATGATCCAATGCACCTGCACACAATGCGCCACTTATCCGAAACATCACCTTCTGGATCCACCTGCCCCCACTCCATTCTCAGCTGAAGATGTCTGCCTCTGCTCCATTCTCAGCTGAAGATGTCCGCTTCAGCTCAATTTAAAGTTGAAGATGTCTACCTTGGTTTCACGCGCGGCTAAAGATGTCTCCCTTTGCTCAGATGTGAAAGCAATGGTGGGAGGAACGATCGTCCCTTTCAAGAGCTGAATAATATAGGAAAATTTGTCTTTTATGGGAAATATGGGATGATTCTAAGAACTTGCATGATTTTGCTCCTCCCTACACATAGTTCTGGATCTGCGCCTAATTAATGATGCCAGCTGTCTTTTTATTTTGTAGAAATTTCTTAAAAAAATATATACTATTTCTTAAAAATAAATTGTACTATTGTTACTTAAAAATCATGAATTAATCTATTGTACTACTGTTATTATTTCTCGATAATCCTAAATGGAATTAGAAAACATTCATAGAAAACCAAGAACTATTCATAAAAGAGGATTTTTAAGCAAATAGAAGTAATAAAATAGGAACAGTGACCTTCAACATTTATGTGCCTAGGAAGCAAGAATAATAGTTTTCATGAGGAGGAATGCCCAAATTCATTGTCACAAATTACTGCTTCATTAACTGTAGCATGATTGTTACCATTCTTATATTTGATTGTTTTGTGGCACCACAGTCATTTTCTGCACACAAGGGCTAATTAGACCAGGACCTATAATTTATTGCTAATTGTGAACGGCAGGCTTTTTTTAATACTCAATGAGAGGTTGGTGCTCTAACCCCTCAATGTGGGACTCCCTGTGGTAGCAAGCTTTTTTTTTGTGGTCATGTGGCCATTTCTGTTGTACCTGTGTCAGGAAAATTTTCTGACAAGGACGAACCGGGTATCGAACTTGCGACATCTCTAAGCATCTTGATACTTCAGGCGAGTATCTTATTGACCTGGGCTACCGCACTTACCATTCTTATATAGCAACATGAAGATTATCGTGGAGCACAGTGTTGGAGACCACTGCAAAGACCTTTGTCAAATAACCCTAAGAAATGCATAGTCGCCGCTGTGGTGGTCGAGTGGTTATAGTGACGGACTCGCGATGCGAGGATCCGGGTTGGAACCCCACAGTGGTGGTCGGCTGAAGTTGGTTTTCTGTGGTTCTCAACTTCAAGGCGCAAATGCGAGCCGATCTCCCCGTTAAAAAGTCTCGCCACAGAGAGCAACAGTCCTACAACGATAAATCATTCAATCATAACACTTCACTCATAGTTAGAAAAACTAGTGGCAGATGGCAGCACTACACATAACAAGCATTACAGAGAAACAACAAAACTTCACATCAGGTTTCACTACACGTACATGCACATTCCCGCATGTACCGATTTGTTGGCGGGTTCCGCGGGGGAGGGGGGGTGTGGGCGGGGTGCATGTGTGGTGTAGTAGTAGTAGGTAGGGCCTCCAAAAAATGGCTCGGGGATCCATGATATTCTTAAGTCAGCCACCTCGCTGGGCAATTTGCCTGTTGTGGCGTTGTATTTGTATAATAGAATATTCCTAATAATTACCTTGGATAAGCTGAGTGTGATCACCCATGAAGAATGATATCGTTTCACCAGGGTTTACATGCAGCAGAACAACATGCTCCCCATTTCCCGCCATGTGACCACCAGAATTAGGTGACTGCGGACAAGCACTATGTGCTTCAATCGAATAATGCTTTCCAGACGAAGAGCGCTGGTACGATTTTGGTGAGCTGTGTTGAAACTTCCCATACTTCCCTGAACTGTAAGACGTGTTATTGTTCTGTTTGCTCTCCCCAGGCAGTTGATTTTCAGCACTTAGTGACCAACCCTTGGCATTCACTTGAATCGGACGGCTGTTGTTCAGATTCGATACACTTTTCTCAGAGTCTCCGATGGATTTCACTCCATTCACGTGGACATTTTGAATAACAGGAACATCACTCGCACTGGACACAGATGGCGGCGTAGTCTCTGTGGTACTCCAATCAAGCTTCACGTCCTCATGCAACAGGAGAACTTTGTTCGGTTTATCTGACTCGCAACTAGTGTCTTTGGTGCCGTTGCTGGAAACTTCCAAATCATTGGGATTCACACAATTTTCTTCATCGTGAGAGTCTGAACTGGAAGGATTCATGGAAGCAGAATCGGATTGAAGATGCACATCACCTGAAGCCATGCTCTAACTTCGTGTCTACTTAATTACATGCTCCAACAAGACCTTGAAGAAAAAAAAGGATTAAATGGCTAAAAAATTTTTTTGTCTGTTATTTTCATTAGAGAACACAAAACAACGATTTAAAATCAGAAAATTGGTTCCAAACAGTAACCTACAATATAAAATTACATGACATATATACATTTTCATTTCATTTCATTCCGTGCACCGCCCAGGCTCTATCGACCATTGTCAATTTTAGCCATTGCCCGGATGAGGGGCTGGGCGATGTCAGGTGCTTTATTATGCATATAAAATATAAAATACATGAACATTGAATATAAAAACACATTAAAAAAAAAGAAAAAAAAAAGTATATACAGATTTAAATATTTCTATTATACAATATACAATTTCTTCCGATGAGCTCTTCTGATGTCCTTTCCAGCTTTATTGAGCCCAAGCCCCCGTTCCTCTCTGTGGCCAAGCGCCAGGTCCTGAACCATGTTTTCCCTCATTGGCTTGTTGGCTCGGGTGAGCCCTCCGCCGTGTCCAGGCCAGGTCTTATCTACCAGGACATATCTACAGTAGTCAAATAGCATAGAGTAATAACTTGACCCATGTGCAACAACCCCCATCTAGCTAGTTCTGGGGCTGCAACTAGATGCTTGGTCAGCCAGGGCAAGCACACATTTTTCTGCCCCTTGTAATGTTGAAAGTGAAATTATAGGGTGAAATTTGAGCCCTTTCCACATCCTCTGGTTAGGCCCATGCATGTTTCCCCCCTGTGATTTTTAAGATTTCACAAAAGTTTACCTCAGAGCTTCTCATGAAGATGGAATATACATAGGTAAGAAGTTATTAAAAATATTAGGGCAGGCTCGAAAATATGTGAGAGAGGGGCGGGGGACTCTCAAACTTGATATTTTCGTAGGTATTAACGGGAAGGGTGGCAAATATTGAAGTGGCTTGGGCTCATGGGGCCTGATACAATTTTAAACCTATGGGGAATATGATAGTTAGAGACCATTTCAGCAGAGCATAAGTGGTTTGGACAAATAAATTCTGTGACTATATTACAATTTGCTTGTAACCCGGGACTTCATGATTCCCTAAATGACTGCATTATGGTTTGAGGATCTTGCTGCAATGTGGGACTTCATAGATGTGTGGCCTCGAGAAGTTATTTGTATTCAGAACAGCATAGCGATAACAATTTACTTGTTTGACTCCATAAATTACTACTATTACGATTCTTGGTAAATTAGTTTATAAAAACCTAACTTCTGTACAAACTGGTTAGCAGAACATGGTTAAAAAATTATATAACTTAAAACAAGTAACTAATATGCATAAAGGTAAATAGAGAGCAAGAGAAGAGCGAGTTGTCAACCGCATTTTTACACAACACTAGCGGTGACGTAACATCAACGTAATATAAGGTGCGATGACATTACAATGACACCTACAGATGTAATAAAAAGTCTACTTGACGATGATAAAAAGTACTCACTGTTAAAAATATAACTAAAAATGATCTTGAGTAAAAGGTATTCCAGAACGGCTCTGGTCATTTTCATAGATCACCCTCACAAGACAAAAGGTGTTTTTAATACTCTATGGGCCTGGCGTAGATCCAGAGCAGGACAATCAGCACTTCCTCCCACCCACCAAGAACCCAATAATGTGGGGTAATGTGTGTCTCTCTAGTACAATACGTGAAATTTGAAAATTCAGGCCAAGAAATATAACTATATCATACATGTCAAATTACTCGGAAGCAGGAATTCAAGAATTTCTCCCTCTTAGTCCTACACATAGACAGTCAGACCCCCCTTATTCCTCAGACCCAACACCACCTTTGTCTTCACAGGATATAAAAAGGTTCTGAAAGATTAGGCAGTGTTAAAAACGGGCTATATACACAGGAAATAACAGTAACACGTCCACAGTAATACCTTGAAACAGTACTAAGCACTTGTAGACACCTTATACCTATTGGAATTAAACCCGCGTATGAAATTTTCTTTTTTTAGATGTGCAAACATCATAACATTGGAAATTATAGTAACGAGATTCAGTTCAAGAAACGTAACCGGATCAAATATCAGCTGAGTCAAATTAATGGGAAGCAGAAATTCAATAATGCATTCCACCCCTTCCCCTATGCCCAGATATCTAGACACATCTATGAAACGCTAAATACAATTATGCACAACCAAACAAAACACAACCCCATCTTTGTCTCCACAGGATATGTATAAGTGGTGCCGAAAGACTGAGTGTTGTGCTGGAGAACAGGCTATACCCAAGGGAATTGCGGGAATGTGACGACAACAAAATCTTGAAACATTTGTACCATGCACCTTCAATCGGGCTATATTCAAAATTTCATTGAGGCCACTAAGCTATACTCATGGTCATAGTGAGCGTTCTCGGGGCCCCAGGACAGATTTTTTTTATTGCAGCTATGCTTTTATAAGGGAGCTCAAAAAATGGAGGGTTTGGCGATCCAGGTTGCCCTAGCCTAATTACTGGCCTGAGTATACTACACACATCAAAGAGCTCAGTGGATCAAAATCAAAAGTGGCCAGTGAGCTATACCTCGGAGATCTATACATATTTAAATTCAATATTCATACACATAACCCTCACGAGGGTGTGGCTGACAGATGGCTGAAGCCCTAGGGCTCCGGGCCGATTTTATAATCTTTTTTTTCTCCCACACTGTAAATTCACTATGGGAGAGGGGTGCTGTGAAAATTATAGCCTCAGGGGGGGGGGGCGAAGGTCCCACCAGGTTCATACATACCGATTTATATTTGGATGTATGAACATGTCAATATTGGAAATTCAAGTAACAAGATTTAATTCGAGACACATAGCCATAATTTTATATCAAGTAGTTCGCATAAACACAAATATATTAAATTACAATAAATACATAAATACATTTTTTCTCTTAATAATAAATATAAACTTATCATACTAATACTAAATTTTAAAAATCCATGGAAATCTCTCCTTACACAAGCATGCTAATCATCCTTTGACATTTAACCCGCATGTCCCACAACATGATCCTAATCGGGATTAAAATAACTCTCGCAAACACCGTTCCAATAAAATAATGACACTCTAAACGCATATCCCAAACATATTAATAATGACAACGCGGGCTATTGAGTTCATATCCAATATCCATCAATGACCATCAGTAAACATCTGTTAACCTATGGCAACTCGATCGCAACTTAAAACCACAAGTTAAACGTCAAGTTCGACGGGGGATATGAGAAAGAAGGGAAAAAACATAGCCGTTCATGACCAATTAATGACCCTTTAGGAGAGAAAAAGGTGAATATCCACTCACATATACACATACATACACGACACTGGTCATTTAAAACGTGTCATCTTTTTTTTTCGCATGACATATCGGAGATATTTGACAACAACAATAATAAAGACGTCATTGACAGGTTAGCGAGAATAAATCGTCGGACTCACATGATTAGGAGAAACGTTTCGAGAGCTTCAAAAAAAAATCAAGGGATGTTAAAAGCACGAAATGCCAAATACTGCCATATGTTGTCAACGATTTCGCTGCTGCCCATTTTTTCTCTTCTCTGGAATGTCACTACTACGAAGCGAAGTGTCAAACTAGTTTATATGATGTATCCACAGGAACAATATCGCAATCGCAACGATCCGCGTCGTAAATCTGGTCGAAATAATCGTAGACTGGAAGATTTTTTTTCTTTTCTCTGTAATGCTCTTTACCTACGATGCTTTTCTACTAGGGACAAACAATCACGCAAGTGCGGAACTGAAAAAAAAAACAACAACAACAAAAAACAACTGTGTGAAGATGGGTTTTCTCGAAGATAAAAACTAAAACCGGTTTCTTTTAATGTTTGGAGAGAAGTTCAATCTTTTCTCCCTCTACCCCCCCCCCCCCGATTTGTAATCGACTGAGAAAAAAAGAATTCAAATTGATTTTTTTCCTCTTGTATATATGTAATGATAATCAAAAGGAAAATACGCGCGGGGGGGGGGGCCCTGTAGCCACAGGGGCGGTTTGAGCGAGCGTGCGTGCAAGGGGTGCAGCCAACACCTTCTAGGGACCGTTCAAGTATTACATAAGCAAATTTTTAGCCATTTTTGACCCTTCCCCCCCCCTGTCAGAAAAATTTCGTCATCAGCTCTTCCCCTATGAATCCTAACTCATATTTTCATAAAGGGTGGTCGATGACGTACGCATTATCCAAACCCCCCCCCCTTCCCCCCTCGTCATCAAAAGTCAGCAAATCGGTACCCCCCTCGATGATGACGATAATGACGTAATACTTGAACGGCCCCCTAGAGCAAGCAAACTTTCTGCTTTAGAAGGTATTGGTGCAGTGCACCCGGGCGGCAATGTAGATTTTTAGTTGACTCAAAAATTTTTTTTTTTTTTTTAATTTACAAGATATCACGCAGGGGCGGCTTAAACGAGGGTGCAAGGGGTGCGGTGAACTCGGGCGGCAGCTTAGACTTTAGTTAAGACCCTCCCCCCCCAAAAAAATTTAAAAATTCACATGACATCACGCCTTTGAGTGATACCTTCGACAACAGAAATGAGAAAATAGACACACAGGGCCCTCTGACAGCAATACCAGAAACAATATAATGTAAGCTATCGGGGCGGCTCGAGACAAAATCTGTAGCCGTGCGGAACTTATGTTTTGCGCCTCCTGCCTATTGCCCCATATAGCCCCTACATCCTTCGTCGGGGCCCCTAGGCTGGATGTTTTCGCGGGACGCATGCCAGATTTTTCATGAGGGGGGGGCCCTTCTGCAGTTAATTTATAGTGTGAAAAAAGGAAAAATTATAAGGATTTAGTCCCGGGCTCCAAGCTGGAGCAGTCAGCCTTACCCTTGGACGGTGATACCACGCCTCCCTGACAACTTATCCAAACAATTCCTTGCAAAAAAAAAAAAAAAATTCGCCCTTTCACCTCGGATTTTGCGGCCCACCAAAGCATACAGAAAACATTTTCTTTGATTTTTTTCGGCCAATGAAACTTTTTTTTAACCGATTCACCTCAGATTTAGTACCACTCTTGAACGGCTCCCCGTGCGGCCGCAATGGGCCGCATGGCCAAGTGCCACCCCTGTACTCTATCACAAGGGGCAAGTGTGCATTTTGGTTCGCTCACCCAAGCCCCCCCCCCCTCCACAAGGTCGGGGCTGACAGTGCTGTAGCCCTGGGGACCGGGACAATTCTCATAATTTTTTGGTTTTTTTCACGCCATAAATTAACTATAGAAGGACCCGTGAGAAGT
Source organism: Pholcus phalangioides (assembly GCF_987345545.1). Lineage (NCBI taxonomy): Eukaryota > Metazoa > Arthropoda > Arachnida > Araneae > Pholcidae > Pholcus > Pholcus phalangioides. Next base: position 30,315,696 of record NW_028301601.1, read on the forward strand.
CCGACTGAGGGGGCCCACAAAATATCCCAGCCTAGAGGCCCTGCTCTAGGATGGGGATCATACCCTCACCCAGAATTTCTTCCAGAATAGTCAAATGAAAGCAAAGGAAAAATTTTGGCCTCTCACTTGTCTGTTCCCTGGAGTAAAAGGAAAAACCGTTGAAAATTTTTTTTAAATAGAAATAACCGTTATATATTCATCTTTACTGGAATAGTGATAATGACTCACAAAAATAAGTTCTGTTTCATGGATTGAGTTATCTGGCATTACTGAGAATGGTAAAATAATTATGAAACAAAAAAGAAATAGAAAAATCTACTTCAAAAAAGCGGGACGTATGGTGACGCACATTTTGCACGATAAACAATGATGTTCGGCTTTCTTTTGAAAAAAAAAAACATCAAGTTTATCTCGAGGTCTCCTTCACTGAAACCCTGTCAGCCTCCTGCCAGGGTCGCCATTAGGGGCGGCATGTGAGTCTGCGGCGGCTCACCAAAGACTGTGCCCAACGGTCGCCAAGTGCGGGGACTGCGCGAGAGAATTTTTTGTGACTAGACAGGCCTGAAGATAACGCTGATTCAACATGTTATGTTCTCGATGATACAATAAAAGTGGACAGTAACAGTGGTGACCTAGACCGAAGCAACCTTCTGATGACATAAAGATGACGAATCTACTCAGCCGAAGCCCAATGTGTGCAGCACCGCCGATGCCATTAAGATCAGGGTAGGACCTTTTTGTGATCGCTCTATTTTGTTTGGTCAGGATAACAAAGGAGGGGGGGTCAGGATAACAAATGTTCTTATTTTTATTTTCGAAATTATATAACTAGATTCGCATAAAAGTCTGTATCCAAAAATGCCTAACGATAACTCTCCTAACCCTTCGCCACCTGACCCATCACCAGAAAACTTACAAATTTGTCGCGTTGCCTTGAAACTCCCGCCCATATGGCGGCAAAATATAAAATTATGGTTCATTCAAGTGGAAAGTTGTTTTTCAATATCCGCCATAACTAACGACGCTACCAAATACAATAACGTGATTGCGGTTATAGATCCAGAAACGCTCGCTTCCGCTTCAGATATTTTATTGAACCCACCCGAAACAAACAAGTATGAGACTCTTAAACAACGGATAATCGAAGAATTCTCTGATTCTAACACTTGTCAAGTACGCAAGTTGTTGTCCGAACTACAGTTGGGGGACAAAAAACCAAAAAACGTTGGGGGAAATGAGAGATTTAGCCGGCAAATCTGTAAGCGACGATTTTCTAAAAACTCTATGGTTCCAACGTATGCCGTCAGAAACACAGGCCATCCTATCAGTTAGCTCAGAGAGCTTAGAGACATTAGCGAAAATGGCCGACAAAATAATAGAAGTTAGTAAAGACACATACAACAACAGCATCTATGCCATGGGGAGAGCGGAACGCACAGGGACCCCGCAGCTACATGTCAACAACGTTGAACCCGATAATCCCCCCCCCCCCTGACAGAAATGAGTGCCATGAGAGCGGAGATAGCTTCTCTTAGCAAAAAACTCGACCGCTTGTCTAGAGAGAGAGAAACAAACTATACTAGACGGAGGTTCAGATCTCCTTATCGTCGTTTCACTCCCTCATCACAAACAACCGGCTATTGCTATTACCATGCTAGATTCGGCAACAACGCCTTCAGATGTCAACAACCGTGCTCTTTTTAAACCCAGGAACAGGGAAACTAAACACGGCCGTCGACTATAATATATCGGCGACGTCAACACCGATGGCCGTGAAAACTTGTCGCCTTTATGTATTTGATAAAAGATCCCATTTGAGATTTTTAATTGATTCAGGATCTGACGTTTCTTGCATTCCACTCACAAAACATTACACAAAAATAGTTCCCGATTCATTTGAATTGTTTGCTGCCAATAACTCTAAGATACACACTTACGACACCAAAGTTCTCAATATTGACTTTGGATTAAGACGTTGTTTTGAGTGGAAGTTTCTCATTACAAGCGTACCAATAACGATCATAGGCGCGGATTTTCTTCTCAACTTTGGACTTTTAATTGATCTCAAACACCGCAGATTAATGGACAATGTCACGAAACTTTCGCAAATTGGAAAAATTGAATATAACTCTGAACACTATTCCATTAAGGTAATATCCGAAACTTCGGAATATCACAAAATCTTGGCAGAATTTCCTGAACTGACAAAAGTGTCGCACAAAGTGAAGCCTGTTCAGCATAACACTGTACATTACATCGAAACCACCGGCCCGCCTATACATAGCAAACCCAGGCGATTAAATCCCAAGCTCTATGATGCTGTTAAGGAGGAATTCCAATTTATGATGAATCAAGGAATATGTAGGCCTTCTAAATCGCCCTGGTCATCACCATTACATGTCGTATCAAAAAGTTCAGGCAGTATTCGTCCAGTGGGTGACTACCGCAAACTCAATGCCTGCACGGTCCCAGATAGGTACCCCATTCCTCACATTCAGGACTTTTCAAATGCATTACGCGGTAAAAGTTGTTTTTCAAAACTTGACATTGTGCGGGCGTATTTTCACATTCCTGTTCATTCCGACCACATTCCGAAAACAGTTGTTTGCACACCTTTCGGCTTATTTGAATTTCCTTACCTGAATTTTGGCTTGTGTAATGCTGCCCAATCTTTCCAACGATTTATGAATGAGATTCTTGGTGATCTGAAATTTTGCTATGTCTATTTAGATGACATTTTGATTTTCAGTGACAGTGAAATTGAACATAAGGTTCACTTACGCACTGTTTTGTAACGGCTCAATAACTATGGCCTCACAATAATGTTTCCAAATGTGTCTTCGGTGTTGCGGAGATATCATTCTTAGGCCACTCCATTTCCAAACAAGGCACCAAACCCTTGCCAGAAAAAGTTGAGCCGATTCTCAATTATCCAAGACCAAGAACAATTAAAGAACTACGACGTTTCCTTGGACTACTCAATTTTTTTCGTAGATTTTTACCACACGCAGCACATACACAAACTACACTGAATAATTATTTGAAAGGGTAAAAAAAAAAACGACAACAGAGAAATTGCTTGGACTGACATAGCAAATAAGGAATTTCAAAATTCCAAAACACTATTGTCCAACGCAACCCTTTTAGCACATCCGAAACCCGATGCCAAACTCGTACTTCAGGTAGATGCATCCGATTTTTCCATTGGCGGCGCACTGTTTCAGGTGGTTGACAACGAGCTTCAGCCTCTTGCATTCTTTTCTAGGAAATTATCTCCCGCGGAATGCAACTACAGTGCGTACGACCGTGAATTGCTGGCTGCATATGCTTCTATAAAGCAGTTTCGGCATATGTTAGAAGCTAGTCTATTTTCTTTACTCACGGACCATAGACCACTAACATATGCCTTCAAGCAAAAATTAGACAAGGCTTCCCCTCGTCAATGCAGGCAATTAGATTTTATTGCCCAATTCACTACTGACATACACTATATAAAAGGTAGCGAAAACATACCCGCAGATGCACTTTCCCGCATAACATCAATTTCAATGCCCAATCCTATTGACTATAACGAAATTTCAAAAGCACAAGAACGCGACCAAACTTTAACTTATCTTTTACAAAATCCACGAGGATTACAGCTCAAAAAAGTGACTTTGCCAGACTCAAATACTTCACTATTTTGTGATCTCTCCACTGGCACAGCTAGACCATACATACCAGAACAGTTTCGTAAGCAGGTTTTCGAGACCATTCATAATATTTCCCATCCAGGAATTAAAGCTACAACTAAATTGATTCGGACTCGCTTCATTTGGTCTTCATTAAATAAAGATTGTAATAACTGGTCCAGACAATGTATACCTTGTCAAAAGTCCAAAATAACACGACATACGAAAACCCCATTAGGTTTATTTCCTGACCAAACTGAGCGATTTGATCACATCCATCTTGATATCATTGGTCCTCTTCCTCCTTCTGGTGGCAATGCCTATTGTCTAACTATGATCGACAGGTTCACACGTTGGTCGGAGGCGGTCCCGATTCCAGACATCAGCGCCGAGACTGTAGCTCGCACATTCTACTCAACATGGATATCTCGCTTTGGGGTGCCATCCAAGATTACAACAGATCAATGCCGTCAATTCGAGAGCTCCCTCTTCCTAGCACTGGCAAGAGTACTAGGAATTCAACGAATACGGTCCTCACCATATCATCCGCAAGCAAATGGCCTCGTAGAGGAGCTACACAGACCACTCAAAGCTGCCATCAAAGCATATAACACAGAACACTGGTGTACTGCTTTGCCCACTATATTACTCGGTTTCCGTAGCGTCTTCAAAGAAGAACTGAAAGCTACCACCGCGGAATCGGTATACGGCACTAGTCTCAGACTTCCCGGAGAAATATTCGATCCCACTCCGAGGGAAACATCATCAAAAGAACTTATTGAGACTATCAAAGAACATTTTACAAAATTACGACCGCGACCAACATCTTGTCATGCACCACAAAGTATTTTCGTCCACCCTCATTTGAAAGACTGCTCACACGTATTCATTCGGCACGATGGAGTGCGAAAGCCGCTTCAAGCTCCATATGACGGACCATTTCAAGTGATTCAACGACGTGAAAAGACATTCGACATCGATGTCCGTGGAAAAAAAAGAACAGTTTCTCTGGACAGACTGAAACCCGCCTTCCTGACTTCAGACGTGAACGATTCCAGTCCGTCACCAACAAGAATTACCTTACCTACGTCTCCCGTTCCTTAGACAAGAAAAACACGTTCCGGACGAACTGTCCATTTCCCGGACCGTTTCGAACCGTAAATTCGTTACTGGGGGGGGGGGGGGGGGGAGTGTGCGGCAGCTCACCAAAGACTGTAACCAACGGTCGCCAGGTGCGGGGACTGCGCGAGAGAATTTTTTGTGACTAGACAGACCTGAAGATAACGCTGATTCAACATGTTATGTTCTCGATGATACAATAAAAGTGGACAGTAACAAGTCTTCGCCGGGCGGCAGGTAAGCTGTAAGCTCGAGCCGCCCCTGATATCACGCTTTTGAGTCCTACTTCGACAACGGAGATGTTGAGAAAACTTGAGAGAATAGACACGGTCTAGGCAGGGTAGGCGCGAAGCATGAGGCGGCATTTTCTATGACAGATTTATTGTGACGGTGTTTTCACTCTCGCAGTAATTTTTACATACATCGAAATAATTTTGAAGGGAAAACGGGAGTGGATAAATAAGTGCAAGTAAACACAGAACTTTCCAGAGTGTTGAAATGCTCTATTCAACTCTTTGCTATCCAATGCTAGGTTAATCTCAACACACCTCCTTTCTTGCACTTCAAAAAAGTGTCACCTATCTCTAGAAAAGCTGGTCCGTGAAAAAAAATTAGGTTCCTTCTCTTTTTATTGTTAAGGATCTTTTCGATCTTTGTCAAAATTTTTCAATTGACTTTATTTTCTTCAGTCGAATCCCCAGCACAAGTTTGGATTCCTGATTCATCTCCCAATAAATAAATGCCTCTTGCAGCCAATACCATAAAGTAGAAGAATCTCTAGTGTGGTACTGTTTGACACCGGAACATTCTGACTGCCCATTTCTGTATACATACCTAGATCTGTTCTCCATGCCATGGCAAAGTTTCTCGCGTAACCCGCTCGTAGTTATAAAGCCGGTCCACAGAACCCTTGACGATATATAAGGCTGTTCTACAGAACACTCAAACAAATTTTTGAATATTTAATCCGAAACAAGTGTGTCCCTGCTGCTGTCCCAACAAAATCATAGCCCCAGGGCAAAATGAAAGAGAGCCTAGGTAGCAAACTCTAATTTTGAATATTTATTGTCATAAACCATTGTACCAGATCTTATCGTGGAAGCTCCTATTCAACTGAGGTTCCTGCATGGGCCACACAAAGGGAGTGGGTCTGGCAGGGTTTCTTGCCCGGGGGCCCCGAGATAATTCTAATATTAGGTGTGGAGGGGGTCAGTGAAGAGTTTGACCTAGGGCCCACCAAAGATCTCAGCCTAGGGCTACTGCAGCATATGGGGCCATGGATCTCCGTGCCGTGCCCGGTTGAACTCATGGCAAGGATTCACGAGGATGGAGCCCTGTCAGCTTATTGGGAGGCATATGCACGAATCGAAAGCTTTGATTATAACCATAGCACCAGAAGAAAAGCACCCGCGCAAAAACTCTTACATATGGTTTTTAACTGAAATAATCATGATACTAACCACTCATAAGTGTTCATCTGAGTTGTCGGTGAATATCTCCTGAGTATGAAATCACTCATCTATCCTCAATGGATCAAGTGAGCACTATGATCCCTACAAGGAGCAGGCTGGCAGGGCTCTAGCACGAGGCCCGGAACAAATCTCATTTTTTTACACTACAAATACGCTGTGAAGTAAGGGTCCCCACTTTGGGAACCAAAGTGTTGGTCACAACACCCTTACCATTGAATGAACACAAGGCCTTTTTAATGAATTCAACGGCTTGTTTCTGGATCATAAACCGTTGATACATCAGCTTCATATTTCATCAGTGAAGTTGCTGAAATGTACTGGGCAGAATTTTTTGAATACTTCAGCTTCGCAAGCCAATAAGTATGTAGGAGGATGTAAATTACTATTTATATTTATAATGTCAATTACAAAAGAAATTATTTGGCATAAGATGAAATCTATGTTGGCCGGGAATATGAACAACTTCTAAAAACCATGAGGGAAAACGAAGCTTTAGAAGTGAAAAAAAATGTCGGCAAAATTGTATTCAATGATCTTAGAAGAAATGCAGAAGAGACTACCAATTTGTGATCCTCTTTTTTTTGCGCAGAAATGCAGTTTTTGTCTCCCAAAGTAGCTTTCTGCATTTCTCGATCATCGGCTATGAGAGAGTTGACTCATTTAGGAACCCACTATGAAGATTACATAGATTGGAGTGAACTGGTCCAAAGCCTCCGAAGCCTCCTACATACTGGGAGGCTTTGACTGATCACGGAATGAAGAATTTTACCTCAATTTCTTGAAGTTGACGAAATTTTGAAACTGTCAGGAATTCTGCCATTGTCTTCTTCTGAATTGATGTTATGTGAGGGTAAATACAGTAAAATCTCGGTAAATCGTCACCCTAATAAGTCATCACTCCGGTTAAGTCGTCATTTTTCTTCGGTCTCGTCCAGCTTCTATAGATAACAATGTTATTAAACCCTCAATTACTCGTCGCTAATTTCGGTTAATACGTCAATATGGAAAAGTTGAGAGAGAGGAAAAGAAAGAGAGAAATACACAGGTGATTTCCATGGCATCTTTTTGGGAAAAAGCTTGATAAAAACACTGCTATATGTTCGAAAGTGACCATGAACATCTTATACAGGGTGTTCCGTCAATGGACGTGGGTGTTCCGTCAAGAGGAACAAAAATTGCAATGGAACATGGTGTCGCAAACCACGTTGAGTAGGTGAAAATCGCGAGTCCAGAGGAGACGAAAGGTGGATGTCAGTTGATCGCTGAATGCGTTCGTGGGTTCGCTCACCATATCTGGGGTGAGCAGCGTCGTGAAACGCATACGCTTGGGTAGGATCACGCGCTGCGGGTGACGTAAATTAGCGCTACTGCGGTAGTTAGCACGTGTAGTAGTTAGTTGTCTGTTTCAACGAGTATCGTGATGGTTGACTACACGAATACGCTGATATGCATCTGATTTACGGTCGAGCAGATGGCAATGGGTGCTTAGCACAGCGGATGTACCAACAGCAATATCCGATGAGCCGTTGTTCGCATCATACTACTTTCACCTGCATGCGTTTTTCGCGATTTTCGCCCCCTAAACGGGGTTTGCGACACCATGTTCCATTGCAATTTTTGTTCCTTTTGATGCCTACTAACAACCTTCTGAGTTTGTTGCTCCATTAACAGAACACCCTATACACCAAAACGGAACAGGTCAAATAAAAGAAGTGATACCGATGACGAACATTTTCCGACTGAAAAGACAGAACTTCTTGAAGTATTCGAGCTTAACGTAATTTTTGCATGGGCCCTGACTAATTTGGGGCTTCAAATTTATATAAAGTAACTTTATTGATAAACCAGACATTTTTTCCCCAGGTAAGAAGGCTCTCCAACGTCTGTTTGCCCTGCCCAAGGACCCCTCAAGGGGAAATTTGGCCCTGTGTTTGAAATTACTTCATATTTGTGTTTGTGTGTGGGTGTATCCCATGAAATACCGATGAAAAATTGAAATCACTTAAAATTAAATGTGTCATGTACCTATAAAATTAATATGCATTAAATTGTGTTGTAGGGAAATGCTAACTATTCTGACATTTGCGCTGATTAGTGTAAATGAAAAAATACTAGTAAACACCGCTATATATATATGTATAGATAGTAAAACTTTCCGGATACACCCATCCTTCGGGAACGCTTCTATATCTCTCTGATATGGGAAGCGGGGTGTGCCCGGTCTTCAAAAGTAAACCGTAAATTTAACAGTGTATTCAACCATAAAACAGTAAGTTGAAAATTAAACGCTGAAATGGTTCAGAAATTTGTTGTTTTTTTAGTGTCCATAAATTTTATTAATATATTGTAGTTTTAATTCATAGTTTGATAAATGGTGGATTATTTTAAATTTATAAACATGGTAACTGACTTCCTTTCGTGTAAGTCGTCACTCCGTCTAAGCCGTCATAATTTCTCGATAACTTGAGTGACGACTTATTAAGGTTTTAATGTAGCTTAAACCAAGTAATATGATGAGAAACTAAAATTCCCAAATTTGGGGAAAAACTATCTAAATTAATTCTCAGCCTTCCTCATCCAAATGCACAAGCTGAAAGAATTTTCAGCATTGCCGATGACGTGAAAAATATAAAGAAAACGCAACCGACTTGGTGACGATGTTCAGAACGGTGTCACTTATAAGATCGGCTTTGCAGAACACCAATGTAAATTTTTATGAATTTAAGGTCACAGAATCGTATTTTCGTGACTTTCTCAGAGGAACGATTGTTTTATTTTCGTTTAAAATAAGTTGATAAAAGTAATTTTCAGCAAATTATTTGAATGTAATATTCCATGTGAAAGTTCCAAAAATTTCATGGGGGGGGGGTGCCCCTCTGTACTGCACTTGTGGGGAGGGGGCGCGATGAAAATTATGATTGAAAATTGGGTCGCAAATACTGGAAGATAGAGAAACGCTGCCGTAAACCATAATTGCTGATTCGGGGTTTCGTATTAACCCATCAAACCCCCTTCATCATTACTCTGCCGATTCCCATAGCGCTTTGCCATGACGAATATAAATATTAAGTAGGTGAATACGTAGGTTCGCCTCGCACCCAAAAGAGCATTTTTTTTTCTCTTTTTCAAAAGAAAAATAGCATAATCACACTGATCAAATAGACCAGTGGATGGAGTAGTCCCCAGGGGAACATGAATTGAATAAAATATGATTAAATGGAGATTAAATGTGTTTAAATATGGCTAAATGTATGTGCAGTCTCATATCTACACTCTCTAACCAGGATCAAAACCGACATCAACATATAATAAACGAGTTTAGTTTTATTTATATTTATGCGTGCATCTTTCACATATGTCTAGGCTGACCATATTTCTTCGAACGAAATACGGGACATCGAAATTCCAAATACGGGAAAATACGGGACATTGCCAATTATTGCCAAAAACGATGCCAAAACCAAACAAAGTTGCCAAATATTATTGAAATCACGGAAAAATCACAATGGCGGCAAAACTGCAAATTGCAGTGGATTCCACGAAAAAAAAAGTTTATCAAGGCAAATGTGGGAGATTAATATTCTCACATATAGTTGTAATTATCATAAAATAATTTATGAGTTGAAAAATAATGTCAATCTTTGACTTCAATAAAGAATAAAAATTCAAGTAGGCTTCGTGTGAAATGCGGGAAAAACCGGGACACTTTTGCCAAAAAGTCGGGATGGCTAAAAAAACAGAAAATACTGGGACTGTCCCGGGAAATACGGGACGTATGGTCACCTTACTTATGTCAAACAATACTACAATATTTCGTAAACTATTTATTTTCGTGCATATTGTGAGATGAGCAGTGAACCCATGAACTTTTTGGTGAAAAATTTTAGTTTTTCTTTATATCTAAACCCTCAGTGTTGATAATAATGCATAATAAGTTTACGTATTTAAGCCCTGTGGTAACTTCAAGATGGCGTGACTTGTCCGTCCATGAGAAACTTCTTTCCCTTCCCTAGCAGCGCACCGATATATATATATATAGAGAGAGAGAACGACGAAACAATTTTTCAATTTTTTTTACTGCTGACATAATCGTCAATATACAGTACACCCACCCACCACCAAAAAAAATTTGTGAAACGATTTGTTGTGACGATGACCGAAAAAAAGTTGTGAAATGTTGTTTTTCCCGATGTTGATTTCCCGATAGACGGTAGCATAACCGGTTTCGATGTATGGGAAAAATACGCAGAGAAGAATAGTGACCATACGTCCCATATTTTCTGGAACAGTCCCGGTTTTTTTCAGCTGTCTCAACTGTTTTTGCAAAAATTTCCCGGTTTTTCAAGTACTCTCAACAAAGCCAACTCAACGTTTTATTCTTCACATCAACAATTAAAATTATCCCCTCGACTGAGATATCACATTACGATAATTACGCCTACAAATAAGAATATACAGTCAAACCTCGTTAAGGAGTCACTCTTGGAAGAGCAAATATATGACTTGATAAGGGGAGTGACTCGTTAAACGGAGTAAGCCATAGCTGTGCCAATTCTTGCTTGAGGATAATTGGGACTTGTAAAGTGATCCAGTAAGCGGAGTGACGTGTTCACCGGGTGACGCACTAACGATGTTTGACTGTATTCATCTCACATATTTGTCATGTTTTTTTTTTTGTTTAATTTACTGAAATTTTCAGAAGTGCTGCTTCATTTACCGCTACTAGCAACTTTTTTGTGATTTTTCATGTTCGCAACTTTTGGCGATATCCCGTATTTTCTCACGTAAACATGGTCAGCCTTTTCAAAAAATAATTTTTTGAAGAAATTTAGGGTGACGAGGTTACCATCACGAGTCTTGACAACTTCTAGCAGAACACCTTTTGCTTTAGAAGGTGTTGGTCTTGAGGAGCAGCAGATCTCGACTTGACACACTCAGCAGCTAAGATTAATCGTCTTGGCTTTGAATACGCCCGCAACTCAAATAATCAAATCAATCTGCTTATTTTTTTTCAATTCTTTTGCTGCCATTTTTTCAATTTTTTCCTCAGATTTTTTTTTCTGCAACACAGATTTTAAACCCGCGTAACCCGCCACTGAAGACGACAGTGTCGTATTTACATGAGGAGGGGGCTTAGCGTGCTGTAGGCCAGGGCAGCAAGTTCAGAGGGGCGGAAAATTTGAGTGAGCGACCAAGAAAATTAGTAGGATGGGAGAACGGCGGTGAAATTTGTATAGCTCTCAATAAATCCACCACTGCCCAGGCAGCAAGTGACATGTCATGGCCTAGAGAGTTTCCAAGCACGTGAGTGAGCAAAAGAGTGACTTAGAGCGTGAGTAAGCATGTGAATGACATGACCAAACAAGCAACCTTACACAGCGAGGGATCAGTTCAGTGAGCGACCTAGATTCAGCCGTCTTAACCACATCCTAGGCCCTCGGGCAAAGTGATATTTCTGAGGCACCTCCTACCTTTCGAGACATGTTTAATTTTGCAAATGTTAACCAGATATAATTTCACAATCCTCCCCACACTTGAAGCCTCTGCCTGGGGGGGGGGGGGGGGAGAGTAAGACATGCGTTAAGATGGCATTGCCTAGAGCGTGTGAAAGTTACCAGTGTCAAACACGTGAGTGACCAAAACAGTGTCGAACACGTGAGTGACCAAAACAGTATCAAACACGTGATTGTCCAAAACAGTGTGCAAGCATGTGAATGACTCTAAACGTGGCTTTAACACAGGTGCAATTGCAGGGTGGGGGGAAGGGGCAAATCGGTGTGCGGATACGAGGAAAGAGTAGTCAAGAAAATTAGACTAGAATGGAAGAAGGGAGGCGAAATTCGTGTATTCCGCAGGCGACAAGACCGTAAATACGCTTCTAACTAAAGAACAGAATAGTTAGAACATAGAAAAATTACTCGATTTTCAAACCTAAATTTCTCTTGGGTTCAAGCAACTCATAAAGTATGAAAACTTTAATTTGGAACCACTTTAGCACGAGTTTCGGAATTACTCACCAGGAAATACAAAATCTTGGAAACACAAGTACACTAAATACTCAATTGTAAATCGAGCTTATGCGAGTGGGAAGTCAATACCAAAATATTAAAACATTCTAAAAATATTAAAATATAATATCGAAAAGCTATAGAAACAAGTATAGACTGTGTTTTCGATAACAAAGAAATAATTAGCGCATATTTCAATGATATAGGTGGGTACTAATTGGTGTGCATAATTAAGAAAAATTGCATGATGAAATTCTGATTCCACAATTTAAAATAATAAATTTTTCTTTCAATTTTGTGCAAACTAGAGTTGTGAAAAAACCTATTGAAAAATTATTGTACGTTTTTCTCCCACAGTTTTTTGTGACGGTTTTTGGAAAAGTGTTATGAGCGGGATCCACTTATAACGTTTAATCCAGGTACTTATTTATTCGCACTTAAAAGATTTAAAATTATAAAGGCTTCAAATTATTGGATGTTGCCGAGGCCCATATTTTCATAGATATTATAAAGAGGCCATGGTCAAACGCCCAACCAGCACAGCAGCAGGGCTCTTAAATAAGATTAGTCAAAATATAACAGTCATTATTGAAATTTGTCTCACCAATATGATGATCGAGAAAAATATCCACATGACTAGTCTATTACGTCCACGTCAAAGCATACAAAGTCGCCATTCTCGACACCGTGAATTCACACAGGTTCGCATTGCGGGAAACCGACTACCGCAAGTACGGATGAAGGTGACCATCATCTTTCGTCATAGTCACGACGATCGTTCCCTAATGGCCGAAACACATTACACTGACGTGACGTGATTTCACGTCATGCCAGAGACGATGTGAATCCTGACTCGTGGAAATTCTTTGACATGGGAATTCTGCAAGGGCGTAACGAGGGAGGTGGGGGGGGGACCTTATGGGTCTGGTCCCCCCCCCCCGAAATGTGAGGAAATGACCGAAAAAAGATGGCCGAATCCCTTGTTCTTTCACTTTGGTTCCCCCCCCCCCCGAACGAAATTTCTGGCTACGCCCCTGGAATTCTGCGTCACATATTTTCCACGTCGCAGATGATTATTAACAATCTTATTTAAAAGAATTTTAAGAAAAGTGTATAAAACACTATTATGGTGATTTTTACTACACACAGAACATATCCAGTCAGCCGAGGGCTCATTGCAGAACAATGCGAAACATTCTGCTTCGGGGCAAAATGATAATCTGTTCCGTAATTGATTACGATAATTAAGTGATTATGCTACTGTAATATTGTAATTGATTAATCGACAGGGCCACAAATAGGAGGAATCAGGCGGGTCTGGTGAGTTGGACGAGGAGCAAAAATCATAGTGGTGCCCTGCGTGGTGTCGCAACGCTGCACACGGCTCAATTTGCGCTTAACCTTAGTGCAGTGTTTGCGACACGACGCAGGGCAACACTATGTTTTGCGGTCAACGGAAATCCAAAGGACAGCGCAAATTGAGACACCAGGCGACACTACGCAACGGCGATGAAGTACGGCACTGACACGATCATCTCTACAGAATCGGCTGTTCAACCTTCAGGGTATCATCGTAAGTACGGAGACGCACAAGCTACCTTTATCGTGAGTTAATTCATACTGCAAAAACAAAGAAGTGAGAGCGAGAGGATAACATGCAACCAGTATTTGAGGGGAAACTCCCCAGACCACGCAGGGTCACACGATCCAGTCGGATTCAAGACATAACACCTGAATTTGCATAACAGAACAGTTAAACAATCTCATCTCAAATCTGGCAACAGCGTGAGAATCGGACACGATCGCCGAAACACGATCATCGAGGCCGATCTCAAAGAGAGCAAAAAAGGTGAAATATTCAATAAATATAGATTAAAACTAAAAATTATCTGTCGGGTCATAACACAAATATGCTACAAAATGTAGTTACACAGGGATTTATCGTAAGAAAAGATATTGTTGTATCCAGGAGCAGGCTTAAGTATTTTACGGCACGGTGCGAAAACAGCTTTGCAGGGGGTTCCAGACCGGTGGAAGCAACGATTCTTATAAATTTACCATAAAGGGGACCGTAAAAAATGTTTGTCCTGGGGCCCGCCAAAGATCACAGTCTAAGCACCCTCCTGCGGCAAGATGTGGGGGCCTACATGTAAAATATCTGTACACAATGGAAGTAGGGCTGTCAGAGCTAGACGACGGATTATATAACCCAGGAGCTGCAACTAAATACTCTTGCCTTGTAGGTTCGCTGTCTTCGACATAATTTTGAGCTATTGCTTGTTAAGAAGCCATTTAATCAAAGCATTTTAGTCCGTTCTGCGGCCCCTAAAATTTAGTGGTTCGGTGCGGCTGCATCCTCCGCACCTGCCTAAGTCCGCCCTGGTTGTATCGAGAAGTGGTTTAACATTAGACTACAGGCAATTTTAAACAAGATATGAAGAAACATCTTTGTAGAGGGATTTATTGTTGTATGAAGTATCGTTGTAGTGACAATTTTTCGGCATAAACTGAAATCGCGCAAGTCTGGGTATTACTGTACAGTGAAACCTCACCACAACAATGCTTGATATAACAATAAATTGCTCTACACCAGTGTTTCTCAACGGCCGGGCCGTGGCTCAGTACCGGGCGCTGGCAGCAGTCAAACCGGGCCGTGAGTGATTCATCGTTTAATTTTTCCCCATTTGTGTTTATTACTGGGCCTTCCACTCAAAAAAAAAATAGTCAACCAGGCTGCGGGCTTCCAAAGGTTGAGAATCACGGCTCTACACCACAGCATTTTTCTTGATCTATAGAGTATAGTATCAGTATATTAAGACCTCACTGTATCAGGGTGGCATTATAGGCGGAGATAGACTTGGAAGTCTGGGGGGGGGGCACGATGATGATGATGTGAATTCATATATGCATTAGATCAGTCGACTTCACCTTTGACGATGGGGGCATTCCCCCCCCCCCCCTCCTCCGTATCTCCGCCCATGGTTGGCATGTTTTTGCCATAGGTGACAATAACTATGGTATAAACTGTTCAGACACAAAAATAGATTCTTCCCCCATCTATCTATGCATACGACCGTTAACGTAAGCCTGGTCCCCAAATGCATTGTTATGCATTTACTTTTCCCTTTCTTATGCACATGACCTAGTTTTGAACACTAATTTTGGTTTAATAATCAAAAAATTTTAGGGTTGGTAAGTTTTTGTTATAGCTGGGAAAAACTCTAGAGTAAAAACGTCATGACAAAAATAGGTTTTTGCCAAGAATAAAACATATTTTTTGTGACAATTTTCCAGATCAAGATGGATAACTTTTGAAAAAATGCCCATATTCCTGGGGGAATTAGCCAAGCAGATCCAACTGGATGGAGAAATTCTTAGAATGAAGCTGTGCGGTCTCGAAGCCTAAAGTGCCAAAAGTCTGAAAACACAGTTAGTCCAAAGCAGAGAAGTCAGAACATTGTATAAGATCACGGCATATTTCGGAATACAACAGCGTTAACATCCATTTCACATAAATCATTCTTACTAGATATTGTTGCATTTCATACACAGAATGAAGTCTATTTTTAGTTGACTGATTTCGTATTTATTCTTTTTTCTTTGTAATTATTTTAGAACAGGTTTATTTTCCATATAAAAATTTGTTAAACAGTAGCATAGTCAACTTATTGAAAATGGTGTGGGAGGAGGGGGGGGGAAGAAAGCTCACAGGCTACTAAAAATACAAGAACATTTCAAGACATAAAATGAAGGGGAAAATACACAAGCTTTTCCAAGACAAAGTGAAAGGAACTGTAACACAGGATATGTAAAATAACAAAAAATTGATGGAATTCCCTCTTATGTGTGTGAATACAGCCAATCCTTGTTAGTGCGTCACCCGGTTAACACATCACTCTGCTTACCGTGTCACTTTTTGGAAGTCCCAATTGTCCTCAGGCAGGAATTGCCACATCTATGGCACTTACTCCGTTTAATGAGTCACTCCGCTTACCAAGTCATATTTTTGCTCTCCCAAGAGTGACTCATTAACGAGGTTTGACTGTATATATGTTACCGCTAAAGTGCAGAAATCAGTTATTCTACAGATTATCTAGGTACCAAATCAGTTAATCCGCACATTAACGACTTTCGAGCTTTTGGGGTAACATATACCAGTATACTCAGATGTTCTATGACTGGATTCAAGCCCGTGGACCTTGTCGGTAACCTTCATAGTCGAAGATGAGCATCATACATCACTCGTGCAAGGGGTGGTATAAATATTAAAATAGAAAATAAACTTTTTATATGGACACCCTGTACCCGAAACCCAACCAGAAAGCTGTTGCCCTGTCTCTTCTGAGGCTAACAAAAAAAGCCTTTCACATTTCCAGATGCAACATTTGCTGAAATATTTGAATTCAAAATCGGAGAAAAATTGGGAAAGAACAGCATAAACGAGGGGGGGAAAAGCGTTTCCTGTTAGTTCGTGTGCTGTACTTTTACTTCACTTTTCTCCGATTTTGAATTTAAATATCTCAGCAAATATTGTATTTAGTAACGTGGAAGTTTATTGGCCTAGGGGAGAGACAGAGTAACAACTTTTTGATTAAAAGTTAAACGACAGGGTGTTCATATAACAAGGTTTTTTTTTTTTAATTTTAATTATGATATAACCTTTTGCAACATGAATGATGTATCTGTGTGTTTACATGTTCCTTCGATGCTTTTTGTAATTGGAAGCATGCCTGTAGGACCAACAATTCATCAGTAATTTGCGGCAAGATATAGGCAATAGCTTTATTTTTACAAAATAAAAAAAAATGAGCACCAATCTGTGAAAAAGAGCATCCTTTTTAGCAACTCAGACTGATGCTCAAATCAGCATAATTCTAATCCCTGGATGAAACTTCGGTGCAAAGCACGGCTACGACATTGCCTTTTAGATCGTGTTCCACCATTGACAATTAATGCTGAAAATCTTTTTAATTCAGAGCAAGAATAAGACAGCTACATTGGTGGCGCCTCATGCAAACACATTTCGTGTCGCTTCACTGAATTAAGTTGTCTAAATTGTTTCGAACAGAACCTACACTTATATGGTTTCTCACCAGTGTGGATTCGGACATGATTCTTCAAAGTGGTCAGATAAATTGTAGAATAGTCACAATACAAACACTGATGCATCTTCACTGAACTTTGGCTGAATATCTGATTGCCTAAAACTGGACGAAAAAACTTTCTCAATCACAAAATATAATAACATATACTCATTTGCATAAATGACATCACACTGATTGTATATAATTAAAATTGCAGCAATAATTATATTTAGATGCATTATTATTTTTTATGAAAGCTCAACTGAGCTTGAAATCACAGAAATCGAGAGCAATGAGAAACATATGTACTGATGAACAATGTACAAAGTAATATATACGATGACAAAGTAATTTGAGAGTATTCTGTTACAACTCGCTATCATATCAATTAAACATATATACAAAATTAATTTGACTCGACTCAAATTTTAAAAAAGGGTCAGTGAAATTTAGTTCACGTATCACATGGTAAAATTTGACTCAGTATAGGACCTAACCACACGGTCTATTTCCAGGCCTGTTCTTCAGTTCCAGCCCTGGCAAAAGTAATATTTTCAATCATTACACTTCACTTATAGTTCGAAAACGTAGTAGACAGATGGCAGCACTATAATAAGCATTACACAGAAACAAGCTTCACATTAGGTTCGAAACATGAACACGCACAATTCGTTAGAAGTTCCGCAGAGGAATATAGACGAATATGGTTTAGTAGTAGTAGTTCCAGCCCTGAGGAAATATGAATCCTTGGGCCCTTTATATAATAATAATGTTCTTCAAGGCAGAGGCATATACAAAGGAATGGGGGGGGGGGGGTTGGACAGTGCCGAAAACACAACTTCAAGGTGGAAATGTGAGCCGATCTACAAGTTTAAAAGTCTTGCCACATACAGAAATAGGCCTGCAATGGTCAATCATTACACTCCACTCGTGGTTTGAAAAATATACGGCATCACAATAACGAGCATTACACAAAAACAAACTTTGTTAGGATCACATATGCGCAAATTCCAAAATGTACCAATTCATTAAATTCTATAGGGAAATACAGATGAGGTGCATGTATGGTTTAGTAGTAGTGCCCAAAACACAAAAAAAGATGAATTTTGGGCCCTGGGCATAAAATCATATGAAAAAACAATGGGTCCTGTCAATTTCCAAGCAATCAGGATTCCAAGAACTGAAGCAGGTTGGAATCCCACTACTTCACATGAAGCTACAAAAAATTAAACATGCGAATATCCCCCCCTCAAATATCTGCCTATGTTTCCTACACTAAGGACTTGGAGCAAAAGATTTCATACAAACAGACATGCTCACTTACCCAGAATTTCTCGATAACTGTGCTAGATATCTCACTTTCATGAGGGGGTTGTTTGGCATTGCCTTCAAGTAGAACGTAAGAATTAGCAAGGGATTTCGGTAGAAGCATAAGTTAATATTGGAAACGAGAACTCTTTTTCTGATGCTCAAACATGAATGGAGCTTGAGAGCAGGTTTAATTATCCTTGTCCTAAGACATTCATTCTCAGAGACATAATTATCTGACAGCAATTTCATATATTACAACAATATTTAAATACTACTATGGTCAGCGGCACAATGTTTGATAAAACGAAAACTTGCTCATGAGGATACATATAAATTACAGGCAAAATCATCAGATACACAGTGTCCTTTAATGATTGCATTAACAGGACAGGAATTCTTGCTTGCAGAAGATCTGCTCATATAATCATACTTCTGTGACCCACAGCAAACAAATTAAATGGGGAAAAAACAATTTATATCATCACATTCACTCCATGGAATTGAAACGATGCCATACCTGTCAGCTATGCTAATAACTTGCCATCAAGTGGCTTGCATAGTAAGTAGAGCACAGACAACCTGTTTCAAAGAGTCAAAGGCATTTTTGACTAGTAAGGCGACAGGATTGTTTCCGATCCTGTGTGTCAAGTGTGATGCCATCAAATCATTTCTCCCACATTGGATAGACACTTTGGCTTGTAGAGGTATGATTAAAAGCGGACATCCTTCATCTACTTCAAAGTGAGGGGACTCTTATTCTGCCGAGTTCTCAATCTGGATCCATGTCCCCTTGTGGTTCTGGGATACTCTACATGGGTAACTTGTGAAAAATCAAGTGGAAGAGGAGCCATGTCAGACTGTGCAGTATGTATTTCTCTCTGTGCAAAAATGCGCATAGAGAAGAAAAAATTATATAAAGGAAACAAAGCTTTCATGTGAAATAGGGAAAAAGTGTCACAACTCTTTCAGCATCCATAACTGCCCACAGGAACAGGGGCCATCTTTAAGCTTGAATCATGTTTATAAAGGGGGGGGGGGGACTATATGACAGAATATATGATGCAATGATTTTCGAGGGTATATCTGGTCATCAGACATAGACGTGGAACCTAGCTCTGTGAAATCATTTTAGGACACCCTGTACATCTGAAAGGTCACAAAGCAAATGACATTTACTTTTACGTTCAAAAAGTCCCAAAACGTATTTTATTATGGAAGAATGAGTAGAACCTGTTTATTTGGTGTTTCGTTTTGAAGTAACTACACCGTGCAATTACGTATGCTTACCATTGTTCATACAAAGATGCAAATGCGGATTGCAAGCCCTTTTCTGTCACATCCTACAGTGCTTTCATCCCTGCACTCTTCCAAAACCTGAGAATCATTCCTCTTTAAGCAAATTCTTCATCCAAGGAAAAAGTCTTATGGAGCAAAATCAGGGTAATAAGATGGATGTAGAAGTATCGGAATGTGATGTTTTGACAGGTAATCTGACACCAGGAAGCACCTTTGAACTGGCACATTATTGTGATGGAGCACCCATGAGTTGGCATTCCAAATATCTGGTCGTTTGCATCTCACAGAATCATGCGGACGTTTATAGACTAACAGGTCTCTCCCAGTGTCAGATTACCTGTCAAAAAATCACATTCTCCAACACTTCCACAACCAGCTTATTCCCTCGATCCTCTGACCGCCATGTGACTTTTTCTTGGGATAAAGAATTTGTTTAAGGGACAATGATTCTCGGGTTCTGAAGAAGTGCAGCGATGAAGGCACTGGAGAATGTGACAAAAAAAAAAAAAAAAAAAAAAATGCTTGTGATCCGCATTTACATCTTTGTATGAAAAATGGTAGAAAATGTATAATTGCACAGGGTAATTACTTTTAAGGAAATACGAAATATATGTAAACAGGCTCTATCCCTATCTATTCCTCTGTAATAAGTCTCGGAACTTTTTTAATGTGCATTTAGTAGAACATCTTTTTTATTTAAAGAAATACTGAACTAAGAATGTGGTGCTTTACTACAGTAGAATTGATTTCACTACAGCAATATCATTATAAGAGTTTATTGAATATGGAGTATAAAGTTACGATATGACATGGCTACATTATTTTATACAAGTCTATTATTTTTTACAGTCATTGCTCATTTTTACAAACTCGTTGACTCAAATAATTATTGTATATGGGAAAGATGTTCAAGAAATGGCAAATTGGTTAGGACCAGAGAACTAATTTGTTAAAATAGTTCAGTTCATAAGACTGAGCTTCACTTGTAGCTAACAACCTATTCCAACCTGAAAACCGATATCATATGTAACGTCTTCTTAATCTTCATCTCAATGAGACATGGAATCTGCAAATAAAATGGGCTGAAGTTTTTCCCTGGCAGTGTTCATATAGGTTTAGACTAGGAATGGCATGAAAAATTTAGCATGAAATCACAGCAAAAATCCTTGTTGGTCCTGCGTTAATCACCTATGTTCGATGAACAGACCTTGCACTTGGAGGCTTTAACAAGAAAAATGGACACCTTTACCGCTCAATGTGTGTTTCTTATCCACACAGAGATCTTTCATTAAGCAAAACCATTGCTCTTGGTTCAAAGCAGGGTAACTCAATGATTGGATTCTTGACAACAGCAATCTGTGGCTGTGAATGAACAATATTTTTCCTAATACAAGAGAGAGGTGTGTGGTGCTCCAAATGCTAAATTATTTTTCTATGATGAGGACGTTGTTTGCAATTTTCAGAATAGGTCCCTTCATCCAAAAATCGCTCTACTTTAACTCATGTATCGCCTACTAATGACAGCAACCCATTTCCGATAAGTATTGATATTAACGCACTGTTATTGCAAGTAACATCTGAACTTTCTCATCCCCAAAAACCGGAGTCAATGGAAGCATCAGTCCAATTTAACTGCACGATCTAGTTCTCTGTGAAATGATTATGAATAAACGCAGGGCCATAATCAGGATTTTTGTTGCTCCCACAACATTAAATTTTGATAATTTTATAACTGCATTTTCCGCTCCCACCTAAAACTACCGCCTTCCCCCCCTAAATTTTTCAACTGGGGCAGTGTTCCCCTCCCCAGTAGTTCCGGCCCAAAAGACATGTGATATAAATTTTCGGGTTGGGATGGGCTATTTAAGAACATCTCCCATAAAAAAAAGAAAAAAAAAAGCAATCTTTACAACAACAATATTCGGTTCTCATTTACTGTTAAAAATATGAAGGATTTCGTGGCTTTTAACAGAGCCTTGCTGAGTGAAGCACTTGGAACAGTATCTGCATTTGAACGGTCTTTCTCCGGTATGCCTTCGAATATGATTTCTCAATGTCGTTGGGTACTTTGTGGAGTAGTTACAAAAGAAACACTTGTGCATCTTGTCTGGCGATGATTTTGGCAGGAAAAGAAAGTTTGATTCTTCAATTAATACTGGAAAGAGCAGAAAGTATAACATATTTGAGAGACCTATCAAATCAAAACCCCCTAATAAAGTGGATTATCAATACTGTTCGACTAGTTCAGTGGTTCTCAAGCTGGAGCATTATCCCCTCTTGTGGTACTGGGATATTCTAAGTGGACCCATGGGCGAATATAAACTGGATGGGGAACTGTGACAGATGATTAAGTGGGTCACAGAGAGCTGTGAAAAAAAATATGTAAGTGAAAGAAATCTTTCAAGTGAAATGTGGAAGGAAAAAGTGTGGCTGCTTTTAGAACTGCCCACAGAACCAGGGGCCATCTTTAACTGCCAATTTTCAGTTTGAGTAATCAGGAAAAAAAAAACAAACCCCTAAACGTGACATCATTCATGAGAAGAAAATATGACCCAAAGTGGGGGGCATAGGTGTATAAATGTCAAGAAACCAAGAAACACTCAACTAGTTGATTGAATAATAATAAAAAATAATAATAATGTATATTATAAGAACACTAATGAAGAAACTGATATATCAATAACACTATTCTAATGGAAAAAAGACGTGTGTGAACTGACATACAGTAAGTAAAATCCTATCACAGAGCTACATATCTCTCTAAATACAATCATCTGAAACAATATTCTTTGATACATCAGTCATTAAAGTGAATCAAAATCATCAAGGGCAGATCAATTCCATTCTTCACTTCGGCATGGGAATAAATACACGTTTCTTCAAATTTATTTCTTAGGAAAAATCCAGTGGCCTGGGAAAAAGCCTCTCTATTGTATGCTTTTTATTCATATGACGCTTTACATTGCAGCGATGATCACTCCTATAGGAACAAAAATCACATCTATACCATTTGGTCTGTGAACGAAAACTGCCTGTAGATTTGGCTGTAGGAAGTAGAGATATGAATGTAGATATTAATAACATGGAAGAGCATTGCACTAACATTTCATGCAAAGTTCTAAACATTGTTTGAATTTGAAAATATGAAAAACTATATTTGACCCCTGTAATAAAATACAGAATCGATGGCCAAAACAGGCCAATTGCCCAAAGTGGCTGTAAAAAAAATAAAGACAAGGTAAAAAAAGAGAAAATATGGAAAAATCAATGTACCATGTGCCCTCCCATTAGCCGGCATGTCGGTCTGGCATGAAGGGAAAAGTAAGGTTTAATAAGGATCACATTATGCATTCAGTCAATTCAATGGATTTTCAGAATAAAATTTTTAAAGAATTTCATGCCGGCTAATGCAGGAGGAAATACAATGAATAATATTAGGAAAAAACCGAAAAATGGTTGTCATATCATAAATACATCTATATAAAAACAATAAATCAGGAAAACCAAATAAAAAACTAAAAGGAACTGCCCATAAAATTATGGTTGCCAATCATTAGTATGAGTAGCATATTGATTACTCCCATCCAGCTTATCATATTTCCCTCTTTAAGGTGTCTATGGTGCAGAAATTCATGGCAACTGTATGAATAGGGGGTTATATATTGGTGGGGAGGGGGGGAGGGAAGACTGGAAAAGACAACCGACCATGAGAAAAAAAATATGATCCAAAAGGGAGCATATGCAAAAAAATGTAAAGAAACACTGGACTAGTTTATTGAATAATAATAACTAAAAAAACTGTTTATTCTATAAACACAAATGAGAGGAATTTGAGATATAATTGAATATAATAATACTATTCCCAATGACAAAAAAAAAAGTGAGTGCACTGACATACAAAGAGTAAAATCTTCTCACAGAGATAAATATCTCTCTACATACAGTCATCTAAGAAAATATTCTTCAAAACACCAGTCATTAGTTTATCAAGTGAAGACTAATCCCACTTCTCATTTTCTCATCAAGTGAGTCAATAAGTGTTTCTTCAGACTGACGTCTTGGGAGAAACTCTTGTTGCAGTATTGGCATGCAAAAGGCCTCTCTCCAGTGTGTGTCCTCATATGACGCTTTACATTGCAGAGATGATTGCTGCTATAGGAACACAAACTGCATCTATATCGTTTGATCTGCGAACTGA
This sequence comes from Pholcus phalangioides, assembly GCF_987345545.1. Lineage (NCBI taxonomy): Eukaryota > Metazoa > Arthropoda > Arachnida > Araneae > Pholcidae > Pholcus > Pholcus phalangioides. The sequence goes on from NW_028301601.1 coordinate 30,339,855, forward strand.
AACTGTCTGTAGATATGGCTATAGGAAGTAGAGATGAATATGGACATTAATCACAAGAGAAAATTACGCCAACATTTAATGCAAAGTTTTGGCATAGTTTGAATTTGGAAATATGAGAAACAATATTTGGTCTCTGCGATAAAATCAAACTCATTTAGCAGCAGGTGAAATGTACAGTTCTCACAGACTGAGAATAACATTGAAAACCAATTACAAATGACTAGTACATGCATGCCAATGTATAATCCAAAGCCACTGCAAGGCAGCCAATTTATCTTTATTTTAGATACAAAAACTCAGCTGCTGCAACAGAAGATGAATTCTTTTGAAAACTCAATACTTAATGAAAAACATTTAGGTATAAAAAAATTTCTCAGACTTATATACAGTAATACCCCAACTTACACAATTTCTTTGTAAAATATGCACATTCCTTAAATTCAAGTATAACCAGGGGTGTATTTACAGGGGCTTTAGCAGGCTATAGCTCAGGGTGGCAAATTTGAGGAATGAGTGATCAAAAAAAAAAAAAAACCAGTGGAATGGCAGAAGGGCAGAGAAATTTGTATAACTTTATATAAATCCACCTCTGCCGAGACAGTAAGAGACTAGGTCAATGAGTCGGCAAAAGAGTGACTTAAGATAGACCTAGAGAGTTTGAAAGCATGTGAATGACCAAAGGAATGACCTAGAGCAAGGGTGGTCAACTTTTCACTGTTCAAGGGCCAACAAAATTATCAGCTGCAACGTCACAAGCAGCACCAGGAAAAACACTCCGGTATAAAAGCCACACAAATAAAATGACCCAAAAAACTTGCAGATTTGCATCTGCCATAAGTAATAGGGTGAAAATCTGGCATTAAAGTTTTATCCAGGGCTCCACTTCTTCATAAACTGACACATATTCATTTTCTTTCTAGTTCTCAGCTAGTAAATACAATGCATCAAAAATTACTGTTTCTTTTGTTAATTAGTCCATTCAATTACATTCATTGTTTGAATTTTACAGATAAATTTTTTTTTCTACATTTATTTTTATCCCTTACTCTTGAGTTGAAAACCAGTGAAGCTGCACAGGTCGAATAGATGCTCAAGGAATTGATTCACACATCAGTCGACTTCGAGAGGAGTTTTATTATTGGGACGAAAAGCCTGCCAAAAGCTTCATGTGGATTGTATTCCCTATCATGGGCAAACATGTGATGTTACCAAGATAAAATGGACCAGCTTTGTATGGACCAAGCAGGCTACCTGCCAATAGATTTGAAAGGATGCATGCATGCACCATTACCTGGTACTCCTGTATGTCCACGAGATTACAATGAACCAGATTTGCGATACATATATTCTTACTACTTGAGTTACCTTCTTGGAATAGAATACCTGCATTTTGGTTTGGGAAAGTGTTAGTTATGCAACAATGTGGAATGCCAACCTGCTATATCAAAATTTAGATATGACTGCTTCTGTTTTTGACGAAAAAAAATTGTGCATGGATGTGGAACTCTTTTTATTCAACAGCAAAACATGAACATGACCATATCATATGACACATTTTTGCTCTTTGGACGTATTAGGGTCTGTGTAGCCTATATATAGTTGGTTGTAATTTTGAGGTGTCATTGTGAGTTGGCATCCACTTCGAAAAAGTTTCATCACTGTGAGAACACCACAAAAATTTGCATTCAGCTACAAATACAGAGGCCACGAAAAGGCAACATTCCCAATGAGGTGGTGGAAAGCAATGGGGTAAAAATGCCCATGACAAACTTAAAGAGCAATATGTGCGAACGAAAAGGGAGTGTGAAGAGAACATAGCTAATTAAAATCGTCACTAGAAATAATGAATGTAAATAGTCTGTTAATCACGTCTGCTGTGTAAAATGGCTTAAATAATGATAAGAAATTCAATTCAATACACAGTCATTTTACCTAGTCGGGAGCCCAACAAAATCACCTCCCACGGGCTAGTTTTTTGCTACCTCTGACCTAGAGCATGAGTGAATGTGTGTAAAATTATCAAAAGAGTCACCCACATAGCAAGAAACCATGCCACTGAGCAACAAAAAGAGTGACCTAGAGTGTGTGCAAGTATGTGAGTGACCAAAAAAGTGTGCAAGCAAGTGACCAAAAGAGTGACATACAGTGTGTGCAAGCATGTGAGTGACCAAAACAATGTGCAAGCATGTGAGTGACCAAAACAATGTGCAAGCATGTGAGTAACCAAAAGAGTGACTTAGAGACACGGCTATACTTAAAGGAGTGGAAGGAAATAGTCAAGAAAATTAGACTAGAATAGAAGAACTGCGGCAAAATTTGTGTGGGCCCCCCTCCCCCCCACTCAGCAAAACCATAAATAATGCGCCTCTGAGCATAACTACTGGACTTTCCCAAGATGGTATGGACCGGTGATGGTGGCATTTTACTAGGGGGGTACAGTGATTTTTGCTATACACATTGAAGAAAAGTTCACAATGATTCAGAAATGGAATCCAAAGGCTTGCATGGCATCTACCGTTTTTGAAATATTCATAAGGTTCATGTCTCAAGCTCCACGTTATTGACAGTTTTGAAAAAAATTTTGTTCATTGCAATGTTTGTTAATGGCAACTCATCTGTTTTACTACTCTCAATTAATTTCAACTCACAGGTGAAAGTTGTTTTCTTGGTTCCAAACATAAGAGCTTATTTCTGTTGATGGATTAGGGCGTTGTCAAAACATCTAACACATGACCCTTGAGGAATATTTTACCCCCCACCCATTTTTACATCATCCAAAATTGCATGCAGACTTATGCTAATTTATGACATGAATGTCGCTCTCCACTTGTTAATACAAGATATACGGAAGACTGGATGTTGTGAAGATATTTATTATTTCAGATGTTTATTTTTTAAGGAAGGAAAAAACTCATCTCTGCCTCCACCGGGAGTCGAACCCGGGTCCCTCGATTGCCGGACGAGTGCTCTGACCACTAAGCTACAGAGGAGATAGAGATTTTCCTTGGCTAGAGCGTATATATGCCGATATTAACAAGTGGAGAGCGACATTCATGTCATATATATAGCCCTCTGGTGGCTCGTCGTCAATGAGCTATTAGCTGATCGGTTTCACCGTCCATCGCACGGTTCCGTTCGGCATATATACGCTCTAGCGAAGGAAAATCTCTATCTCCTCTGTAGCTTAGTGGTCAGAGCACTCGTCCGGCAATCGAGGGACCCGGGTTCGACTCCCGGTGGAGGCAGAGATGAGTTTTTTCCTTCCTTAAAAAATAAACATCTGAAATAATAAATATCTTCACAACATCCAGTCTTCCGTATATCTTGTATTATGCTAATTTGACTTATAATGTTGTCATTTGTCCCACATAATGCGTGATTGTGACATACTGCCGTATTTTGGAAATGAAAAATACTCACTAAAAATACATAAAACTTTGCAATTACACAGGATTTGATCCAGCACAGAAGAAACACATGAAATTTTTTTTTCCTTTATAATTTATTTAAAATGCATATATTTTAATTATAATCAAGATGAGAGAAATACTGATGGAATGATGGAAATACAAATATTCAAGATATTTTGGCTTAAGACACGTCAAATGATTGGATATGAAAAACAATGCATGGTTTTCATGTACTACTTTCAATCAAAAAAAAAAAAAAGAAAAGACTAATGCATCAAAATAAATGACATAAAAAGTACATGCATAAAGTCTGTATGCATGTTTGAAATGACGACAAATGATTAACAAAATATAAACGTTTAGGTTTTTAATTCATGAAGAAAAACCAAATTTTAATGTCTTGTATTTCAGTGATGGCCATATCATTCTGTCAGTTTCATTTTCTTCAACAGTCCTCTTTCCAATGAGACATTTCATGGGTCCTAAGATGGGAGCGTTGCCGGAAACTTTTATAGCAAATTTTGCACTTGAAAGGCTTTTCTCCAGTGTGTAGTCTCATATGATTCTTGAGTGTTGTAGAGTACATTGTGGAATAGCCACAATAAATACACTTATGCTTTCTATCTTCAAAAAATACAATTCCAGTGGGGCTTTGAACTAGAAACAATGAAAGAAAACAAGAGAACAACATTAGAAATTAGTCCTACAATGATACACATTTGCGAAAATATGCAGAAACACGAGGTAAAAATACATTAATCTTCAATAATTTCTAAATTATTCCATCAAAACAAGGTCAAAGCATGGGTAAGATATAGCAAAAAAATACTTGAATAGAATACAAATTGTTTTTACACTCTGGAAAAAAGAAATATTTAGAATGAGTCTTAAAAGAATGATTCTTTTTTTTGTTGAGTTCTTTGAGTTAATAAAAATATCATATCTAGGAAGAGGGCAACTCGTAAGGGATTCCAATTGAAATTAGCGAAAATATCTTTGATTTGACACCATTTATTGTACAACCGTTGCTTTTGGGCAGCAAAGTGATTGACTGCGCAGTACATTATGTTCACTCACTATGGTTTTACTTGAATTGATTACTGTAATTTCAGACAATGGAACAGCAGCTTATACAACTTTAAATGTTAGTTTTTACCTCTTGCAGATAAAATTCAGAGTTGCTCTCTATTCTAAAACTTTTTCTGACATACTGACTGAATACTTAACGAGATCGTTTTATGTATTTCATTTCAAAAATGTGTAAAAAAAATGGTTTACTTCAAGATAATGTCTGATGTTTGATCAGCAATATTATGGAATTATCAAAGAAAACTTAACTAGTTAAGCATAAAACATTTAAATTTACTTAAATGCTTTTAACGTTTCTGAGTTCTTTAAGCATGATTTTTATTTAAGCAAGAAACACTAACAAAATTTAAATAAATTTAAATGTTTTATGTTTAACTGTTTCAAGTTTTCTTCAATAAGTTTAACTAAATAAAAGACTGGACAGAAAAAATTTGAATAGAAAAGCCACGGCTATTTTGACACTAAAACTTTGTATATGTTACTTCCGAAGCCAGAAGTTGGCCACTTTGCAAATTGGCCGGCCCAGTTAACCCAATCAATGTTCGAAATTCGGGCTTTTGAAAGGATTTTTCTGGCCCCTATGTATCGATCCCTATATATCCGTATATTGATCCCTATGATTCAAGATCATTGTCACAGCATATTTTTTTTTGTGATAATTATACCATTTGTAATTAGCCACAGCTAACCAAAATAATTATGGTTAGCTTTAGCAACCCTAATGATCAAAGTAATCTGAATATCAATATCTTATAATCTGAATATTGTGATCCATATACAGGGTGTCCCATCAAGACAGCCGAAACTCTGCACAGCCAGATTTCACGCTTGGAATACGTAAAAAACGCGCAAAGAACTAGTTTTCGAGAAAAATGTGAAAGAAAAGTATGATGGCATATCCAGTGCAAGAAAAAAAATTTTCCCATGCTGCGCATGCATGCCCTGATATGCACGTGGATATTTTGAACATCTTCCTATGTAAACATATGCAAATAAAGATATTTGTGTTTTCAACGACGTTTTTTTTTCTTGCACCGGATATGACGTCACACTTTTCTTTTGAATTTTTCTCAAAAACTATGGGTCGTACAGTTTTTCAGGCATTTTTTATCTATTCCAAGTGAGGAATCTGGCTGTGCAGAGTTTGGGCAGTCTTGATGAGACACCCTGTATAAGAATCAACATATAGGGGCTGGCCTAAATTTCGGACATAGGCCGGATCCACTGGACTGGCCAGTTCGCGAAGTGGCTACCTTCAGGCTTTGGCAGTAACATATACACAACAACTACTACTACTACTAAACCATACACGTACCCCATTCATATTCCTCTGCGGAACCCCCAATGAATTGGTACATGTTGGAATGTACGTGTAGTGACACCTGACGTGAAGTTTGTTTCTGTGTAATGCTGCCATCTTCCACCAGTAACATATACACTGCACATAAGTTTTATTTGTGCATATAAAGTTGTAGAATCGAAAAAGCCATGGCGTTTCTATTGAAAATTCTTTTTCTGTCCAGTCATAAACCACTCTACATATTGAATTTCACACTACAATGTGATAAAATTTCAATACCAAATATGAACAGATAGTTATATAAATGGACATAAACTGGAAGAAACGTGAATATTGTCAATCACATAATCATTGAAAAATAATTCACTTACCCAGTTATTCCTAAAATAAAAAATACAGACACATCATTGATATTATTAGTACATTTCATGCAGCAATATCTTGCATTCTTTTCAAAAACGTGTTTAAGAAAATTAACTGTTTTAGTTCAAGACAATGTCAGATGTTCGATCAGCAATATTACTTTAAATTATCAAAGAAAACCTGAACTAGTCAAACATGAAACAATTAATTTCTTTAAATGCCCCATTAGTGTTTCTCAGTACTTCAATAAAAATCATGTGCAGTGTATACAAAAATTGAGAGAGAATGTTTTGCATCTGCATGTATTAGACCGAGAAATAAGCTGGCCAAATTACAAATAGATGGAGATACCTAGGAACTTGATTGGGTTATGCTATACACCATTTGATGTGCACATTAGTGTAAAATAAGAAGATCTTCATTATCTAATCTATTTTTGTCAGTTTTTATAGTGCTCCATGTTGTTTTAAAAATCTTTGAATTTCGGGATACATCTGGAAAACGAATCAAACTATTTTAATTAGAAACCTATGAGAAATTGAGTTTCGGCTAATGGCATGATTCCAGAAAAAATTATCTTTGTTAGCTGAGGCAGCTGGATAGCCATGCTGTATTTGTTCAACGTTAAAGATGGTCTGGCTCCTAAATGGGGCGAGGAAGGACGGGGTGTGGTGGATACGACAGGGGCAAACGAAAAGAATCTGAATGTCTATTGTTCAGTAAAAAACACTGGACCAGTTGGTTGAATAAGAAAAAATAATGCTTATTCTTTAAACACAAATTATATAGGCATTTGATATAATACTAACACTATTCCCAATAAAAAAAAAAGTGAGTGTACAAAAATTAATATCATTTTCTCGCGAAGATACACATCTCTTTACATACAATCGTCTAAGACAATATTTTTTGGTAAACCAGTCATTAGTTTATTAGTCATTAGTGAAGACCAATTCCACTCTTCACTTCGGCATCATATGAGTCAATACATGTTTCTTCAGACTGACTTCTTGGGAGAAACTCTTGTTGCAGTATTGGCATGTAAAAGGCCTCTCTCCAGTGTGTGTTCTCCTGTGACGCTTTACATTGCAAGGATTATCGCTCCTATAGGAACACAAATCACAACCATGTCGTTTGCTCTGGAAACCAAAACTGCCCATAGACATGGCTGTAGGAATTAGAGATATCAATATGGATATTAATCACATGGAAGAGCATTGCACCAACATTTAATGCAAAGTTTTCAACATAGTTTGAATTTGCAAATACGAGAAACCACATTTGATCCGTGTGAGAGAAATGGAATACATTCAGCAGAGGGTAAAATATACAATACAATATAATATGTTCTTACAGACTGGGAGTAACATTTGAAACTACAGTAGGATCTCAGTAATATAGCACATATCAGACTAGGGATATGCTGGATTACTTGAAAGTCTTCTAAAAAATAATGAATTTCAATTACTTAAATCACTGTATGCCAGATTTTTATTCACAAAACGTGATACAAATCCAAAAAAATTAACTTTATATATGAGAATTTAGAATATTATATTTTATAAATTCATTAAAATGAGTATGCATAGTCATTACATTTTTTTTTCTGTAAAAAAAAATACTCAGTGGTTGTATCACTTCCATTGGAACAAAAAGACTGGGGTTATACTGGGAGCATATTCCGTGGCAAGGTCAACCAACTTTTAGCCTTTCTCAAGCTTTTTTAATGAACTAATTTTTTTGAACGAGACGACTTTTCAACTGCAATGGCACGAGAAACAACAGAGATGCAAACAAAAGACGTATCACAAATGAATGAGACAGCGAATCAAATCGAAGCAAAAACTGAACTCTGTAGACATGATTAGTTGGTATGTAATACAGAATATATATATATATATTTATTTATTGTGTTCGACATTGTTTTTTCTTCTATACAGCAGAGACAGTGGAGACATTTTATATCATAATTTTCTACATCCGCAAGGAGCCAACAACCCTCATACATAAGATGCTTATAATGGGCATATAGTATCATAATCTTTTGAGATGACACACAATATACTGTTTTCTTTGTATTTGTCTCGATGTTTTTATCTTGCCTGTGGATTTGTTTGCATTGCAAATTTATATGCATGTTTCTCCTGTACAAAAAAGGAGTCTGGAAAGGACAAGAGTACCGACGAGAAAACACTGGATTATTGGATGGGCCGGATTAATGCATGACCAGATAATTGAGAGTCTACTATAATCACAAATGACTACTACATGCATGGCAATGTATAATCCAAATCCGGCCCTGCACATTAACCATGTGGCTGTGAGGTAGCGAACTTGACTTCCTTTTGGATATAAAATCTCAGCATTTGCAACAGATACAGTGGACTCTCAATAATCCGGCCATGCCCCAATCTAGCATTTTTTCCTTTGATCATAGAAGAGGAAAACATGTCACTGCATATCTATGCACAGAGGTTTATATTATTTAAATAAATTTTTCAACTGACTTATAAAAACTCAATGATAAGTAATCCAGCATACCCTGGTTTGCTGAGTGCCAGATTAACAAGAGTCTACTGTAACTATTTTAAATCACAATACTTATAATAATAAAAACAAATTCAGCTATAAAACAATACATTACTTTGTGCTACAATAAGAAACACAAAAAATTTTCTGTATAAAATGCACACCCTTGAAATTCAAGAATAACTAATAGATTATTGCAGAGATGGTAGCAATTTAATGAGTGAAAATCAAGTAAGAACTGTTTGCTAGATCTAAATACCCCTTGCAATGAAACCATGTAGATTTTTTAGAAGCTAGCATTGAGAAAGCTATTGTTACATTGGCTATAAATCTCGCTTTCTTAAATCTTTTGTTTTAGCAATCAAAAGCGCAGATACTTTGTAATGCTGATTTCTCAATGAAACACATTTTCTTATTCCCCCCATTTACTCTGCACATGCTGAAAATTGAAAGAAAGCCTACTTCTTAAAAAAAAATAGGAAAATCATTTCAAAAGGGATTCAGTGATTTATAAAATATCAGTAAAAAGAAAACTTTTAGAAATGGAATGTCGAAAATATTGCTAGTGTATTTGTTCTATGTAATGCTTGTGACTGACATTTCATTTTTGTTCTACTACTCTCAATAAATTTAACCTCACAAGTGAAAGTAGTTTTCTTGGTTTCAAACATAACAGCTTATTTCTTCAATGGACCAAGGTGTTATCAAAACATCTAAAGCATATAGTACACATGACATTTGTTTGCACAGATCTTGGGAAATACAGACCATCTTGAGAACTGGATTGCAGTCTTTCTCACATGGCTAACTTAAATTTTATAAAGACTACCACAAAAAGAAAAAAGACAGGTCTTTCAAAAAATTCTCACTAACATTTATATTTATTTGATACAATTGCACATAAACTTACATGAATCAGACTTGCTATGCTATCATTGTTGGTTACAGCACAGCTATTGTGTAACTTTGGGGTATTGCTGTATTTTGGGAATAAAATACTCGCTAAATATATAAAACTTCGCAATCACGTATGATTTGATCCACCACAGACCATATAAATAATTTTTTCCTTGACGATTTATTTGAAATGAATTGACTTCAATAATAATCAAGATGGGAAAACTTTGATGAAATGGCAGAAATACAAATATTCCGAGAAATTTAGGTCTTAAAACACAAGTCAAATGACTACTCAGACGTATGTATCCCCCATTCTGATGGAGGTATTTTGATGAAACTTGGTATATGGGATATGTGGACCATGCGGAAAAGAAAATTTCAATCAAAAAATTAGTTAACTTTTTTATCACATTCACATTTTTCCCATGGTCCAAACAATGTATATACCAAGTCTCACTGAAATATGTCCACCACAATGGGTGCCACATAAGTAGGAGTAGTGTCAGTGTAATCCAACTCACATTACTCACCTTGATTATACTGACACTACTGACTTATGTAATGCGAGTTGTAGTGAATGTATTTCATTGAAACTTGGTATATAAGTTATTTGGACCATGAGGAAAAAAATAAATATGATGAAAAAGCACCACGTTTTCACCTGGTGGTCAAAAAGTGATTCCTTTTTAAATTGAAACTTTCTTTTCCACATGGTCCACATATCCCGTATACTAAGTTTCATCAAAACACATTTCATCAGAATGTCCCAGGGTTGTTTGGTTTAAACCAAGTGGTTTTTTAAATAAACCAGTCTGTTTTTTTTTTTTTTAAAAATCACATAAAAATGGCCTAAATATAATTCCCCCCCCCCCCCTTAAAAATATCACATTGGTTCATTATTAGGCAATATGTTTTATTCTTATCACATTTTCTATTCTAGGGGTACAATCTGATGATATATCTTTAAATGGTAAGATGATATAAGTGGTTTTTTTCAATATCTCATAAAAGTGGCATAAACATAAATTTTCTTTCAAATTAAGTATCTTAGTTGCTGAAAATTATATACAGTATCAAAATTTCTCATTGCATTTTCTAATTTTGCTTTACATTCTGATGCTCTATATCTTAAGCGAATTCATGAATGTAGATTGCATCACACATGTGGTGGTGGTGTATTATCTCACAGGTTTTTTTCCTTCACAAAGAAGCAGCAACGGTAGTGACTTCACTGGCATGCTAAGGGCAGATGGTCTTATAATCCAACATGAGAATGGGTCATAAAGTCCCAGAAAAGTAAAAAAAAATTATTCAGGACTGTTTTTCTTGGGGAAAAACATGCTTCGCTCTTAACAAATTTTGATGGCACCTTAAATTTTTTTTGGATTTGTCCAGCCCTGGTGGATAGCACAACTTTTATCAAGATGCACATTGCAACACCAGTGAAGCAGCTGCTGAAAAACGAGGGGGTCTGTCCAGACTTTTTTTATTTTTTACAGTCCCGTCTTTGTGAAAAGGATAATTGCGATTTTGTGAAAAATAAGTAATTTTGTAAGAAGCAAAGTAATCTAGTTAATCTATCACAAAAAAATGAAATTTCAAATATATGGTTTCATTAATTTTTGTTTTGTGAAGGGACCGTTTTTTAAATCTGGAATTTTGTGAAGGGTCCGGCAAACGGACCCAAACTTTGGCTGGACAGACCCCTGAGAACCATTATGACAATAACAAGATGACACAACACTTGGCCGTCATGTTCACCTGACAGGTGAACACTACTGTACCTTTGCAACTTTTGGCTCCGGAAATACTCCAAAATGTTATGTGCAATGGTCGGATTGCAGACTTTGGTGAATTGAAAGCACATCCACATCATTACCATGGCATAGGTCTACTCTGATTCCAAGTCATTCTGACCAGTGGTTTTTATTTTACAGTGTTTCCAATAATCTGTTTATTGTAAATCATTGCTAATTAAATTGCATAAATTATGCTTCATTAAACACATTGTGATTGCTTAGTTTTTATCATAGTTTTGTAAAATAGAGTCGTAATTAAGTATATTGAAGGAGTAACTAGGAAAAACATCTTTATTTTATAGTTAATAATAACATTAGGAGAATTCTCAAACACAAAATATTTCCTTGAATTATATTAATAAGCGTTTCATTTTAATAGTTTATTAAAAGTTTGAATGATTTTTCAGAAATTTTAATGTTTTTAATGTAAATGTTAATAAAACCAAAAAAAAAAAAGGTTTAAATTAAAAAAACCTGGTTTAAAAAGTTTTTCTAAAGAACTGGTTTTTTACCAACACTGGAATGGGTGCTACATACGTCTGAGTAGTGTCAGCATATTTATAACCACCATGTACTTTTCATGAAAAATGACTATGGTGTATCAAAATACATGAACATAGAAAATTCCATGCAAAAAGTATGTATGTATATTTGGAATGATGACTTATATGAGACACAATTCTTGGGGGTGATGTATCTGATGCCACAATGACAAACAATTAGCAGATTATAAAATTTTAGGTTTTTAGTTCATGAAGAAAGAACCCATTTCAATGTGTCATATTTCAGTGATGACCATCTCATTCGACCAGTTTCATTTTATCTTCAAATGTTCTGCTTCAAATGCACCATTTCATGGATCTTAAGATGCGAGAGTTGCCTGAAACTTTTGTAGCAAACTTTGCACCCAAAAGGTTTCTCTCCAGTGTGCAGTCTCATGTGACGCTTTACATGGCAGACATTATCACTCCTATAGGAACACAAATCACAACCATGCCGTTTGCTCTGCAAACTGAAACTGCCTGTAGACATGGCTGTAGGAAGCAGAAATACGAATATGGATATTAATAACATGGAAGATCTGTGCACTAACATTTCAATACAAAGTTTTCAACATAGTTTGAATTCAAAAATATGAGAAATTATATTTGATCCCTGAAAAAAAATCAAATCCAGTCAGCAGTGGGTGAAATACACAGTTCTTACTGACTGAGAGAAACATCTTAAGTTAATTACAAATAACTAATACATCCATGCCCATTAATCAAAATCCAAACCTGCACATTAACCATGTGGCAGCTAATTTGTCTTCCTTTCGAATATAAAATCTCAGCTTCTACAACAGATACAGTGGACTCTATAATACAGCCATGCCCTAATCCAGTTTTTTAATTCGAGTGTAGAGGAAACATGTCACCGCATGTCTATGCACAGAAACGTATATTATATAAATGGGGTTTTCAACTGGCTTCCTGTAAGCCAAGGATTTCGGTAATATGACATACACTGGTCTCATATGTGCCAGATTAACGAGAGTCTACTGTACATTTTCATGAAACTCCACTTGTAAAAAAGAATTGCAATCAGAAACTACCTTTGATTAGGCTAATTTGCACTATCCTAAGTAACATGTTTTTCTGTAAAAAATGCATTCCTAAATTAAAGCACAAATAATGGATAATTGCAGAGATGGTGATATTGAGTGAGTATCAAGTAAGAATAGCTTGGTTGATCAAAATACCACTGGAAATGAAGCTATGTAGATATTTGAGCAGCATAAGTTGCGAAAACTGATAGCCCTCTCACGGCGTTGACTATAAATCTCGCTTTCTTAAACCTTCTATTTTAGCAACATATAGCAAGAGCAGATACTCTGTAATGCTGATTTCTCAATGAAACACAACTTTCTATTCCCTCTTAATTTGCACCTGCTCAAAATCCAAAGAAAGCCCATTTGATGAAAAAAAGATACGCCATTTTAAAGGAGGAGTTAGTGATTTGTGCTATGTCTGTAAAAGAAGAAAACTTATAGAAATAGAATCCCGGCATTATTGCTACTCTTGAAAAAAAATTGTTTCATGCAATGCTCATTAATGACAATTCATCTGTCCAACAACTCTGGATTAATTTCAACTCAGTTATGAAAGTTGTTTCCTCAAACGTAAGTAGCTTATTTCTTTTGATGGACCAAGGGGTTACCCAAACATTCAATGTTCTATGCATGACATTCATTAGCACAGATATTGGGTAATACAAACTGTCTTGAGAACTGGACAGCAGTCTCACAAGGCTATTAAAATTTTGTGAAGACTACCATAATAAGAGGGAAAAATACAGGTCATCTACAAATTGACTAACACTTATGAGTATTTTTATGTAATTGTACACAGCCTTAAGCGAATTAGACTTATGCTATTGTCATTGGTTCTGCTTATTACAAAAATCTGGGATATTGCTGTATTTTGGAAATGAAATACTAGCTAAATACATAAATTTTCACAATTACAATGAACACGTGATTTGATCAAGTGCAGACCAGATAAATAATATTTCTCGTTGATTTATTCAAAATGAATTGACTTTAATAATAATCAAGATGGGAGAAGCACTGATGAAATGACAGAAATACAAATATCCCAAGATAGTTTGGTCTTAAAACACAAGTCACATGATTGAATGTTTATAAAATTCATGGTTTTCATATCATACTTTCCATGAAATATGACTATAATGTATCAAAATATATAAACATAAAATTCCATGCATAAAGTATGTATGTATTGTGGAATGATGACTATGTGTATTTGGAATGATGACTTGTGTGAGAGACAATTCTTGGGGGTGATGTATCTGATGCCACAATGACAAACAATTAGCAGATTATAAAATTTTAGGTTTTTAGTTCATGAAGAAAGAACCCATTTCAATGTGTCATATTTCAGTGATGACCATCTCATTTAACCAGTTTCATTTTGTCTTCAACTGTTTTGCTTCAAATGTACCATTTCATGGATCTTAAGATGCGAGAGTTGCCTGAAACTTTTGTAGCAAACTTTGCACCCAAAAGGTTTCTCTCCAGTGTGCAGTCTCATGTGACGCTTTACATTGCAGACATTATCACTTCTATAGGAACACAAATCACAACCATGCCGTTTGCTCTGCAAACTGAAACTGTCTGTAGACATGGCTGTAGGAAGCAGAGATACGAATATGGATATTAATAACATGGAAGATCAGTGCACTAACATTTCAATACAAAGTTTTCAACATACTTTGAATTCAAAAATATGAGAAATTATATTTGATCCCTGAAAAAAAATCAAATCTAGTCAGCAGTGGGTGAAATACACAGTTCTTATAGACTGAGAGAAACATCTTAAGTTAATTACAAATAACTAATACATCCATGCCCATTAATCGAAATCCAAACCTGCACATTAATCATGTGGCAGACTACTTGTCTTCCCCTTTCGGATATAAAATCTCAGCTTCTACAACAGACACAGTGGACTCTCGATAATACAGCCATGCCCGAATCCAGTTTTTTCGTTCCAGCGTAGAAGATGAAAACATAAACATGCTACTGCATGCCTATGCACAGAAATATATATTATATAAATGGGTTCTTTCAACTGACTTCCAGTAAGCCAAGGATTTCAGTAATATGACATACCCTGGTCTGATATTTGCCAGATTAGCGATTAGAGTCTACTGTATATTGTTTTGAAACTCAGTATTTTTAAAAAAGAATTGCTATCAAAAATATACTTGATTATACAGTAATACAGCAATTTTCACTACTCTAAGTAACACCGTTTTCTGTAAAAAATTGAATTTCTACATTTCCCAGCTTAACTAATGGTTAATTGCAAAGATGGCGACATTGAGTGAGAATCAAGTAAGAATTGTTTTGTCTATGAAAATACCACTGCTAGCAATGAAACTATGCAGATTTTTGAGCAGCATAAGTTGCGAAAACTGTTAACCCTCTCACGGCGTTGACTATAAACCTGGCTTTCTTAAACTATATTTTTTTAACTCTTTCTTAAACTCTTCTATTTTAGCAACATATAGCAAGAGCTGATACTCTGTAATGCTGATTTCTCAATGAAACACAACTTCCTATTCACTCTTCATTTGCACCTGCTGAAAATCTGAGGAAAGCCCATTTCCTAAAAAAGATACATCATTTTAAAGGAGGAGTTGAGTGATTTATGCTATGTTCGGTAAAAGAAGAAAACTTTTAGAAATAGAATCCCGGCATTATTGCTACTCTTGAAAAAAAATTATTTCATGCAATGCTCATTAATGACAATTCATCTGTCCAACAACTCTGGATTAATTTCAACTCAGTTATGAAAGTTGTTTCCTTGCTCCCAAACGTAAGTAGCTTATTTCTTTTGATGGACCAATGGGTTACCCAAACATTCAATGTTCTACGCATCACATTCATTAGCACAGATATTGGGTAATACAAACTGTCTTGAGTACTGTATAGCAGTCTCACAAGGCTATTAAAATTTTGTGAAGACTACCATAATAAGAAGGAAAAATACAGGTCATCCCCAAATTGACTAACACTTATAGAGTATTTTTACGTAATTGTACACAGCCTTAAGCGAATTAGACTTATGCTATTGTCATTGGTTCTGCTTATTACAAAAATCTGGGATATTGCTGTATTTTGGAAATGAAATACTAGCTAAATACATAAATTTTCACAATTACAATGAACACGTGATTCGATCAAGCACAGACCAGATAAATAATATTTCTCGTTGATTTATTCAAAATGAATTGACTTTAATAATAATCCAGATGGAGAAATGCTGATGAAATGACAGAAATACAAATGTCCCAAGATATTTTGGTCTTAAAACACAAGTCAAATGATTGAATTTTTAAAAATGCATAGCTTTCATATGATACTTTCCATGAAATATGACTATAGTGTATTAAAATATATGAACATAAAAATTATGTACATAAAGTATGTATGTGTATTTGAAATGATGACTTGTGTGTGACACGATTTGCGGGGGTGATGTATCTGATGCCACAATGACAAACAATTAGCAGATTAAAAAGTTTTAGGTTTTTAGTTCATGAAGAAAAACCCATTTTAATGCCTCATATTTCAGTGATGATCTCATCACATTCGGTGAGTTTCATTTTCTTCAACTGTGCTGTTTCCAATGTGCCATTTCATGGGTCCTAAGATGCGAGCGTTGCCTGAAACTTTTATAGCAAATTTTGCACTCAAAAGGTTTCTCTCCAGTGTGCAGTCTCATGTGATTCTTGAGTGTTGTAGAATACACTGTGGAATAGTCGCAATATATGCACTTATGCTTTCTATCTTCGAAAAATACATTTCCAGTGGGGCTTCTGACTGGAAACAATCAAAGCAAACGAGAAAAGAAGGTTAGAAATTAATCTTATAAAATAAAACATTTGCCAAAATATTTAGTAATATTCATGCGAATTAAATTGATCATTAATCATTTTTTAACTTGTTCAATGAAGAAAAATGGATAAAACAACGTAAAAGCTAGAACAGTGTTTTCAACCTTTTGTGGGCTGTGAGTACATTGTAAGGGTTCTGAAGAATTATTTTCAACTATTGTATAGATGACATTTTGAGTTTCAAACTTGTAATTTATTGATATGCAACTTATAAAAAACTAGCTATAATACCCATTGCTGCCTGGGATTTCTCAATATACTGGGAGCATTGAAGAATTGACAAACCATTGTAAACGAATGAATGTCTGAGATGAATTGGTAGGTAACCTAAAGTAACATTCCAAAAGCCATTGTTAAGACCCATGAACCAGTGTTGCCTAATGGTTTTTGCCCATTTCAGGCATTTGCCCTGCTCTGACAAACTATTAAAGTAGCCTATCATTCGTCCTGTTTAGTATGTATGAAGAGTTTGGTGACGATCTGTCTAAAATAGAAGATTTGTATAGAGAACATATACACAGGAAACCAATTTTATATGTATAGATAACACATTTTGGATTTTATGGTAGGGTGATAGCTTGACATTGACTTTAGCTACAGGGGGGCGGGGGGGGGGGGGGGTCTGTGACATCAAAAAGGTTCAGAAACACTAGGCTACAGTACAAGCTTTAACAGAGGATAATTGTTGAAAAAGAATTCACTTACCCAGCTCTTTTGCGAAAAAGACATACTTATATCACTGATATTAATGTCATTTCATGCAACAATAGTTTTTGTTTCTTCATAATGACATTCAAAAACTGATCATTAATTTGAAACATCACTGATTAATCAACAAAATCAATTACAGTATTAAATCTGCTTCCTAAATCTAACAATAGATTTTCTGTCTTGGCACAAATATTCATTGAATATTATTTTTTCAATATTTTTGCGCATTATAACTTGCATCTGGATAAAGCTAGTTTGATTTTGAATGAAAGGTACAACTATTAGATTCAAGTAAATACAGTAATGTTTAAATTTATTTGGTTTCCCAGAATCTTTTTAAAAGTTGCAATGAAAATACACACGTTCGGGGGGGGGGGGGGTAGAGAGGAACTATGGGTTACAAAATACAGAAGTTGCCACTGGTGGTGTTGGTGTTTCAATTTCTCAGAGAAAAACTACACTTCCAAAGAAAAGATTGTCATCACCCATTTCAAAGGCATTCAGGTCCTTTCTAAAACAAATGTTTTAGCCGCTGTGGTGGTCGAGTGGTTATAATGCCGGACTCGTGATGCGAGGATCCGGGTTCGAACCCCACAGTGGTGGTCGGCTGAAGTTGGTTTTCTGTGGTTCCCAACTTCAAGGCGCAAATGCGAGCCGATCTCCCCGTTAAAAAGTCTCGCCACAGAGAGCAACAGTCCTACAACGATAAATCATTCAACCATAACACTTCACTCATAGTTAGTAAAACTGGGAGCAGATGACAGCACTACACATAACAAGCATTACACAGAAACAAACTTTACGTCAGGTTGCACTACACGTACACGCACATTCCCGCATGTACCGATTCGTTGGGGGGTTCCACGGGGGGGGGGGGGGATGCATGTGTGGTCTAGCAGTAGTAGGTAGGGGCTCGGGGATCCATGATGATCTTAAGTCAGCCACCTCGTTGGGCAATTTGCCTGTTGTGGCGTTGTATTTGTATAAATGCAGAATATTTTGCATTCTATTATAAATAAGGCTATAGAGATCTATATAACTGACTAGTGGTCCTACACATATATACAGTCAATGCTAGTTAAAAAGACCCCCCCCCCCCCATCATTTTGTCAAAAATGGTTACTATATTGGGTGGTACAGTTACAATAGACTATCCAGCCTAATGTGGCGGAAGGGCAGGCTAAATAAAAAATAAGCAGAAGTTCAAAGAAAGGCTGGAGTTCTATATAAATTCTCACTTATCCTAATCCACCCATGCCATTAAAAACACCCTTTTTATACAAAAACCAGCTCTTATTCATACTTTATAACCTCAAAGTACAGGCCAGGCCTTTATAAATGTTTGTTTCACAACAGCATAAGCACAATAACTTTTTTTAGGCGGGGTAGGTTTTTCTATTGTTTCCCAATGTTTCATTTTTTACTGCAAAAATGCACCATAACCCCCCCGGTATATCCTTATGGTATTGTACATTTTAAAAATTCACTACAGAAAAAGAATAAAAATTTTGTACACATTTTAAGATAAGTTTCATAATGTCTAACTTATTGTTGGGAACATGAAATCATGTAAACTGTACAGTATGAATACATAAACTTCTAAAACAAACAAAACATTAATGTAGAATTAATTCTTACAAAAACTATTAAGAATTATTTTACTGTTTATTGATAAATGATTACACGAATTGGTAACACTTGGAATACCTTGGCAAAGTAAATTATTCCTAATTTTTTCACAGAGAATTATTATTTAAGTAGGTCAGATAGTTGAGAGTCTACTGTACTTATATCAAAATGAAAAAATATGGGATGGCCATTATATGATACCGGTCATTATAACAGAGCAGTCACTAACTAATGAAAATAAAGTGTGTACAGGACTTCTTCTTCCAAACTGGTTTGCAGATACAGTCGATGCTCGATAAATGACCTGACCGGTCATTGTAAAAGAATGGTCGATGTAACTTGGGATCGTTGTAATGAGCACTGACTGTATATACAGTCGAATCCCATTTTAATGAATACCGTTGTAGCGAAATTTTGTTTTAGCAAACTTTTCTAATCCCTCAGATAAGTTCACATAGGAACAATGATAAAACCTGATAAAACCTGGAATTCCTTTACAACAAAATTTTGTTATAACAAAGTGATTTCTCCAGTCTATTAGAAGTCATTATAACAGGATTTAACTGTACATGTATACAGTTTTACTTTGAAGACCTTGTATGAAAATTTTTAACTACACAGAATGAAGTTTAATATCAAGGTGTTTATACAGTAAAAGGGGATGAAAAAAAAATTACCAGAATCATTTCGAGAAGCTCTTCACGGTCAAGAGATGGATCCTTTTTTTTAGGTATTTCAGTAACATCACCTTAAATCATTTCCAAGTCTATTTTTATCAACTCTATCAACCATCAGTCGGTTTAAAGATTGATTATTTGTTATATTATAAGCTATAAGGATATTGGTGAAAATTTGATCATGAATTCTTCTGCGGGAACTTGATGATGGAATAATAATTTTTAAGACACCATGTTAACATGATGCTTAGGATTTGTTAAGTCCTACTACACAACCATGACGATTTTAACATAGAACAAAGCAGCATGGCTATCAACCCTGAGTGATATATCACGAAGAACACAGTACAATTGTACGCCTTAAAATGTTTCTTTTTAAATTAAAAAATGAATAAATTCCAATCAGGTAATTTAGTAGGATTTCTAAATATTCAGTTTATTGATCAGTTATTTAAGTTAAAGGGGGGAAAAAAAATTGAAAACATATTTTTCAATGAATATCATTTCATCATCTCTTTACACATTTAATTTCATGGAGCAAGAAAAAAAATTGTTCTAAGATAACTGAGTACAACGGTCAAGCACTTGAATGGCAACTTCAAAATGCGCTCAAACAACAGTACAATCAAAAGTAAACCTCAAATGCCTACATAATGTGGTTTATTTAGGATGTCAATAAAGAGCTTAGGATGGTGTTTCCCAAAGTGGGCAACATCGCCCCTTAGTGGGCGATGGAATGGTCCAGGAGCAATAGAAGGTGCAGATTTAACATAGGAGCCCATGGGTTCACTTGAGTTGGGGGACGATGAGAGAAAAAAATTCTGATGAAGGGGGCGATGAAACAAAATGTTCGGGAAACTGTCTTAGGAGTTCGAAAGTTACATGCAAAAATTAAACAATATTTTGAGTACTTGAGTATTAATTTTGAAGTCCTTACAAATACAAAATTGAGAATGCTTGTCTTAGCTGATCACAATTTGATATTAAATTTGAACATTAGAGAGAATGATTTGTTGTTAATAACTCAGCTCCAAAGACATGCACAAACATTGAGAATAACATATTTTTATTTAAAACAATATGTGAAAGAGTAAAAAAAGTGTAAAGAGACACATATATGAAAAAATTTGTAAAACAATGTGCAATCGCATCAAACATGGTACACAGTATTTAGCAACTGAACTTAAATACATGATGCATAGTCCTCCAAGCACGAGATGAGACTCAACTACATCCTGTCAAACGATTCGTTTTTTAGGCAAGGTAATTGCCCATCAAGAATCCTTTATCAGCGAACTGAGCTTTTGTGTGTTTGGCTTCTTCTTCTAGAAAAGGATAATATGGTCTGATGTGACGTAGCCAAGTCTCATCTCGGGTTGTGAGAATTATATGTATAAAAAAACTTGAACATAAAACAGAATTGTGATAGCAAATGCAGGGCAAAATTATGATAGTTTTCAGTGAAAGCAACACAATAATAGCATTAGTTTGGTCATAAAAATGTTGGAATAAAGTTTTGAACCTACTATAGTACCATTATACTGCTTTCATATTATTATGCTACCAATTATACCGTAAAAAAATAAAAGAACTGTGCCAAATAACATGAAACAGTACAAAAACAATTTTTCTTTTAGCAAAAATGAAAAAATTATTCAAAATAAATAAATTAAAAAAAAACTTTTTACAGATTGTGAAATTCTTTGTTTTTAAACATATTACAATGATAAAAATGGTCCTTAACCTTGTAACTAACTATACCACCAGACCAGTGAACTTCATTTAACATTCTTACCACCCCTAATTACAGTAGAATCTTGATTAATGGGTAATAATAGATCCAGAGTAACCTCAGATCACCAGTAATTTTATTTACAGAGTATCAACAACCCAACTTCGGTAAAATAATGTTGAATGTAATAATTGTGTAAAAATATACACAAATAACAAGTTATTTTGATTAGTTTCCTCCACCAGTCATACACCAAACTGTACAAGTGATAAGGTGTTATAAATAAATAGTTGGCCCTGGTCTGGCCACATGCCCCACTTAATGGAGACTTAAGTTGATAAAGGCTTAGTTAATTCTTTTTTTCTACTGTATATTCAACTGACATTCTCAGACTGTCTCAAATAGTCAACATATTTGGGAATATTATCCAGGGAGCACACCTCTGATATTGCTTCTTTTTTGCACCTGTGCTAGTACAGTTAGGAAAAATACATCAGAAAATTGAAATTTCAGGATAAACATATTATGCATTGATTTAGAAGTCCAGTACCATCTATTTTAATTATAATTGAATATACACAGTAAATCAAAACATTACCACACTGTATCATGCATTCTACCAATGTATCTACAATTCGGTCATCAGTACAATTGCTTTGCAGTACAGTGGAACTTATAATTTTATGAGCATAATTCATTCCATAAATAAGCTTGTAATCCAAAATATTTGTTGTTTGAAGCAAACTTCCTCATAAGAAAAAATGAAACTCAAATTATTTGTCTTGTCTCCCTCCTGTCAGTTACGATTCTTTTCATAGATAAAGTGCAGGCTGATTCATTTTACATCATTGAATTTTTGCTTATTTTATATGTAGGTTTGGATATTTTTGGAATAATACAGAAGAGCAGAGGCTGCACTTTGAAATCCCTGCTTGTATTAACACACGCAATAAAGGATTTTCATGGGCTTGCGCTAAGAATGCTACTCTTGTAGTCAGTGACGTCCTGACAGATGGGCCCCAAGTCAAACAAAGGCACTAAACTATTGAGTGTTTTCATTCATGCTCATTTGCACACACATACAATTCCTTTTTTTTATTTGGTCTTTAATTAAAATAATAAAAGCAGTCCCAAAGCGTGTGTGGACCTACCTCCGAACTCATTAAGACAGCTGTAATCTTGTGAATGTGAAGCTTGACAGACAATGCTAATACACAAAGCTTCGTAAAAACTAGTTCTCATCTAGATGGATTTGGTATGCCTACTATTCATACCGTGAGAAATCTCTAGTTTATTGTTGTTGTTTATCTCTAGTTTATTGTTGTTGTTTATCTCTAGTTTATTACAAAATCTGTTGTTTTTGTTGCTCATACTGAGCAACATTGCTCATTCATCAAATTAAAATTTGTTTGTCTTGCAAAACACTCATAACCCAAGTAACTCGTAATCCGAAGTTTTACTGTACTATGAAGTCATTTTAGCACAATTATTTATAATCAACTGAAACTTTAATGTCCCTCCACATCATCAACATCTTGATTTTAATAAATAATTTGCAAAATAATTTCAAAAATTCAGTGATAATTTCATCATTAAAAAGATTATCACAGAGAAAAATTATGCTGGATAACAGAGCCATATATAAATATGAGGGTTCGATAATCAAAAGGTTCTATTGTAATATCATAGTCTTTAAAGACTAAATTTAGGTGAAGAAATTGTCACAGTTATTACTGTGATGTGTACACATGGGAAATAATAAATAGGCTGATCTTATATCTTTGAGGAAAAATACCGGACATTGGGATTCCAAACACAATAAAATATAGGACATGACCAATTATTGCCAAAAGTAGCCAATTATTGCTAAAATGACTGAAAAATCACTGATGGTGAAAAATGAAGCACCACTAAAAATGAATTAAAAGTAATCCTACAAAATAAAGTGTTTGCACGTGTGACAAATACGCAAGATAAGTATTCTTTTATAGTAGTGATTATCCCAATATAAACTAAGGATTGATAAGATAATTTTAATCTTAGATACCAATGAAAAAAAAAAAAATTCAAGTTGGCCTTGTTCAAAACACAAAAAATGAGGCATTTTTACAAAAAAGTTGGGATAGCTAAAATTATATAGAAATATGGGACGTATAGTCACCCAAGTCAATGAGAACTGTAGCTGTTGCTTTAATATATATATTTTTTCTATTGAAATTTCTCAATAACAATAATTTTACAGTCAGGTTAATAACTTTGATAACTTATCCACGAAAAAAAAACATTTTTCATTGAATAATCCAATATGAAATGTTTTTCAATGTTTCCTCAATATGACTGAAAAAGAAAAAACCACCTGTTTCATTTTCTAGAACAAATTTCTTAACTTCAAGTCAATTTCTGCGTATTCTGCATATGAAGTAGTGAATGTCTTTTCAAATTTGTTGTTCGAGAAAAACTTCTGTCACAGAGAGGGCATTTATACGGCTTCTCCCCAGTGTGTTTCCGCATGTGGATTTTCATCTGAGCAGAGTTTCTACACCTGTATGAGCACAGAGTACAACCAAATTTTTTTATGGATGGAGTTCCAGCAGCAAGCAAAGCAGCAATCAAACCTATGAATAACGCAGTAAAAAATACATCATTAGATATTCTATAATGAAAATGAATCGATTTCCAAGATATACTTTCTAATGACAAATACAAAACACAGGACAAACTGAAAATTATAAAAATTTATATTTATACAGTTGAGACGTTTTAATAAACCCAAACAGACTTGAAGAACTAGTTCTTGAAATGAAAGCTGCTAAAAGAAGTGACATATTCTTTAGTAGCTCAAGACTAGTTTGCAAAAACATATTGGTTCATATATTGAAGGTTCATGAAATCAAGTGCTGACTGTATTTAAATCTGAACAACTAAGAGTTTTTAAAAAATGCATACATATTAAAATGACTCAGAAAGAAAAATAAATTGGGAATTTTTAAATCAATAAAACAAATTAATACAATTTTTAAGAAAAATCTTTATTCTTTAAAATACAACAAAATTGAATTATACCCGTCCATAGTCGGTAAAACATATTCAACATACACAATACAATGAAACCTCTTCAAGAGGGGTTCTTCAGAATATTGGAACCTTAATACAGACCAACTGATACAGTCAAATCCCATTTTAACGAATACCATTATAGTGAAAATCTTGTTTTAACAAAAACTTTTCTAATCCCCCAGATAAGTTTACATGGGAACAATGCAAAAACCTGGAATTCCTTTATAACAAAATTTTGCTGTAACGACGTGATTTCTCCACTCTCTTGGAGTTCGTTATAACATGATTCGACTCTACATGGAGGAAAAATTCCAGACTAGAAAACGTTACTCCTATGAGAAGGTGGCCATTCAAAGATGTTTCACCAGTATATACATAGTGAAACTCATATAAAACAATACTCACGGGACCAGAGAAATGTATTGCCATAAAGGATTTATCATTACAGATGGAATATATCAACACTATCAAAAGTGAATTAGGACTATAATAATATACAGTCGACACACTTTATAACCCCCCCCCCCCCCCGCATTCCATGGAAAACAGATGTTGTATTGGGAGGTTGTTACATTATAAACATTTTAAAAAATACCATAAACTTTAGCTTCTCCGCGAAATTGTATGATGTATTGTTTTTATATATATAAAAATTTGTTATCTATTTATTATAGTGTTGTGATGAAAATGTATGAGGCTGAAAAGAAAATTGAATGCATTATACAATATGTACAATTTACTTACAAAAATACTGTACTTGGCCTATATATAAACTAACATTTACTTTTCATTACATGCAGCAAAATAATGAAATGAGATGTCATGTGAGAAAATAAAACAAAATGGTAAGCAAAATTTCCAGTGGTGGCGTTAGTTGTCCACCGGGAGATTTTTGTATAAAATACAATGCTCCATCTTTTAACCAAGCATCAAAGGTGAAAGTCAAACACACTCAACAACAGATTTTTTTAAATTTCATTTCTATAAAAAAATTGGGCTGAGTTGTGTTTGGTCATTGCAATGGGTTGAATTTGAATGATATCTATCGGTCATTATATTGGATAGCATGCTGGAAGTAGGAAAATACTTGGGACCTGTCGTACTGGTTGTTATAATGAGCGCCGACTGTAGTTATATAGACAATTATTGTTACGGAGGGAGGGGGTCATTATAGATGACTTTCACTGTATGGCATTGCATGAAATGCAAATGGTTATAAAAATGATATATCTCATCAATGCAATGACACAATGTAAAAAACATATTTTTCTAACCACAAAAAAAAGTTACAATTTTATTTTCAACAGTCTAAGAACAAGGTAGTTAGTCATGAATGTCAAAACTACTTGCCATATGGTTATGTAACAGTAAAGTAAAAGGGTAACAATAATAATATAATACTTGAAATATGAAATCAATGGTTCTCAAAGGTGTGTGTTTTGCAGCTCTCATGGGGCTCACCACAGAGAGCAACAGTCCTACAACGACACAATTATTCAATTATCACACTTCAGTCAGTTAGAAAAATTGATGGCAGATGACAGCACTATACATAACAAGCATTACACAGAAACAAACTTCATGTTAGGTTTACAACACATATACACACACATTCCAACATGTACCAATTTGTTAGAAGTTCCACAGAGGAATATGGATGAGGTACATGTGTGGTTTAGTAGCTCTGATGGGGCATCACAAAACCTGGCATCAAGCTAAGAATATTGATGTGCACCTACATGGTGAACAGCAAAAATTGAGATCACTTGACTATTTGCACACATTTTTAATTTGAGAGTAGTGCATAGTACTTTGACAGTGGTCACAGGTATATGGCCAATAAGGCAAGAGTCTGCAGGTAAATCAGGGACTAGGGAAAGGAACCTGAGGATAAATCATAGGGAGATAGAATTACAGGTAAGAGAGTACTATGAAAAAGGAACTTCATTATCTATGAATATTAGGATGAGGGGAGAGGGCTAGGTTGTGGGAACCTGGGGTAAATGACCATTAGAGCAAGGACCCATGGGAATATGACTATTGAGAAAAGGGAAACCATGAGCCAATGGACAAATTATATATGACTATTAGAGCAAGGGAACAGTCAATTAATGTGGCTTATGATAAAGGACCAATTGGTTCATGACTATCAGAGAAATTGAGGCTAGGCTGTGGGGGAATTGTACATTATAAATTATTATATTTAGGCATTATAACTATCCTTAATTACTGACAATTACTATAGTCATAAGTGAATGGTTTTACAGCATGGGAGCCACAAAGGCCTACAGTTTGAGAACCACTGTATTAAATGATAAGTTTTCTCTTTTCATAGTGGATTCATCAATTCATAAATTTCACCTGCAAACAAAGCCACATTTAGCTACACCAAGACAGAATGTTATCAGGTATAACATAAGCAAAATATCACAACCGAATGTGAACCATTTCATGGTTTCTCAAGGTAGCTAGCTGTGAAAAGTATTTATTACATATGTGACATTTATAAGGTTTCTCTCCAGTGTGTGTTCGAATGTGATTTTTGATGTGGGTAGAGTGATTGCTTCTGTATGAACAGTATGGACATGCAAACTTCTTTACGGGAAAGCCTAAGGGAAAACAAAATACCTCGTGTAAGAAAAATGCATGAGATTGATATGTATTGATCCAGATGATAACAAAAGAATAAATTATTAAGAAACATTTCTAAACACACAAAACTATGCATTAATATGACACACTGATTACACATGTAAAATTGAGATCATGTCCAATTTCTGTCGTAAACTTGTATAAAATTTATACTAAGAAATATCCATGTTAATTATGACAAACACAGTTTGAGAGATTTTTATAATAATTTGAGAGTATATTCTATATAAGTACAGTCTAACTCAGATATAGCGCCATTAATTTTCAGTTAGCAAATCTTCCATACATAAGGATTATAACAAATTCAACTGTCTCTCGATATAATGACAATCTTGTTATAGGGCCAGAATTCTGTGAAACAAAAGGTGGCGTTAAATCAGAGTTAGACTGTACATAATACTTTAGGGCATATAATAATACCTGTATATGAAACAGAACATCAAGGGACTTTTCTGTTTTAGACAGTTTTTGTTTCATAAAGGTGTACACATCTCATGACTTATCACGTGTGAACAGAACTATCTTTTGATTTCATTCAAGACAGGTTTCTGTCTCATACATGGCGTCCTTCTTTTATACACAGGTTTCACTGTACATATACTATTTAAAAATTCTTAACTTATTGCCATGATCTGTATTGCAACAATTTGAGCTCATAACCTAAATCCAATATAGTATTTCCTAGTATAAGCTGGCTTGCTGTGAAAATCAAGGGACAATAGCATTTTGAATGTCAGGGTGTGGTCTGTTCCCAGCATGGCAGAAAACACAAGTTTTAATAAGGATCACAGTATACATTCAGCCTATCAATTGATTTTTAGAATCTAAATATTCAAGAATTCTCCAGGATCTGTAACTCGAATTTAACCGCATGTCAGAAAATAGGGTACTCCCAGCATGCTGTTCTTTTTTGCCGTATTCCAGCATGTCCGTTAATGCCTGAATACAGTAATTAGTTTTTTTTCAGAGAAACTCGAAAAATCATACAAACAGCTTATTTTTTTCTTAAATCATCAAAAGTAAATGTGGCATTATTTTGTTTTATGACATTAAAAAAAAAACTGAACCCCTTGAGCACGCACCTATAGCCATTGACATAGTTTGGGTCCCATCTGATATTTTTATGAGGACCGCAGGCCATTTGTTGTTAACAAAGAGCTTGGCAGGCCAACACTTGGCCTGCCCCAGACTATCAATTTAGAAAAAAAAAAAAAAAAAGAAAGATGCAGAATATTATATTTACAAAAGTTAACTATTGTCTGGCTGTAATTCGTATATGTATATCAACTTAATAATTAAGATTCCTGGTTTTTACTTCCAATTTTTGGACTTAAAATTGGAATAAATACATAATAACTTGAAAATATAACACATCATAATGACAGAAAGTATATCCACACAATTTCATATGATATCATATTCAAAACTATAGCAGATGCCACATAAGATAACATCCTTTGGATTATACACTGAAAATGTATCCTGCGGAAATACTAAACAGAATCCACTGCATAACATAATGGAAAAATTATAACCAAGTGTTTATATTTCAATAACTCTGATCTTAACATTTTCCCAAAAAATATGAATCAAAAACCCAGAATCAACATTCAACACACTACCACTTAGTATCCCCCCCTCCCCTCTATATTTTGAAACAGGTCCCTACACAATTATGAACATTCAGGAAAAATTCCAACTACTCATGCTTACTGAATATGATCAATCTGATTGAACAAAAATTTTACTTTTGAGATAAATCACATACTGAACATGTCATTTTCCTTTTTTAAAACTGTAATTTTCTAGGAAAAAAGACAAGGGTGTTGAAATATGATTTGCAGCAAAGCTATCTAAACCTGAAGAAAAAATTTATTCGTGTTAAAAACTAAATATTGTTCACTGAAACCTGTCTAAGAGGGATGCTATATGGATGAAACCTGTCTTAAATGGAATCCAGTCCCATTGATGATTAATCCTTTCATATGCAATTTTATATAACAGAAATTTATTTGAAACCGAATATTTTTCCGTCCCTTGGCATTCCGTTTCATAGAAGTATCTTCCCCCCCCCCCTTTATACTACTTATTCAAACACAATGGAAAAAAATTACATTTCTCTAATAGTCAAAATAAAACAAGGTGGTGAATAGGTAGTAGAACAAAATGATCAATATTTCATTCCAGGATGTTTTGCTAAAGAAAGCTGAACAAGAAACAAGTATCTCATCTAACACATTACTAATTTTTTGAGGATATAAGCAGTAATGAAAGAGAATTATTATGTTTCAAAAACTAAATAATATTTATTAATTTCAAGGAACATATATTCGAATGAATACAACACAATTATATAAGTGATTTCAATGTGATGTTACAAAGCTATTTTCATCCATATGTTTAGAAGCTTCATAAATCACATCATATGAGTTATCTCATGCTTTCTCATATTGGATACTTGCGAAAATCGTCTATCACAGTAACGACACCCATATGGTTTTTCGCCAGTATGTGTTCTTATGTGGTGCTTGATATTTGAAGAAATATCAGTTCTGTAGGGGCAGTATGGACAGCCAAATCTCTTGACATTTGGTGAGCCTGTCATTGTAAGAATAAAAATAAAACTTTGTTCTCCTTACATATTTTTTTGTTTTCTTCATATACAAGTTATAAAAGCAAGAGCCAAATAAAATTATAGATTACAAAACTATAAAATAAAATATGTCAGAAAAAAGTTTTTCTCAAGTAAAATGATAGTACAGTGCATCATGCATAAAAGGTTAATCAAGATTACACAATAAAAACTTACAGTAAAGCCTCAATTAACCCAGGAAGGAGACCATACTATGTTCTGTTCCACCACTAGTGCAGAGGGGGAACTGGCAATTTGATAATTTTACACAATTTTAACAATTAGCAATGTGCATCAAAGTTTGGTCTTAATTTGCTTGTAAAATATATTTTTCTGTGAAAGGAATGTAATTTTTCTGTTCTGCTTTCATGATGTCTCTCACTTGAGGATATCACTACCCGGGGTGACTCCGAACTCATTTATCCCAAGTTAATCAAGGTTCTATTGCAGTGGTTCTACAACTTTCGTCACCAGCGGCTCTCTTGCCCAATTCATGATTCATCTGCGCCAACCCTCGAATAGTTTAGTAGATATTTTCACTTATAAAAGAACCACTTCAAAACGTAAATAGGCACACAAATTGTTATCTCCAGTTTTCGCACAGCACACTTTGAGAAACACAGAAGCACTCCTCTAATGCATTAAGTGGGAAATTTCTGAAACTGAAAAAAGTTTCCAAGTGAGAAAAACTTCAGACTACAGGAATGACTTCTTAAAATGGGAAAACAGCTCTACCTCTGGGTCTTATTAAACAGGATCCAATGTATTTTGGTTTTATTGAAAATAATGAGTACAGTGTGGCACTAATGAAATTTTTGAGTGAAGTTGAAATAGTATGGAAAAATTATATCATAAAATCTTTGAATTACAAAACATAACAAGGTTCAATACATAAAAACCAGCTTTTTCTTCAATTGGCACAATCTAGTAAATCATGTAAATTGGATGTTTTCTTTTTTATCTTTGAAATTTGATGATCAGAGATTCTGAACGCAGATATATATCTCGTATATAGCATTTTTTTCTCCACAAGAAAGATTAGAAATATGAATATTTCTATTCATTTAACATACTTATGAATAGCCAATTGAAATAAAATGACTTTCATAATCCAATTTTAGAACTCCATCAAAGAAAAAATAATCATCCATTGATATTGCCTAGGTGTCCTATCATGTTTCTTCCTGGTTAATGATTGAGGAAACCCTTATTACAATAACAACACTTGAACAGCTTTTCTCCAGTGTGCATCCGTATAGGATTTTTTAGGTGCGATGTAAAGTTTGTTCTGTACAGACAGTAAGGGCATCCAAACTTTCTTGCATTGAGGCATTCTGGTTCAGTCAAAAACATACCTATAGCAAACATATTGGTATTAACTGCCTTGTATGCCAAATATAATATGAAGTGATCACGAAAGCAAAAAAATGAAGTTTTTTTTGAAGAAAATTGCAAGCTCATTGATGATGAAAATCAATTTGCTCTAATAAAAATGCTCAAATCACATGAAGCGATACATCAAGGATGACTAACTCATGGTCCCTAAGTAGAAAATGCCATAAACTGCAATATAGGTTGAGGAACAATCTATGTAAGAATTTTAAGAAAAGAACTTTTCAGTGTAGAAACACTATTATAGGAAGTTTCAACACAAAACATTTTCAGTCAGCCGAAGGTTTGTGGAAGAAAAATGTAAAACATTCTGCTTTGGGGACTGTGGCATGCATAAAAAAATAGGTGATAGGTTTATCATAAATATTTTTAAAATGATTAGTTGTATTAGAAGGCAAAAAAGAAATTTTTTATGTACCATTATTTTCGGTGTATGAAAGAATTTTAATTGCAGCTGAAGACTTATGATGCAAATCGAGTGAATAGTAGCCTATACTGCATTGACAAATTTAAAGCTATAAAATGAACTAGAGTTGATGTCAGAAATAATTAAAAACATTTTTAAAGGGAAAAAAAGATTCACATCTATCAAATTCGATTGATACTTTGAAAGACATTGGCCGATGTCTGGAAACCTTAAAATAAAGTAATGGTAGAAAATTTAGTGGTTCAAGTAAAAAATATAAGTTAGACAGTGCGCACCTAAAATTGGTGGTTTCAGTATTAGCAAAACCAGAAAAAGTTTGGCCTCAACTGACCCAATTTATATAAGAAATATCAAATTAATATTAAGAAACCTTTTCAAAGATTTCAAGCCATTTCATGCAGCACACACACACTCTATTCCAATAATTTCAATTATAACATACACATATGGGCGACAAATCAAATAAAAAAAAATTCCATGGTTTTGAAACACAGAATCCAATTGAAAGGTCGATGGTGATTGGAATGACTCCTACAATATCAATATCAAACGTTCCGTAATTCGTGATACATCACATGCCAATGAAAGAATATCATTTAATGAGAAATTCAAATAAAAATTTCAGACAATCTGTTATATGCCATACACAAAGCTTTCTTTTTCTTACCACACAGGATGGCAAAAGAAAATCTATTTACCTAATGAAAAAATATCTTTTCCCCATTATATTTGCTTAAAACAAAACTTGAGATATGATCTTGCATATGTAATAATTGAATCCTGTGCAGATACACGTGGGAATAAGAGGATTTCATCTCACAAACAGCAAATGTTCAAGAATATACTGTATAAATAATACAGTGAAACCTCAATAAGTCGTCACCTCCTGTCATCGAAAAATTATGACGGCTAAAGCAGAGTGACGACTTAACCGAAGTTCTGTGAGTTTCAATGTACAATATTGTGAAAATCGTGTAAATTTAAAGTAATATAACATTTATTGAAATATGAATTAAAATTTCAATATCAATAAAATTTATAGATTGCAAAAGAAAAAAATAGAAATTTTTACCTTTTTTGAGCTCTTATTATTTGACTTATTGTGGTAAAATATACTGGTACACTTTCATTTATACTGGTAATTTTTAATTTAGACTAATTGGAGCAACTGTCAGAATAGTTGGCTTTTCTTCACAACAGAACTATTAATTTTACTCAATAATTTTACATGTACAGGAAATTTAATTTTTTTGAGAGAGTTTTAATTCTTCATCAGTAGTTCATGATACAGCTACAAGGTAATCCTAGTAAAATTTATCAAGGTAATCTTTCACATACTAACTACAAGGTAATCTTGAACACAGAGTCTACTTTTGACATGAGGTGGCCCTGGGTGGGGAAGATCACACATTAGAAGACCAACTTTTTAAAAAATGTCTGGTTTTTCAACAAAGATATTTTGTTGAAATTTGAAACTCTAAATTAGTGGGGCCCATGCAGAAATCAGTTGTAGCTCGAACAGTCCTCTAACGTTTCAAAAACTTTGGTCGGTAAATGGACTTCTCCAGCGCAACATTCGTTACTTGAACTGTTCCATTTTGGTACATAAGGCTTTTATGATGACTTTTAAGCATGGCAATGCTGTTAACAAGTTCTTTTTTTTTAAAGGGAGCCACAAAATTAATCTGTTCCTCTCTCTCAAACTTTTTCATAGTGACGAGTTAACAGAAATTAGCGACGAGTAAACGAGGGTGTAATAACATGAGTCTATCAAGTCTGTGAAAGCTAGACGGGCCTGAAGAAAAACGACTTATTAGGGTGACGAGTTAACGAGGTTTCACTGTATTTCACCAGATTTCAATATTCATGCACAAAAATATATTTACAGTCAGAAACGTATTTCTATAGTTTGCTATACAGAGAAAATATCATTTGTAGAAAATACAGATGAGTTTGGTTTATATAGCTTCTCCCTACCACTAAATTGAAAAATAACTATAAAAACACTTTCAGTTATATTAAGTCTTTAATATGATAGTCAAACTTGAATTCCATTCACAAAACTGAATAAGGGATAGGAGGTGTGAATATTGCTTATGAAAAAAATATATCAATGAAATGTGCGTATCATTTCCATAAAAAAATGGCTGAAAATAAACACTCAAATAACATTTCTACTCGATTAGAAAAAAAAACAACTAAAAGTAGTAAAAAAACAAACAAAGATATCATATCAGGTACAAAAAATGGGTCATTTGATGTTTCTTTTTATGCGTTGCTTGCAAAAACGTTCTGTGACAATAATCACACTTGTAAGGTCTTTCACCGGTATGTATCCTCACATGGTCCTTGAGATGAGTAGAATAATTAGATTGGTATGGACAGTATGGACAGCTCAATTTTTTCCTTCGGTGAACATCAAATTCATTTATAAGCATGCCTATATAGAAAGAGAATATCAACAGTTTTAAAGGATAAATTCCTCAAAATACCCTCCCTTGAAAAAGGATTGATAAAATCTAATAATTATGTTCTCGGAAACAAAGCATGATAATATACAATATACGCTGCAGAAATTGGTGTCTGAAAATGTCCTCAGCCAACTAACTACTCATAAATGCTTCACGTGGTTTATGACTGAAACAAGACAAAAATGAAATGTGTATAACTCAATATATGCAAATATTTTTGTTATAAAACTAGACAAGTTTAAGAACATAGATATGACATAATTACAGGAAAATTAAGAAGCATTTTAAGATGACGACTGTATTTTTATAAACAATATTCACCTTTAATTTCTTTTGTTGAAATTTTTCAGTTTTTGTTTCATAAAATTATTCAAGATGTTGAATATTAATAAGTTACAAGCATAGTTTGTATGTAAACATATTTTTTTTCTATTCTTTTCCATTTTGCCACCTCATCTGTTGGTTCCTGCTGTGGCTGTTTGTGTTTGTATGAAATTAGGAATAGCAAAAAATGGTAAATTTCGTCTTATACGGGTGTCCTGTAAGTCCTAACGCAGAATTCATCTTATCAGCTGTTCATCATCATCATCATATAGGTATGGGTCTAATTTAAAAAATGCTTGAAATGTGTTCAGAAATTACCATGTGATCACAAAAACTACAGTGTGTCACAAAAACTCAGTTTGTTGCCCTAGTCTCTTCCGAGGTAAAAAAAAACCACATTTCTAACTACAGTATTTGCTGAAATATTCAAATTCTAAAATCTGAGAAAATTTGATAAAGAATGGCATAAATAAGGGAAAGGAGAGTTGTCTGTCAGTTTATGTTGTTCTTCCCCAACGTGTTATTTATTTTGGAATTCAAATATCTAAGCAAATTGCACTTAAAAACAATTTTTTTGTTAGCCTCAGAAGAAACAGGGAAACAACTTTCTAATTGGGCTTTTTACAACAGGGTGGCGATATGAAGATTTAGATTTATTACTTTGTGATACACTAAATTTTCACTCTAAACTGGTACAGGGTGATCTTTCAACACTTTTTTGAATTTTTTCACATTAGAACCATTCTGCTACGATGAACGGTTGATGAGATAAAAGCTGCATTGAAACTTACAAGATACAGCATTTATTCAAATGAAACACATCACAAGCAGTTCATTTCTCATGTCTCAGCTGGAAAAAAATTTAAGTTTTCAGCCACCTCATTGGGCAATTGGCCTGTTGTGACTTTCGTGCTTGTAACTGGACATTAAAAAAAAGTCCACAAATTCTAATGCACACTCAAGTTTTCCTGCACATAACTCAGCATGCCAGAATTATGCGCAGCAGAATTATTATGTAAGGGTAAGGTTTTGCGATTTGGAATATTTGTTGCTTTCCTGCATGCATGATGAAACCGGGTTTGTATATTATCCAGCTTCCAATATTATTAATGAGTCTCCATATAATTAATTTATTGAACTCAGCACCACTTGGTGTGTGACTAAAAAAGTGTATTTTACTTCTATTTCTTGAAGTAATTATTTTAAAATATTGGCAGTTTTCAATAAAACACACTCTTGCACATTTTATTACTTATTTCTTGTCAGCACTTGCCAGAGTTCAATTTATGTGACACTTTTGAATTAAACTTTTATAATGAACCATTCATTTGAAGAATAAAACATGTCTTTAGGCTTTTATGTCTTGAGTCAGCCACATTGAGCAAAAATTTAATATTTAATCCAGCCAAATTTTTTTTTAAATTTCTCAATAAGGCAAATAAGTTGAGATAATTGTCTTCCCAGTTTCAAGTGTTTTACCTTCCAATCAATTGAAAACAGGGTTGAAAGTCTGCCCTGGCTATTAGATCTCTCACTATCATTACGACATTTTTCTAATTGTTTTGACAAATCTTCAAGTCAACTTACTCAGACAAAGCAACAAATACAGGCTAGTCATACCGGGAGGGGTATTGGTTGTTATCTGCCTTCATCCTCCTGCCTATGTCAATAGCAGTGACCTTTCATATTCTTTGGAATATGATCTAGGTCACCGATGGGTTAGGATGCCTATGCCAATAGTACAATTTTGCAAATGGATGGAGGGCCCCAAGCTGTGTCACTTACTCCCATTACACAGAATTTTTGTAAAACATCTGACCTGAACTCAATCCCATATTTATGTCTCCATTTCACACTAATTACTAGGGCTTGGATTTTTATGCCCTGAAGATGAAATGTCGTTGCTGATAGGTTAAAAAACATGAATTTACTGATCAACAATGACGGTTCATCTTTAGGGGCAGAAAAATCCGAGAGCCCTACTAATTGCATTCAATCAAAGCTAGAAATCGAAAGCATGTGGAATACTCAAATACAACTACCATTTCTGATCACGTTAAAAAAGAAGTTTAAACTACTGAAGACTCTTTATGAATAATGGATATTCTTTAATGAATCCTCATTGTGTTCTTTTGCAAATGTTATTTGAAAAATACCCCTCCAAAGTCAATTTGTATTAAAATTAGCTACATAAAGAGCTGAATAGCTACATTTTAAATTTCCAAATTTTATTTATTTATTTATATATATTGCTATACATTTTGTGGCATGCCAAAAAAATCAAACCACTTTTTAGAACTTGACTCTTTGCAGTTCAGAATAAACTTCACTTTTTTTTTTCTTTTTTATATATATATATAAAGAGCATTATTAAAGAGATTTTGATAAAAAGAAAAAAAAAAAAAAGAGAAGATTATTCTGAACTGCAAAGAGTCAAGTTCTAAAAAGTGGTTTGATTTTTTTGGCATGCCACAAAATGTATAGCAATATAGTCATAACATTGATTTCGGAAGGGATAAGTGCTTTAGACTTGAGTAAATATGATGTGTAGAATAATTCATGTATTTTTCCCAATAAAGTTGATGAATCGCAAGAATTTCTTGTTTATTCGTACTGCACTATTATTTTGATTTTGAAATTCAACAGACTATACAATAATTAAAAATACCAATACCAAAAACAATTATACATCACAGAAATGAACTGCAGAATCTACATCTTGCATAGTTAACTCTAATGGATTGCATGGCAAATTATATTCAAACAATAAAAAATTATGATTTTTTCTATGGGTTTTAATTGCAAAGAGAATAAAATGAACTCATCATTTTTCATAAGTAATGGATCATCTCATGATAAAGCACTTCATGTTTTTGTTTGGAGGTGGAATTAGAATATCTCTTAGAGCAATGGCTGCACTCTAGTATGGTTTTTCTCCAGTATGACTTCGAGTATGGCGTTTGAAATTGGAGCAGTCATCAGTTTCATAATGGCAGTGGGGACAACTATATTTTTTAGAACAATCTTGGAGTACATGGGGTAGCAGGCCTAGAAGTCAAATAATGCTGAGTATATAAACTGAAGAGCCAAAAAAACTGGTACAGGCATGCGTATGCAAATAAAGAGACATGGAACCAATCAGAGTACGGCGCTACGGTCGGCAACGCCTATATAACACAACAAGTGTCTGGCATAGTTGTTAGATCGGTTACTGCTGCTACAATGGCAAGCTATCGAGATTTAAGTGAGCTTGAACGTGGTGTTATAGTCGGCACACGAGAGATAGGACATAGCATCTCCGAGGTAGCGATGAAATTTAGATTTTCACATACGACTATTTCACTAGTGTACCGTGAATGTTGGGAATCCGGTAAAAAATGAAATCTACGACATCGCTAAGGCCGGAAAAAGATCATGCAAGAACGGGACCAACGGCGACTGACGAGAATCATTAAACGTGACAGACGTGCAACCCTTCTGCAAATTGCTGCAGATTTCAATGCTGGGCCATCAACAAGTGTCAGCGTGCTAACCATTAAACGAAACATCATCGATATGGGTTTTCCGAGCCCACTCGTGTACCCTTGATGACTGCACGACACAAAGCTTTACGCCTCGCCTGGGCCCGACAACATCGACATTGGACTGTTGAGGACTGGAAACACGTTGCCTGGTCTGACGAGTCTCGGTTCCAATTGCTTCGAGTTGATGGACGTGTACGGGTATGGAGACAACCTCATGAATCCATGGATCCTACATGTCAACAGGGGACTGTTCAAGCTGATGGAGGCTCTGTGATGGTATGGGGCGTGTGCAGTTGGCGTGATATGGGACCCCTGATACGTCTAGATACGACTCTGACAGGTGACAGGTACGTAAGCATCCTGTCTGATCACCTGCACCCATTCATGTTCATTGTGCATTCCGATGGACTTGGGCAATTTCAGCAGGACAATGCGACACCCCACACGTCCAGAATTGCTACAAAGTGGCTCCAGGAACAATCTTCTGACTTTAGATACTTCCGCTGGCCACCAAAATCCACAGAGACATGAACATTATTGAACATATCTGGGATGCCTTGCAACGTGCTGTTCAGAAGAGATCTCCACCCCCTCTTACTCCTACGGATTATGGACAGCCCTGCAGGATTCATGGTGTCAATTACCTCCAGCACTACTTCAGACATTAGTCGAGTCCATGCCATGTTGTGGCACTTCTGCGGGCTCGTGGGGGCCCTACACGATAATAGGCAGGTGTATCAGTTTTTTTGGCTCTTCAGTGTACATTGAATACAATCACAGTAAAGAAAATAATAACCATGACAAAAATTTAGGAACCAGCAAGCTAATTTCTAGAAGTTTGTGTAAGGTTCCAACCATTCAGTTTGATGATAGGAATCTTACCATGTACACTGAAAACATTCAAGGTTGTGTTTTTAACACACACACAAGAACTAAATTTTCTCTTAACATATTTATTCATTTGACATAAAATTACCCAAAGCTTTATGAAAGCAAAATAGATGTATTTTTTTCAAGTGATTCCAAGGCAGATCAAAATTAATCAGACTCAAGATTTATTTGGTGAAAGTAATTTTGAAATGGATTGGCCCAAAAAATCAGCTTTGCTGTCTGCTGACACATTCTTAGCAGAGTTTACTACTACAACTTGACTCTTTTCCTTTCTTTTAAACAGCACACAACTCTTTTCTATCATCATGAGGTAATTCCCTATCAAACGAGTTGTGCTGGAAGTGTGCGTGTACTTAACAGTCTAAGACGATCGATGCTTTGACCCCCCCCCCCTGGAAAAAGTTAAAATGACGACCCTGATTCATACACTATTACTCATTAATTATTTTGGAAAAATAGTATAAATCAGATTGATGAAAGCAAAACAATGATTTTTACCAAAGAAAACAGTTTATATATTTCAAACATGGGAATTATATTAGGGTGGTAGAAATATTTGGTCATTGAATATAATGCATTGAAATACTAAGCAAACATCAATAAAAATAATTTGAGGAGAGAATTTGAATTATATCATTGTATCTGAAAAACTTGACAAAATTGAAATGTCACATTCAACAGTTGAAGTGACAAATTTTTTTACTGCATGACAATCATTTCAGTCCATAGAAATTACACACAATACCCACAGTCAATGGACTTGAGAAATCAGCTCATAAATGGAAAAGACACCCACAAAAATACAAATTGTTTGGAACTACTAATTTTCTTTATATAATCGGCAGATGTAAATTTCACTACTTTGAGAAATTATATCATTCTTTAGTATGCAGCATGGCTGCTATCTGCAAGGAATGAGAATTAGGGGAGATTATTGCATAAATTCCAAATTGAGTACCATAAACTGCATTCAAAGAAATACAAAAGTTTTTTTTTTAAAAAAAAAGTAGATTTTTCATGGATGGAAGTAAAATAGGTGAAAATTCCGAAGGTATTCAATTTTTTTGGCGGGCCTGGAGGAAAGAGTAAAACTAATTTCATTCTTCAATAATGAAATTTTACGAAATAGAAGAGGCTGTTTGCAAAAATTTCAGACTTTTCCTCTCTTACATCTAAAAATCATTAAAATAATTTGTTGCAAATTTATCAACAAAATATTTATTTCTATCCAACCTTTCTGGAAAAAAAGCTGCAGATAAGACTAAGCAGCATACAATCTGCACTAAAAAATTCCAATATTTTTTAGGAAAAAATAGTAATTCATCAGTTTCTAAATTGGAGGTTCATGAAACTGAGCGGCAACTATTGTTCACAAATATAGTTTTCCTGATACACAGCATAACTTACACAGCATATATACCACTATATATATATATATATCTAATAAAATGTATGAAGAATATTGATCGATTAAGAAGTCTGAAAACTGTGACTGAAAAAACACAGAAGAAAATTCAACTTCTCCTAATTTGTTGCATTTCATGGACCAACATTTCATGTCTCTTCTTGTTGCTTCGATCTGAAAAACAACGAGAGCAGAATGTGCATTTGAACGGTTTTTCTCCTGTATGTATCCTGATGTGGTTTTGTAAACTATCTGATCTTAAGGAGCAATATGAACAATAAGGGCAGGAATGTCTCTTCAGTCCCATTTCATGAAGTTCATGAGTAGTACCTAGAATATATTTCGAAAATCAATAGCATGAAATATATATATACTTACAAAAACATTACAAAAACAATTTCATATTCAATGTGGTAAAACAACTCTAGATATGGTAACAATCACATGAAAATTCTAATTTTAAACAAAACACTTTAAGAAAATTTGCAATTTTTAGTTTATTTCTCACTTTTTTCATAACAAACATGTTGAAAGCCCTTTTTTTGTTATTGAATAATTTCACACCTGTACATGATGTAAAAACAAAGGCACTTACAAAGACATAGAAGTAGAAGATATCTATAAAAAATAATGAATTCATTTTTCATATTAGGGAAAGCACAAGCACCAACCTCTCACCTCTCAGCCAAACAAATCCCACAGATATTTTTTGTTATTACTTGATAAAGCAGCAAAAGATCTCTTTATGAATAAATGACAATTAAATTCTGGAAGCGGGGGCTTCCAAAATGAAAATAATGAAAATTTTCAAAATTTTAATTATTATTATTATTTCAATTTATTCACGTAAAGTTGCAGACACAATAAATTACAGATTAGACACAGGAGTGAAAGCCTTACAGGCTACCTGAATAAGGTTAGATACACTTGATGTTTAAACACTGTTATAAAGCAGACTATTAATTAGTGGCAAATAAAGATTGTATGGAATAGATTGAAATTATTTACAGACACTTTTAAAATATTTAAATTTTTTGATTGTTTTGGAGGAAGGGGCATTCACACATCAGTGTAGGAACACAGTGCTGGTAAACACACATCTCATGTATAGAATCACTGAAGACAAGAGACAAGCCATGTTTGCATCTATGCATGAAAATGCGTGTGATTACAGGGCATTTGGAAGTATAGGGTAGATGAAAAGCCTATAGAAACTTTAAAAATGAATAAAAACCGGAAAAATAACCAAAATAAAAAATGGTCTGCAGGGTAAGCATCACTAGGTCACAGGAATTTTTTTAACGAGGGAAAACCCCCCTAAAAAAACAGCCGATAGGTGGTGTTGGTACAAGCGACTTCGGTGGAAATATGCAAATGAGATGGTTATAAGAACAACTTGCACTCCTAATCCACCACCTAGCACCAATTTTTCTAACTATTAGTAAAATGTGATGAGTGAAGATTTTACTATTGTAGGCTTGCTGCTCTCTGTGGTGAGACTTTTTAATGGGGGGGATTGGCTCACATTCACACCTGGAAGTTGGGAACCACAGGAAACCAACTTCAGCCGACCACCACTAAGGCGATAGTAGGGTTTGGACCCAGGTTCTTGCGATGCGAGTCTGTTACTGTGACCACCACAGCAGTGCTGGACAGAGCTACTGCCTACTGGCTTATGGTGACGTTTCTGTGTGTGTGTATATAT
The DNA here is from genome assembly GCF_987345545.1 of Pholcus phalangioides. Lineage (NCBI taxonomy): Eukaryota > Metazoa > Arthropoda > Arachnida > Araneae > Pholcidae > Pholcus > Pholcus phalangioides. The sequence goes on from NW_028301601.1 coordinate 30,381,937, forward strand.
ATATATGAATTCCTTCCCAAATTTACCTCCACTGAAAATTTGTACCAATATTTTTGAGATACCTGGGAGCTGAACCGCAGAACTTGCATAGTACATATATACAGTCAAGTACACTTATAAGATATCTGGGATATAACAATTATACAATTTTGTAATTCCCGATTTTTGGCTCCCCCTTCACTAAGATGTATTTTTACCTCTGTTATTAAATGCTTCTCTTAAACTATACACCGGGGATATAACATACCAAAAACATCCTCTTAACCTAGAAAACGATTTGGATATAACATACTGCAAAGAAAAAATCTGGAAAAATGAAGCCAAAAAAAAAAAGTGATTTATTTGTGCAACAATATCAATTAAATTCGGGTGATATTTTGATATATTCTTTCACAGAAACTTGAGGATTTCTTTTATAACAAAAAATTTCGTTGAACAGTTTTTTGGTTTTTGTTTCTGATAGATGGCTCTGTGTTGAATCGGGGTGGGCAAGTCCCTGGTTTTGCCCATAAAATATAGGACACATAGTTACAAATACAACACCACAACAGGCAAATATGTCCAATGAGGTGGCTGAGAAAAAGATGCCCATAATAAATATGGATGCCATATATTTCAAAAATATAGCAACCCAATTAAAAATGCAATTAAAACTAATATATACACATGATGAAATATTATACAATGCCCCGTGTTAATTGTGTTGGAATTTACTACCTCCAGGGGTACGCTATTCCATTTATTAACCCCCCCCCCCCTGCAACACCATAACTTCACATTATACCTTAGCAATCTATACCAGTGTCCCCTTGTAAAAACAGTTGATTGCCGGTGTACCATGGTCCATCCTATCCATCCCGTTGAAAATTTCGAACACTTCAATCATATATCCCTGACACCTGCGTTCATCCCATGTAAACATATTCAAAAAATGAAGTCCCTCTTCATAACACAAGCCGTGTGCCAATAAGGATACGTGTAGCTCTTCTCTGCACCCCTTCAACCAAGTCTGTGTCTCTCTGTAGGTATGATCTCCAAAACCTTACAGCATACTCCAGTCCCAGAGGAACTAAGCCTCAGACGAACTAAAGCAGAAGAATGACTTTAGAACGCGAAGAGACCTTTTTGAAAATGAAACCAAGCATTCTATTTGCTTTTTTGACCACCGCTGAACAATGTTCATAAAATCTAAGCCGCTCGTCAATGAGAATTCCCAAATCGGTGACCCTAGCTGCATCTGGGATAGTGACACCACTGAACTCGATGACACCACACACCGTTTGCTCTCACTAATTTGCCCTTCCCAACATATTACTCTGGATCATTCCTGTAATATATAGCTAGAAAGTGCTACCTGATAGTACATACTGTGTGCAGCAGAAAATTTTGTATTTAAAAAAAAAAAAAAGCTTTTTCTGTCAAAACTGCATCAACGATGCTTTCTTTTTTAAATCATTGAAAATTGCTTTTTGCTGATACTTTTGGATCACCTAATAGATTGCAGTTATAAAAGAACTACTGTTGTGATCGGATAAAGCAGAAATTTTGTTTTAAAAGCATCAAATCTGTACCTGTTGAAAAAATATGCAAAAGCATGTTGATTCATGACAAAATTTACGAACATTAGTTGCTTCTTTACAATTCAATTAGAAATATGATGACAACTTTGAATGAAAACTATTAGTGCAAACTCCCAAATAATGTCAGTGAAATCAATTAAAATATATGGACGTTCGGTATATCATATACTCTAACAAATTTTTGAAATTCCTCAGGACATATATTAATCAAAAAATATATTCATTCTATATTAAATTTAATAACATACCACATAAGCTTATTTTGTCCATGAAAATCTCAATAATGCACATTATGCATGTATACAACTGTTATATAAGCTAATTTCAAGACCTCGCTTATAACATACACTTTTTGAATCACAAAGGGGGTATGTTATATGCAAACTCAACGGCATATATACTACTAAATATATATGATTTATGTAAACTATATTGAGTCAGAGGTCTGAAAAAACCAGAAAATTCATCTCCACATTTGTAGCATTTCATGGACAAGCGTTTCATGTCTCTTCTTGTTGCTTCGACTTGAAAAACAACGCGAACAGAATGTGCATTTGAATGGTTTTTCTCCTGTATGTATCCTGATGTGGTTTTGCAAATGATCTGATCTCACTGAGAAATGCGAACAATAAGGACAGGAGAATCTCTTCAGTCCCCTCTCACGAAATTCATGAATGGTACCTAGAATATATTTTCAAAACCAATAGCATAAATAAATGCATGTATATTTATAACATAAATTTCACAAGAACAATCAATATATAATATTTAATGAAATATATAATATAAATGAATATTTAATGAAATAAAAAAAAATTTTCGTGATCAATAATTTTGCAGGAGCAGCAATAGCTATTCAAACCAGAGAATTTCGATTCAAGTCACATTTTTGCAACATATAGGCCTAAAGACAACTTTAGAAATCAAACACTAGATACAACAGGAAAATTTTATTATGAACTGAGCTTCCACCTTCAGTGAGTAACGATAAAATAAAAGTAATATCCATGATTTAAAACAAAATATTTGAGACAGATAAATCAGATTACAAACATGATTTTCAGGAGCAGGGGAAAGTGTGCTTCACTTCTTTTGTACAATAATCAAATAAAAAAAAAATGTTATTCTCAACAAAATAAGAAAAAGTGAATCATGCTGAAAAAACTAAAGATTCAAATTAAAAATATCACCCTGAAATGACTATAAAAAAAATCATTATACAGGCTGTCCAGGATAAAGGTGTCCAAAAGTAATGGCTTTTACTGAGAGAACCATACATGCATAGTTATCAACGGGCTGCAACTTTCATAGGAAACCTATAAAAGTTTTTTAAGTTTCTCAGCAGTGATTCATGTGCACTGTTGATAGCTTCTTCAAGATGCTTTCACAACAATCCACACCCGACTACCAGTCAGCATATGTATGCCACAGAGTAAGGCTTCATGCATGCTTCAGCTAGATGAATGTAATATGAAGAGGCTTCCAACATTTGTATTAAAAGAATATCTTTGCAGAAGTTGCTTTAATAACATCTTAAATGCTACTGAACAGTTAGCAAGAGATTGAATACCATTTGGACAACTGCAGAGCCACCAATGATGAACTTTATCAACCTGCAAACAAACTTGGGAAGTTTCCCTCTTTAACACAACTAAAATATAACTGGTCATGGGTAGTTATCTCCCTATCCGCCACTACTTTTGAATACTTTTAGCCTGGGTAGTTATCTCCCTATCCGCCACTACTTTTGAATACTTTTAGCCTGGACACTCTGTATTATAAAACATGACTAAATAGACATCTTATATTCTAAAATATGACTAATAATTTTTTATAAAATGAAAAACTTAAAATATATGTAAAAACCTTTGTGTGAGTAGACTCAATTATAGACTTTTATAAACACAAAAATCAAAACATATAATACTATAATCAATCACACAAAAACACAACAATGTATCTCTCTGAATAAGTACACAGCACTGATGAAGAACTATATATTAGTTTTCACTGGAAAAAAAAAGTAATGTGCAGAACAAAACTTGCAAACATATGATAAATTATCTTAATACTCTTGAATATTAACTTAATTCTATTTCAACAATTTTAAATCCTGAACACACACATTTGACAAATGTATTTTTTTAAACAAATATATTGCAATGAATACAAGAAAACCGGTAGTTCAGTGAATGTGAATTTTATCCACAATAATGGTACTGCACATGTGGAACATAGTGACATGTCTCATGAGCATTATAATAAAAAAAGATGTCTCATCAACTGAGACCTAGCTGAAATTAAAAGCTATTATAATTTTATAGTAGTATTTAATTGTTCAGAGTACTCAATAGTATTCTATTGTATTTTGTGCAGGCCGAGAAAATAAGAAAATAAAACAGGTTTTTGGCTGGTGCAAAATATTTGGCACAAAAACATATGCACTTGACACAGAATATACTTACTAGATTTTTACTGATAAATACGTCAAAGAATAATTTTTGGGCAAAACGTGATACATATCAAAACTTTCAATATGATCAAAAAAAAAAACAAAAAAACACACAATACCAATTACACCTGGTAATATAAAAAATAACACTTAGAAATGTGCAACTGAAAGATTAGATAGTGAAATAAATATGTAATAATTGTGTTTCATTTGTTGATTGATCCTTGTCATCATTTCGAAGAGGAAATGATGAGCAATACAGAAACAATCTGCATCTTTTTCCTTTAAATATAATTTCTGGAAAAAACAAACAAAATTTTTTAACATGTTTTGATTGTCTCAAGCAGAATTATACATTCACATTTATATATCCCTCAAATATTTAAATATCCCTCATATAATATTATGATATATGAATATTATTCTTATTATTAATACACGAATATTATTCTTATTATTAATACACGAATATTATTCTTATTATTAATACACGAATATTATTCACATTTATAAGTTGTTTGGTAATAAAGAAATTTAATTAAGCCATGCCCACCCAATAACTGTAAACAGCCCTTTGGGCATGTGAATTCAAAATTTCAACCATAGTTTACTTTTGTCTGAGTGCGAATAACAATGGATAGGGAATGAATGATTCTGCCAATTGACATGCCTGCTCTCAATAATCCACCTCTTAACGGAAACAAAGAGAATTCTAGCAAATCAAATCAATCCTAAATACAGATCATAACAACTGTAGTTTGAAAACAGGAAGGTGTGTTTTTCATGAGCTTCACAGAGTTTGGAGCAACTCTACAGCAAAACACTTGCATAGCTGTCAATCTAAATACACATTGGGAAGATTTTTGAGTGGGTCTGAAATCTATACAAAAACAAATATGAAAAGGATTTTTGTTGGATGAAATTTAAAATCACAGGGATTTTTTCCAAATTGGAAAAACCTCATATCATGTTTGGCATCGTCAATTGGTGAGAAGTTGCCAATCATCACCAAACAACAGAGGTTAATGACCAATCACTACTGCATTAAATCACATTAAAAAAAAAAACACATCAAGTCCAAAAATTAGGATCCACAGATTTAACAGGATGTATGGATGTCCCAGATGCAAACTACTCATCCATTTGACTGTGGGGAAGCCAACTTGATGCTGGATGTTTGGCGAATTTTATCTTTTAACTATATGTAAAATTAAACATTTCTTCAGGATTTGACACAATTTCAGCAATTAACATTACACATGAAGTCATTTTGAGAGAAAAAAAACATAAGCACTGACCTTTTCCAGGTAAATTCTTTGAGAATATTTTTTCAGAGTACAAACTTTTTGCTATTATGGTGAAAATTTGGGAAATATGAAAGTTTTTAAAGAGTCTGGGAGATATACTAGAAACTCTGGAGCCTCTCCAAGAAAATCAGGGAAACTTGACAGCTATGTACTTGTGAAATTACAACCCGCAATTGGAAAAAAGTTGTAAAACTGGTAGGAGATATACTGTACAGGAGATTGGAAAAAACTTGTTCTATTGTAACAAAAATGTCATGAGGACATGTATGTGCTAAAAATTATTCATATGTAATTTTGCCGCTTACACTTCACCCTTCCCCCCCCTTTAAAATGAGCATTGAAAATTGAAAGACTAACTGCTCAAGGTAATAGAATAGTGAATTTGACAGAAGCCTCAAATAACCTGATATGGTTTCTGTTTCATCACAATGTTTAACTTACCAGAAGTGTTTATACAAATAATATGGTATTGCTTCCTGACAAAATCGAATGCTATAGAAATAGACTGCAAAATCAACATCAGAAAAATATTTACGTTTAGTACTTTAAATAAAAATACTTCATGTGAAAATTTATCATAAAAAAAAAAAGAATTTAGACTGATGGTATATTGCTCAATGAAAGATATGAGTGATGATACATCCTATCCCCCACAACAATAAAGATATTAGGTTCTTTTTTTTCCTTCTTGCATATTCTGCTGGAAGGATAGTATAGGGTGAAATTTGGATCTATGAATCCTGAGACTGCTGCTTTGAGTGAATGTCTTGCCACAATCAGCACATCGAGAATGATAAGGTTTCTCTCCAGGATGTTTTCCTATGTGTCGCTTCAAAGGAGAAAGTCTCTTGCTCTCATACAAACAGTACTGACATTGATAAACTCTTGATGCAGCTCTTGTTGGGTTCTTTCGTTTCTTTCCTATAGAAATTAAAAGTGAACAAATGCACATGAATGACATTTCATAATGCATGCAAATGTAAAAATAAAAAGAAGCCATATTTTCTGCTCATTGAGGCAAAAAACCAGGTCATTTACCTAAGAAACATCACTTACAACAGTTTAAGATAAGTCATACAAAACAAATCTGATGTAACGAAAAATGTAAATAGATGAACTGATACCAATCATTGAGAAAATAAATTAAAACTTTATCAAAAGTTCAAGATAAATCTGTTTCTCATAAATTTTTAAGGACGAGGGAAAAACATCAATTGTTGCTTCCTTCGCCTTCAAAGCGGATGTGAATATGACGCACATAATAACTTCTATTTATGATGAAGGTTGACTCCCGACAATATTCACAGCCAATATTTTCTCTAAGCAGCACATGTACTACTCATGAATTTTACTCACACAGTCAGTTAATAAATTGTAATAAACTATCAATAACAGAATTTAATTATTAGATTAATTTACTGTAGAAAAGTTCATTCATTCAGAAGTACTGAAAAAATTTAATTTGGTAAAAAATGGTGTTTAAAACATTTTCAAATAATGGTTTCACGAAATTCGGCCAATCTTCTATTTTTCAAATTATTCCAGTCTTTCACAGCATCATCCAACACATGACAATATTGTGTATCCTGAAACGAAACTAAAATGGCAATAAATTAGTAAACTAATAAGATCCCTCACAGTCTGTTAATAAAAGGATCATTTTCTCATAATTCCTTGAAACCATTATTGAAAAAAGGTTATTAAAAGAACAGAATTTCTCATTAAATAATGGTTATGATTATACACTAGTGCATTTTATCCCAAATTGAGACAAAAAATTTTTTGCTGGCGAACAACTGCGCACCATTTCTTTTCAATTCAACAAATCACTTTGAGGAAATTTCAATCACTCTCCTCTCGAGGATTCAGATTTTCAGAAAATGTTGTTCCTAGAAATACAAATATTTTATTTTTGTTAAATGAATAAGATACAAAGTTAATATATATATATGCACAATATAAAACCTGGATTTCCACAACTTCATGGACATTGCAGAAAATAACATAAACCAATAAATTTGTAAATAAATAAATAAAAAAGCCTAAGGGGCTCTTACATGAAAACACAGTCATAAGTTAGGAACTGTTTAACTACAGCATTTGTTGTGATGCTTTATTTGAGATATAAATGCCATTTTAGATTACAAGAGGAAATTTATCCCTCAAATTAACAAAATTCAAACATACAGATAATGACATAAAACAGGGGTTCTTAAACTATTTTCACCCAAGGCGCCCCTTTTCCATATTCAATGCCAATGTGCGAGCTCCGCTGGCTCCCCAGAGAACTGTTCAACAAAAAATAATTTTTCAAAAACCTTTGTCGGGGGAAGGGGGGGGGGCACACACACACACACACACAAAAGCAGAATCAGCACATGGGGAATATACACACCATATCTTTTTTAAGAACCAGAACCATAATATTCCATTGTATTACTAGCTCTTAGGAGGGGTAATCATGGCCCCCTACCCCTGGATGCCTGCGTGCAGATAAGACAACAAAATAGTATGCAGGAAATAACAAGTTGGATGATCAGTTCCATTGTAATTCATGGAAATTGGGTCCCAAAATCAGGGTTGGGGTTTTTGATATGACAAGCATCAAAAACTGGTTTAAACCATCCAAAATCTAAATGAATGCTTTTAGATAATGTTTCGAACACAATACGCATATAACATGATGAAAAACTTACTTTTTTGCATATTACAATGTTTTATCTAACACTAATTTATTACAATTAAAACAAAATATTAATCATCAATTTCAATTTTTCGACATAAAAATAGTGTAGAACATGTAAACTATAATTTTATGGTTCATTAATTTAAGCTACTCGTTACCTGTGTTCAATTTGCTACAAGAAATAGAGAGCTGTTTATTCAAAATATGCGATAGGGCATCGGGGTTAGTTTTTTTTATTTCAGAAACCAACTCAGTATTAAAACAGTCAAAAACTTATCGTCACTGTTGTCAAATAGTTTTTTTTTTACCTGATAGATATTTTAAAAACATAACACTTTTATACAGATAAAAGTATTTTATATTTTGAACTATAATTACTGAGAAAATTATCTATTGGATGTTTTATATTTTCTGAGAGATCTGCCCACAATTTCATTTCATACAAAAATTATCATGCAGTATCTGTAAATACACTAATTAAACTCATTTATTCTCACGAAACAATTTCTGAGCTCTAGTTGTATAAATCCAGAAATTTAAAGAGTATTTTCTATCAAAGCAGAGCTGGCAAAAAAACGTGCACTGTTTATCATGTTTAGATAGTTTTATTTGGAAAACCATTTCACAATAAATATACCATATCATATTAAAAATTATTCTTAATTTTGCACTGAGAATAAGTTACAGGAGTTTCTTAAGCAACATATACAAGCCATCACTGCTAAATGAAAGGACATTTTAGTCCTACAATTTAGTATTTTGATTGATATACTCTAATGTTATGTAGAATAAGGATATTGTTTTAAGTACCAATGTATTGTCTAGATAATTTAATAACAGAAATAAGCATTACATATATGGCGAAAAAGAACTTTTTAAACACCTATCTGTTATAAAAAGAGTACAGCAGACAGGGGTGGGAAGTGACAAAGTCCATTTCGGAGCAGCAAATAGATGATTCAGAGCAGTTTTGATGCAGCAAAATATAGGATATCGGAGCAGATATTTATAAATTGGAGCAGCGAAATTAACAATATTTTCATTAACCCTCACCCCTTATCAAAATAAAACAACTGCACTGTCTTTTTTTATCAAACATCTTTTCATCAGCTTGTTTTTTTGTTTCAGGTTTTGACACCTTGTTTGAAAGAGCGGCTGTCATAAAATTTTTCCCACCAGTCTATTTAAGATGATTTTTGCTTACTGAGGGCATTATTTGCTGTCTGGAATGACAGCCCTTCAAATGAGCTAAAACTTTTCTAGTATTTATATAGATATTATAAATTTTCTATATCAAGTTCTCAATTTTTTTATACTCAGAAAGAAATTGTTGCAAAATGGGAGAGAATTTCGGAAGAATCAACATGATGGCGATTCAGCACTCATTATTTGGTGAGATTGGCAATCTGACACTCATTTGGCAAGATTGGCGATTTAACATTTATTATTCGGCAACATTGGCAATTTAATGCTTGCTATTTGGCAAAGTTTCTAAATTAGCTATCGTAATTTGGCGGACATGCTCTTTTCACTCACGGAATGAAATTTTTTTTCTGAAACATTGGGATTTGATGCAATGACAATTGACTACAGTAATTTCTGCTGCTTCTAGTGGCAACTTTTTTCCTGAAAAGGGAAACTGACTCGCATTTGCGCTTTAAAGCTGAAAGACCATAGCAAACCATCTTCAGTTGCATGATCACGGATATCATTGGGGTTTCACGATCGAAAGCCTGATGATGGGCTGGTAGTTTAAATACGGCGATAGAGTTGAAGTACAGTGGAATAAAACACGCTCTTTTTGGAAAGAATCGCTTCGCGGCAAGCAGGAACAAATTATTTTGCCGTCTTTTCCAAAAATCCGGACATACTGAAGCAAAATTCGCTATTTGACGCAAATACGAAAATACCCTATTGGAGCAGGATGGCACAAGATGTTAATTTTGGCGCAGAGTTCCCACCCCTGAGCAGATGTTTATAGCTATACACATATATAAGCAGTTTTCAAAAAGAAATTTTTGAAGGTCAAGAATCTTGAATTGAAGAACATCAAATAGTTCAATAGCTTTTCCTTCAGCGTTTATGCTATGCTTTATTGAAATTGTATATTTTATAAGAAAAAATAAAACATATTTTGTCTAAAATCATTATGTACAGAACAAACTATTTTACAACCATATTATTTATTCTTTGTACAACATGGTAACTTTAAACATCACATGCAATTAATGTATTTCCAATGGGAATTTTTATATTGAAAAGCAATATTTAAGGTTTTTGAAGTGACTGCAATGCATCAAAAATCTGCCCAATACAAATCAATAACATTACTCTATTGTTTCTACACACATAATTGCAAGTTAAACCTGCATGGATGTTCAATATTTTTGTAGAAGCATGATTGAGCATGTTGGGAAATTTTGTGCAACCATTTTTGATCCTACAAGGGCTCGGAGATTGAACAAATTTGGCTTGTAAAAAGCCTGTACCAGTCATCAAGCATTAGTGAACTCTGCTAGGTTGCTGGTATTTTTCCTCCGTACACAAAAACAAAGGTATCCATAACGAGTGCATCATCCTCAAAGCTTGACATATTTCAAATATAAACTCGTTTTTGTGCAAGTATATACTGCCACAATTTGTGCAAAACCCACTGAACATGGCTTGCTGAGCAGTGTTTCCCAAAATGTGCATCACAGTCATCCAAAATGTGACAAAGGGCATGGCCCTTGTCAGAGGCATTATGGGCGAGCTGGAGATATTGATTTGCGTACCTATCTGTGCTATGAAGTAGGATATCTACTAAACAAGTGTTTCAAAACGTTTTTGATGTTGTGCACCCCCCCCCCCCTGTACTGTACTCCCCCTGCAGTAAATATCAATGAATGGATTGCGGACCTCCATGGTGCCGATTAATGATCTGCAGACCCCTGTAGTTTCTAAAGGGCAACTACTTTAAACCCGCCATAAAATCATAAATTTATTGATTTTCTATTTTGCATATCATAAAAAAAAAAAATTATAATTCCACAGCATACGTGTCATTCATGCAATGATAGTAACTGGAAATGATCCCACAGACCTCTTAAAAAGTAGCCATAAACCCCCAAGGGATCTACGGACCACATGTTGGAAAGCACAGCACCAAACTATTCTGGAGAACCCCATATGAATCATGAATTGGGCAAGAGAGCCGCACGTGACAAAAGTTTGAGAACCACTGCACTACAGGCATGTCAATGTGCAAATTATACATAATACACAATTGATGTTTTATCACAATTTGTAGAATAGGATTAAGATGATAGTGACTAAAATTTCACTTCCATTTAATACATTTTTTAAACCACATAATTGATATTTTCAGGACATGTCAAATTATTAGTTGAGCTTTCTATATTTCAATCAGGATTATCATTATTTGACACGATTAAGAAAATTTTCTTCTATCTTATTCCTTGAAGTGTTTGTCAACTTATTCGCATGCCATATATACACACATTTAACATTATGCATATAGTGATATACCTTGTACTATAGTGGACCCCGCTTATAACGTTTTTTGACGTTAACGTTTTTAAGCTTTTCACGACTTGTTTTTCATGGTACAAAAAAACATTAAATACTTATTGAAAAACATTTAAAGCGTTTTTCCACTTACAACATTTTTCATGATTGCTTTTTAGGAAAAGCGTTATAAGCGGGATCCACTGCATATGAGAAAATGATTGATCTCGTTTAAGTTTCACAAGTAAAGAAATGACAAACACTGGTTTATCAAATACATAACAACAGCGGTCAAATTAATGAATAATGATTTTATAATTGAATATTTGAACACGTGCATTTAGCCACTTGAATTGAATTTCAAATAGCTGCTCAAACATCCGTTGTCCGCCGGTTCCTGACCCCGCAGTTGATTGTTGTTGTTGTTATTGTTTATCTGCTTCTGTTGCCAGATTAGATTATAATATCAAGAAAACATTTTCACTTTTCTTTTCCATGGACTCTATGAGTTAACAGGGTAAAACTTAATTTTGTGAAGTAATTTTCATTAAATGGTTATGTACTTCGGAATTTTAAAATTAATTAATTAATTTAATTTTTTTCTCTCAGCGTTTATCGTCTGCTAAAGAACTGGAAGCGCTCCTTCAGCATCGCTTTCAGGTCACTCCTCAACAGGTGTTGGTAAGTAACGGGTCATGGTTTTTTTCTCTGAATTCAAATCACAAAATAATAATAAAATTCATTAATGATTTCTCTAATTAATCAGTATTTGTTAATTGTCAGATAAATTATAATAATTAATTGTTAATTCTATTTTTTGATAACATAGTAATCATCACCCATTATTGCAAAACTCCAGTGTTGTTTTTGTTTGGGCATGAGCACGTTATCATGACACATAGGTAAAGGGTGACAGGGTCTCTGGCCCAAGGGGGCCCTCTGGAACGAATTATATTATTATTTTGTGGACACTAAATTACTATGTAAGGCCCTGTGAGCAATCCAGGTCGGGGGGACGGCTGTGCACGGTTTATATATTGGTTATATCAGGTTTACTTTTCTGTGATTCAAGTATTGTGAACGAAATTGTGCTTATATATATATATATACACACACACACACACACACCGTATATACTCGTATATCATGCCCCCCCACAAGGGGTGGGCTGACAAGGCTCCAGCCCTGGGGCCCGGGACGATTTTCACCAATTTTTTTGTTTTTTCACGTTATAAATTCACCATAAAGGGGCCCGTGAAAGTGTGGTCGGGGGCCTGCAAAAGATCCCAGCCTAAGGACCCTGCTCCAGGATGTGGGGGGGGGGCATGTTGTATATAAGTCTACCCCTCCACTTCTCCCCCCCCCCACTAGAGTTGTATATTGCTGTTGGAATAATATCATTTTCCCCCTTTTACTATGTGTATGTATTCATGTTCTTTCCCCATATATGCAACGATTCCCTCTTTTGGGACTTTCTTTTTCCCTCCACTTGATCATTGCTGTATGATAGTTATTCTCTTTGCTTGTATTAAATGTCGTTCGTCTGACTAGACGTGTGTTTCGTTTCTCTCTCGTCGTCGTCTCTTTCCCTTCCACACTCTGCCCGCCCTCAGGTTATGGGCCCAGAGACGTATCTTTCGAGACGGTAGCGTTTTCAATTTCTTTTTTCGCGCAGCCGATACACAGTAGTGGTATCTCGTTTGAAGTTTAGTTTCCATTCGTTTTACCGTGTGCATCAGGAACCTTCGCAACAATAATGGCCAGCATAAAGGACAATATTGTCAAGCTGAATAATCACAACTATTCGAACTGGAAATATAAGTTTAAACTTCTGCTAATGAAAGAGAAACTTTTCAAGAAAGTCATCGAGAACGACAGGCCGGATCCAGGTGAAGCGAATCGAAGGACCCTCGATCTATGGGAGGAAGCCGACAGCCAAGCACAAGTGTACATTGGACTAACTGTCGAGGATGATCAGCTCATTCACATCCGTGATAGTAAATCCGTGAAGGACATGTGGATCGCCCTGAAGGAGTATCACGAGAAGAGCACCCTCACCAACAAGGTTCACCTGATAAGGACAATCTGCTCCCTGAAGCTAGAAGAAGGCGGAAATGTTCCCGAGCACGTTGTCCGCATGCAAGAACTTTTTCTGAAGCTGAGGGACCTCGGCGAGGAATCCTTATCGGATAAATGGAGTACCGCCATGCTACTCAGCAGCCTGCCAAGGAGCTTCGACCCGATGATCACCGCATTGGAAACACGTGCCGAAACCGAGTTGACGTTCGCTGTGGTCCAGCAAAAGGTCATCGCCGAATACGAAAGAAAGCAGCAACACCCGGATCCAGGCAGTATCCTCACCGAAAGAATGGTGAAACTCGGATCAAGCCACATCGAGAGGAAAAACTCCATAAAGTGCTATTTTTGCAAGAAGCCTGGCTACGTCAAGAACAGATGCAGAAAATACGCAGAGTGGAAAAGGAATCATCCGGAGAAAACGTCCAGGAGCTCAAGTGAAAATAAAGTGAGCGCTGCTCAGCAAAAGGATACCTTGCTTTCACTAGGCATACGGTTGGAAAACTGGATTGTGGATTCTGGTGCCACGCGCCACATGAGTAACGATATCAATTTTTTCACGTCGTTTGATAACTCGTATAAAGATAATATTGAAGTTGCAAACGGCGAAGCAGTTCATGTGCTAGGCATAGGTTCCGGGAATATGCTATTGAAAAATATAGAAGATACTGTGACAAAAGTGTTACTTTCGAATGTGTTGTATGCTCCCGATGTCGTCAGTAATTTAATATCCGTTCGTCAGCCAACTTTGCATGATGTTTCCGTGAACTTTCATGGTGATTATTGTGAAATTCACAAAGATGGAAAGCAGATCGGTGTTGCTGACTCTGTCGGAAATCTGTACAGATTACGGGTTTGTCAGTTACATAAAGTAATTACAGTGACTGGACATAAAGAAAATTGCATACACACATGGCATCGAAAAATGTTTCATAGAGATATAGAAACCATCAAGAAGATGCATGCTGAAGGACTTGTTCATGATTTGAAACTCATTGACTGCGGTATCAACATGTCCTGAGATACGTGCATGAAAGGGAAACTTTCGAGACTACCATTTCCCAAGAAATCCACGAGTGAGTCAAGCGCACCGTTAGATCTAATTCATACCGATGTGTGCGGCCTGATGCAAACGATCACACCAAGTGGAAAGCGGTATGTTGTCACGTTCATTGACGATTATTTGAGGTACACTCAAGTACATTTGTTGGCACAAAAATCGGACGTATCCGATGCTCTAAAACGGTACCTGAATCTCATTGAAAATAAATTTGGTCAAAAAGTAAAGGTGATTCGATCTGATCGAGGAGGTGAATACCTAAACCGAAACTTGAAATTCTTAGCTGATAAAGGTGTGCAAACACAGCTAACTGCGGCTTATTCTCCACAGCAGAATGGGGTAGCAGAAAGGAGGAACAGGACTTTGGTCGAGATGGCACGTTGTATGCTGATCGATACATGCTTACCGAAGAACTTTTGGGGTGAAGCTGTGATGACTGCTAACTACATTATGAATCGTGTTCTAACTTGAGTAAAGGACAAAACTCCTTACGAACTGTGGACGAACAGGAAGCCTACCATCAAGAACCTACAAGTTTTTGGATCGAAGTGCTTCGTTCATGTACCAACAGAGAGGCGTCAAAAACTCGATAACACAGGGGTACAAATGATTTTCCTTGGGTACAACGAGGAGTCGAAAGCCTATCGCTGCTACAACCAATCATTGAAAAAGGTCGTAATCAGTCGAGATGTCAGGTTCTGTGTAGAACATCAAGTAAGCGACAACTTCGATGCGAGTAAAGATGATGTTCGTGAAACCGAACTTACTGGCTCCGTGGAAATAAAAACTCAGGAGGAGCGATCCAGAAACCCATCAGAGGACGATCCCAGAGGTGACGGATTCCGAATTCGTGTTTCACAAAGGTCAACTAAAAGCATTCCGCCCAAGAGATTCGAAGTGATGAGAGCAGGTGACAACCATCGCATGGGGAATTTCTCCGAGAAATTGACAGACGAAGACAGCGATGATGAGGAACTTCCAACCTGCAGTCGTATTCCTGACAGAAGGCACTTCAACGACGGTTTCATTGTGCATCAAGCCAGTTTGTGTGGTTATGAAGATCCTGAAACATATAGACTCTAAAGTCAACCTATCAGACGGATTCACAAAAGCATTTGATATTGTGAAATTATGAAATGTTATGTTTATTTACGGGCTCAAATGAAGTGGGGGTGTTGGAATAATATCATTTTCCCCCTTTTACTATATGTATGTATTCATGTTCTTTCCCCATATACGCAACGTTTACCTCTTTTGGGACTTTCTTTTTCCCTCCACTTGATCATTGCTGTATGATAGTTATTCTATTTGCTTGTATTAAATGTCGTTCATCTGACTAGACGTGTGTTTCGTTTCTCTCTCGTCGTCGTCTCTTTCCCTTCCACACTCTGCCTGCCCACAATTGCGTCCTCTCAATTTTAGTTCTAGAATAATTTTAGTTGAATTTTCTTCCGTGTTTTTGTTCTTAGCTGCAGGATGGAGAATAACAACTTTCAAAATTTTAATATTATTAATCGGCTCGAATGTTTCAACAATTGCTCTAACAAGGTGTGTAGTACACACCCAAAGAAAAATTCGTCGACTTTTGACTTCAGCGATTCAACCAATTTAGGATCAAGGACATAATATTGCGTCCAAACGCCAGTGGAATAATTGGTTGCAATGTATTGCAAATTGGATTCCAGACCATCTCAAGATGGTGCTGGAATCTCAACAAATCAAGACACGGATTCTGAGAAAGTCGCTTCTCCCACTATCAACCATAACAAGATGTTCGTCTCTCCGTCGGAAATCCCAGAGGATTTAAAAAACAAGTCTGTTTTCTTTCGTCTTTCCTCACCACCACTACGGAACTTCGTTGCAACCAAAAATGAAAAAAAAAACACCGTATATACTCGTGTATAAGCCGACTCCCCACCCCAGTTCAGGACCACCAAAACCGCAATAAATTAAAAATCCGTGTATAAGCCTACCCCAAAAAAAATCTGCATTTTAGAGAAAAAAATGCTTATATTTTCATGCAAAATGAATATCTTACGGAAATTTACAATAGAAAATGATTCGAACTTTTTAATCTGTTTCTTCTTAGTCTCCAAGCTGATCGTAATCCATCAGATCATCATTGGGGTGCGGCATCTTCGCTTTTATCCTCATCTGGGCTGTCATCTCCATTGTCACTTTCAAAGAGGATATCATATTCAGTTCCGTCCGCTGATGCAACATTTTTTGAAGGATCGGATGATAATTTCTGTGGAAACAGAATTCCGCGCCGCATGTACCCATTGCCACACTAGGCCAATCTCAGGTTTCTTCAAGGCACCACTATTTTGTAGTTTCTTTATCATCGGAACTCATCCATTTGATCTGCAAATTACTCAAATAGTCTTTGAGAGGCTTGTTTGTGCTCAGATCTATCTTTGCCTCGGCTTTGACATTATTGGTTCTGTGGGGTTTGAACATATCTCATACCAATAATGCGGCCTACAAAAATGACTACTGATTGCAGGGGCGATATTTTGTCATCAAAAACTGACCCGAGTATAAGCCGACCCCCCCCCCCCCACTCGAGGAACAAATTTTTCCACAAAAAACTCTGCTTATACACAGGGGTAAATACGGTAGTTAATTTCTGTAATATTAAATCACACATGCACCTAGTGAACGATCTTATTCATTGCCCCCCACATCCCACAGTGGAGCCCCTAGGCTGGGTTCATTGCTGGCTCCCGTTTACAATTTTTTAGTACGAAAAAAAAGAATTCTTAGGCCCAAGCCTGGAAGCCCTGTCAGCCCTTATGTTGTTGTTAGAAACCATCAAGTCGACTTCTGGTGACTAGATGATGACTCTCCAACATGGTCTGTCATTCACAACATGCCTCAGTTGTGTTAGCTTCATTGCGGTGCTTTGCAACACCTCTATCCATTGCTGGTGCTCGATCTGCCTCTTCCTCTCGTTCCTTCCATTCTTCCAAGTATTATAATTTTTTCTAGTAAACCCGCTATACACATTATATGACCAAAATAAGGTAGTTTCTTTTTTGTAATCTGCTTTGACTTTTTCTATAACCGATTTATTTGTCCTTTTAGCTGCCCATGGAATTCAGAGCATCCTTCTCCAGCACCAAAGTTCAAAGGAATCAATTATGTTTTCTATTCATAGTTTTCTTTCCATAGTTTCTTTTCCATAGTGTCCAGCTCACATCCGACATTATGACAAGGAAGACCAATGCATTTATGATCCTAATTCTAGTTTTCATTGGAATATCTTTGTCTTTTATTATACTAAACTTCCTAATGGCAGATTTGCCCAGAACTTCTCACGGTTATTAAAGCCCCATAATAGTCTGTAGATTTTCCAATGGAATGAGGCATGCTGGAAAGTACTCTGTTTCTTTGGGGCCGTTTTTATAATTTACTAGCTTACCCGTCATGCGTTGCTGCGATCTCAGAAGAAAGTAAATTCAAGGAAATGAAGGGAAGGAAAAAAAACTTTAAAAAAAACTATGCCAGAAACCTTCGCGGGAGTGTACTCAACAACTTCCCAATGTTTCATGGCGATCTGATGAATGTTGTAGTAATGCATAAAGGACAGACATACATTCATTTTTATATATATATAGATAATGTTAGAGTTACATTTGTGTGGTGTTTGAAGGGTAAAAGCAGATGTTTCCATGGTCACACCCTGCTGCAGGGTTCCTAGCCAGATTTTTAATGGGTCCCTTCACAGTTAATTAATATATATATATATATATATATTACATGGAGGGAGAAAGTCTACCATTCCTGTGCTCCTCATGAATTTTGTTTCTTACTCCATAGAATTCATGGTGTTGTCATGGTTGTGTTTTTCATCCGTGTGCGTTTTTTTTTTGTCTGCTATTATTATTTTTTGTTTCCTTGTGTAATTTTAATCTAGCAGCATTTTTATTGAACCCAGAGAGCTTTTTTGCCCTGACCATTGAATTATTTAAAATATAGTCTAGGTTTTTACTTATATTCCAGGGAATATTCATGTATTAGGCGTGATGGTCGCATTAGAGTAAAAAAAGTGTCCTGGATTTTGTTAGTTTCAATTTCATATCTGGCCTAGGATGTTATATTTTTAATCTTGATTCCTTATTTTAGTCTGAGAATGTTATTTTATTCTTTTTGTCGTTCATTTTTATCATGGTTTTTTTTACAACCATGGTATTATCCTTTCTTGGCAAAGTGTTTGCGATTGTTTCCTTTGGCAAGAAAGACGTCCAAAAGCATGACTGTTTCACTTCTCACTATGCTTTTGGACGTTTTTCTCACCAAAGAAAAAATGTACTAATATATCACCAAAAGAATGATATATTGGTATATCACTATAAGTGTTCCCATTCGTATGAAGTGAAATTATTTGTGAATATCTACACTGAATTGTCACAGAATTTCTTGCAATAATTGTCCTGTAGATGCATGCATTATGCAAAAAAAAAAAAAAATTAAAACATATTTGTGTACGCATTGACATATTCCACCCATTTTTCTGAGATGAAATTTAATTTAATGTAATTACAGTTTCTTTAAAGAATGTTTGTTAAAAAAAAGTCAGTGCTCAGAAAAAATGTTGAATAGTGGAAATCAATTTGAAGGGGGGGGGGGGAAGAAGAGAGCATTTTCTGTCCAAAAAAAAAATCAAAATTTATGCTTTTGCTTTTCTGTGCATCCTTTTCAACTATGTAAAACATCAGAGGCAAAAATATTTCCAGTCTGCAGTAATAAAGGAAGAAATATATAGCTTAATGGAGAGCAATGATCTTAGTCACAGCTTGTGGATGGAAAAACTCCCAGGGGCCACCACATGTGCAATAGAAACAAATTTGTGGCATGCAAAGGGAGCAATACCAGATATTTGAAGAAAAATTATGGTTTTTAGTTTCCTGAAAAATATCGTTTTATGGACTGAAAGATAGCTTTCCCCTATCCTTCAATTTAGTTACTGTATTTTAACATGCGTGTGTAAGGAACCCTCATATATTAAATACCACAGATTTTTTGGGCTTAAAATTTAGAAAAAGTTTTCATCAAAGGTATTTTTTATTTTAAGATAAAAAAAGTATCCCTTTTCAATGAATACCATTGTAGCAAAAATCTCGTTTAACAAACACCTTTCTAATTCCCCAGATAATTTTACATAGGAACAATGTAAAAACTTGGAATTCCTTTACCAAAAAATTTCATAATAACGAAGTGATTTCTCCAGTCTCTTGGAGTTATAAATTATGGATTTGTCGTAATTTATTTCACACCTCATAATCTTCCTGTATGATTTTTCATTGTAAATGTAGGGATTCAAGAGATTTGAAAAATACAGAAATTAATTGTGCAATTCTAATAAATTATTGTGGATAATATCCTGTCACATGTTTGCTTCATTAATTTTATGCTTTGTTATTGAATTGATTTACTTTAAATCATACGCTGTATCATGATTTGTAATAATGCACACACATTCATTCTTTCAGGTAGAACAGCCATAAAAGTATGATTTTCATTGTCATACATGTTATCGAAGCTCACACATTATAAAAAAGATGATGCCATTCAAACCAGGAGTTTCAGACATGTTTTTCAGAACAGCAAATTTTTTCAATGATCATAGATCTGGAAGTGATTACTACTCAGGTTCAAGCCATAGCAGATCTTTAAGTCGGAACTCTAGTAGAGAACCATCTCAAGTATTTGGATCCCAAGAACCACTTTTTGAATCTCAAAAAGAGCTAGAGTCTTCAGAGACTGAATTGCCAAATTCAGCATTCGAAAAATTCGTCACTTTGAAACCTTTGGCAAGTAGTGAAAAAAAACCAAATTTAGACCAAGTTCCAAGTCTCTTCCAGAACTCAAAGATAAATGTAAGGGATAGTTTATCTTTATCTTCAACTTTGCAAGGAGAATTGCAGCGTACTAGTGAGACTTTGAGAGATTTATCGGTTAATGTTGAAATTGTAGTGGAAAGCTTGAAAGTTATTAAAGATCAACATTTGGAAGAAAATGAAAAACATGTCTCATCAGATAAAGCATTGCAAGGTTTCATGAACAACTTACTCAAAACTGTTCAGGTCTTGATTGACGAATATACAGAAAATAAACAAGTTATTTCTTCATTACCTGATTCATTTCACAAAGAACTGTCAGACAGAGCAGAAGCTAGTGGTCAGCAAAATAAAGAAACTCATCATATGCTTCAAGAACTTGAAAATAGTATGAAAAAATTTTCTGAAGGCATCCTAACAGAAATGGAAAAAAGTTTGGAGCTTCTAAATTTTCTGAAAGCCAATGATGAAACATTGAATGAAAAATTCCATGTATTTATGGGTAGTGCAGAAAAAACATATGCATATTTAAAAAATGAAATCGGGGAACAGGGCATAGTGTTACGTCATATTTCAGACGAAAGCAAGAAACTCCTAAGTATTTCAAAAAAGTTATCTAATGAATATTCTAAAGAATATGTAGAAATAGTGTCTAAAGTAGATATGCAGGGCAAGGAATTGTCAAATATTTCTCGTGAAGTTGTTAATTTACATAAAAAGATTGATGGGCTTCAAAACATGATATCTACCATTAATAAGCATCTGAAATGTGATAAAAAGCTTATGAGCGAACAAAAAAATGAGGTAACAAAGCAATTGAAAATCTATGACCAGAGGGTGTCTATCAAAGTTGATGAAGCTATCGATAAAGTCAAAGAGTACATGAAAAATGACTTTCTGAAATCTTTTTTAGATCCATTACTCAATAATCACAGAAGTCAAGTGCAGAAAGATTTGAGTTCATTGTCAAGTTATTTACAATCATTGGTCAGTGCACCATTATTCTATCCTGGATTATCTCTTCTCGAAAGAAATGACAGTTTCAGACAAAATCTTACGGCAAGAAGTAATACCAACAGTTTTCACTCTAATTTTTTGCCACCAGCTCTTCCATCTCGCCAAACTGGGTACTTTCAAGTTCCACCAAAACATTGCCATTCTATTCCAGGTACTACTGCCAAAGATGGACAGCCAAGCATTTTAAATACTGTCTCTAAGAATTGTCTGTCCTCGGGTATGGATGAGGTTTTTGAGTTTAGCCCCTCAGTCCCAACATCTGCTTGCAGCACAGGTAACCAAAATCTTATAATAAGAAGGAAGAAAAGCTGTTTGACTCCGGTTTCTACTTCTGGTATTATGGTCTCAGCTGGGAGCACAATTCTTAAAAATATAGATGATATTGCTACTCCGGTTACACATGTATTTCTTTCAAAAAGTGCTACCCCTTCTTATGCCTCACTGTCAGTGCCATCTGAGCAGAATGTCAGCTACACTGGGTCAACAAGAAGTTATACCAATATGTCTTATGATTCATCACCTTCTATTCCCGCTGAGCATTTTCTCAAAAATGTTTCAAAATCGCAAGTTGCTGAAGCAAGTAATAAAAATATTCTTCCTTTCAATGACGTGAAATCGCTCAAAGCATTGGAATTTCACAACTCTTCTGCCAGCGGTAGACTTTTTCCAAGATCGGAAAAAATTGTTGAAAGCTTGTTACAGGAGAACAGCTGTTCAACTGGCAAAGGATCATTAGATTTCACTGCCACTGTTCCAAAACATGAACCACTTTTTTTCATGGGTCAATCACCAGAGCTAAATAATACACATGACTTGTCAATTTCTGCCAATGCTATTAGCAAACAAGATGATGTTTTTTCAAGAAATCAAAAACAAGATCTGATATCCTCCCAGAGGATGATTAATAAAAAATTTTGCAAAGTCAGTGAATTTCCTCTTGGAAGCCTTAATGGTAAATGCCTGAAAGCAAAATCTAATAGACTTGTACAAGGTAAAACACAAAGATGTTTACCTGTTATTGCTAGAAACACACGCTTGCAGTCTCTCTTGAAGAAAAAAAAATTAGAAGCATATTTGCTAGATAATGATATGGAAGTCATAATGTTAGATTAAATTTCTGTAATCTATGATGTAAGGTGATGTATAGATCATTTATTTGAACCATATTTTAAAGCTGGAGTCCTCAAATTTTTGATGATCGTCATCATCTCTGTTCTCATAAATAGTGCTATACTTAGTAGAAAATTTCTACTAGAGAAATATTTAAAATTGAGATTTTTAAAGTGTGTATAGGCTGAGTAACTATAAAATGTCCCTCCCCCCCGCCAATGTTCACACATTTATTCACAAATGTTTTTGTCATATTGAAGTTATATTGACCTGTCCTGTACTACATTGATGATATGTTGTTAATTTGATTTTATATTTGCAAACTACACATATTAAATTTGTCACTTGTACACATTAATTTGTCACTCTGCAGTATTTAGAATATTGCATTTTTCATTTTGTTTATTTTACTGGATATATATATGAAGAGACAAATAGGTATATTTGAAAGTGAAATATTTATGGTAAATGTGTTTTGATTTTATTAAAAAAAAGTTGCAAGTTGGTGAATATCAGAAGGTTTTTGCTGCCATCATTTTTATGAACACTTCATTACTTTTGGAATTATTTTTTTGGATTTCATTATTCATGCATAATAAAATGTTTTGCATATGAATGTTTTAGTTTTTAAGAAGTTTGTGTGGTTTTTAAAACTTTTGTAGTTGCACTAGAGCATTTATAAGCATAGTATTGTGGAACATCATGTAATTTAAGTTTTTGATTGTTTCTGATTTGTTGATAACATTTAGATTAATTGTGTTTGTACTTCATTTTTTATTACTCCCTGTGTTGTAGAGTATAGTATAGTGAGTACTGTATAGTGAGTTCCAGTATCGAAAAGATGATCTGGTGAGAGCAGCAGAAACTCCACATATGTGTGTGATGGTCGTAATTGAGAATGGAATGAATGTGTCGTGTAACATCAAGTAATTCTATTCTATTTTAGGTGAAGCAATCTTGAGAACCAGTTGCGCGATTTTGTATCAAATGTGGATTAGTCAAGAGTTAAAAAAGATTGAAATCACTGACATATAGAATAGTCTTTATATGAGAACCCATTTGGAACTAATAATATTGGTCATACATCACTATGCTATAAGTCGCTATGATGTATGGTGGTCATAAAGAGCATCAATTTTATCATTTATGAGTTTACTTTTTGTGTGGAAACTTAACTGAATACATCCATAAACACACTTTTATAGTTCTGTACAGTTCTAGGTATTACTTATACTTCTGTAATTGACATAGGCTTATGAATACTTGTTGGCACATCATAAATTTTATTACCTGATCATGTGTGGATTTTCATTTTTTTTTCATCATTATATGTCATACAGTGAATGCAGCAAAGATCCAAAATATGCATTTCAAAATATTTCCACATTTCTTCCCCAATATCTAAAATTAGTTCTGATTCATGGCTCTCAAACTATTTCGTATTTACACCTGCTATAGTAATAATTGAACTAAAAATTATAAGCTCACAAATATTAAAAACATTATAACACTCCTGTAATTTAGAAAATAAATTTCTTTGGATTAATTTTTTAAGTTATGAACCAGCTTTTTGTTTTGCATGCATAGAGAAAAAGTGAAGTTTCATTTGAACTCTGTGTTTGATATAAGATAGTGATGTAACATCTGTAAACTGTGATTTCTCTTTTGTTCATTAAAAAAAAAATTCCAATTTTTAGTGTAACCATAGTATATTATTAAAATTTGCATAGATGTATGGTTGTTTTGCTTCCATTTTAATTGCTTTACCAAGTATGGATTTTCACATGAAATTGCGAAAAATTTTAATCAGGCTGCCTTTATATATATTTTTTAACCTATGCTACTTGAAGAAATCAAAGGAACAAATCGCATCGGGATTCAAAATTTAATTTGCATTTACTTGCAAATATTTGTGTATATGTATATTTGTGCTATGAGGTCATGTATCATAGACTCTGTAAGAACCCAGTTTCGAATCCTACTGATGATAAAGTGACAGTCAGCTGAAGTTGGTTTTTTGATTTTCCAACTTCATGGCATGAGAGACATGCTGGAAATCTTGTGTAATCCATTCTTTAAGATTTCATTATTGGTGATAAAGATAACCAGAAATGTGCACGTGTGGATTATGAGATTTTTTTTCCTCAAAGTAGTGAAATTTTAAAATATGATGCTTATACTTAGGAAATAATTGTTAGCAAAAATATATGTTATTTAAAGTGAAAGAGGATTTTGCAGTATCAAAATATCTATAATTTTCCTCTGATTTCTCTTTTTAGTTTTGTTATGTCTTTAGAAAATTTACTTATTTTGTTCATGAATGATATTAGTGAATGACAAAATTATGGAATTGATAAATTCAGTTTTATCTAGTAATTTTTTTTCTTAATTTTAAATTTAGGACTTCATTTTTGATGTTAACCAAGACTTCATAAAGGACTCGTTTCAACGAAACTCCAAATGATTACCTCTAAGCCCTGTAAAGATTCCAAAACAATGTGCAGCCATGATGCTAACATTTGCTTCACATAATATTAAACAAAATTTTGTTTTTAAAAATATTGCATATTTGTCTCAATCTGGAAATACAGTAAAACCCCTTTTAACGGACACCCCTCAGATGCAGTCACCCCTTTTGCGGCCAAATAATAATTTCCAATTGTAATAAAAGTATGTATTTCAAACGCCCGATTAACGGTCACCCTTCTTATACAGGCGAGTTTTTTTTTTGTCCTGTTAATGTCTGCGAAAGAGAGGTTTTACTGTAGGTGAAGCTGCTTCTAGAAATTAACCAAAAAAAAAAATGTGTCACAAAAGTAATTATAATCATTAAGATTCAAGTCAGCAACCTGATTCACTGAGCATTGAATTTATCTGAATGTATAGATATTAAAAATTATTATTATGACTTAATAAATATAGCTTGAGGGGATTTCAAAAAAAATTATGTGAAAGTGATTGTAAAGATAATTATCAGAATTAAAATTTTCTGTTAATAAAAGAGTTATTAATTTTTTTTCTTGTGTTTTGAAGCATAAATACTGGAATACTTGAAGGTTTTTATGTGAAACAAATTGTCTGCCTGTACACATTGGTATATACATCTTTTGCATATTTGAGGTATTCCTTTCATTCACTTTTTTCACCTTATAAATGTAATTTTTTTTTCTTTTCCAGCAATGGAAACATTGGCCCATTACTTGAAGAAGGTTAGAAAACGTAAGTTTCCAACATCGAAACAGAATGAAACAAAAAGTTTAAGTTTGAATGAACTGAATAAATCTAAGGGGCAGAAAGTAAAATGTCCTGCTTCAAAAATTCAAACTGAAAACAAGCAATGTACCATCCCAAAACAAACTGTTGCAGTGGAGAAAATCCATCCAAATGCAGATGAACTCTCGAAAAAGTTGAGCAAAATATTGCGGAATGATGTGCTTGTTCTAGTTGTTTTTTTTCAAGTCATTTAGCATGGGTAATGCACACAAACAAAGTTATCCATATGCCTGAATAAAAAATTACTTTTGTTCAACGTTTTAATGATTCAAAGTTAGAAAAAAAATTTCTTTAAATTTAAAATGTTTATTTGAATTTTTTAGTAGGTTACTTTGTGTTTATGACATTTCTGGGTTACTTAATCAGCCTAGAAAAAGATGCTCCAATTTTAATTTAATGATGTGAATAAAATATTGAAAAATATTAATTGCATTAGAATTTTTTTTTAACTTATGAATTTTCTAAGCTATGATCACATCCATCATATTCAATATAATTTTGAGTTCCATGATTTATTTGATGTTGCTGTTGTACTTTTTTTACAGTAATTGTTATAGAAATTTTTTTAGTATCAATATCTTTTTTGGTTGAAGTGATATCTTACATTTTTAACTTTTATTTTCTGACGTATAGAATGTGATCCTCTCAAGAAGCATGGATGTCCTTCTTGCTCATTCAGGTTTAATAAACGAAGCCATTTAAAGCGTCACCTACTTGTTCACCATAGAGAGAAGCTTTTTGAATGTATATACTGCTGTAAACGTTTCTCCCAGGAAGCCCGCATGAAGAGACATACTATTGCTCATCTTTCTCAATTGTGAACAAAATAAGACTGAGTAATAAAGTGATTTGCAAGCAGATGAAGCTACTTGTGTTACAAAATTTATAACGTAACTATTATGCGTAGTGTGTTTGTGTTGAAAATAAAGACCTATTTCTCATAAAAAGTTTTTTTTTGCTAATTTATAGTTTCTGGACAAAAATTTTTTGTTGTACAATGATAGTTACATACATCAAGTGCAATAAATTTATCTATTGTTTTATTGTGATATGGTGTGATGAAGTGTTTCTCAACCGCTGGGCCGCGACCTGGTACCGAGTCCTGACATCATTCATACTGGGCCGCGAGTGATTGGCTGTTTATGTCTCCCTCACTTGTTTTCCGTTAGTCATTTGTTTGACTGGGCCTTCCAGTCACAAATATAAATGAGACCAGGCCGCGGGCTACCAAAAGTTGAGAACCACTGGTGTAATGAACATCCCACAAACCAATTGGCTAGTTAAGATGGTGAAATGATGGTAATTCTATGAGAAATATATTTTAAATCTGTGTGTGTGTGTTTAATATGGTTTCATTCCTAAGTGAGTTGGAATATGGCTTTCGTCTCTGAAAGTTGTGTTTTGGGAGGTGTGCAGTAAAATAAGTTTCGTTATATTTGGTTATCTTGTGAAATAGCTCAGATTCCGACAATGTTAAATGACTATTATCTGTCTGTACGTCGGTATGTGGGTGATTCTCAACAAATTGGCCTAAATTGTGTCCCCAGCAGTTTACATAAAATATATTTCACTAAATTTTTTTTTCGTCACTTTCTATTTATGTTCTAGCGTCTGAAAAGTTGCCACTCTGTTTTTGATGTTTTCATTAATAGTAATTTAAAATTTGTTTGAAGAATTGAACAATTTTTGATTTCTTGAAATGTCCTTCAGCTGGCTGCCCTCAGCCTGTTTTTCAAATTTTAAAATGTTTACTTTGTATCTAAAAACAAAAATATATTATTTTCTTTAATAATTATTTTTAGGACCAGTATACTTTCATATTTCACTTTTTTTTTAATAATTTTAAATAATTTTTGTCATTAGTTTGTAGCCAAATAAAAATTTTCTCCATTTTTGTTTTCTAATTGTTACATTTGGAAAACATTGGCTCAAATCCTCCAACACCAGTTGCCACCTATCAAATTTTGTGTTGAAAAGGTTGTTGTGTATGTGTGTGAGAGAGAGAGAGAAAAAAAAAAGAATGTAGTCATCTCTCTTACTTGAACCTCCTTTTAAATCAATTAGAATTGTAAATTAATTCACAAATTAGGTTTATTTAGAAAAAAAGAGAAGTGTTATTATTAAATACCCTCCTGACTCTTTTTCTTTGTTAGAAATATATAATTGAAAATTATTTTCACTTTACCATGTGCTCCAGTTTAGAGACATCTAATATTTCTGAAAACACGTTTTCAACATGCTTAGTTTTTTTTATCAGTTTTGCAAAACATATAAAAATATCATTCTCCTGGCATTAGGTAATTAGGAGGAAGGTTTGATCTCACATTAAGTTAGAGGGGATAAAAAAAAAAAAAAAAAAAAAAAAAATCAGATTTCTCGGTTGCAACAAGCTGCTGTAATTTTTCATCTAAAGACCTTGCTTTGAGAGTGCATCTCGTGCTCTAACAAAACAAAAAACAATTTAGAAATATGTTGACTCCCATAAACTTGATGAAAAAGAAGAAAGGAGTAAGAAACAAAAAAAAAAAAACTTCAGAGAATTATTGCACGTGTCCAAGTTGAAAATGAGCTACCAAAATAAATGCAACATGTTGCAATTTTCAAGCATAAATATGTTATGTGCTGAAACGCAAAATGGCTCTGATTTGCTTATCTTTTAACATGCTTAAATTTAAATTAATTTTTTCAAACTTGAATTTTTGACGAACTTCATTGCTTACTATATTTTATTTATTAGTAGGTAAAGAAATGTCCGTAAGAATGTTTTGGATTTTTGTGGTGAAATTTTTTTTATAACTTTCATTTTTTTGTCCAGTTTCGTGAGATTGACCCATGTACATCTTATGCATATTTGAGGTATTCCTTTCATTCCTTTTTTCACTTTATACATGATATTTTTATTTTCCAGCAATGGAAGCATTGGGCCATTATTTGAAGAGGGCAAGAAAACGTAAGAGTTTATACAACAGTTTTGGTGAAACCGAATGAAACAAAAAGTTTAAGTTTGGAGGAACAAAAGAAATCGAAGGGGCAGAAAACAAAACGTCTTATTTCAAAAATTCAAACTGAAAACGAGCAATGCATCATCCTAAAACAAACTGTTGCAGTGGAGAAAATCCATCCAAATGCTGATGAACTCTCAAAAAAGTTGGCCAAAATATCATGGAATGATGTGCTTGTTCTAGTTTTTTTTCCTTCAAGTCAACCATCTAACATGGTTAACATACACATACAAAGGAAACAGGTGTTTTCTGGATATTATGCTGAGGTGAACATGAAAATAAAAGTCATCTAGTCTCCACTGAACTCAAACCTTCTTGCAAACCAGGCAATCATGCTAGACACGACCCTGTTTTGCTTATTTCACACACTGTGAAATGAGGCGCTAAAGTAGAGGTATTATTAGCCTCTCTTAACTTCAGCAAATGGCCACCAGGTGGGATGGCTTTTGTGTGAAATAAGGAAGACAGAGGGTCTTGTCTCCGGGGGTGTAG
The DNA here is from genome assembly GCF_987345545.1 of Pholcus phalangioides. NCBI lineage: Eukaryota > Metazoa > Arthropoda > Arachnida > Araneae > Pholcidae > Pholcus > Pholcus phalangioides. The sequence continues at coordinate 30,411,342 of NW_028301601.1, forward strand.
ATGGTATCATGTGTTTGCCCGGCTTGCGAGAAATCCTGGGTTCGAGTGCCGGTACAGACCAGATGACTTTGTGTTGACCTCAGCATAATATCCAGAAAATATCAGATTCATTGGGCTGAGAAAAAAAGCTGACTATCTCTCCATACACATACAAAGTTATTTGTATAACTGAATTGAAAATTACTTCTGTTAAAAATTTTAATGATTCAATGTTAGAAAAATATTTTTTCTATTAATTTAAAATGTTAATTTAATGTGGAAATTTGAATTGTCTAGTAAGCTACATTGTGTTTGTGACATTTTTGTGTTACTTAGTAAACCTACAAAAATATACTTGAATTTAAATTCAATGATGTAAATAAAATATTGAAAAATTGTAATTGCATTAGAATTTTTTTTAACTCATAAGTTTTCTAAGCTATGATCAAGTGTTGTATTCAATATAATTTTGGGTCCCATGATGTGTTTGACATTACTGTTGTATATTATAATTTTTTAGTATTGATTTCTCATTTGGTTACAGTGAGATTATCTTACGTTTTGTTTTTTCTATAACTTTTATTTTCTGACATATAGAATGTGATCCTCTCAAGAAGCATGGATGTCCTTCGTGTTCTTTCAGATGTAATAGACTAAGCCATTTAAAGCGCCACCTACTTGTTCACACTAAAGAGAAGCCTTTTGCGTGTATACACTGCGGTAAACGCTTCTCCCAGGGAGCCCACATGAAGAGGCATACTATTGCTCATCTTTCTCAATTGGGAACAAAATAAGACTGAGTAACAAAGTAATTTACAAGCAGATGAAGCTACCTGTGTGTTACAAAATTTATAACGTGAATATATGTGATAGTACAAAATAAAAATTTATTTCTCTAAAAAATTATATATTTTTTGTAATTTATAGTTTCTAGACAAAAACTGTTATGTTGGACAGTGATAGTTATATACACCTGTATGTCAGAGGTAAAGGGTGCCATGTACATTTTCATCAATATTGGGATAACTATTAATTTGCTGTACTTTCATTACACTACACATAGGTGTAGGGCACTAAGTCCTATTTTAATGAATAACAGATATCCACTTAATAAAACAAGCGACCTCCATAGAAAGCCATGCTAAAAAATATTTAAACGCCTCTCCTTTGAAATTTTCTTTTCGGCACATGGTTCCCTTTACCTCCAACATACATATATATCAAGCGCAATATATTCATCTATTGTTTTTTATCGTGATATAGTGTAATGAACATCAGGCACACTGATTGGCCGGTTAAGGTGGTAAAATGATGGTAATTCCACTAGCAATATATTTTAAAACTTCTGCATGTTTAATATGGCTTCATTCTTAATGTGAAGAAAGTTTTCTTATAGTATAGGAAGCATTCTTTTAAAAAATTTAGGCCTTTTTGACTAATTTCTCACCAACAAAGTGTTAAGTGAGATGGATATTTTATATTGTACAATAAGATTTTTGTTTGTTTGTTGTATACTGTGCTTATAATATGACAAGTGTAAGATAACATATACTTCACAGTAGTTACTGAATTGCAGGCTGAGAGCAGCCCAAAATGTTTGTAATTTGTAGCAGCATATCTTCCTACATGAAAGAGGGCCACTATGCCCTGAAAAAGTGAAATGCCATTTGCCCCCTCCCCCCCAATTGTTTCTAAAATATACCTTTATTTCAATATGTACATTCATCCTCCTTAATGAAACTCAGGAAGTTTTTCCAACTCCATCTCATATGTTATCACCACAAAATTTGTTAATTGCGACAGTACTCAATTGTCCGGTGAAAATATACTGTAAATATGTTGTGTGTTTTTTTTTGTTTTTTTTCTGCCTCAAAATAAAATGTTCTAGACTCTGCCATGAAGCTGGACTGGAAGAGATCTCGGCAAAGGGATAAGTCCAGTGGCAAAGTTCTAGCGTTCATTCATTCAGGCCTTTAATTAAGTAAGTATGCAGAATAGTATATTGTCAGTGAATATGAATTTTTCATGCTGTCAGAGAAAATGTTCAGTATAATTAATCTATTCAATAGCTGTTTCAATATAATGGCTACAGGTAAAGCACAATTTTTTATGAATACTGAGATTTTTCTTATTGGATTACAAAAAGTATTTGTTCATATAATGTATAGATGTGTAAATAAGACATTTGTGTCAAAAAATGTTGCAGACTTAAAGTAATTTAATGATGTTTTGCACAGTTGTCTAACACATTGTAATATTGTAAATGCTGCTACTTTTTTGTTGTGTTGAAACTAGAAAATTGAAATGTGTGACTAAAATCTTCTTTCAACTGTTCAAACCTTTTCAAATAAAACTATTATTTTTTATGAAATTTGTTTATAGTTATTAAATGGACCATTTCTCATTGACATAATTTTTATGGTTTTATATGGCATTTAAATGAGAATTTGGTTCAGTGAAATTCACTCAAAAGTTCAAGATTTTTATGATATATAAGGCTTCTGGTCTTATTTTTTATGGGTTTTTGTATCTGATAGAAGACAGTTATTCTTTTTCTTTTTTTAATTCACTTTATCTTCATTAATTTCAGACATTCATCAGTATTTCTTCGTGGCAAAGAAACACAAATGTGCTCACTGTGAATATAGCACTGACAGGATTTCTCATATGAAATACCATCTTAGGACTCACACTGGAGAGAGGCCATTTCGATGTAGTCATTGTTCATTGTCTTTCAAACAGCGAAGTCACTTGAATTCTCATATGCTCACTCATCAGTAGTGTAATGTATACCATCAAGTCCCAAACATCTGTGGTAGAAAGTAGAGCAGTGTGTGTAATAAGTTATTAAATTGCATATAAAAGCTGGTAAGTTTTGAATTCATTAACTTAGTACTTCAAATTACTTTTGGTCATTTCTTGGTTTATTCAAGGATGTTATATTGATGAAAAATTTAAACGAGGACAATGAAAAATTTGGTTATAAATTTTGCATCAATCAAGATCCTCTATGCATTTTCTTGATCAACTTATCATCAGCAGGAATTTCTGATGCGCATTCTGGCATTAATATATGATCTGTGTTTATCATAATCTGTGAGTGGACAATATTGTGGCCAGAAGTCCCCATATATAACAATGAGGGTCTATTACTGTTTTTGTCATGAATAATAGCCATCATTAAGAGGGGAAACACTTATGTTTCAATTTTAAAGTATGCTCATCAACAGATCAGTATAACACTAGTTCTTGAATGTTATGCATGATCACAGTGCCAATTTTTGCTAGGGTCAGACAGAAAGAAATGGATGGCGCATTTGTCACTGGACAAACAAGAAATGATTTTGTATCATGATCATGATTTTCCAAATGTGCTGTCATTTTATGCTTAGCGGACTTCCAATTAAAAACTATTTTAAATGGCTGATCGCATACTCTCATGCTAAGATAGAATTAGATTCGTTGTGATAAAATTGAACTTTTTTTTTAACTTGTTTTTTAGAACTAGTTTATAACTTTTATTTTTTTAAACTAAAATTTCTTTTTTTGAACTAGTTGCAGATCAATTTTATTAACAGTGCACTTGTGAGAGTAAGGCCCCCATGCTTCATCATATAGGGCAGCGGTTCCTAACCGGGGGTACCGCGGTAAAGAAAATGGTAATGGCTGCCATCCATCTAAAAAAAGAACAAAATAAATAAAAAAGATTAAAAAGAAGTTTTAAAAGTAGGTAGAGGTTTTTTCTAATATTGTCGGTTGTAATATATTGACCTTTCCCTATCAATGCAATCTTCTATAACAGAGAGATTGCGTCTGCTGGAAGGTTCGGCCTTCCCTCCTCCCACCCACGTCCAACCTGTGATCGGAATTCGCAAAATCCTTCCTCTCGGCTCACTTTTCTTCTGTGTTTCAGATTTCATTGTTGACACATGCTGGGCTGTGCATAAAAGTGAGGAATTTATTCGTGTTGTATTTAACTTTTGTTGTGGGCGTTTGTATTGAGGCGTGTGCGTGTTAATCCCACAATTTTCTACCAAGCACCTACTACTCATGTGATTTGCGCTATGGATTAGTGGCTAAAAACTAGATCTTTGCGAAAGTGGACTGAAACACCAAAATGAAATACTGTGCACCTGTAAATGTGAAAACATTTTTTGAATCTTCCAAAAGTGATTCTGTCGAAGCTACAGAGACCTCCTACTAGATTAGCTATCGTATTGCAAGACGAGGAAAAAAACACACTATTGGTGAAAATATGTTGTTAGATGCATGTTTGTAAAGGAAAGTGCTCTTATAATGAGTTTAATACCTCTGTCAAATATTTTTTTCCAACCAAGTCGACGAAAGTACCGACGTTGCGCCATATTCTGTGATACTTGTAATTGCTAAGTACTTGAAAAAAAGAATTAATTCCTTTTATTTGTCACCCATCGAAGGAGTCGTACGACTGTTAAAGACTTATTTGAAGCAATTAATCATTATTTCCTTAAAAAAAAAAAAGAATTCAATGGTCAAAATGCATTAGGCTCACAACAGATGGAGGAAAATCCACGGAAAGTTGCTACTCAGGCCGTCGTGGCAGAAGTCGCTCACAAAATGAAATGGACTCGTTACTATATCATAGCTGCCAAGTCTCCCGAATTTTTCGGGAATCTCCCAAATTTTAGATTCATCGCTCGACCTCCCGAAAAGTTCTTAAATCTCCCAAATTTTTTCGAAAATCACAAAAATCCCTAATTGTCCCTAAAAATTTCCTACTTCATTAAAAAAAATCCCCGCTTATGAAAACAATCCCTAAGGAATTTCTTGTGGGGCATGAAGCAGGGCCAAGAAGTCTCTTTTTTTTCCCTTTCGAAATGATGTCACACGTCGTAAATGGGGAAATACCCTTTTTAAGGAAGTTTTACAAACCCTCTGATGGTAATAAGAAAGTTGTTTGTCTTATCGTGCAGGGGAATGGCTTAGCAGCCAATAGTCCTGGATAATAATTGAAGATTATAGTGACGCTCATATGGTCAAAAATTCTTTTGTTGAAGTTACGTACGTGCGATATAACAAAGCATGAATACTGATAAGCAAAAACATATTTAATCAATTTTAAAGATACTTATACCCCGATGAATTTCCTTTCATCAAACGTTCCAGAAGAGGGCCGACTTTTCCTTTTTGTACAAGTTGTGTTACGGACATAAACATCGGTCATGGTGGAAAGAGTGACATCATCACTCATGTGAAATGAAAAAAAAAACAAGCAAGTGTCACAAAAAGTCAGTGTTCTTCAAAAATTGACGGTGTTTTCCTTCATCTTCCAATGATTTTGGGGTCATTCGCGGAGAATGTTTGTTCACAGCGTTTCTGATTGAACACAATATTTATTTTTACATCATTGAAGTTTTGGCCTCCAATTTCACTTCTTTTTTGCGTAGGAATTTTATTCCCAAGGGTTTAACTTTTATGTGTGTAAAATCCCTATTTTAATTTGACTTCAGTTTTTGAGTAGGGATTTTATTCCCTACGCTTTAACTTTTATGTTTGAAAAATCCCTATTTTATTTGGAAAAATCCCTATTGTATTTATTAGGGAGTGGTTTTAGCATAAAATACGGGTTTGCGCGAAAATCTCCCGAATTTTCATTTTCAAAAGTTGGCCGCTATGCTATATTCACAGACAGATCCCTGCATCAAAACCGTTGCCTCCAAATTTGCGAAACATTCTTGATGAAGCGGTCAAGGTTGTCAACTTTGTCAAGGAGAATCCTACCAACTACAGGTTGTTTAAATTGTGAAGACATAAACATCCTTCACAACGCTTTGCTTTTGCACACCAAAGTTAGGTGGTTGTCCCGGGGTTAAGTCCTGACGTTGCTGTTCGAACTTAGGAATGAGGTAGCCCTTTTTTTAGGAAGTGTTTAAAACACTTCACGATTTCTTGTCACAAGCTGGGCTAAATTTAACAGTCTGCTACTTGGAAGAATTAAAATCCTCGTTTGAAAAATATTTTTCAGAGCCGGAAATAGGTTATCGGTAGACATCTAATCTTTTAAAAAAAAACTATTTTGAACCGGCTTCATTGTTGATTCCAGAAAAGGAGAAATCGCTAAAGCTCGCATCAGATACCTCTCTCAGGGCTCGGCACGGGTCACTTTTTTCCCTAAAAGTCACTTTTTTAGAAGCTGGTCACTTTTATTACCTATTTTCGGGCCCAGGTCACTTTTTCCACTTTTTTTAGCAAGAAAACCTGTCTCGCGCTCTTTTCCGCTGTCAGTGTTTTTCTTTTCTTCAAGGAGGAACTTTACCGGTTCAAGGTCGCTAATTTTCTCCCTCCCTTCATTGAACTACGATCGTACAAGGAACCCCTATATATATATATATGAAGGCGTCTTTATCTTCCCGGGAGCATACCGTGTGACGTCAGCATAACTTGATTTCAAGGCGCTTGGAAAGAAAGCTCCTTATACTTGTAGTTAAAGAGTCGTCATTTTATGGAAAAGCCGGTCGGAAAAAAATAGCGTAAAAGGCTTATTTACAACAAAGAATTTTTTCCCCTCCTCTACTACCATTCTTTCTTATTTCCCCACTCATTCTTTCATTTTCATCTTATTTTAAAATTGATCCTTTATTTTATTTGTTTTAAAAAAAAGTTTTAGTCCTAAGGGCAGAATTCCTTTCTTGGAGCATCGAGCAAGTTACATTTGTCGTTTGTTCTATCGTTACTTTTATTAATTTTTTTTAATATTTGAAATGACGATTTAAAGGCTCATTTACATTGAGCGAGTTTATAAAGAGAGCCCGTGCAGAAACTAACTTACGCGCAGCGGGAGAATACCAAAGCGCGCCTATTAAAGATGCGTACTATTAATACGTATTAAGCGTATTATTAGTACGCTTTGGAGAATTGAATTTCACTTGTAGCTGGCCAACGTTAAAGAAGCTCGCAAGTATTTTGAATTTACTTACAATAAAAAAAAAATCATCCGACTGAAAAACGCGATCTATCTAGAAATAAAATTCGTACTATTTTTCTAACTGGATTTAAATCTCAGCAAGAAACTGTAGCCCCAGATATGATCGAAAGGAGAACTATTTATGAAAAGATCACAGAATCCTGCAATTCAACGTTTATGGAAGGATGACGTCACTCTCCGCTACCATACGAAGGTTTTTAACAACTGGCTGTTGCGAAGATATATTTTGGAAAGAGAAAATTCAACTGCCCCTGCTGGGAATCGAACCCACTTCCTTTCACTTTCCGGTCGAATTTTCTCTTTCCAAAATATATCTTCGCAACAGCCAGTTGTTAAAAACCTTCGTGTGGTAGCGGAAAGTGACGTCATCCTTCCATAAGTCGCCATCTGGTGGCAGCGTCAGCAGTTGTGAGCTTGGCCTGAGTCTGGTCTGGCCGTCCATGTACGGTCCTTTTCAGTGTACACGAGCTCCAAGGAAAGATTGAGAGATTCGTTGCCTCTGTAGTCTAGTGGGTTCGATTCCCCGCAGGGGCAGTTGAATTTTCTCTTTCCAAAATATATCTTCGCAACAGCCAGTTGTTAAAACCTTCGGATTCAACGTTTAGTTTAACCAAATAAGATGAAAATTGGTCATCAGGCTGATGAAAACTCAGTTAATGTGCATGCGAGCCGTACATAGAGGTGGATTTAACGGTGGGCACAGCGACCGCGCCTTTGGCCCCTACTTTATACTTTTTTCCTAATTTAAGGGGCGTAATATTAATTTTTTTTTATGCCCGGGGCCGTCAACAACTGACCTTTATCCGCCTCTGGTCGTAACTTAATTTAGAGCATCTTCACGATGCTGATTGTTGACTTAATATCGACATATTGCGCTCCATTCTCGGTGTTGTGTAAAAAAAGCCTTTTTAGACCTCGGAAGTTATTACAACGTTTTTGTCTCGAGTCGCTGTTATGACCGCAATAGGAGAGGGCGGGGTCTGGTTCCACGGGTGTTGAACGAGGAAGGGTGCCGAGTTTACTCTTTTTCCGTTAAAAAAATGGATACCGGCCCCGGGCGATAGTAAATTTTCGTTCGTACTTGCGGTGCGGGTTGCTACATACCGTGATCAAATCCAAAACACGGGGGGGGGGGGGCAATGCCTCGAATGGAATTTTTGATGGAATGGTATATTTAAGAAAAGGAAATAAATTCCTTTGCAAAATTATCGAATTTCACAGTCAAGGGGCAGTAAAATTACGTTTCCCCTCCAGAAAAAATATCGTATTACGGCCATGGTAAATCGGGTGCCCCGGGTGGGGGTGAATTCACTGTTTTTGTTCGTTGAAAATTACGGGAGGAGTCAGAGCTAACGTGGCGACTTTTTTTCGCATTAAAATAGGTAGCCCTGACAGCGGCATCCATAAACTGTATCAACCGCATTTATAAACCCCGTATGTCGTTGATTCGAATTTTGTGTTCATTTTATCCTAATTTTCCGTATTTCCCGATATATTTCTATCGATTTTCGCATATTTGGTTGATTCATGTTATAAATTATATATTTTTTTGTAATTTTATGTGGCCTTTGTCAGCCATCTTGAATTGACCGCCGCAAAACGGCGATTGGTTGGCGCGGAAAAAAGTCGCCACGTTGGTGCTTACAAGGTTCATGGGAAATTTACCGGGGAAGACCGCGGAGTCTTTTTCTGTTAAAAATTACGGGGGGGGGGGGGGCAAAATTATATTGTTTCTGGGTAAAGTAGTAAATGTTTTTTTTTTGCTAGGGGTGTATGTTGTGTGTAAAAAAAAAGAAAAATATGTATTTACAAATTTTTCTCTCAAAAACCAATTTCAAAACTGATTTATTTTCTCCCTCGCCCAAGGGAGGGTATTATTTTGGAGCCCCCTCCGCCTGTAAAAGAGTAGACCCACCCACCCTTCCCAGTCCAGCCATAGGTGCAGATAGACTTGAAGGTCTTAGAGGTGCGGCAGATGACAATTGATATACATCATGTATACATCAGTAGGCTCTGCCATTGACGTTGGGGGGGGAGGATGGATTGCCCTCCCTCAACGTATAAGGGGCCGTTCAAGTATTACGTAAGCAAATTTTTAGCCACTTTTTGACCCCCCCCCCCCACTTGGCAGCAAAATTTCTTCATCAGCTCTGCCCCTCTGAATCCTAACTCATATTTTCATAAAGGGTGGTTGATGACGTAAGCATTATCGAAACCAACCCCCCCCCCCATCGATGATGAGGTAATACTTGAACGGCCCCTAACAATTAAAATAATTTAGTTAATTTAATAATTTAAATAATTTATTTAATTCAGTAGTTTAAGTAATATTTTAATTTAATAATTTAAAATATTGTTTAAAATGTAATTTTAGTTTTTTTTTAAATCAATCATTATAGTAAATTTCTTAAAATTTGTTGGAAGATATTATACAAACCTAATTATGTAAATCAATTTGTACTAGTTAAAAAAAGTACATTTTGTATACTGTCATTCATAGCATAACATGAATGAAAAATCCACTAGAATGTAGATGGGACAAATTCTCTCATCAAATTTTGTGTTATTTCATTTTTTTTTCCTTCTTTGAATGTGAAAATGTTTTCTCGTTTTGAAGTTTTTCCGGCTTAAATTGATTTTAAGATGGGTTGTGGATAGCAATATGGGGGCCATTCAAGTATTACATAAGCAAATTTTTAGCCATTTTTGACCCCCCCCCTCCCGTCAGCAAAACGCTGACCCCTCTCCCCCCCCCCTGTCAGCAAAATTTCGTCATCAGCTCTGCCCCCCCCTGAATCCTAACTCATATTTTCATAAAGGGTGGTTGATGACGTAAGCGTTATTCAACCTCCCCCCTTGTCATCAAAAGTCAGCAAATCGGAAACCCCCTCCCCCCCATCTATGATGACGTAATACTTTAACGGCCCCTATGGGGAGGGGAAAGGCATTGCTACTGTTACTTAGAAAGGATGTAATGTTACTCTCTCACACATAGTTGTTGATAAATTTGATAAGTTATTCAAAACTTTTCTGGTTAGCAGAATGCATTCGAGTTTGATTTATTTCACACTATTATGTAAAAAAAGCAATTTCGATGAGCTCCATTGAAATACAAAGTTTAGTGAAAACTAAATTCAATTTCAATTCATTCAATTTGGTAATAATCAAAATTCATTGTCCATTTGGTCTCTTTCTAAAATTATTTTGGTCACTATTGGGTCACTTTTTAAACATTTTGGTCACTATTTGCTCACTTTTTTAAACAATTTGGTCACTATTTTCACTATTTTTGAGGCCATGATCCGTGCTGACCCCTGCTCTCTGAAGATCCTCTTCAATGGCGAACCTAGTCAGTTTTTGGGCTTGCTGCGGTGGGAATACGTTGAACTTTCTAGAAAAGCCATAATGTATTTGTTGCCGTTTGTTAGCAAGGAGCTTATTGAACAACACGTTTTATTCGTATATTTACATAAAAAATAAATATAGAAGCAGACCTGCCAACTCTCCGGATTTGGTCCGGCAATACCGGATTTTTTAAACGTTTACAGGGTTTCTGGATTTTAATTACATATTGCCGGGTTTGATGAAAAATGAAATTATTTTTCATTGATTTTGGAATTGTCTCTTCCATTAATTCTTGAATTTTCTCTTTCATTAATTTGAAATGATCTCTTTAATTAGTTCTATAATTTTTCTTTCATTAATTTTGGAATTGTCTCTTTCCTTAATTCTGGAATTATCGCTCTCATTAATTTTGGAATTATCTCTTTCCTTCATTCTGGAATTATCTTTCTTCATTCTGGAATTATCTTTCATTAATTTTACTATTATATCTTTCATTAATTTTATTATTATATCTTTCATTAATTTTATTATATCTTTCATTAATTTTATTATTATATCTTTCATCAATGCTGAAATTTTCTCTTTCTATAATTCTGGAATTATCTTTCATTAATTTTATTATTATATCTTTCATCAATGCTGATATTATCTCATATTTATTCTAGAATATTTTCTTTCATTAAAATTCTGGAATATTTTCTTTCATTAATTCTGGAATATTTTCTTTCATTAATTCTGGAATATTTGCTTTCATTAATTCTGGAATATTTGCTTTCATTAATTCTGGAATATTTGCTTTCATTAATTCTGGAATATTTGCTTTCATTAATTCTGGAATATTTGCTTTCATTAATACTGAAATTATCTCTCATTAATTTTGGAATTATCTCACAGATGTTGAAATTATTTCTTTCGTTTATTGTTTTGAACTCCTATTTATGCCATAAGAAAATAACGGGATTGTGTGTGTTTTAATCAAGTCACGTTCAATGATGTTGGTGGGGGTGGGACAAAGCTGCATTAAGAGCAGCCTTTCAAGCGGCTTTGGGGTGGGACGACGACACCATTCTCAGCATTGCCAAGGTGGTCGTTTCATTAATGCTGAAATTATTTCTTTCATTGATTCTGGAATTATAACTATCGGTTTCATGATAATTAAGGTGACCATACGTCCCGTATTTCCCGGGACAGTACCGGTATTTTCTGTTTTTTTGGCTGTCCCGACTTTTTAGCAAACGCGTCCCGGTTTTTCCCGTATTTTACAAGAAGCCTACTTGAATTTTTATTCTTTATTGAAGTCAAAGATTGAAATTATTTTTCAACTCAAAGTATATTACGATAATTACAACTATAAATAAGAATATTAATCTCCCACATTTGTCTTGGTTAGGGTGACCATACGTCCCGTATTTCCCGGGACAGTCCCGGTATTTTCTGTTTTTTTGGCTGTCCCGACTTTTTAGCAAAAGTGTCCCGGTTTTTCCCGTATTTTGCATGAAGCCTATTTCAATTTTTATTCTTTTTTGAAGTCAAAGATTGAAATTATTTTCAACTTATAAATTATATTATAACTACAACTATAAATGAGTATATGAATCTCCCATATTTGTCTTAGTGAAATTTTTTTTTCGGGGAATTCATCCACTGCAATTAGCAGTAATGCTGCATTTCCCGCCATTGTGATTTCTCCGTTATTTTAACAATATTTGGTTCGGTTTTGGCGTCATTTTTGGCGATAATTTGCGATGCCCCGTATTTTCCCGTATTTGAAATCCCAATGTCCCGTATTTCTGTCGAGGAAATATGGTCAGCTTAGTCTTGGTGAATGTTTTTTTTTTATCGTGGAATTCATTTTAATCCACTACAATTTGCAGTAATGTTTCATTCCCGCCATTGTGATTTTTCTGTAATTTCATCAATATTTGCAACTTTTTTCGGTTTTAGCATCATTTTTGGCAATAATTGAAGATGTCCCGTATTTTCTCGTATTTGTCTCGAGAAAATATGGTCAGTTTAATTATAATATAATCTGAATGGTCGTCTGCTTTCATTCATGTCGTTTCTTTGTATCTCCTTATGTACCTAAAAAATAACCGAACTGTGAATTGCAACATTTAGTTCAGTTCTTTGGCTTAATCCATAAGGAACCAGGCTGAATGAGGTCGTCTGCTTTTTCTTTAAATGAGCTTCACCTTACAAGTTGTTATTATTTGTTCTGCAAGATGGCAGTAGTAGAATAGAAAAGAGGAAAACATACTTTTCACATGTCGTCTGCTTCCACCAAAGCTATTTGTTTTGGACGTCTCCTTTGTACCAGAAAAATATCTGAACCGTGTATTAGAATATCCAGTTCCGTTCTTGGGCTTCTACCACAAGGAACTTGACTGAATGAAGTATTCTACTTTTCATGAAAATTAAGCTTCACCTGATAAATAGTTATTATTTTCAAGATAAGATGGCAGCAGCAGTAGTAAAATAAAAAAAGGGAAACTTTTCGCCTGTCCTTTGCTTCTACCAGAGCTATTTGTTTTGGGCACCTCCTTATGTACCGAAAAAATAGGGGAACCGTAAATTCGAACATCCAAATACTTTAAGGGGGGGGGGCGTAACAGGTGGTTTGGAGGGCTGAGAAGAAAAATTAATGTGTGAAGAAATAAAGCTTTTATATATATTAGAGTGACTATACATTACAGAATCGGTGTCGAACAAGGCCGTCTTAGGGAATGGACTCATCCGGGCCTCACCGCCTACATTTGGCAGCAGGTTCGCTAGGATGGGATTTTTCGCAGGCCCCTCTCAACTATATTAATATAGTGTGAAAAACAAAAAAAGTGATAAAAACCATATCAGGGCTGGCGCTACAGCCTTCTCGCTCTGTCAATCCTACTCTTGTGAGGGGTCATGCCAGGTGGTCTTATGTCCATAAGTGGCCCCCACCTTATGATATTTTGTATAGTACAGTAAATTTTGAAAATAAGTAGGATATATGTAGGCTGTTTATTTCCAGCTATAAGTATTGGGACTACCATAGCATCACTTTGCCTGAGGGGGCTCATGATGTTGACACGGCCCTGAATAGAACTTGGACTGGGAGCTCAATAAATTCTAGGCCAGTGGTCTGTAGGCCAATCTTATTTGCAAAATTATCATTAAGTATAAATTCACTGAAAAAAAATCAGTTCAATATGTATAAAGGGGTTCACGGAACCTTTGCCCCCCGATATTTCGCCTCCGACATCTCGCCCCTGGAACGTTTCGTCCCCAGTACATTTGGCCCCCGGAAATTTCGCCCCTGACATCTCACCCCAGTACATTTAGCCCCCGGAAATTTCGCCCCGGACATTTCACACTGGGAATTTCTCCCTGACCATATCAGTGACCCAGTGAGTGATCATATGAGTGACTCAGTGAGTGACCATATGAGTGACTCAGTAAGTAATCAAGTAAATCGGAAATTTATCTCTGATATTTCGCCAGCCCTTATCGTACGCGTGACTCTATGAGTGAACATATGAATGATGGTACAAGTGAGTGACCACATGAGTGATCAAGTGAGTTGGACATTTACTCGTGACATTTTGCTTCCCCTGATCGCATGAGTGACCAAGTGAATGAATACATGAGTGATCGAGTGAATTGAAAATTTATCCCCGGACATTTCACCTGCCCTGACCACATGAGTGACCCAGTGAGTGATCATATGAGTTACTTAGTGAGTAATCAAGTGAATCGGAAATTGACCCCCTGTCATTTTGCCTACCTTGACCGTACGCGTGACCGTATGAGTGAATATATGAATGATAGTGTGAGTGACCACACCGGTGTGAGTCGTAAATTTGGGAAAAATATTTTATGCTGAAACTGAAAATTCCTAATTCTTAGAATCCATTAAAGTGTGAGTCACTTGGTCTTTCAGTGCTACGTAACCACCTATAAAAAGGGAGGGGATGAGGAGGATCATCTTTGCAGACACTCCACCCTCGCACTTTGCCAATCACTCAATCGCTCACTTTGTCAATCACTCAATCGCTCACTGGGTCAATCATACGGTCATTCACTTTATCAATCTTTCGGTCACTCATGCAGTCATTCACTTTATCAATCATTCGGTCACTCATGCAGTAACTCCCTTGGTCACTCACACGGTCAGTCCCTTGATCACTCACTTGAACACTCGTACCGTCACTCACTCGGTCACTCATACGGTTAATCACTCAGTCTCTCCCTTGATCACTCATATGCTCAATCACTCAGTCACTCGCAAATTTATTCAAGCATTCACTCTGTCTTTCATTCCGTCAGCCACTCGGTCACTCATACGCTCAATCATTCACTAGGAAACTTACAAAAGTATTTAATTAGCCACTCACTTGGTCACTCATTCGGTCAGTCAATTATTCACTCAAACGTGCCATCGCTCAATTCCTCCCTTTGTCACTGACACGGTCAATCCCACTATCACTCACTTGATCACTCATACAGTTAATCACTTGGTCGTTCATGCGGTCATTCACTTGGTCACTCATACGGTTAATTACTCAGTCTTTCCTTTGGTCACTCATATGCTCAATCACTCAGTCACTCACTTGGAAACTTACACAAGATTTAATCGGTCACTCACTCTTGGGCACTCATTCACTCAAACGTTTCATCACTCAGTAACTCCCTTTATCACTGACACGGTCAATCCCTCGATCACTCACTTGATCACTCATACAGTTAATCACTTAGTCACTCATGCAGTCATTCACTTGGTCGCTCATGCAGTCATTCACTTGGTCGCTCATGCAGTCATTCACTTGGTCACTCATACGTCCATTCGGTCAGTCCTACGGTTAATCCCTCGATCACTCACTTGATCGCTCATGCAGTTAATCACTTGGTCGCTCATGAGGTCATTCATTTGGTCACTCATACGGCCATTCGGTCAGTCACGTGGTCACTCATACGGTCATTCACTCATAAAGTCAATTGCACACTAGTTGATACGGTCACTCACGTGGTGAGTCATTCTGCAACTCGATTACTCATTTGTACGGTCACTAACGCACTCCTACAGTCCATTTCACACTCATTTGGTCACTCATACGGTCACTCGATCACTCACACGATCACTCACACAGTCAATCACTCATACGGTCACTCATACGTTCAGGGCAAGTGAAATGTCAGGTGTGAATTTTTCGGGGCCAAACGCGCCAGGGGCGAAATGTCAGGGGCGAAATTTCCGGGGGTCAAATGTAACGGGGACGAAACGTTCCAGGGGCAAGATGTCGGGGGCGAAAGTTCCGGGTCCCGTATAAAGGATATCTTGCTTCTAGATGAGGGTCGAAGACTCTGGGTAAGACAGAGGAGCCACGAGAAAAAAAAAATGGTTCAAAGGGGGGGGGGGGGCACGGGCAAAAAAAGGTTAAGAAACACTGCTGTAATCTGCATGCGTAAATTTTTATTCCTCCTTAATGAAATCTTGAGAGATTCGAGGAAAGTATTTGATTTTCAGAGAAAATGCTGCTTCTACTAAATGTCGCATCCATGCACCTTAGGGGCCGTTCAAGTATTACGTAAGTCAAATTTTTTTGCCATTTTTGACTCCCCCCCCCCCGTCAGCAAAATTTCGTCATCAGCTCTGCCCCTCTGAATCCTAACTCATATTTTCATAAAGGGTGGTCGATGACGTAAGCATTATCCAAACCCCCCTACCCTTGTCATCAAAAGTCAGCAAATCGGAAACCCCCCCCCCCCCATCGATGATGACGTAATACTTGAACGGCCCCTTATAAAAATATGCTCATATTTTAATTCTTTATTTTGACTTTTACTCCACGGATTATGCACAGGAAGTTGTCGCATAACTGCCAAGTCTTTCCGGGAGTTTCCCGAATTTCTACTCCATCTCCCGGACTCCCGAAAAATTCTTATATCTCCCTAATTTCGACCGTGATGGTAAAAAAATCCATAATTTTAGGAAAAATTATTCCCAAAGAATTTACTTGGAAGAGAAAGACATGCTTTCAGTTTTAATCCTCCGAAATGACGTCACAAGCGTAGTGTAAATTGTTACCACTGCGTAAAATAACAAAAAAAGTACAGTCGAATCCCGTTATAACGAACGCCGAGAGACCAGAGGAATCACGTAAATAAAACGAAATTTCGTTATAAAAGAATTCCAGGTTACCTAGCATTGTCCCTATGTAAAATTATTTAGGGGATTAGAAAAGTATTCGTTAAAACGAGATTTTCGCTATAACGGTATTCGTTAAAACGGGATTCGATTGTATTTACATTTTCAGGGGGAAAGATAAAATTCGCTAAAAACTGCCAGCGTCAATTGGGCCTTGTAATATCCGAAATTGGCGAGATATATTTGCTTTGACCATATTTCCAGTTGCGTCTGTATAGCCCATTTAGAGCCGACGGCAATTGTTTTGTTGACGTGATTTGATTAGAAAGTAGTAATGACAGGTAATTTAACAGGTTGGCAATGATTGGCGACTTGGTGCGATGTCTTTGCACGATGTCACGCTTTTGCAAAAGCAGAAAAATTCCTACATTGTTTTTTCTAAAAAATTTTAGAATTCTATTGATTTTTATAAACAGAATTTGGATCTGCGTAAAAACCGCCCGAATTCTAATTCCCCTAAGTTGGAAGCTATGTTATAGTATGCTTGCAGGATTTTCGCAGGGAATTTTGGGATTTTTGCAAGAAATTGCAGGATTTTTGGGCGGAAATTACAGGACTTTTGCTTTTTCAAGGTTGGCAGGTCTGTAGAAGCAAATTGAACGCCGCTCCGGATTTGAATTGTATTTATCCTCTTTTGAGCTTAATTTTTCAAAACTTTGTAATTCAATGCAGTCCCAAACATCACATTAATTTCTTTCCCAATCTTTGTGTTAATTTGTTTGCTTACTTCAAAAAGAACAAAAGAGCTAAGTAATGAAATTATTTAATTTAATTCAACATGTACCTTGTTTTGAAGTTTTTTGAAAACTGTACTGGTCGAAACAGATTGGGGGAGGGCGGGTACGCGGATAGGAACCGAGCCAGCTGGGGGTAGAACTCCTTAATACACTCTGTATACCGTATATGAAGTCTTAGCTGGGGATACGAGGACTGAAGAAGGTTGGGAACCACTGATATACGACCTTTATGTGATGAATCCTGGTCAATTACTCTGGAAAATATTTTGCGCCAAAATGTGTGCTTGTTTTGGCTAATGAAGTTTTATTTATTTTTGTTGCGACTGGTTTGGTGGGAAATAATATTGAATAAATGAACATTTGTAAGAAGAGTTTAGCAACTCTTGAAATTGAATGTTGGTCCTTGATTGATGATTCCTTGAATCATCAGAGGTCCTGCTAAAATAGAAAGGTTGCAAGATGCTATAGCATGGAAGAAAAACAAACAAACCAAAGTATGAGTTTGCTACTACGAGTAAAGATGAATCAATTTTCTCTCTAAACGTAGAAGTCACATGCTTTATTTTGCAAAATTGGCTTGCTGTAATTCACAGTTAGCATTATATTGTACTCATGAAGACTTGAAAGACTTGTTTGATCATGACACGATTGGATTCTGGTAGCAATAAATGGATTGTTTTTTTTATCTCTCTTATATTTTGTTCCCCCTTCTCTCGACACATGACTAATTTGATCACTAAGCTGCATTCTATTATGTTCTTGCTGTAATTGCTATTACACATCGAACTAGACGTGCTAGTATCACTCTATATGCAGTTGTAATTATCATGGCATGACAGCAAACATTTTCAACATGAAGTGAATCGGGAATGGAAGAGAGTGGGAACCTCCTTAGATGAACAAGCTAATCATTCCTGCAATGAGGTACAGATTCCAAGGACCATCTTCCTCTCAGACACATGATTCTCACTGTTGTTGTATTCAAGCTTTGTCGTAAAGGACATGAGAAAATCACTGTTTCTCCAAATCGGTACATTTCTTTCTCCGGATCAATGATCAAGTTTGAACCAGCTGGCTTCTGGATTGGACCACATGCAATGATACCTAATAATAATAATGATAATAAAATATAAACGTCTACGTTTGATTTAGCTTAACAAAGTTATACAATCAAGCATGCTCCAAATCATGGGTTATTTAACCCCTTTCATATACAAGCGTTTGACAACAAATTTGGATTATCTCTATTTGATAAATCAGCGATTAATCTGGTAAGCTTGTCCTAACCTAATCTTATGTTAGAGAAAGGAAGAAAACAAATATATAAAGGAAAGCTGCAATATATAAGTATAGGCTGACCATATTTCATCGAGAGAAATACGGGAAATTGGGATTCCAAATACGGGAAAATACGGGACATCGCCAAAAACGAAAAAAGTTGCCAAATACTGCTGGAATTACGGAAAATGACAATGGCGGGAAATGAAGCATCACTGCAAATTGCAGTGGATTAAAATGAATTCCACGATAAAAAAAACACGTTCACCAAGACAAATGTGGGAGATTAATATTCTTGTTTAGTTGTAATTATCATATAATTTATGAGTTGAAAAATAATTTTAATCTTTGACTTCAATGAAGAATAAAAATTCAAGTAGGCTGCGTGTAAAATACGGGAAAAACCGGGACACTTTCTCCAAAAAGTCGGGATGGCCAGAAAAATAGAAAATAACGGGACTATCCCGGGGAATACGGGACGTATGGTTACCCTCTCTTATCTAGTACTTATTATAAGTAGATAAGGGAGTATACCATAGATTTCTCTTTTCACTCTCAGCCTATGTGTTCTCTTTCATACGAATACTAGGAAGGAGGGCAAAGGCAGCCACCCTCCCCTTTTTTCTTCACATCATATCTTGTTTGTTTCGTTCCACTTTGTCAGAAAGTTATGAATAGTGACATATGAAAGTACCAGCTTACAGACAAATTTGACGATGTTAAAGCAAAAAAACAAAACAATGAGGTTCATCAAGGGACCCCCTTCCCAAAATGAGTCAACTTCCATATGGGGGTCCCAAACCTGGAACCCTGTTGGCATTTCCTCAGCCTTGAGAGCCACAAAAATTTTTGATTTGTAATCATTTCACCAATGAATAAAATCCACGGGTCCCCAACCAAGAAGCAGGGAGCCAATACATAGATTTTTGATTGGGCCGCGTAATTGGATTCATAGCGGGCTTCCGCTATAGCAATTTTTTTAATGTTAAAGCAACAAACACCAATGGTTTTAGATGGCAGGGAGTTTGTTGACAGTGTTTTATCTACAATACAGGAGTGTCACTGAAGGTATCTGTTAAAGTCCCCGCCTTGGATACCTGGACCTGTGGGTTGGGAGCACTGGTGATATATATATGTTACAGTAAATGTGATAAATCCAGTTATTATACATAATAATTGATTATTTTGCTTTAAATGCCCATTATTTCGGTAAGTTTGATAAATTTTCCTAAATTTATCTATTTTACTGACAATTATGCCCAATACCCAAACATAGCATTGTTGGTAGCAATGATAAATCTCATATGATATATTGTACATGGTAATTTATACATGTATTGTATCATTATATCGGGGTATGATAGTAAAATTTGTTACTATTATATGCAGGGCTGTCTCAAGAGCATCATGGGCCCCCCGGGCCAAGTGATTTTTCTGAGGCCCTATCAGGCAAAGTCTCCGAAATTTCAACCAGATCTCATTTTTGTGAGACCCCTGGGCTGTGCCCGTGTGGGCTCATGCCTTAAGACAGCACTGATTATATGAGTCGTCCAGTTGCAAAACTCGACAACCAAATTTTTTTACAGAAAGTGTAAAAGAAACTTTTGTTGAGTGTATTTTTTCGAGCTGACAGTTGTTAAAATGTTAGTTATGCCATTAAAATTTTAAATTTCAAGCAGTTAGCTCGAAATATACATTAAAGTTTCTTTTTCACTTTCTCTAAAAAAAATCTGATTGGCACTTAACAAGTTTTGCAACTGGACGACTCATATTGGGGGGTCTGGCTTTTTTTCATATTTATTAAATTCACCAGTTAGACAAAGGTATTATGCATAATCACAGATGAAGGAGATAAATTTCTAGTATTTATCAATTTGATCAACAACGCATGGTTATTGTGTATAATCGCTGGTAAAAGTGATATTCGCAATATTTATTCAATTTACCAGATGCTTGGGTATTATGAATAATCTCCAGTAAAAAGTGATAAATATATCAAGCTTACTGAGACAATTGGTAAGTATTTATTAATCGGTTATCATGTATAATAACATATATATATATATATATACACACCATATTTGCTGTAACATTAACATATCTTAATGTAACCCCTTGAGAAATTCCTGTTAGCTCTATTGCCCATCACTGATAAAATCACTGGTTAATGTAAGCAGCCACTTTACCAGATTCAGATCAATGGTAAACCCTGGGGTTTATTTATATTTTTTCAAACTGATTTCATTTCTTATTCAGGGTATGGTTTCCGTATATATACACATAACTTGTTCCCAATGTTTTTTATGTTTTCAAACTGATTTCATTTCTCATTCGGGGTGCGTTTCAGTACATACACATAAATTTGTCCCAATGTGCCAAACAATTCCTAATAATATTCAGGAGTTGAATGAAAACTTGACCCAAAATCGTAACCGATTTCCATCAAATGAAATCTTAACCAATTTCCGTAACTGATTTCCGTTGTCTAAAAATGGGTGACATTGCATTTTCTGAGTTTGAGATTTTGTATCATAGAGTAGATAGTAGAAAAATGCGTTGTATGTGGGGAAAAAATCACTTACAAAAGAGAGTACAGAAAAAACAGGGAGGAAAAAAAACAACTTCAGTTTATGCGGTTACAATAAGGCTTCGTGATGGTAAGGAGAGAGGAAAGGAAACAGAACTGGATTGAATTCATACCACTACACCGCACCACCAACTCCGGTCATATATCGCCATATGGCAATTTCCAACCAGTGGAGTTGGGTGGGAAATGAAGGCTCCATCCATCGGTGGTCGCCCTAGGATCGGTAGGTAAAGAACTTGCTTCTAATGTTCTATGCCCGGATTCGAACCCATGGACCTTGATGGTAACCGTCATAGTGGAAGACGAGCATCTTTACCACTGCGCCACTCGGGCACAATTCATAACTCTGGTGTTTAATGGATGGAATATTGCGTTCGTTATCGTGAAGGGGTTAATACTGTCACCTGTACTTAAGCTACCCTCAACACGTACTCTCACTTATGATACCCAGATTCACACAATTTCCTGTTAGAAATAGCTGGTTCTTGAATTCATCATATTTCTTAAGTGATGAAGGATTATACCTGAGATTAAAACAATGTCCATTCAATCAGGGCACAACATGCAGCCAAGATGAACTTAAGGGTGCTAAAAGTATAAACCGGGGGAAGAGCTGAAGAGAGATATAAACCTTTGCCAGAGATTTCAAAACTCAATTTAGGCTTCAAAACCATTTGTAACGAAGGCTGGGATGACAGTTTCCATTTTTAAAGAATGGTTTGGTCATTTTTTGATAGGTTTAGGTTTAGTCAAATGTTATTGCTGGTCTTGCAAAAGTTCATTCAAAATTATGCTGTTTACTATTTGTTGACAACGCACTTGGAATAAGAAATGATATCGGTTTGAAAACAAAAAAAAAACTCCAGGGTTTAACATTGATCGTAATCTGGTTTCCTGCAATTTCATTTTGTAAAGTGGCTGCTTCCATTAACCAATGATTTTATCAGTGATAGGCAGTAGAGTTAGCAGGAATTTCTCAAGGGATTAAATTTTTTTCTTTAGGGGGGGAAACCCTTGCATGTGCTCGTCAATGGTGGTGGCTATTGTCTATTCAGATATCTCCCCAACTTATTTAATTATAAGGGTTAAAATAGAAGAGACCGCTGTACCTTAGGACAGTTGTACCAATGGAAATTTAATTTTCACATTTGAAAATAGGTGGAAATGCAAGGTGGTAGTTCCTAGCGGATATAAACTAGTGATAACTCACAGTAAACTAGCTCGTATAAGACTCAAGGTCAGGGCCGTCTTAAGAGTATCATGGGCCCCCGGGCCAATTGATTTCTCAGAGGCCCTACCAAACAAATTCTCGAAAATTTTAACCAGATCTTATTTTTGTGAGGCCCCTCTTCGCTTGAAGCTCCCGGGCCGTGCCCGGGTGGGCCCATGCCTTAAGACGGCACTGCTCAAGGTAAGTAATTATGATATTTTTACTCTTTCTTGAAGATCAAAGTAAAAAAAAGTGCATCTCATCTTTAATTTCTTTTTCTCTCCCTCTGACTTTTTTAATCATTATTTGTCATAATTATAGTTTATTATTGGTTTTGTTGATTAATTTTTGATTTTAAAATCATTGAAATCTAAACCTACCTGTTGCTATCTCCCTTTATAGAACAAAATAGCTTACATTGTACCTTCAGACACTCTAAGGTGATGTACCTTCAGACACTGAAAAACAAGCCATTTAACAAGCTTTTTTTGGATAAAACAGCTAAAAAGAGTCGCTCAAAAGACAGGAAGGTGGTAAAAAGAAAGCAATTGAATAAAAAAGCTTCATCTTAGTTCTTCCGACTCCAGTGAAATAATTTTGCCATTGGATCCTCAGGTCATGATTTATTACGAAAATATGATGACATGGAGGAAGAAAGCATAGAAAAACATTTCAGTATAGTATAAAAACTGCACTACTATGACTGCAGGTAAATCCGGGTGTTATTGTAGGTACATCAGATTGTTGTACTTTAGGATGAAAATTTCTTTGCCCAATTTTGAATTTTTAAAAATTCAATATTCAAAATTTTAGATTTTAAAAAGTATGACTTTATTCGCAAAAGTTTGGAGACTTTTGTGAGGGTTTTACTAAGTCGAAATATGTTTCCCAGCAGCTGAGAAGAATTAAAATGCAAATTTTGTTCATAGGTACAGTGGTCTTTCCTATAGTTTGTTCAGATAAGTTTTCAATTCAATTTATTTATCTGAATAAAATATTCATAAAAATACATACAGTTTACGTCTTTTGCTATTTTCCACCTTCCATTGGAATCACATGTAGCAGAACGCTGTCCTATTAGTTGTTTACCAACTGTTCCACAGGCAAGGCGAAATACTGTGCCTTCAGGTACAATTTCAGAAATTATTTCTTCAGCCTCAACATCAATGACAACATCCTCAGGTAGATTTTCCACAAGGAATGGAATCGAACACTCAGCAGCAGCTGGAAGTACTACAGAACAAAAATTTTATTTGGAAAAAAGTAACATTACATGATTTTCCAGTTTTAGCATTGCATTGAGTTTGTGCGAGGTTGAGAATCTCACAGGTTATGAAAATTACAGTATATCAATTTTTTTTAATGATATAATGAATATGTTTACATGAACAATGAAAAACAATTCTTGATCAATCAAGTCTGATTTACAGGCTACAAATAAAAATGGTCAGACTTATAATTTTGAAACTCATGCTACTCTTTGCATCAGCAGGTGTAGAACAGCTGAGTTTGCATGATGCAGAAAGTTTACTGGGGAAGAAATATTGTGTACGAGCTCACTAAACAAATGCTGAGTTTTTGACCACATTCTTTATGCCATGGCCATGTTCTCATAGGCTTTTGTTTGTACCCTTATCTTAAAAGGGTGTTGTAAATAGAAATAGACGCGTTACTTTGGCCCACATCATGTTCAAGATATCTCGTACAATTTCGATTTTTAGCCTCAGCATTTCAATGATGTCAGTGATATCATGTCACATACCGTAAATGTGGGCCTTACTTTGTCCCAAAACTTTTTTTTTTGAAACATTCATGGTACAAGCTGATTGCTTCAGGTTTGCATACTAGCCGGTAATTTTGCTTGGCCGAAGTACTAGTTAGGCAAGCCCACCTTCAAGAGAGTTCTAATATTCGCCGCTGCGTTACAACAGTGCTGATTTCATAACCCTATTAAATACACGTGTTTCGTTGTTGTAAAACTTTCATTTGCACATGAAATCCAGTACATGTTTTAAGGTAAGTAGCAAATTATAAAGGCAATATCATCTTGATTAAGAATATATAAAATACTTTTGTTGAACTATCAAAGTTTTCTGTCAAAATGCATGGATCAAAAAATAGTAATGTTAACTACAAAAAAAAAACAACATTAATTTGTTCCAAAAAAAAAAAGTCAAACAAAGTAGCAGAAAATGTGTGAGCCAACACCGGGAACTGTTAGCGATAAAACGAAGTGCAAGTCTTGAGGAAAATGAGCCATTGGAATCAGCCTCACCAGAAACGTTAAAACCTTATCTCTAAAGGACACTTCAAAAAAGGGAAATGTTGTGGCAGTTGCTTGGAAGGAAAAATACTTTCCGGGACTGGTTATGAGTGTAGCAAAAACTGGCGCTATTATGGATTGCATGGAGCCTATAAAAAAGGCTTGGAAGTGGCCAACAGAGAAAAAGACACCTTTTTCTGCAAATGCTCTAATATTGCACAAGTGATCAGGCTCGCAAAATGATTGAAAAGAAGACTTTTTCCCCAGTGAATATTGTATAGCCAAGAATTAGAAGTTTTTTTTTTTTTGAATTTATAAAAGACTGATACAAAGATCATACTCAGGTACCTATGTAAGACTTCTAATAAGACTGATGTTTAGTCTTTTTTCTTTACTGATTTGTAAAAATTTCTTTGTATTGATAATGTGAGAGTACTTTTTTCCTCAAATCCATTGAGTTCCATCGTTTCAAGCATGTTCTACAGTGTTTTAAAATAAGAATATTTGGTGTGGGACAAAATTACCCTTAACATGCTTTGGCCGAAAATAAAAATTAAATTTCATAAAAATATTATAGAAAGCGGACTTGTTATATCACAGTCATTTAAAGAATGGTTTGAAATATTCAAAAACATTACTTTAAATCTCAGTATTTTTTAATTGCTATTTCCTTGCTTAAGATTAAGTAAAAAGTATTACTAAAGTAGGCCAAAGTACCTCGAGTTTACTGTACCCTATTCTGTCCCGGAAAAACACTTCGGAAATCTCCACAAAAGCATGATTTTTCACATTCTTTTAATCATTTTTTGGTGTGATATTAGTTGGAAAAATTGTATAAGCTTCTCCTTCTGGTCCACAATTAATAATAATGACAGTCATAAGTTATATACTTTCAGTAGTTATGGACTATTATAATTAAAAGACAAATAATATATAAAACAAATAACTAGGAAAAATCTTGCCTTTCTTTTCTAGTGATGTTTTCACTAGAGAGGATGCAGGGTTGCTTCTAATGTCAGACTTGTATGTTTGTAAGGTTATCTGGTATTCTGTGGCTGTCTCTAGATTTATGAATATAATCAATTATTTCTTGTTGATTGAATCTTTTTTGTAGATTTTCAAAATAAAGTTCAAATAAAAAATGTTCTTTTCAAATTTTTGCTAATTTGCAAGCTGTCTAAACACATAATGAAGAAAATGACTGAAATTATATATTGTAAACACTAATATATGCATAGGGTTAGCTGGTGCGAAAGGGTGCAAGCACAGGGTCCACGATTGTTTGGCACCCCGGAAAACACACATATAGCCCCTCCCCAAGCAGGGCCGTCTTAAGAGCATCGAGGGCCCCCGGGCAAAGTGGTTTTTCTGAGGCCCTAACTGGTAAATTCTAGAAATGTTTTACCGGGTCTTATTTTTGTGAGGCCCCTTTTCTCTTGAGGCTCCCGGGCCGTGCCCGGGTGGGCCCATGCGCTAAGACGGCACTGTCCCAAAGTCTGAATTTTGAAAGGACCTCCTTTATCAAGAACTTTTCGTGTGCTCTCCGTATTGATTTTCTAGTAAATTTATAAGTGCAAAAAATTGTTAGCATGAGGCCCATCTTGGTCTCTTAGCTAAACCCCTGTTCCCAGGGCTTGACAAATCCCGGAAAATGTTCGTCTGGTTGGACATGTAATTTAAAATAATAGAAAGACCTGAATCACACACACATATATACACATTTACATGCCCTTAAAATATTAGCACAGGATTTACTTACTTCAAATTATTTTTAAGAAACAAAGTGACTTATTTGCATAAAAATATCGAAAGGAATATAATTTAATTTTCAAATCGAAAGTAATACGAAGAAATACGAAAATTCAAAATGAATGTGGTCGGCAATTAAAAATCTAAAATTAGTCAACACAAATTACAATTTCCCTCACTACTAGCATCGAAAAAGAAGTAACTAAGTTACAATTCACCTCTTTCATTATTTCCGATTTCCAGTACCTAACCGGAGTGGGCTTAGGATAGAATGGCCAGATCATGCGATTGAAAAACCCGGACATCTTGAAAAAAAAAAACAAAAGAATTTGGAGGGTATTATAGTGTCGAACTGTAAGGCAATGGATGGAATAAAAACAGCCACTGTGGTGGTCATAGTGACGAACTCGCATCCCGAGGACCTGGGTTTGAACCCAACCACCGCCACATTGGTGGTTGGCTGAAGTTGGTTTTCTGTGGTTCTCCCAATTTCAACGCTCGAATGCGAGCCGATCTCCCCGTTGAAAAGTCTCGCCACAGAGAGCAACAGACCTACAAACAGTACAAGTATTAAGTTATCAAACTTCACTTCTGAAATATAAACATCACAGCACAGACAACACCAGATACGCACTCAGACTGATAGGGTACAAACACTTACACTTCCGGCACAACTCACTAGGTAGTAAATTTGCCCGTGGCGATAGACCTAAGTTGTCTATCGCCAACTCAGGAAAAGAAAGAAATGAATAAAACTACCTATTCGCATTAAAAGCCTGGGCATTATACGGGTATCGATAATATTCTCATTGTAGAGAACCACTAAAAGTAAATAATTTTTTGAACCAGCATAAAAGTAGTTTGCAAAACAGTGAAAAAAATGTATTAAGAGGAAAATATCCTAACCTTCTGACATTTTTTCATATTTTTATACTTTGTTATTGTAAATACGAGAAACAAAGTTAAGCTAGGACCCCTGCTGTCACCTATTGAATGAAAACAAATTTGTTATAATTCTCAAAATAAAATAGTTCGTTTTTCAAACCAATGTGCGGTATAAAAATGAACATGTGGTGTGTGTGAAATTATTATTTATTTTTATGCTGCATATGACTATGAATTTTATGTGTCAAAACACCGGTTAATATTTTGTTTGGTATTTAATGGAATTAGTTTAGCGGCAAACATATTAACCAGTATGTTGGCTAATAATACACAACATAAAAACAAATAATATATGGTGGTATAACACATTTTATTAGTTTTCATGCTGCTACCAGTTTGAATTTTACAACTGATTTTACTTGAAAAATTGTAATAGATAGTTTAGTTTTTATTTGATAGGTGGCAGCAGAGATAAAATATTTTTGTGCTGGAAGTTTTTCTGATATTTTTGTGTGTGAAAGAAATGCAGCCTAAATATTTTTCTAGAATCAATTGCAGAATTTTCTTCCCTTTTGGACACTTCATATTCTGTGTAATAGGGCTATATAATACATAATTGTTTTTGGAAGAAATGTATTCTCTCCTGTATTTATATAAACTGTGAAGTTTTTCTCTTCCGAAAATGTCATCAGGGCCCCCAGGTCGAGAATCAGTGATATAGACATCCACAAAATCGTCTTTGCTTCAGTCTTCCAGATGGAATTCTGAAAATATTTTACCACCACATTTTCTTCTTGGGAGTCAATATACTCTGGATAAAAATTTTTATGGTATGACAGTCTAATGCTGTAAAATCCTTATGTGCGGTATCATAACAATGTATACCATGCTTCAGTACTTATGTCAGTTAACCACTTCACGTATAAGTGTTTGGAAAAAATTTGGATTATCTCTAATTAACGAATCGGTGATAAATTATGGTAACCTTATGCTAACCTAACCGCCTTGTTAGAAAAACGGAGAAGTGGGGAAGAAAGAAATATGAATGGAAAAAGTATAATAGATGGGAAAGTTTTTTTTAAAGAGTCCTTTTTTTTTCACCCACACCTCTATTGCTCTTACATGTATATAGTAGGAAGATATATGTGTGGAAAAACAATCTTCCATAGATAACAGGGTTACTGTAAAGTTTCGCAATGGTGAAGAGAGAGGAAAGAAAACACAAAGAGCTTGTTTGAATTTATTCCACTGGAGTATGAACTTGATATTACGCCCGTGATCGTAAAAAGAGGTTTTACGGAGAGTCACAACCCACTGAAATGGAATTTTCAAAAATGACTTAAAAAATGTATCATTCAATTACAAATCATGTGAAAAATTTTGTGTCGATCTGGTAATTTCTTCCAAAATAAAAGAAAAAAGTAATGAATTACGGTGTAAATGTATAGAAGAAAATATTCTTTGAATGCGATTTTTTTAGCTTGCATCGAAGTTTTTCCCCCGTAAGGGGTCATTCAAGTATTACGTCAGCATCGAAGGGGGGGTTAGGGGGGTTTGAAGGTTGCTTACGTCATCAACCACCACTTTTAGAAGATATGAAATATTTTAAACTGCTGACGAAATTTTGCTGACAGTGGGGGGAGGGGTCAAAAATGGCTGAAAATCTACTTACGTAATACTTGAATGGCCCCTAAGATTAATGAAAAACTCTACTGCACCAAAAAATTTTGCAGAAATGTTTATTCAACATGTGTTAGTAAAATGACCATCTGACATTGCAATTGACAATGAGAAGTATTTCTTTAAAAAATGTTGAATATATATTCTCTCTCTCAGATTTTTGAAATTTATTCGTTTTTTCAAACTTCAAAAAATCATAAAATTCTAGCAAATAGTCAGATATCCTAGTTTGAGGCTCATTTTACTAACACGTGTCAGGTAAAAATTTTTTGCGAAATTTCAGATATTTTGGGGCAGTAGTATCTTTTTAATCTTACGGATGAACTCAAACACTGCAATATGAGGGAATCACGTTCAAAGCATTTCTTTCTTATGTATATACATTTATGTGCATAATATAACTCATTAATTTTTTCTCATTTTCACAAAACAAATCAACCGATTGACATGAAATTTTTTGCATTTATTTGTTGTTCAATGAAATATTCTTAGTCATTTTTGAAAAATCGACTTTAGAGAGTGGCCGTGACACCCCTAAGCTGCTATGAATTGCGTCAAAAAATTAGTTTCAGCTTGAATGAATAATTTACCTACTCACCAAGATTCTTAATCGTGTAGTTTCTATGTAGCTTGTCTATTACAGTTTCGGTTTTTTCTTTGTCTTTCTCCGCCCATGACAGAACGTACCCATCAATTGAATCAGCTAGAGGTGATGGAAATTCCCACGCAAATGAAATTGAAGATGTTGAGCTTTTTACATCTCTGAGAATAGGTGCAAGTGGCGGAGCGATTGGTTCTAGAGGAAAAGAAACCATTTTTGTTCTCAAATTACACTGAATTTCAATGTTTACAGTGCATACCCGTATGCCAGAAAATAAATGGAATAAATACATTAATAAAAAAAGTACTGAAAATGGATTTTTGTATTAAAATATATGAAAAGGTAAGATCAAGTTCCATAAATATATTCCCGCAATAGTATCTGTGATGAATATGTATGGTGTGCAATATAACCTTTGGTTTAATACACATCCCTGTTGGCTTTTTTATTAGTCATAAAGAAATGTTGCAAGGCAAATCCTTCATTTCTTCGGGAAGGATTGATGTACGCAAGGGGGCTGGGGGGGGGGTTATTTTGCAGGAAAAAACGTAGCCCCTCGAGAAAATTCAGCGTACGCCTATGTATGCGGGTGTCCTAAGTACTAATAAAGTACTTATAAAGTAATTAAGTAATAAAGTACTTATAAAGTAATTAAGTAATAAAGTACTTATAAAGTAATTAAGTAATAAAGTACTTATAAAGTAATTAAGTAATAAAGTACTTATAAAGTAATTAAGTAATAAAGTACTTATAAAGTAATTAAGTAATAAAGTACTTATAAAGTACTTATAAAGTAATTAAGTAATAAAGTACTTATAAAGTACTTATAAAGTAATTAAGTAATAAAGTACTTATAAAGTAATTAAGTAATAAAGTACTTA
This sequence comes from Pholcus phalangioides, assembly GCF_987345545.1. Classification (NCBI taxonomy): domain Eukaryota; kingdom Metazoa; phylum Arthropoda; class Arachnida; order Araneae; family Pholcidae; genus Pholcus; species Pholcus phalangioides. The sequence goes on from NW_028301601.1 coordinate 30,441,682, forward strand.
TAAAGTAATTAAGTAATAAAGTACTTATATAAGTAATAATAAAGTACTTATATAAGTAATAATAAAGTACTTATATAAGTAATAATAAAGTACTTATATAAGTAATAATAAAGTACTTATATAAGTAATAATAAAGTACTAATGCAGCCTTTATCTCATCTACCATCCGTTGTAGAGATATAGTTTCAATTTAAAAAATGCTCAAAAGGCTTTCAAAAATTACCCTGTATCCGTTTTGTGAGTGTGTAACAAAATAAAAAAATCTCAATTTTTATATGGTTCCCCCCACGCTATGGTCTAACTTCCAATTAGAAAGTTGTTGCAGTGTCTCTCCAACATAAAAAATTACGTTTCTAAGTGCAATATTCGCTGAGATATTCGAATTCAACAATCGGAGGAAAGTTGGGACTTGCATTTAGAAACATGGAATTTTTTCTTCAACTTTCCGATTGGTCAAGGGGACCATATAAAATTTAGATTTTATATTTGGTTACACATTGTATTTTCACTCTCAATACTGTACTGTAAGACCAGACATGACCAAGGCTCAGTCCCATGAGGGATATAAACCCCTTATTCCGAGGGGTTGGGCCACACTGGAGAGACCTGAGTGCGCCGGGCCGGTAGGCCTGGATGCCAAGCCCCCGGTGCGGCGCCCCTCAGCCCTCGATCCCTATGACTGAGGTTACAGGCTGTGAGGCCCGGGCACCCTACCTCTATCGTCACTCTCAATACTGGTGCAGGGTAATTTTTGAAAGGCTTTTGAGCATCTTTTAAATTGGAACTATAACTCCACGACGGACGGTTGATGAGATAAAGGCCACATCAGCACTTACAAGACACCCTCTATATAAAATAACATGTCCTTGACTGATTCACTGACTGACTGATTCATTATCGCCGAGGCGAAAAACGCCGAAGCTATAAATATGAAATATAATCAGTACTTTTATTTTGTAATGGAGTGAGAGTCACTAAAAAGTGAATTTTTGAACTTTAGCCCGCAAGAGGAGGGGGGGGGGAGGAGGCATAAGGCGGTTCAAAGATTATATGAGGCAATCAAGGCCGAGCCGAAGCTATAAATATGAAATTTGGTCTGTATTATATTTTATAATGTAGATACCGAGATGATATGATGGGATTTATGAAAATTCAATCCCAAGGGGGTCATGAGTTCAAACGTTATATGAGGGAACCATTGCTGAGTAATTTTCAGATTATCATATCCACGAGAGCAAAGTAGCGGGTAAAGGCTAATCCCGTATATAATATATGTAGAGGATGTGTAAATCACACACACACACACACACACACACACACACGGTAAATCTCTTTTGCGTAAGTGGAAAGCCCATTTATACACACAATCAATGAGAAATTAATGGGAAAAATGAAACTGCGAATCTCTCACGGCCCGGTGGTTGAGAAACACTGGTCTAGGTATCTTAGACAAATAATTGTTTAATGTGTATACTAAACCGTCTATGTACTTCGTAAACATCCCTCTGAAGAATTAACAAATTAGTTTTGCATGAGAAAGTGTTGTGTGTCCCTAGCATATTTATGATGTCAGAGGTATGTTTGTTATATACGTTTTAAAATTGCTGTTCCAAGTTCACAGTTGATTATTTTTTTATGCTTTAAATGTTTGTTTCCCGGAAATTGGTGGGAATAGGAAATTAGAAGTGTGGTTTCTGTTTTCTTTAACATTGAAATGATGTGGTCAATCAGACCAATTTTAACTGTATATCAATCACTCACCTCGCTTACAAATAGGAAGCGGTTGCCATTCACCCCCTACACAAGAAACGTTAAAATAACTAGCTCTAGCAGCACCAGGAAAAAAGTAAGATTGACTACATGTGGCTCTAAGGTGTTCTCCATTCTCTACGCGCTCTCCGGGAGCCACCTGCATATTCAGATAAAGAATTAACGATTATTGATTCAGAACTGAAAATGTTTCTGATAACAATTATTGAATCAGTGAAAATATTTTTGTACAACATTGTAAACCAAAAAATAAATAGTATCATTCGATACTCACTTCAGAGTACTCCAAATCATTTGCATATCTCCAAAAACTGAAACGCGTGGCAATTTTAGGTCTTAAAAACGTGCCGTGAAGGTCTGGGACTATGCAGTGATTACCTATATCATAAGAAAAAAAAAACACCATTTGGCTCATACTGTCTTTATATGTCTCTGTTAATGATAGATTTATTTGTGATTCAAACTATAGTAAGAAACAAATTTAGATTGCAAACTTTAAGGTAGAAAGAATGAATGAATGAGAGAGAAAGAATAGAAAAGAAAGAAAGAATGCAAACACAAAACATTTTAAGAAATTAGTGAAATCACAGCCACACATGCTCTGCAACAGAGTTCTGGATGGACATCTACCTGCAAATTCAAAATATAAAATGCAAAGAATATGACGTGTGCAAAGGCGATTCTGAATTTTTGTGTTCAAACTTGCTGCATCCTAATGAATGTTTGACGAACCCTTTGCACTTATGCAAAGCTATACGCATTTAGTGCTAAGAAACAACTTTGCAAAAAGGAAAAAAAATATGTTTTATGCCAAGACAGCCTACCACCAGGTCCAGAAAAATTCTCCACAACAAACCACCCTCTTCAAAAGCGGTGTTCCAATGTTGATTCTGGTCTTTGAAGAACTACTCATTTTCATTTAGGTAAAAGGACTGAGGACGACAACATACAGGGTGTCCCGCAAAGCACTCCCTGATTTTAAAATGAAATGACTCGGGAACGGTGATCGATAGAAGAATAAAACAAGCGGTATGTTTATTCTGAAAAATTTCTAAAAATCTGTTACAGAAGTTTCAAAATTAGCTATAGACATTGCCGACAGGGAACGCTGTGTACTGTAATCGCAGTTTGGTGTCTGAGAAATAGGCTATTAAACTGTCCTTTGTAAGCATTCGTTGTAACCACATCACAATAGGTTCAAAAATGTGCACTTTTCGCAGCACAGAAAGGGTGCAAACATGGACAGAGATACGGGGAGGGGCAATGCCCCCCCCCTGCCCCACGGTGGAGCCTACTGATCTAATGTATATGTGTATATATGAATTGACATCATCATCGTGCCCCCCACCTCCAGACTTTTACGTCTACCTCCGCCTATGGGCGCAAACGAAATTTTCAGTCACTTTCTGTAGTGCCTCAACGGAAATGAACGCACATGCCTCACAGATCAAATCTTGAAGCTCGCCCAGTGTTGCAGGATTGTTCCGGAAAATTGTCTCTCCTGCAACCTAGGCGAGAAACTATTCCAAAACTGCGATGTATCATTCAGTAGTGATCATTTGCGCCATCTCTGTGCTGTGAAAGGAGCGTATTTTTGAATATATTGTGATGTGATTGCAACGACTGCTTGCAAAGGACAGTTTATAGACTGTTTTTTTGGACACCAAACTGCAATTGCAGCATACAGCGCCCCTGTCGGCAATATATGTAACTAACTCTGAAACTTCTGTATTAGATTTTTACTGCTTTCAGAATAAACATACCGCTTGTTTTATTATTCTATCGATCATCGTAACCGAGTTATTTCATTTTAAAATCAAGGAATATTTTGCAGGACACCCTGGCGTATGGATATATACCCTATATATATATATCCCTACGCTGCCTGTGTGTCACATTAAAAACTTCACTGATAGTGATATGGATCATTCATCCATGATTGAGCAGTCATTCTTTTCAACCGATGGAAAGCATTTAAGAACTGTAAATTGTAGATGTGTGTGTGTTCATGGTTGTGTGCTTCAAGGAACAAAATTGAATGGGTACTCACGTATTTGACAAGGAGATGAACCATTCTGATATGACCAGTGACCATCGAGACATCTTGGCTTCTCATATTGCAGATGATATTTCTCTTTGCAAGAAATGTTAGCATAATTTCCAGGTATTACTAGTTCCGACACTTCAATATTTGCTAGGCCTTCATCAGGTCTAATGTCTTTGGTATGACAACGAGCTGCGAATATCATAAGATAACGAGCAGAAATTAATAGCAACCCCAGAGCAAAGAAAATAGCATATACATTGCAACTTGTTGTTCTGAAAGGTGACAAGCATTTGAGAAAAAAAATGATATTTCACATATTTTAAACACATGAATTCAGGACCCAACGCCGAAAATTTTTAAGGCCTCCCTTGAAAAGTGCCAATTTTATGCATTTATTCGGAGGCAGCCTCCAAGAAAACGTGGGATACAAAAATGCTGATCAATAGGGCTCGGATTTTTATGAAAAGTCATGTTTTGGACATTTTCGAGCTTTTGTTCATATTTTAAGCATTTTTGAATGATCGGTCATATTTTAAAATTTTCGGATAATAGACCATTTTTAGGTCATTTTATCAACGAAAATTTTAATCTTCGAGCATTTTTTTTCAGTGATAGGCTTATAGTATGCACTTACAATGGGTTTTTGTCTTTTACTTCCTTTAAAAAAAACAAAAGTGTTGCATTCGCATTAGCCACTTTGTTCTCGGAAGATCCACTTGCTACGTTTCTGAAGAGAAATCGAATGGCATTCCCCCCAAAGTACGTAAAAAGAAAGATCTTGTTCATTCGCACACTCGAAATCTTCGTGTTCAATGCATTTTCATCATGCCTAAACACAGATTTTTGTCACAAGGGACACACTTGATTTTGTCACAAGGGACACACTTGATTTTGTCACAAGGGACACACTTGATTTTGTCACAAGGGACACACTTTATTTTGTCACTGCTCTCCGTTACTGTAAAACTTAGAGCTCTTTAACAATGGGTTTTTTTTTTTGCATTACGCTTTGAATTAAAAAATTTTTCAGCGTTTTTTATCCCTAAAATTTCCACTCTATCTAGTTTTGTAGTTGTTCCAATTCTGTAATACTGGCTCTGCCTTAAAAGTTGAGGGTTCAGAGTAAAAAGTTACGGAATTTTTTCAAGGACTTCGTTTAGATTTTCAGCACCGATAGTAGTTGCTGTGCGGTCACGTGTGCAACTTGAGGGATTCGCATCACGGGGACCTGGGTTCGACTTCCACCCGTAACGGTGGTTGGATGAAGTTGGTTTTTCTCGTTTTTTCCCCTGTTTTCAGGCGCAAGAGAGAAAAAAAAAAATCACAAGATATCCTACAACTAGGGCCGCAACCAAACAAAACCCGGACCAAGTACCCATTTTGGCGTCATGCTTGTCCGGAGCATGCAGCGCACCAGATCCCCTTCCTCCGACAACCTTACAAATATTCAAGTATTACACTTCAAGCACAATGCGAAATACACATGGTAGCACCAACTTCATGCACAATACTAGACACCCACGCAGACGCAGTTAGGTATATCAGGTATCAGGTTTTGAACATATACACACATTCCGCAGAACTCACATCTGAAAGCGGATAAAACGGTTGTAAATTGCGCGATGACGGAAGGTCGTTTTGTTCGGTTTAGAAAAAGAAGGACCAATAGTACAACACTGTATTTTATTTTGTTAAATATGTTAAAAGTTCCAGCATAAAACCGATCTGTTACCAAATAACATTGCAATTCAGCTTGAGAAACAATCAACGAGATTGCAGAAACTAGACGTCTACTTTATGCCACAACCTTTCAAATATTGCTCCATCTGGTAATTTTTCCCGAATTTAAAAAAAAAACAAACAATTCTTTGCGACGTTGTTTCTTCAAATATTTCTTGGAAGGAAACTAAACAATATCCGCTTTTTTAAAACGTTTGAAACTGCATCTAGCTTTTGTAATCTACGTAGAAGTGAAACTTGGGAGCACGTATTTTTCGAATGCCCCACTTACAGAACTTTTCGGGATAATTATTTGCTCAGGAATGGCATTTCCAACTTCAAACAAGTACTAACTGCGAATAACTCCAAAATCAAACATTTATTTTTTTCTTAACTAATGTTTGAGACATCGTCTTCTTTATGCTAAAACACCAATTTTTCAGTCCTGAATAATCTAGTCTTCTGTAAATGCGGTTTTATTCATTATTATTACTATTATTTTTTGCATAATTATTCGTTCGTCACCCTATCCAGCCTTTGAAGTCTATTTCCGCCTATAAAGGTGGTGAACTCGAGAAAACTAATCAAGAAAATTAGAGGAGGTGTGATAAAATTTGTGTGGTCCATAGGGTCGAAATCATAAATACGCCTCTGACTCCACTAATGAACAAACGACAAAGCATAAAAATAGATTACGGAAAGAAGAATCCTCACTATCTTTGCAAATCGGCGCCTGTCCTGTCCACTCCCCATACTGGCAAGTGACTGCTCCAAAACTTGTTTTTCTAAAATGTTTGGCACACACATACCTAAGAATAGTTCCATTAGTGATGTCTTTCGTTAGAATGACAGCATTTTCTACTTGCGGAGGAGGTTCTCGGCATGAAGCTGGAAAAAAATATATACGGGGTGGGCAAAAAGTCCGCAGAAAGTTTGAAAATTCATAAAAACCGGAAAAAATAACTGAAATAAAAAACGGTTTACAGGGTTAGCATCGCTACGTCACGGGAATTTTTTTAAGACAGGAAAAAAACAACAATGAAAAACCGCCGATAGGTGGCACTGACATACACAAGTCAAGGAAAACATTCGCAAATAACGAACAGAATGCATCCAAATCGTTTATTACAGCAGTTTGTGTTCCACATGACCACCACCACAGGAGATAACAGGTGAGTCACAAATCCAGCAACGGCAGAGTGCAGCAGGTCTGGATGTATAAATGACACTTCTCGGCGAATCGCATCTTTCAGTTGCGACAGATTGGATGGACAGGATCGATACACTTTTCTTCAACTTGTGCACTTCAGCGCCACCTATCGGCAGTTTTTTTTGCTGTCTTAAAAAAATTCTCGCGACCTAGCGATACTAACCCTGCAAACCGTTTTTTATTTCGGTTATTTTTCCGGTTTTAATGCATTTTTAAACTTTCTACGGACTTTTCCCCACTCTGTATTTAAGTATATGTATAAATTTATTTAAATAAAACCATGAAAATCGTTAACTTCAATGAAATCAACTAAGGCTGCAGCATCGAAATAATAATTACATAATCAGAGTTATCTATAATCTGTTGACCCCAGTTGAAAATTTTTCTATTTAACGGGCAGTTGAAGAAAGTTCTATTTAACGGGCAAATACTGACCTGCGGTGCATATCAATTCATGTGACCAGGTTCCGTTAAGGCAAGATATGTTCAATTCTTTGGCTTTTGCGCCAACTGGTTCGAACCTCGAATCTGTGCACTTGAATAGCAGTTCTGTGTCATTCTTAGCCCTTGAGTGCACGACTGACTCAGAAAAAACCTGTGAAAATTATATATTTTTATAATTTAATTGATATATTACGGTAAAAGTGATAATTCTTTTATTACACGTAACAACCGGTTACTACGCATACTTGTAATCGTCTTGGTAAGTTTGATAAATTTATCACATTCACCGGAGATTATGCATAATACTCAAGCGTCGTTGGTAAATTTGATAAACACTTAAAATTTATTACGTTTGTCTGTGATTATGCATAATACCCTAATATGATTGGAGAATTTGATAAGTATAGAAACAAATTTCAAATTAGTCTAGTATGCGTAATGAATATAGTCGGACCACGAAATAATGATAATTGATAACAAATTCTATGATCGTTCTCCGATACAATGATACAATACATGTTTGAATTATCATATATAGTATATCATATAGTACGATGTATCATGTTTACCAACGGGGCGACACTTGGGTGTACTATGCATAATCACCAGTAAAAGTGATAAATTTAGTAAAATTTATCAAACTTACCAAAATGTTCGTGATTATGCGTAACCGGTTATTATATGTTATAACCGGATTTAACACATCTACCGTGAAAAAAGGTATAACACATACAGTCGAACCCCTATATAACGCCACCATTTATTTCATAGAATTCTTGCGCTCTAACGAGTTTAGCGTTATATCGAATCACGGTTTAACATATGTAAACCCTAGAAATGGAAGATTTGCTCACTGAAATTTTCTTTCGCTAAGTGGGTTTGGCGTGACATTGAAGACGCTACAACGGGATTCAACTGTATATATATATATAAAAAATTAACTATCGAATTTCTTGATTTTCGCAACGTCTTGAATACCAGAATCGTAAAAATTGCAAATGCGGGGGGGGGGGGGGAATCAAGAATTTCTATCATTGATACTTCAGTGAATTTTTGTACAAAAATATTACTGGAAGAATTTTGTTTCGGAAAATGGCATGATACACAAATTTTATTCTTTGGCATGTTTGCACATTGGGATATTATCTTTCAGTTTGTCGTCGTATCAGGCTGTTGCATTCAGCGCCAAGTCCATGTTTCAGATCCTCAGTCAAAACTAGTAAATAATGTATATGAAAGTCCACTACATAAAGTAAGACTACGACGGTTTTTAACAGCTGGCCGATGTGAAGCTGAATTTAGGAAAGTTCCACTGTCCTTGCGGGGAAACAAACTCGTGTCCTCTCACTTACCGGGCGAGCACCCTAGACCGCTACACTGCATAAACAACGAATATCTAATCTTTCCTTAGAGCTCGCGCACTGAACGGGACCGTGCATGAACGGTCGGAACTAATTCAGGTAAAAGCTCACAATTGCTGACACTGCCACCAGATGGCGACTCATCTGAAGATAATGTCACTCTCCGCTATCCGTGAATTAGGTTCGACCGTTTATGTACGTCCCGTTCAGTGCACGCGAGCTCTAAGAAAAGATTGAGATTTTCGTAGTCTAGTGGTATAGGGCGCTCGCAATGCAAGTGGGTTCGATTCCCCGAAATTCATCTCTCTTCGCATCAGCCAGCTATTAAAAACCTTCGTATGGTTAGCGGAGAGTGACACCTTCCTCCGATAAGTAAGACTTTCGAGCATAGCAAAGTTTAGTGAACGGTAGAATGTAAAAATCAGCAATTACCATTTCAGTCTTTATTCCCCTTTCGTATTTATACATTTTCTTGTATTCTCCTATTATACCATTTTCAACTTTAGGTATAGTACAAGGCTCTGTATAGGAAGAAAAAGAAATAATTTAGGAACAAATATATATATATAACCTCTGGCCTTCAAATATTTAAATTTAATGAAAAATCATAACGATTAAATTTACTCTGAACTGTAATATTCCAATACTCTACTTGAAACGAAACTCAATAACCTCACGTACTTCCCGTAAATTAGTTTCCGAGAAAATTTATAGTGTAAAATTTTTTTTCATAAATTCGATCTATGGACCCTCGTGCTACTACTTAATCGTATATGCCCCTTGTATAAGTTTCTCGGTGTTATGAATGAATTGGTACATACAGGAACGTGTTGTATTTGAGCATAATGCATGATTTAACCAGAATTATGATTGTTTCGTGTTACAACCCTTCGAAACCCTGGTGTAACAAATGTGTGTGGGTTGTTTTTCTCCCAGTAGAATTTTTTTCTTTTGACCTTGGGGAGGTAAGCCCCGACTTAAAGGGATTGCGTGAGTTTCGAGTTAGAAATACCGTGAATATGAACTTTGGGAGCATTCTTCAGAGGGCAGCACTCAAAGTTGAATTTTAAGGGTTTTTAAGATGGCTTCCAAAAGAAAGTGCCTCCGAGAAAAGTGGGATCTATTACTTAAAATTTAGGGATTAAATTCTGGAAAAAATTGAATGTAAAGACGAAGTTTGAAGGAATTATTTCTTTACAAAAATTATTAAAAAATTTAAAAAATATATATTTATTGACATTGGGGCCGTTCAAGTATTACGTCATCATCGATGGGGGGGGGGAAGGGGGTTTCCGATTTGCTGACTTTTGATGACGAGGGGGGAGGGGGGGGTTTGGATACTGCTTACATCATCAACCACCTATTATGAAATATGAAATATTTTTAATGGCATCTTACTCGGTGCGCCAAAAACGAGAAAAACCTTTCGATGGTTTGTGGGCACTTGAAGTAACCCCCCCCCCCCCTTTTATTGATAAGTGCCCTACAGAGCCACTTTAGTGATCTCAATGTTTCGCGGATCCAAGTGATCTGGGAACGTGTCCGGTCCACTTAAGTGCTCTGGAAATGTGCCACGCATCACTTAAATAATCTGAGAATGTGCCGCGGGTAATTTGAGTGATGTAGAACCACACTGGGGGCCAGTTAAGTGCTCTAAAACTACGTCACACGTCACTCAAGGGCTCTCTAAATGTGTCACGGATCGCTTAAGTGTTCTGGAACTGTGTCTCGGGTCATTTAAGTGATCTGAAAATATGCCACGGGCCGCTTAAATGTTCTGGAATTGTACCACGGGACACTTAAGCGATCTGTGAATGTGCCGCTTAGTTCATTTTTACAAAATTAGGTTTGAAGAGGGCAGGCCGTATCAAGTAACTCCCAGGGCCATATTTGCCATTATGTGATTTATCATTATATGGCTAAGAGAGTGGGTCGCAATGAATTTATTAAAGATAAATTTTGGGTTCAAATAACAAAATAACTTCAAATAACATTGAAATTAACAGAAATTGATTATAATAACATATAAAGGTATTTTATTCCGAAATTTCCATTAAAAAAAAAAAATATTTTTTATGCATTAAAAAAAATATTTTTTTTTTAAAAATGGGGCACGAGAGAGCCCCCCCCCCTATGCCCCCCCCCGTGTACGTCTCTGATCCCACCAATATGCGTTAGGTTTCAGAGGAACAGAACTGATGACGAAATTTTGCTGACAAGGGGGGGGGGGGGTCAAAAATGGCTAAAAATTTGCTTACGTAATACTTGAACGGCCCCATTTACGTTTTTAATAAATTTTTTGTGTACCAAAAATGCAAAAACATTTTGAAAATTTCAAAAAATGAATGCTATGTAAGTTACGTATTGTATGCCCATACTGAATTGGCCTCTGACCTTGACGTGCGAACGGAAGGGGGTTTATTTTCTAAGGAGAGGAAATGGGAGGGGGGAGGAAATTGAAGGAAAAAATTCCATAAAATAGCGCAAAAGACGCGACGGAAAATACCAACCGGCTCCTTTTTCCTTCGATCTTTTTACCGAAAGAAGATAAAAGGAATCGCCCATCGTGACGTTTAATGACGTAGCCAGAGGCCAACTCAGCTTGGGTGTACAATAAGTATTGTGGTGAAAGAGTCTCTACAGAGAGACTTTTTAAATGAAAGACAGTTGACATCCACCAGAGTACCATCTACCACAAAGATTCGATGTAATATTTGGTAGGTATTGGTCTCCGCAGCCTCTATTTTGAAGGTTCTTACGGGTAGTTATAGTTGTAGATTCTAGAAATATACAGGGTGTCCTGTAAGTGCTAATGCGGCTTTTATCTCGTCAACCGTCTGTCGTGAAGGTATGATTCCAATCTAGAAAATGCCAAAAATGTGTTGTAAAATCCCTCTGTAACGGTTTTGAGAGTGAAAATATAGTGTCACAAAATAAAAAAATCGAAATTTTTATACGGTTCCCCTGACCTTTAACTTTCAATTAGAAATTTCTTCATGGTCATCAAAAAACAATTCCATGTTTGCAACATGGAATTTTGAGTTGAGTTGCATGAACGCTTAGTTAGAAGTTTGCAAGATATTTGAATTTAAAAATCGGAGAAAAGTTATGAAAGAAAAGCAAAAACAAGCAGACAACGCTCCCTTCCTTCATTTATGCTGTCTTTTCCCAACTCTTTCCAGATTTTTGAATGCGAATATTGCACTTGTACACATGGAATTTTTTTTCCTCAGGAGAGACAAGGTAACAGCTTTCTAATTGGAAGTTAGAAGACAGGGGGGATGGATAAAAATTTATATTTTTTTATTTGTTACATCCTGCAATTTCTCTCTCAAAACTGGTACAGGGTAATTTTTGAACGCCTTTGAGCAGTTTTTGACTCGAATCCATATCTCTCTAAGGGCGCATTAGCACTTACAGGACACCCTGTATAGTCACAATATCTCATTTGAATGTTTCATTTCTTCAAACCCTTCTGTGCCCTCCCCCTTTAATGACCTCTCATGGTTCTTCTTTCACTTGATTTTCACCCGTTGCCTCGTGGAAATCCTTGGGTGTGAGAGGCACCCATATGATTCCAGGTAGAGAGTCAGAACTATAAAGTGCCCTTGAAATATTCACTGCTATCTATATTGGGGCCCAGGAACGGTTTTTTACCCATTTCGGGCATTTGCCCAGCTCTGACGAACTTTTAAAATAGTCTATGGTTCAATCCTGGTTCTGTTTGGTGCGTATATGCAAAGTTTGGCGACAATCGGTCATATTAAGTTCATTATTGATTTATGTTTCGCACAGTTTCAATGTGATTTGTACGCTGCTTATGGTTATGGTATTACTATTGACATGTAATTTTTATTTTAACCCAAAAACTAGAGCTAATCTGACAAAACTAATGCCAAATTCAGAATCATCGCAGCAAAATCACCCTAAAATCACCGAAATAGCGTTGAGAACAGAATCAGTGTTGGCAGTGTAATGTGGCATTAATATAATTATACCTTTACAGCTAGGCTCTTCACCGGTCCATGTGCCATCTTCAGAGCAGATTCTCGTTTGGATAACATCTAACTGGAAACCTTTATTGCATTCATAATACAAGTCTGAGCCTTTCTCCAAAGAATCGTAATAAACTTTACCATTTGGTAAATCCTGCGGAACCTCGCACTTCGTGATCTCTGCTAATGGGGAAAAAGAAGAAATTTTAAGAGAGCTGGGGGGGGGGGCATAAGGAATTTCTTTCGTATTTTGAAATTTCGAGAGTTACAAATTTTCAGAAAACCAACAGAAATTCATTAAAACAGCATTTAAAAGGTATTTTCTTTCGATATTTTAATATTTAAAAAAAAAAAAAATTTAAATATTAAAAAAATTCAAAATTTTTCGGTAGGCTTGGGGGCCTAGGCCCCCTTTTTATGGCCCTCAACGTTTCTACGCCCCTAGTTAAAACATATGCACTTTTTTTGTTGTGGGTCTGCCCGCCACGGTGAGACTGGTTTCCCTGGGATCCTTGGAGTGGGAAGACCGAACTCAGCTAACCACTACTGAGAGAATTTATAATTTATGATAGGAGACTAGAAAGCACAATTATACAGAATGTGCGAGATATATTCACTGCCGTCTGTATTCGTGCATGCACCATTTCTGAATTCAGTTAATCTTACATTTCTTCGTCACCGGTATTTTCCGATTTAGTAAGATCAAAGGAAGTCCCTCACATCCTGAAATTACTTGTACATAATATTCTTACGGAAAAAAGTTTGATCTCTTTATTTTCATTCTTATATAATGGGTGTATACAGGGTATTCCGTAAGCCCTGACTCGACCCCCATCTCATGAATCCTAAGGCGTAGAACTATGGCTCTCATTCAAAAAATGCTCAAAATGTGTTCAAGAATCACTCTGTGCCAGTTTCGAGAGTAAATGTACAGTGCGTCACAAAATAAAAAATTTCATTTTTTAAACGGTCCCCGTGTCCTCTAACTTCCAATTGGAAGGCCGTTGCCCTTCTGGGGGGGGGGGGGAATCTCATGTTTTAATTTGCAAAAATTGGCTGAGATATTTGAATTGTAAAATCGGAGAAGAGTTATAAAAGAACTCTATAAACTAACGGACGAGTTCATTATGCCTCATGATGTTGAATTCAAATATCACAGTATTGCAGTTAAAACATGGGATTTTTTTTACTGGGCTCAGAAGAGACACAGCAACAATTTTCTAATTGGAAGTTAGAAGACGGGGGAACAGTATAAAATTTTGGGTTTATTTTGTGGCAAGCTCTCAAAACTTCTGCAGGGTGGTTTTTGAACGCATTTTGAGCGTTTGTTTTAAACTGAAACAATACCTATACGACGAACGGTTGATGAGATATGAGATAGAGGCTGAGTTAGGACTTACAAGACACCCTGTACGAATAAGAAATGTGGTATTAATAATTGTACCTCTACAACTGGGTTCCTCACCGGTCCACTTGCCATCGTCAGAGCAGGTTCTCGCATGAATAACATCTAACTTGAAACCTTCATTGCATTCATAGTAGAGGTCCGAACCTTTCTCCAAAGAATCGTAATGGACTTTTCCATTTGGTACATCCTTCGGAATCTCACACTTCACTTCTGCCAACAGAAAAAAAAAGGAATCAACATGAAGCGAAGTATTCCGCAAACATGTCTCGGTTAAATTAGACCTCGCGTGAGTAAGATGACCTTCGCGCGACCAGAATCATCAATGAATCTACCAACACTCACTTTCGATGCACGTAGGTTCAGGTGACCAAACCCCGTTGATGCAAGATATTTTGAAGATATTGGCTTGTGTTCCACGTGGTACTTCGAAGTTTGTACCGTTGCACCTAAGATATAATTCCGTGCCATTTTCAATTCTCGGGGGAAGGACTGGCTAAAAATAAATAACGAAAAAGCTCTTACGAACATTTATGTTTACAAGTTAATGAGTTGTACGTAGCAGTACATCACATGTGCGGTACAGGGCTCGACAAATCTATTGCCCGACATACCCGGGGCATGTAAAAAGACTGGGCATGAGTGTTTTTCGCCCACATGCTTGACGCGGACGTGTAAAAAAATTAATTAAAAACTTAATTTTTTATCGAGGGTGATGCGTGTTCCTACACACGTGCGTGAAATTCTACAGACATGGTTTCTTTGGCAGCCATTATGCAAACGTGTAGTAAACGTTCTTTGATCTATTTTCACGATCCTAATATTTCAAATACTGGAGCGGTCATGGGCTCTCATATATTGCAACTGGGCTGTTCTGCAAAATGGGAAACCCCACTTCCAACGAGATAGTATATCCTAATTACTGATGGAAGAAGTGGAACAACTTCTTCGTTCGCATATAAACGTAAAAAAATACATTTTTCCAAAAAAAAAATATATTTATTATATTATACAGTATTTAATGCAGTGTTTCCCCCACCCTTTTTATGCCATGCCTCACCTAAGCATCTTATAAAATCCTGATGCCCCCACCACAAAAGGCACACACACCTGCTGGGGGTAGGGAGAATATCCGGCACGCAAGATGATCAAAAATTGGAAAAAAAAGTTAAAATATTGGAAAAATTGTTTAAAAGCTGTTTCGATCTATTTCTGTGAATTTGAAACTATTTTGGAGGGTAAAGATTCAAAATTTCTTTGGGGAGATTCTCTGTGTGCTCTTCTGAAATCTTAAATTTGGCCGTGTGTATTTACTCCCCGCCCCCCAAAAAAAGTCACGTCGAGGAAACCCCATAACCTGAACCTTAAATCCCTATAACCTGGTCTAAAACATGAGTTTTCGACCTTCAAGACCAGAGCAGGTCAAAAAAAAAATTCTCTTGATTCTCTCAGTAGCGTCTTAACGGGTAAACACAACGGGGTCCAGGTCTTCGAGGGAAATAGGGAGCCCTACATTATTGGAGAATTTTACTTATTCTGAGACCATTTTTTTTTTCATCAAATAGGAATTTTCAATCTCACCTAAATTATTTTCGCAGTAAATATGACACTTCATTGATATATGAATTATTTTTTTTCATGGATGTGAATTCCTTTAATTCAAATTTTTTTTTCATTAAATACAGATTTTTTCATTAATTCAGAGATTATTTCATTATCAAATATTCATTTCCATTCCTCTTCTGCATTTTTTCAATAAATGTGATTTTTTTTATTAATTCTGAGAATTTTTTCAAAATTGAATACGAATTTTCATAAATCATGATTGCTCCCTCGAAAAATCAAATTGCCCCCCTTAAAAATCATATTGCCTTCCTATGAATGAATGAACGCCAGGGTCTCTGCCACCGGACTTATCCCGTTGCCGAGATCTCTTCCAATCCAGCTTCGTGGCAGAGTCTGGAACAAAGTGAGTGTGTACACCTAACAGTCTGAGTGTGTAGCTAGTGTTGTGTATGATATTTCAGTGCTATCTATACTTCAAATTGTGAGTGAAGTGTGATGATTGAATATTTGTAACGTTGTAGGCCTGTTGCTCTCTGTGGCGAGACTTTTTAACGGGGAGATCGGCTCGCATTCGCGCCTAGAAGTTGGGAACCACAGAAGACCACCACTGTGGGGTTCGAACCCGGATCCTCGCATCGCGAGTCCGTCACTATAACCACTCGACCACCACAGCGGCCATATTGCCCTCCTGTGGGGCGTGGGTCCCACGTTGTTAATCACGGATTTAATGTATCCACCAGGGATAAAAATTCTGCAATTCTTTCTAATTGTGTGGAAAACTATCGATGCGAACTTTTTTTGTACACAATTAATAAGTTCAAAAAGAACTACGATTGACATATTGGCATAAATCGAGAATCCATTCATACTTAGATAAGACAACCATAACCCTTTTCATGGGGAGTGTATTTACATATTATTAATTATTAGTTGTTTTTTTCGTGTTGTATGTTCTTATTTTGGGTTGCTGTAGTTTAGTTATATTTGACATCATTTTTTCAGCCACCTCGTGGGCAATTTATCTGTTGTGGCCTCTGTGTTTGTATTTGTTCACAAAAATATCAGAAAAAAATCAATCGCAAAAAGTATGGTATCTCTGCTCTGCCACCTGTCAAATCAAAACTAGACTACCTGGCATAATTTCTGGAGTGAAGTTAGTTGTAGATTTTTAATCGGTGAGCAGCATGAAAACGGATCAAATGTCTTATAATATCATACGTATATATTTGCTTTTTTTGGTGTATACCGGAGAAATATTTAGGTGCCAAAATACTGGTTAATATATTAAACCGTACAAAACCAAGGTTTTTCGTGCCAATAGATAATTTTTTTTATCCGTTGCTCTACAATTCGACACGATAATAGAATTTCCTTTCAAAATTATTTTTCGAGATGTCCCGGTTTTTATCAGTGAATTTGCGTTATGACCCTGTTTTTATAAGGATTCGTTCTTTGTCCCGGTTTATCAACGGCATAATCTAGCCACCCTAGTCAAGGCTCTCGCCAGAACAAATCTGGTCCCGTATCGCAAATCGGTAATGATTTCATAACAGAGGTGAAGGAATTTTAATTTTGCGACTTCTTTTCCGTAGCCAACAGCGCAGAAACTTATAAGTAGCGGACTAATAATTGACAAATTTTAGATTTTCGATTGGCAACCAAATTCTCATTTTGAATTTTCGTACTTCTTCCAACATTTCGATTTAAAAAAAAATTATACCATTTCTGATTTTCTCTACGCAAATAAATCAATTTGTTTCTAAAATTAAAAAAAAAATAAATCCAGTGATAAATATTTTTTTGACACGTAAAATATCGATCTGGGCATCTATTATTTCAATTAAAGTTACATGCTCGACCGGGTATGTAAATTTTTAGAAATTTGTCCAGCCCTGATACGGTAGTCTTTTCTTAGATATACAGTATATGCATATACAAAAAAAATTCTGATTCATTCAGCTGATTAGGCTTAGAAAATGGGAAAAGAGTCAGGGTTTCCGCCAGTTAGCCCAACAAAAGAGGTGACGAGCCCACATCACAGAACAACAAAAGAGGCTGAGAGCCCATGATTCGCTAAATACCACACGACAGAAAAGGAAATAGAGGCTAAATGCTCGCTAGTTACACAAGTAAAGATGTCTTTAGCCCACGGCTAGCCCGACATTATTATTTCCTTATTATTATTTCCTTATTATTATTTATTATTACATATTTTCTATTATTATTTTCTACTATTATTTTCTATTATTATTTTCTACTATTATTTTCTATTATTATTTTCTACTATTATTTTCTATTATTATTTTCTACTATTATTTTCTATTATTATTTTCTACTATTATTTTCTATTATTATTTTCTACTATTATTTTCTATTATTATTTTCTACTATTATTTTCTGTTATTATTTTCTACTATTATTTTCTATTATTATTTTCTACTATTATTTTCTACTATTATTTTCTATTATTATTTTCTACTATTATTTTCTATTATTATTTTCTACTATTATTTTCTATTGATATTTTATTAATATTTTTCATTATTTTCTATTATTATTATTTTTTCTTTCTTCTTCTCTTCCTATTTCTCTAGCTTACCAGGACGGACTGCCAGCTGGAGTTTTTCCGGCACGACCGCGCCCTCCGGGGTACAGAGCTTATATCGCTGGTGCAACAGAGCCTGGTCGTTCTCGGTTTGCTTAGTTTAGATTAGGTTTTCGTGGTAGTTGTTCAATGAATGAGTTTCCTCGAGCTAAGGAGCCGTCTTAAAGTTTGAGTATAGATCCAACGCTGGTGGGTTTAATCATCAGGAGATATTGGATTGGACGGGAAACTGAATCGCCCACTCTCTCCAACCTTTAAATTGTTTTTTTTTAAATTTTGTTCCGAAGATATTTCTTCAGTTCTGAAATTAATTCTGTTATCCTTATTCCTGAAATAATTTCTTCCATTTATTCTGCATATCCTTAATTTTGAAATTATTTCTTTTATTAATTCTGAAATTATTTCTTTTATTAATTCTGAAATTATTTCTTTCATTAATTCTGAAATTATTTCTCTTATTAATTCTGAAATTATTTCTTTTATTAATTCTGAAATTTTTTCTTTTATTAATTCTGAAATTATTTCTTTTATCAATTTTAAAATTATTTCTTGCATTAATTTCAAAATTCTCTCAATAATTCTGAATTTCCCCCAATTCTTAAATTATTCCTTTCATTAATCTTAAATTTGCCTTTTCATTCCGAAATTATTTCTTTCATTTTTTCGGAGTTTTCCTTTTTATGAAATTATATCTTTCATTAGCTATAAAACCATTTCTTTTGTCAAGTATAAAATTATTTCTTTTGTCAAATATAAAATTATTTCTTTTGTCAAGTATAAAATTATTTATTTTGTCAAGTATAAAATTATTTCTTTTTGTCAACTATGAAATTATTTCTTTTTGTCAACTATGAAATTATTTCACTCATCAACTTTGAAAATATATCTTTAATTATGAAACTACGTTTCACTCTAGGGAATAAATAAATCAGATATATGCATCGAGTGCGATCAGGTGCCTCATTGAGCACGCGAGCCGCCTCAGGTGCTCGCGAGCTCAATGGTTGAAGATTTCTGTGTTAGAGCTTTTGACTGTCGTCACGAACAGTGACAAAAAATGAACGCGATTTTTTCTAATTCACATTATGAGAAATTATAAATCTGGCGGGAATTGAATAACAAGGACTGAAAGTGAACAATGTGATTCAAATCGGATGTTTTTTTTTCACCCTGGCTTTATGCAAAGAAAAATTCAGTAAAGAAACGTTAATAACATCAGTGGCTACCTCTAAGAAAAGAAATGGTTTACTTCTGTTGTAACGTAGATATTCTCGCCTCATCACTATCCTACCATTCTCAACATTAGGTACAATACAATGTTCTGAAAAAAAAACAGGGTTTCCATATATGGTAAATATATCAAAATCAGAACCATCTTAAGAGAGCCATGGGCCGCAGGGCCGAGAAATGCACTATTATGTGCCTCTCTCGTGGGCCGTATCAAGAATATATTAAATGTTAAAAGAAAAATGAAAGTACATAATTAAATAATCAAGGTTGACGTTGTGCCTCAACAATTGGATTTTAATAAAATTTTAAAGTTTTTAATGTTTTACAGATCATTAATGAAATATTTTTAAGTAAACATTTTAAACATTTTGCATTTTTGCACTGAGATTGAATTAAATCAATAAATTAACAAAACGTTTCACAAATATAAAAGAATAGACCATCGCAACGTGAAATGTATGAAATGCCACAAACACACAAAAATAAATTGGACTTACCAAGGTACTGCTCATCTCCACTGGCTCCCTTGTGAGCAAGGAACGGTTAATAGGCACTGTTAATTCTGTATTTCATTTTCAATATTTTAAGGGGGGGGGGGTCCCCTGCTCACTGATCATGAACACTCCAGGGAGCTACGCAATACGCGAACACATGCAAAGCCGCAAAGAAAGTGAGAGTAACTGACAGTTACTGCTAAGTTAAAAGAAAAAGCTCTAATTTGATTGGTTAATTGAAGCGTGGGAATGGAATGATACCTACATTTATGTTTTTAATGTTTGGGTGCCATAAGTACAGTATGCACAAAAGTCGTGGCACACCAGTTTTAATCACGTAGGAATGAGAGTAGAAAAGTGATAAGTGTAATCACTACATAAAAAAGTGATAAGCAAGAGATGATGTGAAAGCGAAGAGAAGTACAGTGTTTCTCTATGATTAAAATGAGAATAATTCTACCTATCCGATTTCAGAAGTTTAAATATTTTAAAGTGGAAAATGGCGATCACGACACCACCTAGTGTCTGAAGCGATTGATAGAAATTGCTGTGTAAGTGAATGATACGCATGAGCATAACACAAAATTGGTGAGAGATGCGTTACCTATACAGACAGGTGGAGGAAATGTCCATTCGCCAGTTGCTAGACATTTCGTTCTTTCTGATCCTACCATCTCATAACCAGGATTACATCCATATTGCATGATACTTCCGACAGTTTGTCTGCCCGTACGTAAGGCCATATAACCGTTCTTTGGTGTTTCAAGTTGCTTGCAGGAAATGCCTAAAGGATCAGATACTGAAAAGAAAATTGTTTATCTGAAAAATACCTTTCCCTTTTAGAAAGTAAATTATGTTGAAAATCAATCTATTAAAGACTGAACTTCATGATCTGGGATTAGCAGAAAAATGCCTGACATGACAGGATTTCTTCATAAGCATAAAAAAACAAACTTGACAACATACTCTCTCTGCAAAACGGCGCAATTCCATTCCACGAGCCAAACTTGCACGTGACAGTTTCAGGAGCAGGAACCATCACATACCCCTGGTTGCATTTGTAAGACACATTAGAAAGGTGTGTATCCGTGTAGTTCAAAATTTCTCCGTTTTCTATTTTAGGCGGCTCGCCCTTGCACTTCGCTGAAAACAGCAAGAAGACGAAATAATTGCGATTTGAAATAATATCGTTAAAATAAAATCGAAGATAGACGCAAAAATCGAAGGTTCGTCATTTCTTTACCTGGTACACAAGGCGATGACGTTAAGGTCCTCCATTTTCCATAAAAACAAGTTATATTGCGTTTGATTACGAGATCGTATCCAGAAACGCAAACGGGTGTGAGGATTTGTCTGTGGAAGTAGACGGTTTTTCCACTTTTATCAAGTCCCTCTTTCTGTAATGATTCGATATGGCAACGAGCTAGGAAAATACGAATGTTTCGAGAAAGAATTCATTAAAACGGGGTCGATTAAAACAATTTTGAACTTATTAGATAAGTGAGTAAAATACCAATATTTGTGAAGATAAATCATTGAAATTTGCCTTAATTTTTCGATCTGCTCCTAGTTTATTCGTAAAGTAAAATGCAAAAAAAAAAAGCAGTTTTACTGTTTTTATTCATTCCTAATCTGGCACCACGCTCGGGGGGGCTTAAGAGACAAAGTTCCTTATAAAGTGGATTACTTTACCGTACACCAGCTCCGGTCATATATCGCCCGCCATACGGCAATTTCAAACCAGTCGAGTTGGGAGGGAAATGAAGGTGCCATCTATCGGTGGTCGCCCTAGGCTAGGTACGTAAAGAACTTGTTTCATACGTTCGTCTCCGCATTGGAACCCGTGAATCAATATTTGTGAAGATACCGCTTAAATAAAGTGTGGACTCGTCTTTTCAACCAACACGCGTGAACTTTATTTCTTATGTAGCCGAGTTTAAAAGGGATTATCTTCATGGTGTTGTTGAACAACACGTGCCATTCTGGTCATATATTCGTTTTTTTGATAAGGGTTTTCTATCCATGCAATTATTTTATAACCAAATGGAAATTTTAGCGGGATTCTCAAAATAGGAATACTACTACTTAACCGTACATGCACGTCGTACGCATTCCTGTACGGAATTTCTAACGAATCCGCACGTGCCAGAACGTGTATTCTGAAAGTATGTGTGGCCCTAACGTATTTATGTTGTCGAATTGCGCTTGTTTCGTGTTCGTGCTGCTACCTGTATTCCATTCTCTGAAGATGGAAATGATTCAACTGCCATATAAATATGACTGAAAAGGATGGACCAGAACTAATTGTTGAAGACGTAATGCAGCGGTGAAAGGCAATGTGGCTGTCAAAAAGGGTGCAGACGAAGAAAGTCTCGTAGGCGACAAAGTACATATATACTCGTGTATAAGCCGACCCCCCACCTTTAGGACCACCAAAATCGCAATAAATTGAAAACCCCCGTATAAGCAGACCCAAAAAAATCCATGCATTTCAGAGAAAAAAAATTCTTACATTTTCATGCAAAATTAATAGTTTACGGAAATTTACAATAGAAAATGATTCAAACTTTTTAATCCGTTTCTTCTGAGTCTCCAACCTCATCGTAATCCATCAAATCATCATAGGGGATGCGGCATCTTCGTTTTCATCTTCATCTTGGCTTTCATCACCATAGTCACTTTCAAAGAGGATATCATCTTCAGTTTCGTCCATCGCATTGCTACCGCAACACTTTTTGAAGGATCGGATGATAATTTCGGTGGAAACAGAATTCCACGCCTCATGTACCCATTGGCAAACTAGGCCAATGCCAGGTTTCTTCAAGGCACCACTTTTTGTAGTTTCTTTATCATCGGAACTCATCCATTCGATCCACAAATTCCTCAAATAGTCTTTGAAAGACTTGCTGATGCTCACATAAGGCTTTACAATCGACATTAGCCCACCTGGTATCAAAGCCAATGATGTTTTCGATTTCTTTGCCTCGTCTTTGACATTATCGGGGTTTTGAACATATCCCATACCAAACAATTTTGAACATATCCAATAATGCCGGTTTCTCGAACACTGCTACAAAAAATGACTACTGATTGTGGGGTCGAAATTTTCTCATCAAAAACTGACCCGAGTATAAGCCGACACCCCCCCTCCCCCACTTGTGGAACGAATTTTTCCACTAAAAAACTCGGCTTATACACGAGTATATACGGTAAGCGATGAAGTCACTATCTAAAATTTAACAAAACAGGTGAAGGGAGCAAAGAACACACTTTTAACGAAGTAAACTAATACAGAGGATGAATGAATTTAACTACATTATAGAGGGGGTAAAAATAGAAATTCCCTAATTAACAACCTGTCTATTTAGTGAAGCATTAATTCATCATCAGTAAAAATAAGCATGTAACAGAATCTCGACACGAATTCAGATGGCATGTAGAACAGTCTCAATATATATGGACCTACTACGAGCACTGCCGGGGGCACGCAAATGTTAGACTGGTGCTTTCAATCAGACGAAGGGCCTGAAAATATTAAATGATCCGAGGCCTCATGATGCTGTTAAGATGGCCCTGATGACATACACTTTCTTTTTTCATACTGATCATAACTCTCTGGTCTATCGCCACGGAAAATTCACTACCAAATGAGATGTGCCGGAAGCGTGTATGTGTGCCCAACGGTCTGAAAGGTTATCTAGTATTCCATGTGTGAATTTAATTTTTTAGTGCTGCCATCTATTTGTCAAACTAGGAGTGAAGTGTAATGATTGAATATTTGTATCGTGGGGTAGGATTGATACTCTTCGTGGCTAGACTTTTTAACGGAGGGATGAACTCGCGTTCACGCCTCGAGGGTCGGTGCCCCATAAAACAAACTGCAGCCGACTGCCAGAGCGTCGACTGTGAGGTGATGACAGACTTCTAGACATGGACCTGTGTACATTCTTATATACTGAGTGACCACATCATTGTGACCACGTGATAGTTTCTAGCAAATGAGCTATAGCTTCACATTGTTGCGGCTAGAGGGCTAGTTATTAAAAAAAATAAAAGCTTAGTTCTTGAAACAATAGTGTAGTAAATTTGTTCGTGAAGATATGGGGAAAAAACGTGATTTGTGTGACGGACATTGAACGTGGGATGATTGAAGTTGCTTAAATCCATGGAGCGAGTTGAGCGAATCCGCCGCATCAGTGATATATGTTCAAGAGCAGCTGTAGTTAAAGTGTGGTGGTTGGCTGAAGTCGGTTTTCTGTGGTTCCCAACTTCAAGGCGTGAATGCGAGCCGATCTCTCCGTTAAAAGTCTTTTCACATAGAGCAACAGGCCTAAAACGGAACATTTATTCAATCGTTATACTTTACTCATAGTTAGGAAATCGATGGCAGATCGCAGACTACACATAACAAGCATTACACAGAAGCGAACTCCACGTTGGTTTCACAACACGTACACGCACATTCTAACATGCACCAATTCGTTAGAAGTTCTGCAGAGTAATATGGAAGAGCTGCATTTGCAGTTCAGTAGTAGTTGTAGTTAAAGTATTTAAATACTGTCAGGCAGAAAGACTGGGTCTAAAAGTGGAATTTGTGATCGTAACCGACTGGTGAATGGTCGGGTGAAACGAAGAATCTCCGAACGAAGCTGCTGTTAAAGAAAACAGTACGGTAACAATACAGGAAATTGTATAGCATATCTTAATCAAGAATCGTTTTCAAAGGATCTCTGAACGCAGTGTTGGCCGTACTTATACACTGCATCGTATGAGGTATGGAAGCCGAGTGCCGAAGTTCAGTTCGAACACCGTTGCTGCAGGTAAGGGGGCCATTCAAGTATTATGTAAGCAGATTTTCAGCCATTTTTGACCCCCCCCCCTGTTCAGCAAAAGTCAGCAAAACACTAACCCCCCCCCCCCCCCCCCACACATCAGCAAAATTTCGTCAGCAGCTTAGAATATTTCATATCTTCAAAAAGGAGTGGTTGATGTCGCGTAAGCAACCTTCAAACACCCCCCCCCCCCGCCATCAAATCCAGCAAATCCGAAACCCCCTCAGCCCTTCATGCTGACGTATTACTTGAATGACCCCCTAACAGGGAAAAGTATCAAATTCGATCAGAATCGCATGAATCGGACGGTGGATAACAAGTTACGTGGTCCGATAAATCGCGCTTTCAGTTACACCGTGAGAGTGAGCGAGTGAGAATTTGTCTTAAGCAACACGAAAGCATGGGCGTCGACACTTCAGACTGGTGGAGTCCAATGTGATGGTTTAGGGAAATGTTTCCTGACATGCTTCGGGCCCTTCAATTTGTGTTTAAGAACGTCTGAATAAGACATCATATCTAAACATCGTTGCTGACCAAGTACTGTATATTATAAAAGTTAATTTTTTTTATTTTAACAACTATGCATCCCCTTGCAACATGAATGACTTATATGAAATTCCTGACTTCGGACATTCACCATTCCCCAAGAATGACTTTAATATCTATCACCGTTTTCTTGCTATCCCGTTTTGAAAACCGTCAGTCGATTGTGGGACATTCTATGTCGAGTCCACATAGAATGGCCGACGTAGACCGTTCTATGGGTTACCAATAGATCAATACTATATTACAGTAAAACCTCTCTTTTGAGGACAACGGCGTGACTAAAAAATTCGTCAGCAAAAGAGGTGTGACCGTAAATCTGGGGGTTGAATTGCGCCCCCTTTTATTATACAAGGGGAAGTATTATTTGGCCGTAAAAGAGAGGGACGACCGCATCTTAGGGCTGTCTGTTAAGAGTGGTTTTACTGTATCACGAATTATACTCTCAACTGGAACTAGACGTATATAGAAAATTTTTGCAGTGTCAGTCACTGAATGTATTTCACGAGAAAAAAAAAAGTTATCGCGATACAAGTGCGTAAGATTAATATTTACTTATTTTTTATTGAAACTTATCAATACTATAATAAAACGAACTAACTATCTTTGCAAATCGGTGGTTCTCCTCTCCATACACCATCGATGCAGGTGACTGGTCCATAGGAAGTTATTCTAAAATGAGTTCCGCAATAGTACTCAACGACACCTTGAAATACATTCGGGACCACCGAACGCGCATGTTGCACTTCAGGAGGAGGTTCCAGGCATAGCTCTGTAGAAGAAGAAAAATAAATCAACATCCCCACACACAATTATAAAGTGCTTACAATGTTATACACCAACCTTCCAAATAAAAACACATGCTCATTGCCACATGCTCTAACACAGGGTTTTCCAACGTGAAAGCTTGCACGGAACCCTTGTTGATTACGAGACTATTCCGCGGAATCCTTAACAAATTTTCAACATTTCTTCAACATACAGGGTGTCCCAAAAGCCTACAACCGCTCTGCGGAATAATAATACTCACTTAAAGCAGGGTTGTAAAAAACCCGGGGTTTTCTTGAGCAAAGTGGGGAATATTGAAGATCTTATTCCTCCACAATCCCAAAATATCCAATTTAAACATGTATGTACATCCTTTATGTGTACATCTTACATCATGTCTAAATACATATTTTTGGTGCACGTTAAACTATGTATTTGATTAATAAAATTGACCATACAATAAGGGAATAATTGTTCACTTACAGCCTGGTCGGGTTTTTTGGGCGAAATGGGAGGAAAATTGAATTTATTTTTTTCCACAGCTTCAAAATATGCCACTTAAACATGTATGTACAGTAAGCACAACTTTTAACAGTAAGGGCGGTTGCGGCAGGTGCAGTCTCACCGGGCCCCGCACTTTCGGTTATACCGTCGAATCCCGTTTTAACGAATACCGATGTAACGAAAAAAAATCTCGTTTTAATGAACTCTTTTTTTCTAATCCCCCGGATAAGTTTATAAAGGAGAAATGCCAAAAGCTATAATTCCTTTAAAACGACATCTTGTTACAATGAAGTGATTTCCCCTTTTTCTTGGAGTTCGTTGTAACGGGATTCGACTGTAATTCATTTCATATGTTCCGAAATTTCATCCATTCTGGAATTTCGCATTCAAAAATATAAAATTCTGTAATTCTTTTGTTTTATAAATTTTGGATTTCCACCAATTCTAGAATTGTTTTTTCAATGAATTCTGAATTTTCATCAACTCTGGAATTTTGAGATTTTTTTTTTGGAATTCTGAATTTTGATTAATTCTAAACTATTTTTAATTTATTCTAAATTCCCATCAATTATGGTATTATTCCTTTCATATAATTTGCATTTTCATGGAGCTGGAGAGAGAATTATCTCTGTGTGTCCATACACACACAATTGTCAATTATTTTATTTTCAATTCTTCGGATTCTGAATTTTCGTTAGTTCTCGGACAATTCCTTTCATTAGTTCTCGGATAATTCCTTTCATTAGTTCTCGGACAATTCCTTTCATTAGGCCATAATTTTAATTGGTTTTGGAATTACAATCGAGTCCTAAGATGCCGGAGAAATCACTTCGTTATAGAAAAATTTCATTATAAAGGAATTCCAGGATTTTGCATTGTTCCTATGTAAACTTATCTGAGAGATTATAGAAAAGTGTTCGTTAGAAAACGAGAAATTCGCTATGACGGTATTCGTTAAAACGGGATCCGACTGTATTTCTTTCAACAGTTTAAAATTTTCTCAAGTTTGAAATTTTCATTCATTTATTTTTTTTCGGAATCTCATATTTTTATTGCATAAAATATAAATATGTAAAGAAAAACAACCGAGAAAATCAAAGATCTCCAGTTCTTACATTTTGATATTTTACATTGAATTGTGTCTTCTTTGTACTTGTATATATGTATTTTACAGCATTCCTATATATTTTGTGATCATTTATTCATTTTTGGATGCCGAAATTATTAAGATGCCTGTGATCGCGCTATAATTTTTGCAATGGTCCCCGCGTCTGGTAAGGGTGGCTCTGCGCGGGGGTTACCTTCCGAGAGTATCCGCGAATACGGAAAAATTAAGCGAATGTTACAGGCGATTATGCATAGCACCCAGCGTCGTTTGTAAATTGAATGAATACTAAAAAACTTATCACTTCCCACCGGTGATTATGCATAATACCAAAGCATCGTGTCATTGGTGTACATGATAAATCGTACTATATGATATATATCATATTATATCAAGGTACGATCGTAAAATTACCGTTATGTATCGTATAGGGGTCTGTCTATATTTATAACATATACTAGACTTATTCAGATTTTATTTTCATATTAATCAAACTCACCAATTACTCTAGGGTATTATGCATAATAACAATATAATAACCAATTTTATCCCACTTACCGTAACACACATTTCAGTGGTAGAGATACCTTGACGTCTTAACGACACGCAACCGCAGTAATTCACTTCGTTTTGCTGTGCATAGTCAGTAGAGCGCCCTCATTTGCCGTATCTTTTGCAAGAACATTTCGGCAAATGTTCTTGCAAAGTTCTCCAGAAACACTAGAAAATTCTGGAGAGCTATCGCTAACCCGTGCTCTTCATATTTAATTCCCCACCAGGAAAAGTGCTTTCCCAGCCAGAAGAAAAAGCGGAAAAGGCCACGAACAAGGAACTTATATGTATTTGCAAATAAATAAAATATTATTTAAAATCATTTTAAAAAAATCGAAAGATCGTCACATTTCTTAAATTACGGCGAAATCCTGCACACAATACCGAACGATTTGAAAAAAGAAAAACAGAGGGCGCTTTTTTCCAAAACAAAATAAGTACCAATGGTTGCTGTATAATACAGTAGTTTATATCACAATAGAGAGAATCAAATTATTTTAGAAATCATTTTCACTCACTCTGAGCGTATATAAGCACCAGAAGCGTAAGGTAAATGGATATTGAAAGCATTGGGGAGAACGCCATCTTTGACATGAATAATTATTTTCTGAGTGGATCGCTCTCGTATACTCTTCTAATGCCATGATTGGTTCGCCTTTACTTCCTCTTAGCGTGTTATTTCCGAGAAAACTTAACGATCGATCTAATATCGATAGACTCGCCCTCGGATTCTTCCTTTATCTGATCGATGGGCTGCGTATCCTTAAGAAAAAAGAGTTTCACAAGCAATTTTTTTCATAAAAACAAATATCTTATTTGATCTGACAAGCATTGAAATGATTGGAACGATGCTAAAAATGATCGATTTAAATATAATTTTTTCTATGTGTTATGATAATAAGATGGGTTTACGGAAAATTCACCGCCATGCAATTCACCGCGAGGAAAATTCACCGCTAGGAAAATTCATCGCCGGAAAATTCACCGACAACAGTTCGATGAGAGTCAGAAAGTGAGGGAGTGAGCGATTGAGTTACTGAGTTAACTTCTGTTATCCCGCTCGCCCTTCTGCCACATTAAACCGGACTCTATTCTATTTTGCGGCTGATATCTCTAAAGCAGCGGTTCTCGACATATTCTGACTCGCGGAGCCCTTTCCAACGTATAATTTCTATGGTGGAGCCTTTTTGGTATATAACTTGGAACCCTTCAGACCTCTTTTTTTATTTATTAATCAAATTTACTGATTCATTTTACTTTCCTCGAGCTGCTGCGGAGCCCCTGGGAAGTGCACACGGAGCCCCAAGGGCTCTGCGGAACACCGGTTGAGAACCGTCGCTCTAAAGGAACGGAGAGTGGAGATAAAAAGCGGGTGGGGGGAGGGGGGGGGGGTGGAAGCATTAAAAAATAAATTCAAATAAGAATTCGACCGGTGGAAATTTAATCAAAAAATAATTTTTCGCTGTAAATTAATCCATTTAATACATTTTTTAGTGTGAAATTATCTAAAAAAAATAACTTTTCCCCAATTTTACTGCAGTTATTCCCCCTCTCTTCAATCATGATTTGGCGCCCTTCACATACAGGCACCCGTTCAGCAACACTGCTCAAGAGCCGCTCCTGTGATGATGAACAGATTTTTGTTTTGCATTCAAATATTTTTTCATCAATTTTGAAATGAGGACAAGAGCAAAAAATTGAAAAAAAAAAAACAACCCGTATTTTAATGGCATCAAAAATTAGGATAATTGGTAACCCTATCCGCAGTGCCGTCTTAACGAATGGGCCCACCCGGGCATGGCCTGGGGGGGGGGCTTTGAAATTTTCGAAACAATGCCAGGTAGGGGCTCTGAAAAATCACTTGGCCCCCATATAGCTCTTAGACAGCCTTGACCTTCCGTAGTAAGTTAATGAATTTTTTTTCCCTTGTATGTGTGCGCGCCAAAAAAAAAAACCTCAAAATTTTCGTCACCAATGAAATAAAGTGTATAATGGCGCCATCTTTATTCTTGAAATCAAACTTTGACGGGCAGTCAGCTGTTATTATATAATAATATTTCAAATAATGCGTAATAAAGCACAGTGCTTAGGACCGCTAGCTCATATTCATCAATTAACGCATGGGGCCCACCCGGGCACAGCCCGGCAGCCTCAAGTAAAGAAGGGCCTCACAAACATGAGGCATAGTTGAAATTTTCGAGCAGCATACATGTAAATTTACCTGACAGGGCCTCAGAAAAATTGTCCCGGAGGCCCATGGTGGTTTTAAGACTGATAAAGTAATTGTTCCCAAACCCTGGACCACGTTAAACAAGAGGTAGTAGTAGGAGAAAAAGGGGTTCTCGTGAGAGATTCTCAAAAATAAAAACGTGTAAATAAGAACTTTTATTTTAATTCTTCGCAACATAAACAAAAATAATTATGCCCAAACTAAAAAGCGCCTTTACTCAATTGAGCTATTCAGCTAATATTATGTAATGTAGTTCTATCTAATTCTATGAGGGCCGGACTTAATCAGGTGCGAAAGGTGCAGCCGCACCAGGCCGCTAAATTTTAGGGGGCCGCAAAACGGGACAAAAATACTTTGATTACATTGAGGGGGAAAAAGTATTTTTCCTCAATGTAATCAAAAATCATTGAAAAAACATTTCTATTACATTGAAAAAAACACTTTCATTACATTGAGAAAAAATACTACACTTTGGTTATATTGACAAAAATACTACATTTTGATTACATTGAGAAAAATACTTTGATTACATTGAGAAAAATACTTTGATTACATTGAGAAAAATACTTTGATTACATTGAGAAAAATACTTTGATTACATTGAGAAAAATACTTTGATTACATTGAGAAAAATACTTTGATTACATTGAGAAAAATACTTTGATTACATTGAGAAAAATACTTTGATTACATTGAGAAAAATACTTTGATTACATTGAAAGGGAAAAAAGTATTTTTCCTCAATGTAATCAAAAATAACTGAAAAAAATATTTTGATTACATTGATAAAAATACTTTGATTACATTGAGTTACATTTTGACCTCTCTTAACAAAGCAATAGTTTAAAATTCTGTCCAAACAGTAGACCGTCTAGGTCTAGGATTTCGACAAACCCCTCCGAAACCCAGGGCCTATATCTCATAAGTTCGGGTCGTGGCAGATATCATTTTTGGGGTCCTCTTATTTTGGGGTTTTCTCTGTGCATAGTGTTCTTTGGGGCAGAGGCGTGGAGAGGGACCCGTGCCTATAATGAAAAAATCAGCCAATTTCGGCGTCTTGAATATTTCTTGAACATGCCCATGCTAGAAACAGGCTCTGCCATAGTCAAAAGTGCCCGCGGGTTTGGTGGCAAGGGCGCTGGACAAGCAAGAGCACTGAATTCTCACTCTAACGACGTACTGTATCTAACTAAAGCTGCGGTGCTCGGGCAGATAATCCGTGGTCAAGCCTTGACAGCCCTTTTATTGTAGTGCTACAGATATTGTAGACTAAGTAAACACAGTTTAAGGGCCCATACTCTTAAGGATCGGGAAGAATTAGTTCGGAAGGCCTCAAAGCGCTTTTCGCACCAAAGGTCGCAAAATACTCAAGCCCGTCCCTGAATTCTACATGTAAAACAATCAATATATCAAGTTCATACGTATACAGGGTGATTCAAAAAAAAATTATCTGACTTCAAAGTAATATATTTCTCACACAATGTGATAAGTGCACTAATTTCGAATAATTTAGCAGCCGGTCGATGCATTTTTAGGGTGAAGTTACAGTCATTCGATAAATTTTTAGGGTGAATTTGCAGTAGAGGAATTGTTATCGGTGAATTCACAGTCGGGGATTGTGTTGTTTGTGAATTTACATTGGATGAATTTTTACGGTGCATTTTTTCAGTCGAGGAATTGAATTGTTTTCTACGGACCAGTGATTGAAGAACACTGAACATGAAAATCCTGAAACAGCGATTGAAGAACACTGAACATGAAAATCCTGAAACAGCGATTGAAGAACACTGAACATGAAAATCCTGAAACAGCGATTGAAGAACACTGAACATGAAAATCCTGAAACAGCGATTGGAGAAAACTGAACATGGGAAATCCTGAAACAGCGATTGAAGAACTCTGAACATGGAAATCCCTAAACAGCGATTGAAGAAAACTGAACATGGGAAATCCTGAAACAGCGATTGAAGAACACTGAACATGGGAAATCCCAAAACAGCGATTGAAGAACACTGAACACGGAAATCCTGAAACATAAAAGTTCATATTTCATCATTTTTTTTTCAAAATCTAATGTATGTCACGAGTATCTCTCATTACCATTTTATGGAGTTCTCTTTCAAGTTATATATAATGCATACCAGTAATTCAGTATTAGTTGTTCACGTGTGTGTTCTCAATGCAAACGGCCACACCAAATTTCGAGATTCTTGTTTAATCTCATGCAACTTCCGAACAGAAGGAAAAATGTGATTTCCATTCCTTTTGTTGGTTTTGAATGAAAAATTGCGTTTCAACATGTATTTATCTCATTTTGAGAGGAACGTTCGAGTCGAAAGACCGCGTATATAAATGCATTCGGTGAATGGAATGGCTTTTGAATGAAAGAGAACGACATCGTTGTGTTTATTGGGAAATGTTCATGAAGGAATTCGTGATTGACCCTCTTGTTTCGGGCGCGTTCTGAAGAAATCACTATTTTTCTCTCTCTCTCTCTTTCTCTCGTGAACTTGAATGTCTACTTCGCGTGACGAGTCACATTATTACGAAAAGAATCATATTCTGTTGCTCGTACACGGGGGAAAAAGAGACTCAGAAATGCTCGTCGATCCTCGACCTAAAAATAGAAAACGCTATTATTTCCAGTTTTTCTTTTATTTTCTTTAACGTTGCTGCAGATGCTGCTCCTCAATTGGGTTGAAAATTTTCGAGTTCGTTGTTGGGGGTTTTCCGAAGTTTGAACACAAGCCCACAGCCGCCCTCACGGGTGTGTGACAGGTGCGGTCGCACCAGGGCCCGCATTTAGGGTAACACTAATTTGTTTCATAAATTATGAATTTTCATGAGTTCTGGAAATCTGCATTTTCATCTCAAAAGAAACAATTCTGAAATTCTGCAATTTTCATCTAGAAAGAAATAATTTTGGAATTTTCTGCATGTAAATCTAGAAAGGAAAAATTCTGAGATTCTCCGCATTTTAATCTAGAAAGAAAGAAATAATTCTGAAGTTTTCTGCATTTTCATCAAGAAAGAAATAATTCTGAAGTTTTTTGCATTTTCATCTACTTCTTTCATATTCTGAACTGCTACCATAACTTGAATTGCTCATTTTAATTAATTTTGAATTTCCATCAATTCTGGGACTGTTTTCTTTCATTTATTTTTGCAACAGATGACACTGCAGTCTGTGAAAATTAAAAATACGATACTGAGAATTTTAGTGCAACGGCTAGTTGCAGTTACACGCAACATGGTGTAATCTCAGAGCGAAACTTGCAGAAACCCGTGCAAACATCTCAGCAGGGATGGAATAAATTGAATTCAGACAGAATTTCGGAATTATTTGCAAAGTTTGTTAACGGATGGCACTGCAGTCTGAAAAAAAGTCTCGGCTGAGATGTTTGCACGGGTATCTACAAATTTTGTTCTGAGGATACACCATTTTGCTGCTACAAATGGAGGATAGTTTGAAACCATCGTACGTATTTCAGTTTTACATACTTCTTCTTAACCATACATGCATCTCGTACGCGTTCCTCTACCAAACGTATTTATGTTGTCAGAATTGTGCTTGTTTCTTATCCTTGCTGGTGCTGCCAACTGTGTTTGATATTTTGAAATGAATAGGGCAAATGCTTGAATTTCCATGTTATGTAAGTATTGTGTTGTAGGCAGGTCCGCAACTAGCTGCTTGGTCAGCCGGGGCAAGCACGCATTTTGGCGCACCCTCATAATGTTGAAAGAGAGGTTAAAGAATGAAATTTGCACCCCCTCTATTCCGGCGCCCGGTGGACCAGACCCGCCTGCACCCCTTAGTTGCGGCCCTGGTTGTAGGATTGTCTCTTCTCTGTTCACGTTTGGAAGAATTTTAGATACTGCAGCTTCATCTGTTGCGGAAATGTATGACCTATTTTGAAAATCTGACTGGAAATTTACTGTTTTTACAAATACAATGCAGCAAATTGCGTTTCTATCATTTCTCATTCATTTTTTTATCAATTTTTCAAACGGGCCTAAAGTTTTTGGGACACCCTGCTTGTTGGCACCCATTTATAGCTTAGTCCTTTCCGTCGTCTTAGTCATTTCATATTATTTTTCATCGCAGAAATTCCGTAAGATGCAGGTTGATTTAATTATTTTTTCAGAAAACAACTTTTTTTTTTGTGGCTAGTAAAAATCTCACTATATAACAGAGCCAAATGTGCTTTTATTGCACTCATTTGCAAAAAAAAAATATTTATATATATATATATAATAAACGAACTAAGAAAGAAGATAACTTCGGATTTGAATGAAACTTGTCATGTGTAATTGTCATAACAAAATGTGCAAATGATCACAATATCAGAATAAAGCGATAATTTATGGTAGGGAACAGCGCAGTGACACCAAAAATAATAGTAAATTGCCAACCCACCTCTAGGCGAATACAAGAAAAGATACGGTCTTCATTGATGCGTACAGGTTCCGTATGTTGCTCCGAGTCAGATTTGTTCATGTTTGTTGCAAGTGGGTCTCCGGTTCCTGCAATCTCACAAGTTGGTGAAGTCGTCATCCCAGTTGATTCCGTATCTGCTCAATTGGTGATAAGTCAGGTGAGTAAGACGGCAGAGAAAAGGCTTCAACTTGCGCATGCATTCTAAAGAAACTGTTGAGGTAAGTGTGTGAGCATTATCATGCTGAAAATTCCTGTTGGACGCTCTACCATAAGTTGTGAAACATGTGACTGCAAGATTTCCTAGACATTTCGTGGAGTGGTTTTGACTCCCCATACTACGATTAGAGATGACAGTCTTTCATAAGTTCCCCAGACGTTTGCGCCAGCAGTTCGGACCATATGCTTTTCCAAAGAATATGCTCTAGCCACCCGCTGCTCGATGGGTTGCCATTGGTGACCACGGCCGTCATTGGATGCCAAACTAAACTGCAATTCATTGCTGAAGACGTTGCAGTAGCAATCTTCAGCTGTTCAGGTTCATTGCTCTCGGCACCACTGCGAACAAGAACAGCGGTGTCAGGCTGTCTATGGCACAAATTTAATGGGTTAAAAAACCTCCTTCTCATAACTGTGTAGAATTGGTCTGGTTCCTTGACTAATACGGCAACTGCGATTAAATGGTCGGTGCAGTAATCGTTGGCGCTGCTAGGGCTGCCCTACAGATGAAAATCCTCTCTCTCATGTTGGGCGACCTAGAGCACCCAAAGCCCATTTGACGCGTGTGCGTTCTTTCGTATATATCCACTGCTCCCCTACATCTCCTAACAGCTTGGTGAAAACGGCCAAGTTGAAGACAAAAAACGTCGATTTATCCACTTTGCTTGGCTCAATCCAATGATGTGACCACCTTCAAAGTCCCGCAATTGCTTAAGAGGTCATTGAACGTGTCTTAGAGGAAGCTTCAGCAACTACCAATAGTTTATCAAGCGGAAAGAGTCTTTCAGGTTACTACTATACTACTACTACTAATAACCCAGACATGCACCTTGTCCATATTCCTCTGCGGAATTTCTAAAGAATTGCTATGTTATGCTTTGAGTGGCCATACGTCCCGTATTTCCCGGGACAGTCCCGGTTTTCTTTCTTTTTCTGGTCGTCCCGACTTTTTTTGCAAAATTTTTCCGGTTTTTCCCGTTTTTTACATGACGCCTACTTGGATTTTTATTCTTTATTGAAGTCAAAGATTGAAATTATTTTTCATCTCATGTTATATTATGATAATTACAACTATAAATAAGAACATTAATTTCCAACATTTGTCTTGTTGAACGTTTTATTTCGGGGAATTTATTTTAATCCACTGCAATTTGCAGTAACGTTTCGTTTCTCGCCATTGCGATTTTTCTTAATTTCAGCAATATTTGGCAACTTTGTACGCTTTTGGCGTTGTTCTTGGCGATAATTGGCGATGTCCCGTATTTTCCGTATTTCTCTCTAGGAAATATCGCCAGCCTAGTTATGATTGACTTCGGGTCGTCTAGCCAAAAAAAAAAAAAAAAAATAAATAAAGGAAAGAGGGAGAGTTAAATGAAAAACGTTTAAGTATGCAAATATTAGAAATCGGCTTAACTTCCCATTCGTCCCTTTGACTTGCTTGGGAATAGAAACAGCCGAGATAGGTTTTGGCAGGTCCTTCTCGTTGAGTTCTTAGTTTTTTTTATCCTCGAGTGACAGCGGCGGCCGGGACGCGCACCGAGATGTGATATTTGTGAGGCGCTGACTTTTCCAGTTTTCCGCGTGGCAGAATTCTAAGTTCCGAAAGGGGTCCGTCGACTACGTTCG
Organism: Pholcus phalangioides; assembly: GCF_987345545.1. Taxonomy (NCBI): domain Eukaryota; kingdom Metazoa; phylum Arthropoda; class Arachnida; order Araneae; family Pholcidae; genus Pholcus; species Pholcus phalangioides. The sequence goes on from NW_028301601.1 coordinate 30,478,342, forward strand.
AGATCATGATGCCCTTATTGCACTAACACGTCGTTCCTCAAAGTGACTTGCGATGGATGACCAGACCTACGGGAGATGGTTACAGGTGGCGCCTATTGATTGAGTGCGGGCAGCTAACAGGCTTTTCCAGGGATCTCTGACAGAATTGTGAATCACCAAGTGGTGAGTGATCGCTAATTTTTTAATGTCACAGTGTAGCGGGCTCTGCGTGAATTAGTTTTACCTTGGGTTCTACTATTATTTACGTTCAATTGGATAGTAGAGTATTAAGCTGACTCAATAACGTTTGGAGTTTTTGCGTGCTTACATAACGGGAATGTATTCTGACGTCGTTGATCTTGTGTTATGTTGTGCCGAAAGGTGCACAACAGCTACATGTTGGAATGTGTGTGTGTGCGTGTAGTGAACATACCGCGAAGTTTGTTTCTGTGTAATATTTGTTATGTGTGGTGCTGCCATCTGCCATAAATTTTTCTAACTATGAATGAAGTGTAATGATTGAATTGTATTCTATTGTAGGCCTGTTGCTCTCTGCGGCGAGACATTTAACGGGGAGATCGGCTCACATTTGTAGTCTTTGAAGCTGCTATACCTAGATTGGATAGCCGTTCGAGTATCCAGACCATTCTGAACCCTCTCTCAGAAAACGAATTTTTATTTATTCACTCCAATCAGGAGTATACTTGTATCTCACGCATCAATACGCATATCTTTGGTGAAAGCCCACAACCGTCAATCCTTGACCGATGAAACTTCTACGTATTTCGTGATATGATTTTATAAAACTTTCTATAATTGTTTCTTATTGGTGCCAGTTGCATTTTGAATTTCACTTGATTGATTTGATTCTAGATTTACATAATTTTAATTACAATGCACTATGTGTAATCTTTGACGTGTAAAAAATTATGGCTTTGCCAGATATGCCCGGGTTCCGCCTTGGGGCCGAAGTGCTTACGTTGCTTTTTGCGGTACAGCCTGGATGCCTTGCGGTTTCTCCAGTCTTCGAGACCGTTTTGAAGAGCAACTGGAGAAACACAACGGGAAAAACACACGCTCTCTCTGGTAGCGGGATAATTTGTATGATTCTTTCGCAGCATTAATCATTTGCATTGCGTAACTACATGTAATATATCAACTTGCCAATTTTCGTAACGATTCTGCTGTTCTTTGTGCGTGATTTTTTTTTTTTTTTCAAATGAGTGTATTTCTTCATAAATTTTTATTTATTCACTCCGAATAAACTCCATTCTTTCGAAAAAAGATCTATGGATGGGAATCTCTTCTTAGGCGGAATAAGAGTTTCAACCATCGCATTATATCTTCCACGGTTTTTATTTGAACTTTATGTAGAGTGATTTTTCACATAAACAAAGAAAAAAAGGTCTGGAGTGTAAAATCTGAATACTGGGAAACAGACTCGGCTTTCATAAGCGATCAGTCTCCATCTTATAGTGATTTGTGGCCGTAACTCAAATTCCACAATAAATTCAACCTCAGCTGAAAGACATTGGGAAACATCCGGATCTGTTCAAAAATTTGAAAAAAAGCGCAACTTTTACGCGGATTTCGCAACTATGAAACTGGGTCTTACCTGACACACTCGATCTTTATTCAAACTAGACAACAAATTTTGAAAAACTTTCTGCGTCCTTAATAAAAACAGTCAATTCCTATGTAGTTCGGTTTGCTGAACACACGATTTTAACCACGAAAAGCCGTTTTAACTCCGGTTTTCTTTGTAAGTGTACACTTAATACATATATACTAGTACAAGAAAACACAATAAAAAAAACTATATAGAAAAATATCACAAATATATATGAGAACATAACAAAAATGCATAAGAACCACAAACATATTAGAACACCATAGTTCGTTCATTCTTACTGTATATACGGTAATTTCTTTGATAAAATTTTCGATGGAACTTTTTTTCCATGGGAATATTCGTGTTCAGCAGGTTCATCTCCAAGACAAAAAAAAAACTTTTCATGGCGATATTCGTGCTCAGCAGTTTAGAAACATTCAGAACCATGTATTTTCATGTCGGACGCACTTCCATTGTTACCCACCGATACCGCTCGTAAAGCACTTTTTTTTGTTCACTTTACAAGAGCCAATAAAACTTTTTAGTAGAAATACAACACCACAACAGGCAAAATGCCCAACGAGGTGGCTGAAAAAAAGATGCCCATAAAAATATGGATGTCATATAAACTGAAGAGCCAAAAAAACTGGTAAAGGCATGCGTATGCCAATAAAGAGATATGGAACCAATCAGAGTACGGCGCTGCGGTCGGCAACGCCTATATAACACAACAAGTGTCTGGTATAGTTGTTAGATCGGTTACTGCTGCTACAATGGCAGGTTATCGAGATTTAAGTCAGTTTGAACGTGGTGTTATAGTCGGCGCACGAGAGATGGGACATAGCATCTCCGAGGTAGCGATGAAATTTGGATTTTCACGTACGACCATTTCACGAGTGGACCGTGAATATCGGGAATCCGGTAAAAAATTAAATCTACGACATCGCTGCGGCCAGAAAAAGATCATGCAAGAACGGGACTGACGAGAGTCATTAAACGTGACAGACGTGCAACCCTTCCGCAAATTGCTGCAGATTTCAATGCTGGGCCATCAACAAGTGTCAGCGTGCGAACCATTCAAAGAAACATCATCGATATGGGGTTTCGGAGTCGAAGGCCCACTCGTGTACACTTGATGACTGCACGACACAAAGCTTTACGCCTCGCCTGGGCACGACAACACCGACATTGGACTGTTGGGGACTGGAAACACGTTGCCTGGTCTGACGAGTCTCGGTTCCAATTGCTTCGAGCTGATGGACGTGTACGGGTATGGAGACAACCTCATGAATCCATGGACCCTACATGTGAACAGGGGACTGTTCAAGCTAGTGGAGGCTCTGTGATGGTATGGGGCGTGTACAGTTGGCGTGATATGGGACCCCCGATACGTCTAGATACGACTCTGACAGGTGACAGGTACGTAAGCATCCTGTATGATCACCTGCACCCATGCATGTCCATTGTGCATTCCGACGGACTTGGACAACTTCAGCAGGACAATGCGACACCCCACACGTCTAGAATTGCTACAAAGTGGCTCCAGGAACACTCTTCTGACTTTAGACGCTTCCGCTGGCCAAATCTCCAGACATGAACATTATTGAACATATCTGGGATGCCTTGCAACGTGCTGTTCAGAAGAGATCTCCACCCCCTCTTACTCCTACGGATTTATGGACAGCCCTGCAGGGTTCATGGTGTCAATTACCTCCAGCACTACTTCAGACATTAGTCGAGTCCATGCCACGTCGTGTTGCGGCACTTCTGCGTGCTCGCGGGGGCCCTACACGATATTAGGCAGGTGTACCAGTTTTTTTGGCTCTTCAGTCCCCACATTCACCCCATACTTAGCTGGAAGTAAGAGTTTACATATTTACATTCGAAAATCATAGTACCAGATCGGATCGTATAGGTCCCCGCTATGAAGTCACTGTTCATGCCCACATGAATTCATGGGTATGAACAGCTTTGCTGGATTGTGAAAGAGAGAGTGTATGTATGTATATATATATATATATATACACACACACACACACACACACATACATATATATACACATACATACATACATATATATAGTTAGTCACATTTTCTCCAATATTATTTCATTTGAAAGATTTATTTCTTTACAGCTCTTTACGGCCCCTCTTCACCGCTTGTTGGGGCTTCCCATTCATCTGATTTCCATCCGCGCCCCCCCCCCCCCTAGAATATCCCAGGACCACAAATTCTTATTATAATTGTTGAAAATTCAGTTATTCCAATAATCATTTCATCGAAAACGTTTGCTGTTTTGCATCTGTTTAATAACCAAGAAATATCACATACACAGAGCATACTTTGTATATACATGGGTTATACTTCAACTCTACACCCAGACGGCTTTGACTTCACATTATTTCTGATGATGATGCCTTGTTGGTCACAATTTATATATTCTTAAAGCACGTTCGCCCCCCTTTTTTTCAAAGGTTAAGCCTGTTGGGGGGACAAGTAGTTATGCCGCTTCTAGTCACATAAGGCCCTTGTCCTAAAAGCTAGTTGCGTTGCTGTTACTGGAATTTGACGGAGTTGCTACTGGACTTGCTACGATGTCTGGATCCGCGAACGTTCCAACGTAGGAAATCATCAAATTCATCTTCTGTCTCTGGATGGAAATTCTGTTGATGGGATCCGTTTCTGTTTTCTATTTCTTCGATAGACCTTGTTTTCTGACCTGATCAAATATGATTTTGGGAATGGAGTTTTTATAGCATTACACCGGTAAACCATACAAAAAAAAAACATAGTAAAAACCATACTTCTTCTCCTCCCTGCAATTCTTTGACATGCCTTTTTCCCCTTCTCTCTTCCTTGACCTCGATGCTTTCTATCTACTGCTTGTGATCACAATTGAATTTTAGCTATTGGCAAAGCCTTCTGACTTCTTAATCAGCATTTAAACTGTTTTAACTGTTGATTCGACCAATCCATTATTTTCACAAAACTTTGGATTTTTACTGCTTCCACCACGTTTTCTATGTCTCTTAATAACAAAAAAATATCACACACACAGAGTAATAATTAGTATACACATGGATTATTCCAACTCTAGATTGAGACGACTTTGACTTCATATTATTCCTGATGATGATTGTTGTTAATCCCCATTTATTCTTGTAGCACACTAACAAAATATGATAGCGGCTGGCTTAAAAGATATTACGATAAGATTTGTTTTTATTGTGCTAAGGCAGCACGTGTTATAGGACCATCTGTCAGCAATATTTCGTACCAAAACTTCATGAAACATATCGTGTCCTGTCTCACAAATATGTTGCCGCAATTACTTTTCTCACATTCAGCGTCTTCTTGTGATGAATCGTCATAGCAGTGGCTTTGAGAATATTGCGATTAAATTTTCATTCATTGCCTTGAGATAGTTGCGGATGTCACACCGTCCATCTCTTTCGGTCTTACTTGCGTAGACCCGCTCCCTACACGTTAGAGGTTCCTGCAGGAATGTTAACGTGGGAGTCTGTGTGGTTCTCGGTATAGGAAATAAATTTAATCATGAAGTTCTTAGTATGAAGTAAGACCGAAAGAGATGGACGGTGTGACATCCGCAACTACTGTATCTCAAGACAATGAATGAAAATTTAATCGCAATATTCTCAAAGCTCTACGACGATTCATCGTCGTTAATAAATGCTTTTACACTATGTTCCAAAAGTTTATGGAATCTCAATTAGCCAAGTTCACCAGTACCTTTATTTCTGTTATAAAATCTCTGAAAAATACGTGATAGTCTTAAGGAATAAGTAAAGCAATAATAAATAATAAAGTGCATTAAAAACATCCTTCTTTTTGAGACACAAAGCCACTGATTTACATATGTAGGGAAATACGACTTTTATATATATATATTTTTGTAACTGCGATGTTTTGACGGACGATTTTTCTGTTGGCGATGTTTTGACGTGATCAGCCAAACCCCCCCCCCCCCATCAGGCGCAGAAACCCAACCCATTCCCACCCGAAAAGTACGAGAAGGGCAAGAGGTCCCAGATGTATAGCAATAAGGGCGATAGCTGTAGGACTTGTTATCAATATACAAAATTCATACCGTGTCAGAAGCTGCTCCATCGAGCATTGACCATTCTGCCTCCCGATCTGGAGCAGATTGCGCAATCAACATCTAGAAAATTTGAAGCTTATTTACTTAAAATTGTAAAAGAAATAATATAATAATGTTAGAAAATAATGTTATAAAAAAGTAATACATGAAGTAAAATGAAATTTTTTTAAATAAAATGGAATTTTTTTTTCTACATTGAGAGACTTCCTGGAATAGATTTCCTTAAAAAAAATTATCATAAGGGATGGTTTTTCGAAAATATTGCAACAAAATTTTGATTTATCGTCTTGAAACAGCTGCTGATGTGACAACGCCTTCTGTCGGTAATACATTGCACCAAAAAGCATCATGACAAATTCATGCCTCAAATTTCCTGCGGGAATTATTTTTCTCACGTCGAGCGTCTGCCTGGTATTGATTTTCAAAAAACGGTCATAGCTGCTTCCATTTGTTGCAATAAAACTTATTTATTGTCAATGAAAACTGTTGATGTCACTGTGCCTGCCACCTGTCGGTAATATTTCGTACTAAAAAGCTTCATAAAACAATTTTGTGTCCTGTTCCTCAAATCTTCTGTCAGAATTACTTTTAATCGCATTAAGATTATTCCTGAGTTCCTGAAAATTTTCAGTTCATATTTTGGCTCTTCTTTATATTCAGGAAATTGAATATGTAAAGCATAAAATAAAAACTGGGCTATAAATATTCATGAATGATATTATTTCTTTTCCGTTGCCATGCAAATTAATGCGCTTCTTCTCGCATAATAATAGGTGTATTCGGTCATCGTACTCTTCTATTCTTTTCTTATCATACACTCAAGAATCATATACCAGCAAAAAAAACCAAAAAAAAAAAAAAACGAACGAAAACCAGATCAGAGCACATTTCACTGACAACCAATCAATTACGACAATATCAGCGGGCCAAGAGGAAAGCATGTAATAATAAATAGATACATTTATGAGCGATAGCTGACTTTTTCGATCGTTACAGAAATCAATTTGTTGATTCAGCCCCATACTCCATCGATCAAACAAATAGAATAAAAAAGGAAGATCTTTCAAGGATTGAAAAGCTATCAAGGAGAAAAAAATAACATAAAAACAGGAAAAAAATCTTCCGGCCGAGTTAAATATCTCACCCGATCAGAACGAAGAAGATTGACAAACACATACAATGAGAAAATTAAAGAAAAAAAAAAAACCAGAAAGGAATGAATGGGACCAACGTTATATACACGTTAAGGCGAGCAAAGCAACGAAGTCGTGTCAACGAGGCGAAAACATTCAATATTTACTTTAGCCTCGTTCATTGTTATTAGATCCGAAGGAACAGACATCTTTCTCTTGTGGGTACGAGCAATACTCCAAAAAGACGAGCGAGCAAGCAACACACGAGAACATAAAGAGAACAATAATACTAAGAAAGCTAAGGAAAATGCAGGTAGAAAATAAAAATGTGTGTGTGTGTATATATATTGGGTTTTTGTGCTCCGGTAAAAGATTGGATTCGCCTTGTCATTAATAAAATTGATGCGATGGTCTCTCTTCCGTCGGATGAGGCGCTTTTCTTCTTTTTCAGTGTGAACTCAGCATGTACATGAGGCATGATTATTATTATTTTTTGTAATGAGTGGTCTCCCGGAGAGTGTCGTTCACACTAATGTGCGTAGGTAGGAATCCAAAAAAAAAAAAAAGAAAGTTATAATACATCTTGACATTGATGTAGCACCCCCGTTTAGAATTTGTTTCTTTGGACGTTAACGTCACGTATCATCAACGATTATGTTCGTATTATATCGAGGAATAACGATTGATCAATTTCAATGAATCGTTGATTAAAAAAATATATATAGTTTGAATTTTTTTCCAATGGAGGTGTCAAAGTCATTGCCGGAGGAACCTGTCATTTTCAGTGAAATTTTTTTTCTCCTATGTTACTGCTAAAAACTGATGTGTTCTGAAGTATTTGGAATTGAATGCTTGTATATATTGGATATCGTTTGAAATTACGAATTAACGCATCAGAATTTCTGCGAGAAAGAGTGAAAAATATCGTCACGGAATCACATTCATCAGCCGAAACATGATTTCCCATAGGTTTCTATGGAAAATCATTTAATTCGCTTTAGTTATTGTCTAGAGTTTAAAGACAAATTTTATAAAACACGAAGATGCACAGAAAAAAAAAAAAAAAAATCGATAACTGAACGAAAACTCGGATAAACAACAAGACAATTGGATCAAGAAATATTAAAAGCAGTATGAGAGGGAATTGTCTGTCCAGTTCTCACTTCATCTAGTAACCAAGGAGCTCAATCAGCAGCGATTCTTTGTTATGTTCTTAGCTGGTCAAAAATCAGCAGCGATTCTTGATTATCTTTTTGGATGGCCGAAAATCACAACCGGTTCTTGATTCTTCGATGGCCAAAAATGAGCATTGGTTCTCGCTTAACTTCTCTGATGGCTGAAAATCAGCAGCGATCCTTAGTTATCTTTTCCGATGAGTAAAAATCGCCAGCTATTCATGACTACTACTTCACCGCACACCAACTCCGGTCATATATCGCCATTCAGCAATTTCCAACCAGTGGAGTTGGGTGGGAAATGACGGCTCCATCCATCGGTGGTCGCCTTAGGTTCGGCAGGTAAAGAACGTGCTTTTGATGTTCTATGCCCGGATTCGGGCCCATGGACCTCGATGGTAACCTTCATAGTGGAAGACGAGCATCTTTACCACTGCGCCACTCGGACACAGCTATTCATGACTGTCTTCTTCGATGAAAAAAATATCAGCAACTATTCCTGATTATAATCTTCAGTGGTCATCGGAAATAATACAAATACAACGCCACAACAGGCAAAATGCCCAACGAGGTACTGACAAAAAGATGCCCATAACAAGTATGGATGTCATATATTTCAAAAATACAGCAACCCAATTAAAAACTAAAATTATAAACAATATATACTCCTGATAAAATACTATAAAATGCCCATAATGTATTTATGGTTGTCTTATTCCAAGTATGGATAGCTTCTCGATTTACCCCTATAATAATCAATAATAGCTGCTTAATTCTTGATTACCTTCTTCGATGACTAATATTGGAAGCTATTTTTTTCACCTTTCCGATGACCAAGGAATCTTCGAATACAAAAATAGCCACCCTACATTGTGGACCTCTCGCCCAATATAATTCACTCTTTTTCTCCCTCTACCATATAAACATTATGCGACCCCAACTAAAATAAGTCTTGGAGTTTGACTATGTGTCAAAAATTTGGAATTATTATGAATATTTGAATAAATAGGACCCGTTATGAAATAATGTCGGAAACCACATTCACCAGTTCTTATAGCGGAAAAACTTGAAAACTAAAAAAAAAAATTAAATTACACATTACAGAAAAATGGAAGCAACTTGTTCCGACTTAAAAACCGAAATTCTTTAAAGAAAAATACTTTTTATTCCTCGTTAAGACGGAATAAAAAAAAAAGAAACGGCAAAAATTCCCAGGATGAGGAATTAATAAACGTGCGCGGGGTCGTAAATTCAAAGTGAAGTAACAAACACATCCACCGGTTATATAATAATTCATTCACACACAAACGGAAATAGAAAAACGGAATAAAATTTTATTCATATAACACGGGTATTTATTCCGAAAGAAATTGTTTATCCATCAAATCTACACGAAATATAATGATACGCACAAACAAAAGGTCGAGTGGGAAACAAGTTTGATTGTTGTTTCTCATCTCATTCGAAAAAAGAAAGTTGTTCGGATTCATCTGAATCTGACATTTTGATCTCGTTTTGATTCGATAATGAAAAATCCATGTTCGAGAATGTTCTTCTCACATATTCCCATTCCACATATTATTTCATCCCCTTTTATACAGCGAATAAAAAAGAAAAGTAATTCAAAATCAGGAAGAAAATTTAAAATAATAATAAATTCTAATTTTATTTTTCTTTCAAGAGAGAGAGAGAGAAGAAACATCAAAAGACAGAGACGGGAAATATAATTCATTCCTTTAACATTCCATTCGCTTCCATTCATTGTTCTATTTTGACATTCGTTTTGATTCGCAAATGTTTCTCCAGACATGATTTATTCTACAAAACTCGAACGACGGAGAAGTAATATTAAAGAGATAGAGAGGAACATAAGGCTGAGGCTAAAAAAAATTTCGATGGAATTTTTGTTCCGATGTGAATAATTCTTTTCTATTTGGATACGTGTATATACAGTATTGATTATCTATCTAGGAGGAAAAGGTTCTCGAATATTAATTTAATTTAGATATATTTTTGGAAAGAAGTGCCAAAGAACCGTCTGTTTCCTTGGCAAACGAAATTTTTTCCTCCGTGTCTGATATGGTATGGGTAAGAAATAAAAATTAATATACAAAAATGTAGCTTTCTCTGGTACTTTTCAGCATGACATATACTGTATCTTAATTGAGTTATTCTTCACGCTTGGGCATGAGTTTGTTTTTGTGTCCCGCTTAACCCTTTGGCATAGCAGAAATCACTAAACTTCCCCTGTATAATTGTCATATAAGTTTTTTAAGGAATATGTGATTTATTCTGATTTTCAGCAGGTCCAAAGTAAAGGGAGAAAGGAAATTGTGATCTATCGAGGAATCAGTTCTATAAAATGTCTGGGATTTTCATTTCTATAATAAAAGGTTTAAGGTATCCGATTACGTTAAAAACGTCATTTTGGAAGAAAATATAGTTTTTTCATTATTTTTCTTAATTTTTTTGTTATGAAAGCCCTGTTTGTTGTGATTCCGAAACAATCCTGGTTTTCTTTGTATGACGCTTAGAATCGAAATTACGACCACTTTTAGCGTTGCGTTTTTACATACAGGTAACGAAGTTTTACGAAACGTGATATTTTCGACATTTTACTTCAGTTTGAAACATGGTTATCTGAAAATCTATTAACTTTACCATTGCGAAATTGTAATATGATATTTTGCTATATGTGGTTGAGGTTATGAACTAAAATCTAAGGTCTATTACACATATTTGCTTAGTTACAATGTTTTATACATGATATGTCGAACGGAATTTTAAGAAATTCACACGTGCATTTACAGATTTGAGTGTACCATATGAATATACCATTAGAATCCTTTAAATTTTGGTTCATAACCTGCACCTTCGCTAGTTACATGAGCTATGAAAATAACAAAAAGATTCGATTTGTAGAATTTTTTGCAATCGTGTTTCGAATATTCCATTGATTTTACTTAAAATTTGACGTAAAAATAACTTTTCATTGAAAATGACATAAGTAGTCCAAAATATATTATTGTTTTTATCATTTTGGGACACTTTACATCAAAAAATGTTGTTGAAGTTCACGCTCTAGTACCATTTCATAGAAAATTACTCTTCAACGTAGTCGTAGATACTTTGTCTTTCAGGAAGGGGAGGCATTTCGTCAACACCTGTGAGAGGGTCAAAGAAGCTGCCACCAATACCAATATGAAACGATAGAAAAAAAAAGGTGTTCCCCTGTCCTTTACATGCTTGAAGCAGCTGAAATTTCGAAACACCTATTGAATAACCCAGCCCTCGATTGTGATTTTTAGCTGTTCAAACGAAGATGTAGCTTATCGTTGCCAGCTGCTGTTTTCAGCTAATCGTCATTCTGATACCATTAACCTGCCTACTAGAGACAGACAGACATGAGAGCTGACCACCCTGACAGACCATCTAGAGATGGTTTGAGCTCTACCCAACAGATACTTGCAGCTTTGGGTGGGAAATGAATTTACACGAAATATCCGAATAAGCATTCGGAATAACCATTGCTATGGCGCATAACATGCGTCCCCGCAAGTTTGCCCAAAATTGATGGGCGCATTTTAAAATAAGGAAAAGTAAAGAAAAGTAAACGTGAACCAATAGAAATGCATAGGTTCGTGTCGCATGTGCTCGGAAAAACAAAGTTTTCCGTCCGACAGAATTTCAAAATTAGTTACAAATGTTTGCAACAGATACCACGACAGTATGGGAAAAACTGAAATACCATATTCTTTGAAATATGATCCATTGGCAGCAGTGACACGTTGTAGACTCAAAACAGAATTCGTAGAAAGCCGGGCAAACGTCTTAGTCACGCGCGGGACTAATTGGCCTGAATTGAGCTCACAGACGAAATTTCGTGATTAGTTGCAAAGTTCATGAACAGATGACGCTACGGTCTGGAAAAACTTTAATACGGAATTTTCAGAATCCCAGCTGAGACATTTGCACAGGTTTTGGGAAGTTTTAGTTTTGTGTCATATTATATGTTGCTGTGTATGTGCGCAGCCATAAATTTTTTCAGGAAGCCTGAAAATCACAGTGGACTCCGATGGTAAATGGTAAAAAAAATAAATAAAATGGGCGATGTGTGTATTAGAAAAGGTCGAAACGGAATTTTTTGAGAAAAGAAAAAACATCAAATATGAGCGGTTGGAAAAAAAAAAAAAAAAATGTGTATTTCGGCCGGAGTGTCCGGATTTCACAGGTCCTACATTAGTTCAGTTGTTTTTAGACTGCAGCGCCATCTGTTGCAAGACTTCATAACTAACTTTCAAATTCTGTCTGACTAAAACTTTACTGTTCTCCAAAAGCGCTATGCAGCAAAAACGATGCCTTTCTTTCACTTCTCGTTATTTTTGTCATCCAGTTTTTAAACGGGCGGTAAATTTCGGGACAGCCCGTATACGTACAGCATTCTTTATTTTATTTGTTAATAACTGCATGTTAATAACAGCAACCAAGGCTCTAAAGCAGCGATTCTCAACCGGTGCTCCCTGGGGCTCCTTGTGCACTCTACAGGGGCACCGCGGCCGTTCGAGGAATAAAAAAACAGTAAAATTAAAAAAAAAATAATTATAAATATTTTCAAATAGTAAAACTAAATCTGTAACTTTGATGAATAATTAAAAAATTGACCTAGGGGGCTCCGCCATAGAGTTGTTTTACTTAAAAGGGCTCCGCAAGTCAGAAAAAGGTTGAGAATCGCTGCTCTAAAGGAAAGCTCTATCAACAAGAAACCCCTTTCCGAGGAAAGAAAACTTACAAAACACGCTGTATCAACCTCAAAAATCTTTCATCTGACCACACTCTCCATAAGAGGAATTTTGACATTGCATTGTAAGGGGGAGAGGATGATCGACGACATATGCAAGAGCGATCCCAGAGCTAGCCAAGAAATGTCGCCATCTTGTTTTCAGAATTAACGTAAAATCAAGAAACAAACTAATTTTTCGAACGCGGAAATTCCAAAGATTAGGGGTCATTCAAATATTACGTTAGCATCGAGGGGGAGGGTTTTTCGGATTTGCTGACTTTTGATGACAAGGGGGGAGGGGGGGGGGGTTTGAAGGTTGCTTACGTCATCAACCCTCCCTTTTTGATATGAAATATTCCAAGCTGCTGATGAAAATTTGCTGACGGGGGGGGGGGGGGAGGGCAGGGTCAGTGTTTTGCTGAATTTTGCTGACAAGGGTGGGGGGAGAGTGGGGTCAAAAAATGGCTGAAAATTTGCTTACGCAATACTTGAATGGCCCCTTACTAAAAATTAAACACAAAGAGTTTTTTTTTTCAAAAAGCTTTTTGAAATTGCAGTTCAAAAATAGCTCTTCGATGTGGTCCAAAGCAAATAGAAAAACAATTCCGGCAACAGATTTGTGTTCACAAAAGTGGCACACGTGGTATATTTGCAGATAATTCAAGTGGCTGGCTGGCTGACACATTTCCAGTTCACTCCGACTGGCCAGTGGCACACTTCGATATACCTTGAGTGACTTGCAGTGCAATCACAGATCACAATTTACACTTCACTTAAGCGGCATTTTTATGGGTCACTTGAGTGGCTCGTGACACGTTTCCAGATCACATACATTTTGCCCGCGATGCATTTCCAGATCAACTTTGTGACTCGCGGCACATTTCTAGATGACTTAAACGGCCAGCGCCACATTTTCAGGTCACCTGAGTGGCTCGAGGCGTTTTCCTGGATAATTAAAATAGCCTGTGACATATTATCAAATCAACCGCCCGAGTGGCGCCGTGGTAAGATGCTCGTTTTCCGCTATTAAGGTTACTATCAAGGTCCATGGATTCGAATCCGAGCGTAGAACGTTAGAAGCAAGTTCTTGACCTACTGAGCCTGGGGCGACCACCGATGGACGGAGCCTCATTTCCCACCCAACTCCTCTGGTCGGAAATTGCCGTGTGGCAATATATGACCCGAGGAGTTGGTGTGCGGTAAAGTAGTATATTATCAAATCACATATCCAGGTCATTAAACAGGCCTGTGGCGTATTGTCAAAACAACTGATCGATTTACGGTGCATTATCAAATCACCGGCAGATTTCCAGAGCACTCAAGCGGTCTGGCTACATTTCCGGGTCACCCAACTGACTCGAGAAACCATTCCAGATAACTCAAGTTGCCCGCGATATATTACCAAATGACGTGAGCGACTCGAGGCACGTTTCTAGGTCACTCAAGCGACCCGTCGCACATCATCAAGTTATCTCTGCGACTTACGGCACGGTATCAAATCATCTGAGGGACTCACGACACGGTATCAAATCATCTGAGTGACTCATGGCACAATATAAAATCATCTGAGTGACTCACGGCACAATATAAAATCATCTGAGTGACTCACGTATCATTTCCAAATCCCTCAAGCGGCCCGGGCACACTTCCGGACCTCCTGAGTGATTCGCGGGACATTTCCAGATAACTCAAGTGGCCCGTGGTGCATTAAATCATCTGAGTTACTCACCGCACATTTCCAGATAACTCAAGTAACCCGCGAAACGTTTCACAGCCAATGAAGTCGCCCGCACTCACCAAAAGTTTGAGCGCACTCTTGTTCCATCCTAAACCAAACTTTTATAAGCATTGTTTTAAATCAAAAATAAATAATTATTTTTCAAGTTAGTAAAACTCAATACGCGAATGGTTTCAACTGAAATAAATAAAGATTCGATTCATTATATCCAATGGACAAAAAAAACGTGTTTTTGAACCCGATCATGAAAAGGTTATTACAATGTGATGTTGGTTTTATACTCGGTGTTTTGTTTCTTTATACGAAAGATAATAAGGGTTTTACGTTAGGGGGGAGAGAGAAGATAAAAAAGAGTATCTAAAGTATATTAGATCGAGAACAATGGGTATATACGTGTGAAAGGTATCGACCGGAGAACAATAAGCAGGAAAAGGAGAACGGAAACAAAATCCTGGGGGGAAAAAAAGAGGAATTTAAATTAAGAAACAACAATGAGGAGTTAACTCTTCTCGAAACGAAACAAAGAAACAAAATTCCCGAATGAATGAATGAACGAAGAAAGGGCACAGAAACAAAACTCTTTAAATCAAACTAAATCCAAGAGATGATTTTTGGAATTCTTCAGTGAATGGTAGATTTAATTAACGAATTCTGGATTCTCTCTGACACTCGATTTGTGTCGCTCGTAATTGTTTTATAACACGATCCAAATATCAAGGGAAAAAATATATATTTTCTGGATGAGGTGAGCTCGGAAAGAAAAGTCGTCATCTGGTCTAGGCCGGGACTCGAACCCAGAGAGAGCGAGCGGATGACTTTTCTTTCCGACTTCACGCAGCACCTCCTAGAGATAGAAGGTCTCCGAAGTCTGCTCGTGACGTTAGTAGGTAGTCCATTTTCCCTACAGAAATATTCAGGGGAAAAAAATTCCCTGCTTGTGCCAGTATCATCGCTGTGAGGAAAAAATATGATCGGGATCAGAATTGGTGATTCCTCATGCCCCACATCTAATCACTATGCGGTATTTGTGAGCCAATCAGGAAGATTCTACGCCAAAATAAGAAGAAACGAAATAGGATGCTGTGTTTCAAAATATGGCAAACTTTGTTAGGTAGTCTAGGTAGTTGTTCCAGGCAACCCGTGCGGAGGCCTATGTCTTGGAGGTGCTGGTTCACCTAGACATAAAATCCAGAAAATATACGTTTCGTTGATGTATTGGGCTGAGGAAGAAGCCGTCTATCTACATCTCCACATTCCAAATACAGTGAAACCTCCCTTAGGCCGGGATTACACTATAAAAGTTTGATAAAAGTACTTTTATAAAATTTAAAAAATTCCAACAATAAGGTCATCGGTTGTAATTTCTAGAATGTGACCAATAACCTTGTTGGTCGAATTTTTCAAGTTTTATAAAAATACTTTTATCAAACTTGAAAAATGCAGACAATAAGGTCACCGGTTGCATTTTCTAGAATGTAATCAATATTTCTATTGGTTAGATTTTTGAAGTTTTATAAAAGTTCGTTTATAAAACTTGAAAAATGCAACCAATAGGCGGATCAGTTAAGTTCGCCCGAATGTAACAGATGTGTTTATTGGTTGCATTTTTCAAGTTTTATAAAATAACTTTTATCAAAGTTTTATAGTGTAATACGAGCCTAAGGCCGGGATTACGCTATAAAAGGTTTAGAACAGTTCTTTTATAGGACTTGAAAAACGTAATAAGATCATCAGTTGCATTTGCTCAAACGTAACCAATATGCTTATTGGTTGGATTTTTCAAGTTTTATAAAAGAGCTTTTATCAGACATTTATAATGTAATCCCGGCCGGAGACGGACATTGTATGCGACGAAAACCTGTCTTAAACGGAATCAAAATATAGTCTGTTCAATGATTAGTGCTTTTATCTGCACTTTTATAAAACGTGTCTAAAACAGAATATTATTTCAGTCTGTTGACGTTCCGTTTCAGTGTCCAAATGACATCGAATTGTAATCAAATGACATCTTATAAGGGAAATTATGGGGGGAAAAAATTACCAAATTGGAAGGTAACCTCACAAAAAAAATGACTTATCTAGAAAAATACTAGAGCATACTAATTTGTGCGGAGTAACCCCATCAAATCTGAATATTTCAGGTAAGAGAAACCCAATCAGAAATTCCCATTAAGATGCCTAAAAGTACGTATACACTAGCGCGCCGATCTTGCAACGCACAACCCCCTTCAGCGGTTCTAATTCGCTCGTAGGTATACAAACTTCCTTTGTGTTCCTTTCTTTTCTTCGTGTTCGTTGAAAAAAAACCGATTCCAGGTGGGTTCAGCGTGAAAATAGCTCAAGAATCACTCACAACACTGTACAAATTACTGAACTGCGAATGCTTTCATTGCATGATCCGCATGCTAATGTATTAGCTCCTTTAGGTGTAAGACGTGGTCTCACAAAGCATACGAGTGCGTGTTCCCGGAGAGATGCATCACAAATGCTTGAATCTTCATCCCGGGAAACCGTGCACTAATGTTCGAGGTATAGATTGAACTGAAATCCCAATCATCCAGCGTCATACAAAAAATGGGGCGTACACATTGCGTAGCTGAAGAAAGTGTGAGCACAAAACTACTTCCCGGCAATGCAGAAGGGAAGGAAATTTCCATAACTAAATGATAAAAACAACCAACGACAATTGTAGAGGTCAGAAGCAAAGGTATGTAAGAGTGATCAAAATTGAGTTTCGAGAAAATTCACTTCAAAGTTATTGTAACATCAGAAATTCTATTTAGTAGTCAAACTAGCGGGTGTCCATCTGGCAGTAGTCAGAAGTTGGGAGAAGAAACCTCTTTAAGGGGCCATTCAAGTATTACGCAAGCAGATTTTCAGCCATTTTTGACTCCCCCCCACCGTCAGTAAAATTTCGTCAGCAGCTTAGAATATTTCATATCTTCAAAAAGGGGTGGTTGATGACGTAAGCAACTTTCAAACCCCCTCTTGTATCTCCAATAGACAGATGCCGACCAACAGTGAGGTAAGTAATCAAAGTGGCAGCATGCAGCTCACGTGAGAGCTGTGATGCTGTAGCAGTCCAGTGGCACCTCGCTGAAAGTGACAAATAACTATCCTCATTGGTCGTCGTGGCTCTTCGACGACCTTGTCCAGTTCTTCTCCATATGGATCCAGTGCCCTGAAACTGTTTCCACAAATTGCAGACGCCACTGGGCGTAACACCGAGCTGCGTAGCCACCTGCACTTGTGACTGTCCTGCCTGCAATCTACGGACGATTCTCCATCTCATTCGGTCATCCATGCGTTTGTGACTATAATACCCCTATGACTATACTAGGTTTGTGCTTATAAAATTTACCAAACTCTTGCGAGAAACAGCGAATGTTGCCGAGGAGTACGAACACACGAATCTAGGAAAACGCCTCGCGCCCTCATCATCCCGTCCGTGGTCAGAGCTCCGTCCACACGCACGCGTACGCTTACGTATTCGACACTGATTATTTGCATACTTCTTCGCGGTGGCATTATTAGTACCTTTGGTTCAGTACTTTTTGTGAAAAAATAGACACAAATGTGCAAATTCTCTTAATTTTGCACACAAGCGCGTATGTTATCACTTTTTACATTTATTTTTTTCTATTACAACGTAAAACTTCTTATCGCAAGGAAAAAAAAGTAAATTATTTTCTGAATTTCCCAAAGATTTCATCCAGAATCCATCGCGCGCTATTTTCGTAAGTGAATACTTAATTAAACGCGCCAGACAATTGAAAGATTTTCCTCCTCTCACCTCGCGAAAAGTTCATCAAGTTTCCCATCTCCTTCATCAAGAGAGAGCGAACGAATAATGCATATACCTGTCCTCAAAAGAACTCTTTTCCTGTATTCTTGTGTGCGAATATATTATATAAGAATACGAAAAGCAGCTGCGCTACACACACACACGCACGCGAAGATTCATTCGCTGAACACAATGGAAAAATTGATCTTTTGTTCGAAAGTTTATCCCGGAGGAGCTTTTCCACGCGATTGATTCGACTCAATACCTTTTGAGTTCGTTCATCTTTGAAAAGTTTGTTTCTATAAAAGATCCTTTTAATAATTTCTTCGTAATCGATTCTCGAACTCGGTCTCTCGAAAAGATGTGGCAAACTTTTGAATTGGCGGGAATATCCCCTTGGCTGTTGATATCGGAAATGAGAGGATTTGCTCGTATATGTCTCTTGAAAAAAAACCTACACTTCGAAACATACTTGCGACGTACGGTGGCCATAATTGAGCTGACACTATTCTAAGTGATTTCTACATCGATCTAACAAATGCCTTGAAATTCGCCGATATGAGACAGCAACCAAAATGGGCGACCATGCAATATCCTGTAGTAAATGTAATTTATAAGTTTGATACTTGATTTATAGCTCTTAAGGCTAATTCGAAGCCGGTATATATTCAGTGATTTTTTTCCTTTCTGAATGACATTATAATGTCGAAGGAGTTTCTACGAAATTCGCAGAGTTTCATTAAAGGTTGACTTTTTGCTAATGCAAATGAAATTATAGATATTTTTTTACTTCAAAATAACGTCAAACGAAAAAAAAAACCATTCTGCTATAAAATTCTTGCGAAAAAACACAATTTAGAAGGTAAGTTGAAAACATAAAATCAAATTATACTCAATTTTTTCGTATTATTTTTAGTTCTCGAATGAAAATTACGTGCGATCTACACGAATCTGTGGCGTTTCTACGAAATTTTTTTTTTCTTCGGTAATTTTTTTGAATATTTATTTCTAGAAATTACGGTACACTTTAAACTACAGAGACTTGTTGAGTTGAGGATACAATTTCTTATCAACCAATAAAATTGAATACATATAACTTTTAATTGAATAGAGAGTTTCTGTATCAAAGTGTAAACTGTGGCTGTTAGTGTTTTTTCGTTAAAAATTTTTTTTTTATGTATGTCAACGCACTCTGTCGAATTATTTGCAAGTCAGAAATCCGAATTTTCAAGAAACCTACTTTGATTTATTGAGAAGAAAACGGAGCACATAGCTAATGATAGCCTGTGATTGTCTAGCACTGGAAATTCCGAATAGTGTGCCTCCTGCACTTTAGAGTGCCACGAGATCAGTCGAATAGATATGCCGCGGGTCATCTCGAGAATAGCATTATATTTTGTAAGTACAAATTATGGCAGTAATCTACAACGGTGTGTTGCGGGGCACTTTAAATGATGTCTAGAGATCTGGAGATTGGGCTATTTTTCGGTGGGGTCTCAATTGCATTTGATATTTAAAAATAAATATAAAGTTCAAAACCAGTGAATTTCTGCTTTTGATTCAATACGTGAGAATATAAAGACAGCATGCAAGAAAATCTCGAGTCGCCAACACGAATCGCACGAAAAGATCTCTCTATTCAACGAATACATTCTTCAGGAAAAGATTTATTCAAGTAAAGAATGGAGTAGAGAGGGGGTTAGGTCGCAAAGAGCACTAGAAAAATTTGATTTGGTCGCTCAGAACACGGTTGTTTTGGTCGAGAAGAGCGAAAGAGTACGCAGCGAATACGACAAGATTAAACCTGGTCGCTCAAAGCACGACTAGATTAATAGTCTTGGTTGTTAAAAGAACTACACTGCTCAAAACAATTACAGGAGCAAGCAAAAAAGTGAAGAAAACAATGCGAGACAGCCACGTATTGGCATACAATGGATAGTACACGCGTATCAATGCGCAATACAGAAGAAAGACGTAAAAAAATTTGGAATTAAGCTTTAATTCTTTGAAAATATGGAAAAAACCTGAAAAGATGATTTAGGGCAACAATTCGGTTACATGTAAACGATAAAAATAAAAGTACTGTTTAGACATGATGCATGAGTTTTAATAGGGCGTGTGGTCTCCTCGAACAGCTAAGACTGCTGCACACCTGTTTGCCATGGATGCGATGAGGTTATCGATCAGACTTTGGGGAATACTGTTCCACTCCTCAAGAAGTGCAATCTGCAAGTCTCGGACAGTAACAGGCGGCCTTGGTCGCGCAGCAATGCGTCGTTTGAGCATGCTCGATTGGATTCAGGTCAGGAGAGCACGCTGGCCATTCCATACGCTGTATTGTTTCAGCTTCAAGCATGTTCTCCACCAGACGAGCTCTATGCGGTCGGGCATTATCATCCTGGAAAACAAAGAAGGAATCTCCAATGGCTCCAGCGTAAGGGATGACATGAGGTCGCAGTATCTCGTCTGCATACCTTCGGGCCGTAAAAGTGCCATTCCGAATGATATGCAGGTCCGTACGTCCGCCTATGCTGATTCCACCCCATACCATCCAACCAGCACGTCTGTATTGTGACCTTTCACGAACGAATGCGGGGTTATTTCGAGTGCCCCTGTCCCTCCATACCAGAACACGTCGGGTGTCACACTCCAGACTGAATCGGGACTCGTCTGTAAACAGCACTTGGCTCCAATCATGTTGCTCCCAATCTCGATGTTCAGCAGCCCATCTTCTTCGGGCCGCACGGTGGCGTGGGGTCAATGGAATGCAGACCATTGGCCTACGTGCATAGAGCCCTCCCTCATGTAGCCGATTACGTACTGTTTGGCTGGACACCCTTCGTCCTGTTGCCAAGAGCAACCGTCTTTGCAGCTGCGTAGCATTCTCTGTTCTGTTTCGATGGGCTGTTAACCGTATATACCGGTCATCAGTTGCTGTAGTGGCGCGTGGCCGACCTTGCCCTGGTCGACGTCTAACATTTCCTGTTTCTTGGAATCGATTCCACAGCCTTGCAACAACACTTCTGGCGACTCCAACAGCGTCCGCGACACTACGTTGTGTTTGCCCGGATTCCAGTCTGCCTATAACACGCCATGCCATGGATTCCGGTAAATCACGTTGTTGAGACATACTCAAGTCACCTTGTCTCAAAAAAAACTACTGCGCAATCGAATTTCACAGTTACGGCAGTAAAACAGACGTTTCTGCAACATCCCGATTTCTGCCCTTATCTCCTTTTTCTGGTTTTTGACGTCATGAACTTTGATTTGCATATGAAGTTTTCTTCTTCCGTTTCCTGCTAGGCTTTAAATTATGGATGATTCATTTTATGTTACTTATCGGTATACATCTTTGCGTAATTTTGTTAAAACCATGTGCTTCCCTAATTGTTTTGAGCAGTGTAGATTTACCTTTGTCGTTAAAACTTCACTTCAAAGAAAAAGCTCATGCATATCTTACTCACCAATGCATTGATTCTTTCTCAACTTACTGAATATACGAATGTTCATGGTCGCTCGAACTAGATTAATCCTCTTTTTCGGTCAGAAAACGAATAGATTAATCTTCTTGGTCCTTCAGATCACAACTGGATTTATCTTGGTCGCTCATACAATGACCAGATTGATGTTCTTGCTCGGTAGAACATGACTAGATTAATCCTGGTTGCTCACAGTGCGAGTAGATTTTCCTCGGTCGCTCAGAGCACGATTAGGTTTGTTTTGCTCCCACAGAGCACGGCGCCGTCTTCACGCGTCCCCTCGTTACCAAATTTCATCCCATTTCACTCCTTACTTCGAGCTACACATGCCTCGAAATGCAATAATAATCCTGACATCTGTCGGTATGATTATGACCACACCATATAACATTCGGAGAGAGATTTCCCTCTCTCTATAAAACTCTCAGTTCAAAGAAGAAGCCCGTGCATATCTTACTCGCCAATGTATTGATTCTTTCTTAACTTACTGAGTCAGACAATAGCCAATTTTTTTTTTTTTCGCTTTCGCATCGGCTCTATTTCTCGAGATATAAGAGAAGAACGTGGCAATTAAACAGTTTTTTCCCCCCCCGTCCTCTTCTCTGGTATTTACTTTATTTATTTTTTTTTCCATTTATTCATTGGTTGAAGGGCTTTAGTGCATTCTTTTTTCCCCCCCCCCCCCATCTTCTCTATTCTTTCACGTTCGATGCAGATGTACGATTGGCAGAATACCTTCGTGGAATGCATCGAAAATCGATATTAATTACTTTCTGGTTCCCGTAACAGAAAAAAGGAAAATGAAAATCGAGAGGAAGGAAAAGAACTTTCCGTGGAATAAGGAAAAAAAAAATCGGGAAGAAAGGCGAAAAAGATCAGGAAAAACAGCACAAAAATGGTTGTTATCTGTGGTCGGAGTCAGTTCAGGAAGTGGATTCGTATAAGGAAAAAAAAACGTCCCCTTGTCTTTTGAAAGAAGAAGAAAAAAGAAATTGTGTGGCCATTTCTTATATAAAATTATGAATAGATTTTTTATTCCGTTATTGAAAAAAGATTCAAAGACCATTTTTTTTCTCAATTTTTTTATAATATGAATTTTTT
Organism: Pholcus phalangioides; assembly: GCF_987345545.1. Lineage (NCBI taxonomy): Eukaryota > Metazoa > Arthropoda > Arachnida > Araneae > Pholcidae > Pholcus > Pholcus phalangioides. The sequence goes on from NW_028301601.1 coordinate 30,501,244, forward strand.
TGTTTGAAGAAAGCTACTGAGGAACGAAGATAAACCATTTCGGATCTAAATCCCATTCATCTTTGTTTTTAATTGCTTTTAATGCTTGATATTGATATCGTTACTACTACTAAACCCCACATGCACCTCGTCCATATTCCTCTGCGGAACCTCTAACGAATTGGTACATGCGGGAATGTGTGTGTACGTGCAGTGAAACCTGACGTGAAGTTTGTTTCTGTGTAATGCTTGTTATGTGTCGTGCTGCCATCTGACACCAGTTTTTCTAACTGTGAGTGAAGTGTAATGATTGAATAATTTATCGTTGTAGGCGTGTTGCTCTCTCTGTGAGCGAGACTTTTTAACGGGGAGATCGGCTCGCATTTGGGCCTCGAAGTTGGGAACCACAGGAAACCAACTTCAGCCGACCACCACTGCGGTGACGGTGGGGTTCGAACCCGGATCCCCGCGATGCGAGTCCGTCATCATGACCACTCGACCACTACAGCGGCTATTGATATCCTTACTGTTGTATATGGTGGTTGAAATGTCAGGAAATATTAAAAAAAAAAAATCGTATTTCTATTGTGCGGAAATGAAACTCGGCAGAGACGTGCGTGAGATGACGTAAGTTTTCTTTTGAAACAAGTTGAAAGCACTAAAATAGGTTATGATAATTGTCAACACGTAAACTCTAGATCAGGAGTTGTTAATTTTTCTTCCGTGTACGCTTTGTGCCAATAAAATGAAGGTTACGCACACTTTTTTTTACGAAATACACTGGACGCTCGTTATAATGACTGCCATTGTTCCTTCGGAAACGGACTTTATATTGGGTGGTCGTAATAACGAAAGGGGAGCATATATGATAATCGTTATATGAAAACATATGGGACTTATCCTACCGGTCGTTGCGATGACATGGTCGCTATAGAGTAGGGTCGTTAAAACGAGCGTCGACTGCAATATCGTAATGTAGCGATGTAAAAACGATGAATTAATTGTTTTTTTATCTAGTCTCACGAACCTTCTGAAGGCCCCCTCCAAGTACCCCCAGTCTGTTCATGGACCTCTGGTTAAGAATTCTTGCTGTAGGTGTCAATAATTTCAGTGATGTAGCATGTTAAAAGTGTTAAAAACGAAGATATATGTAGAATGACCTATGATGTCTTGTTTAAAAAAACTTGTGCCGATGTTGCTATTGATTTTTGAATTGTTCTGAGTGAGTAGTTGATGGTCGCAAACAGGGGATATTTAGCGAAAACAGGCAATACTAGTAATATTTGACTCCAATTATTTGACAAAACATCTGTAGTAATGAGTACGTTTAGGTGATGTGTGAAAAAAGAATTGGTAGTATTTGGCACGTTTTGGTGATATTTGTTAAAAGTTGGTGGTATCATGCCTACATTTCGGCGATACTCAACGAAGTTTGGCGGTATTTTGTACATTTCGGCAACATATGATGAAAGTTGAGGCATTCGATACGTTTTAGCTACATTTGGTGATTATTACCGATATTCGATGGGAATCCACTGGACTTTCTCCGATTTCGTCATATCTCTTCACCAAAGCTCGCAGCATTATACCATGATTTCGAAGCTTTGACAACGAGCAAGGACTGAGATTTAGAATGTGTTTAGGAAGCTTGTATCATGCCAAAAGATAATTTTGTTTAGATTTTATGCTCATATGCCAGAAAATAAAATTTTTAACACTGCTCTAGTCATTTGTCACAGTTGGTATGCTTACATTTAACATAAATCCAGATCCAACCTCCATTCTTAATCATATTTGACATTACCAAAGAAAAAAGATAAAAGAGAAGAGAATTTTCACCTTGAATCGATGACGAACATCAATTCATCCTCCTCCTCTTTTTTTTTCAGGATAGGGAGAAAGAGGACTTAGTGAATGAGGATAGGACAGATCGAGTAGGATGAAGCCTGTCCAGATGCGGATCAACACCGTAAAGTAACACACGACACGGAACCGACATGCGAAAAAGACGTTTACATCACAATGGGGAGAAAAAAGTTTTATCTTGAAAAAATAAGCACTTTGAAAAAAAAAGTACCGAGGAATAAAATTTTCCTAAGCGATGGGAATTTTTATTCAAGAATATACATTATTTTGGTTTTATACTTGAAGATATCTAGAATTTAAATTATAAAGAGTATTGGGAGCATTTTTTTATGTAACTGAAATATTCAAGATTAATGATAAAGATTTGGTTTTGCTGATCTACATTTATCATTTCAATATCAGGAGATGAATGGGATCCAAGAATGGATTCAAACTATGAGTTACAGGCTCGCTACGAGATGCTTATTTACAAATCGTACATTGATACGAGTAGTGGAAAAATTTAGCGTTCCGTGATTGGTCGCAATCAGTGACGCAGGTAGCAATACGTCATAGTTGGCGGAATTATCAGTCAAGGTTTAGGCGAAGGCAGAATGACAATTTTTCCTCCTTTGCCTATTGTTCTTTTTACTTTCTCGTGTGGTTTCAGGAACTTTCTTTACTTCCTTTGAAACTTCGCCATTTCATTTACGAATTCGTTTAAAAAGCTGAAATTCATCGGAAGAAAGTGTCAGCAAAAAAAAAAAAAAAGTGAAAAAAGTCTCACGAGTCATAAACTTCGCCAAGAACACCACCAATGGTGACGTGTTGCTATTTTTGTCACTTATTGCAACTAATTGCGAAATTATAAATTTCCTCCTTACTCGAATGAATGAAACCAACAACATCACACACAATTGTGACCCGTGGCATTGCTTTTTCTTCGAGATTAGTGAAACCAGTGGCGCAATTACTGCATTCATAACCGACTATAGGTGCATTCATACACTTCATCTAGGAAGTCCCTGTGAATCAAGTTGCAGTCGTGGCCCATAGTTCGAGAATACCTGGCTGTAAGTGTATATGCACGACCGATTTTCGAAGCCTCAACGAATTAAGTCCGGGTCGTGACCCACAGCTCAAAAACCCTTGGATGTAAATAGATTCGTATGACCCTTCTCGGAAGACCCTGTGAATCAAGTTTGGGTCAGCCCCTGTAGCTGAAGATCCCCCAGCTGTTAGTGGATTTGAACGATCCATTTCGGAAGCCCCTGTGAATCAAGTTTGGGTCGTTACCCACCGCTAGAAAACCATTGGGTGTAAGTAGATTCGTACGACCCCTGTCGGAAGACACTATGAATCAATTTCGGGTCGGCTCCCCTATAGCACAAGAGCCCATAGCTGTTAGTGGATTTGAACGACCCATCTCGGAAGTCCCTGCAACTAAAAGTTGGGTCTCGATCCATAGGTTAAGAAACCCTGTATTAACCCCCTTCTCTTACGAGCAGTTGGCACGAAATTCGGACGCTCTATATTTGGCAAATCGGCAATAAATATGGTAATCTTGTCCTAACCTAACGGCTCGTTAAAAAGGGGGAAAAAGTAGGAGAAAAGGAAGAAAACAAAACCAAATATTATATTATGAAAGAGAGATCAAAATAGCATAATAGATAAGTTGATAAGAATGTAGGGACAAATTTAGATTTATCTTTTCACCCTTACCCTATTTGTTGTCCCTTTTGTTTTACTCTTATAACAAAGATACATCATACGTGGAAAAAGAATTACTATCAGAGGTATACAAAAAACCAAGAGGGAAAAAAACCGTATAGGGTTGCAAAAAAGCTTCGCGATGATGGGCGAGAGTGGAAAGAAAACAGAGAACCTGTTCGAATTTCTTCCGCTGGCGTTCGGACGCAATGTTGTGTCTTTGATCATAAAGTGGTTAAGATATCTTGACAATTTCAGGATCAGTTTTTGAAAAAATAACCCCGAGTGCGAGAACTTTAATTGTAAACATCCTGCATACAAAAACATTGAATACACAGTACACTGCAAGTAAACAAATCACGAACGACACGATATATATGGAAAACATTTCACTTTATTTGTATTTATTTAAAATCTTTTACAAAATGCAACATGACGTATGCACTTCCCTATATAACGTGCCTATACAAACGTTTAACCGCGACCGCGTACAAGTCCGAGAAGAACGTTTTTTTTCTCTTTCTCTGTCTCTTCCGCCATTTTTGTCATATTTCTCTAAATATACCGAGTTCATATCCTCAGAGATAATACAATAATTGGCTTGAACACTTCGTGTAACAAAACCGAAAGGAATTAACGGAAATTCGAATCATCCTTATGCAATGTATCACATAAATGTGATTTTTCTTTTTTGGTACGTGTGAAAGACCGCGTTGTATTGTATTGTACTGTACGTAACTCGCATTCGCTGTCCGTTGTAATAATCCTCTTTGGAAGTTTCGCAGGTTTTTTTTTATATATATATATATACATGTATTTCTTCCACATTCGGGTAATTTGACTGACTCGGTCAATCAATTGTCTCATGTTGTATTTCATGTTCCGTTACAAATTTTCGAAAGGACCTTCTTTTCGAACATTCTCTCACGCTCACGTCAAAATCGTACTGATTTCACATGGAATAACTCTCCTTGTTTGCCATCATCTATTACGGCTGTGGGAATCCTCTTTGATAAGAAATTTATCCACCGATTCGATCTGTCTCTTCTGATGTTAGCATGTTTGTGTTCAATTCTGAAAAAAGGAGAAAGAAACCGATGAAAACAACGAATTAAACACCATTCAAGAGCTGTTATTTTCAGAAATAAATATAAACTAGGAAGCGAAATATAAGTATAACATGAATTGTTCCGTAAGCTTCATACTTTTGATTTATATTTCAGCTGTTGATGTGCATTTTTATCATACTGAAATGAACATTTTGCGGTAAAGCCCACAATAGTGGGATTTCAGAACTGTCATGCCTCAAATATCCCCCACTAACTCTTTAAAAAATGTGTATAAGGCGTGTGTAGTGTGTACCCTTGAAAGACTACATTTAGTCGCACACAACTAGTCTTGCACACCCATAGAAAAATGCGCAGTAGTCTTGCATAGCCCTAGAAATACATAGGAGTTGTGTAGAAACTCAGAAATACACAGCATTTTTGCCCCCCTAGAAATACACAGTAGTTTTGTACCCCCCCTAGAAATACACAGTAGTTTTGTACCCCCCCCCTAGAAATATACAGTAGAAGGCACACCCCACAAAATGCGTAGGAGTTGCGCGTATCCACCCTGAAATGCCTAGAACGCTTGCTTTTCTTACCGCTATATATCCGTAGGATTACTGTTCACTTCCTGGAAATGCGCAGACGTCTGGCATACCTTTCCAATTGCGTAGGAGTTTCAGTATCCCCCTAAAATACGTATAGGACTCGTATTCCCATAAATAAACAAATACAAGGCCAAAACAGGCAAAATGCCCAACGAGGTGGCTGATAAAAAGATGCCTTCATGGGGGAGGCGGCGGTTATTGAAAAGCGTACGTACAAGTAATAAATGTGTGAAAAACATCGCAACCCCTCATGAATTGCCAAGGACATTCACGTACACATAGAAATATGTGTGTGTGTGTGTGTAAGTGAGGTTTGTTTAATCCTCCCCTCTTAATGCCGGTGTAGTAGACATTCATACCCTTCGAAAGGCACAAGAGAGTATCATACCTCTAGATATGCATGCGTAAGAGGTTTGTATATGTCTAGATATGAGTGAGCAGCTTCCTCACCCCTGGAAATTCATAGGAGGCGGACATATCGTTTGAAATTTCAGGGGGTGGGGGTTTGCATATTTCTAGAAATTCGAAGGAGGCTGTACTTATATACTTAAAAATGCATGAAATTCAGCGTATCCCCCTCCGTATTATTGCGACATAAATTTTTTGCACACACTCTTCTCATTGCTTTACTATTTCCCCCCCCCCCCCATTAATGGTTATATTTCACGTATCCCTGATATATATTTCACGTGGCCTGTACCGCGGGTTGGGAAAGACTAGTCTAGAAGATGAGGTTCCGATGATTTGATGATGATACCTTAAAGGTGGAAACTGAAGGCAACTGAAAACTAAGCAGAGTTTCTGCACATGAAACTATTAGGATGCATTAGTACGTCTTGGAACTTAGCAATGACAAATCTAACAACAGGCGTGTACGGTAACTATTCGAACTGCCGATATTTGGTCGTCAAACGATAGATATTGACTAATGTGTTTGTATTTGCGTGTACTCCGACAAGCGTGTTGATTCATTACGTCTCTGACCATGGCGCTGTATTCAATGACGGGCTTAAGTATTTTGCGGTCCGGTGCGAAAACAGCTTTGCGGCCCTCTAAAATGATTTTTCCCGATCCTCCAGAGGAGGTCGGGTCCTAGGCACTTTTCGTGCGCCAGGGCTACATAAGCGTCAGAAAACGACAATCAAGCTATGTACTACGTACTGCATTTATTATTAAAAAACCCCACTTGTCAATAAATTTGGACCTATCGTCTAACGTTAAAAATTGCAAGTGTTCTACCTGGGACTCGAAGGTTGACAACCACACCATAGGCGCAAATTTGTATCCGGCCCATGGGCCCTCCCCCAACCCTTGCCATCAACTCCATAGTAACATATAGAAATATTAGATCCGAGCCCCTGTGTCCCGCAATAGTTCTGAGCCCTCCCAGTATTTCCAATACCTTTATGTCTGTGAAAACCTACTATTGGCCCCCAGGTTGGGCTGACAGCAATCCAGCCCGGGGGAACGGCACGATTCCTATTAGTTTTGCTTCTTCACCTTATAAGTTCACTATAGAGGGGCCCAAGAAAAATATCTGTCCTACAACCCGCAAAAGATCACAGTTTATTGACCCCTTCCCTCTCTGCTAAAAGAATTCGGAGGGGGGGGGGGGTGAACAAACGCACCGCAATGGAACGGCTGTCGGGGCTAGACGACTGATTATCTAATCATAGCTGCAACTAAATACTCTTTCAGCTGGGGCAAGCATCCATTTTGCTGTCCTCTTTTTGCGTTACAATGTAGTTTTAAATACTGTACGTCCTTAAAGGAAGAATTCAGCGCTCTTTCTGTTCTAGCATCCCGGCATCAAACCCGTGTAGGGGTACGTGTCCAGGGACCGAAAATTTTCACGGCCACGAAATTACTGCCTTTTTGCATTATAAGCAGAGGTCCCTCTCCACGTTTCTGCCTCAAAAAGAACACTATATATAAGGGACCCCTAAAATTAATATTTTCCCACGGCCCGAACTTAAAACCCTGGCTTAGGAGCGTTCTGTCCAAATCCTAGACTTGTGGGGTCTCTTTCTTGAGCAGAATTTCAAGCTATTTCTTTGTTAAAAAGTCAAAAATGTAATTCAATGTAATCAAAGTTCTTTTTATCCTGTTTTGTGGCTGCACCCTTCGCACCTACCTATCAGTCCGGCCCTGCCTATTTTGTTTCCAAAGCACACGGAAAAGTGTGGCTACTATTAAGTCAGAGAATGGTTTCACTAAAGCCGCATGACGAAAAATACGCAATCTTTAATCATTCGTTCAGCCCTGGTTGGTGAGATCCCTGTTAGAATGCCAAGTGGCTTTGTTTTCTGTTACAGATTGGAGACTTCATTTGGTTTTGCATTTTCTGACAATTTTTCACCTATCCCCGGATTCGAAATTTTGCAAAGAAAAAAAATGTAACCCTTGGATACGCTTACGACAAGTTGGGAACCAAACTCCTGCAATGGATCATGGAAATATATTCACTGACATATTTTGTCATGACGAAATAAGACCTCAGATCCACTCATAGCATTTCCCTTTACTTTGCGATGAATTGTGGTAAAAACCTGTCATATTTCCCAATAAATACATTTGACACATGGAGCAGTAAAGGTGGAACCGAGGATTTACCGGGCGAATCCGAAGATTTGCCGAGATGTTTCTTCGAAAACATTGAAATGTTTCGGATTACGGGGAAAATCCTGTGAATTGGCTGGGAAGAGACAGAAGTCACACCGAGGAGCTGGAAAATGTTTTGTTTCGACGAGTTCTCTTTATCCGGTGGCTGCCAAAGGTGGATTATCGTTTTGCGATGAAGTGGAGGGGAAAAAAAGGCTTTATACCACCTTTTGAGTTGATGGAAGGATGAGGGCTTTTGGGGGTCGTTGTAAAAATGTCAAATTCGATAAATATAATTTCTTGTATGTTCGCCGTTGTTTTGAATATCCAAACAGCTTCTGTGTGGTTCAATAACTCAGAATTCATTAAATAGTTCTTGAACTTTCTTCGGTTGTTTTGAGATAAGTTATACACCTTTAATTACAAACCACACAATGGTGATTAATAGGATTCCAATTGTTATCTAAAATTTCCTTAAAAATCTTAGTGATTATTTTCTCAGCATTTTCAGTCCACGAACTGATTTAATTATTATTGAATTATTCAGCCAATCTTCTTGTTAAAAAGTCTCGCAAAAGAAAGAGCAACATGCATACAACGATAAAAATATTCTTACACTTAGTTCGACAAGTGCAGATGGCAGCACTATAGCAAACATTACACGGAAACAATTTTCACTTTAGGTTCACAACACATACACGTACATTCCAACATTTAATTATTCGCTATAAATTCCGTGAGGAATACGGACGAGGCGAATGTATGATTTAGTGGAAGAAGTCAAAAAAGTCGAGTTAAAAAATTTAAACATATGTATTCAAAGGAAGAGAACGCAGTTGCAAAGTTACACAATAGAGGGCGTAGAGTGGGCTTATATCCCCACTTATCTTGGTACATTTTTTTTTTCGTAGAAGTTATTGTCTGTAGTCCTCGGAAACGTTCTGAGAGACATGATCAAGAGCAGG